>NW_026542602.1:57334034-58534034 GCF_028750875.1 Macrosteles quadrilineatus | reverse complement strand
GAGCGAAATTCACCACTCAAGCTGTAAAGTCAATCTGAAGCACTCTCCTGTGCAAGTATAACGTTACAAAAGGCTTTTCAAGTATTAAGCTCCGAAACAACAGCCTGAGCTCATTATGTTGAGCTGCTTACGTTGGTCCACAACACTTTTGTGGGATTATTTAAAGTACATTTCTTCATTAAAAGATGAGAACACTCCGCAGCTCTTCAATTAGGTCTAATAAGCGACCCTTTTGTGTAAAAAGGCAACGAGCAATTTTATTTCTTTCAAAGTTCATTTGGACGCTTTTCGCCTTGTTAATTGTGCTAAATGTAGTTTATTATAATTTTTATTTCGTGTTCATTGACTCCACGCATAAATTTACTTGTCCAACGAGTCAGCGGCTATCAAAGTTATGAATAGAGTATTTCATTTAAGGGTTCGTTAACAACTAGTAGAAATATTTCTTAGATAAGATGGTACCCGAACGTGCTTCAGGCAACAACGATTGGATGAGTTTCAAGTAGTTTCAATTGTGATGTTAAATCGAAATGCAGGGAAAATAAGTAATATCTTCTAAGTTAAAAGTAATATTTTTTGAAATCACTCTGGCTATTGAAACAATTTAATAGTTCTTTAAGCGGAAATTAAACTATTTACTTAAAACGAAGACTAGTCAGTTGTGAAACCCACTAAGCCGCAAAAGACGAAGCAATATTAGGCACCTTATTTGACAAACCATTACCTTCACTTACTATTATTTATTAGAGCGCAATATAACAATGAACGAACGGTGTTTAACCTGTGTTTCTATTTAGGAGACGCATAACAACGTTCTGATAGAGCGTTTGGGTTACCATTTTTGTTAGGCAGTTAGGTACGATTAATACCCAAGCTGTTTTAGCAGTTTTTTTCGACCAGGAGACATAATTGTAGAGATGGGGCTCGCAGGTAACAACGATTTAATGAAAAAAAATCCAACCTCCTCCTAAACACATCGAGACTTGGAAATTAATATCGTTTTACGAACTTAACATTTGGCTAGTCAGGAATTTCACTCTTCCTGTGCATTTAAGCACTTAAAGAATAATTGAAGTCATGATGATCTTATGAAATACCATTCATTTAAAATTTATCATTATTGAAATTTATTTTTCCCACGGAATACAGACCATTTCCTCTAAGTAAAGTTTATAAAAATCCTTATCCATATATGCTTCCAATAGGAAAAACTTTTGGAGTCTTATATCCAAACAAACAATCGACAAACATAAATAATAAGCCAAATGAACCGCCATGTATAACTATTCATGTGATAGTTTCTCAAATAACACACTTTTTCAACAACGAACACAATCATTTGTTGAACACAAAAAATAAAAACATACATTAACGCCAATCAATGTGACAATTTGTGTGAAGTGTGACAATAGCCTTCAACGGAGACGTTACATAAACGTTGTGACAATGCACTAACTAGACCGCTGTTGCTGAGGAGGACGATACCCAGACCTGTTAGTGGCGTATAGCTCATGTTACGTCAATGTAATTTCCCAACGCCGTGAACCTACAATCAATAGATATTGTGTAGCTTCCAGGTAACAGAGTGAGGTGTAGTTGAGACTCGCTATGTTTAATGTAGATTAACGTAGATAAAGATGTGGGATTTGTGAGACTACACGGTATTGTGGTAGGCCTATTCTGTATTGCAAAAATATACAGTAGTTCCTCACTCAATCAAAAAGTATCTTTTCACCACAGTACGATGTGTTTAGCCGTTTTACAAATGTTTATCGGAGACCGAAAACTACGTTTTGCTGTCCATGCCAGCTGTCATCGTCATTTAGGAACCGAGCAGGTTTTTACATCCCTAAGGCCGAAAATCAGCTGCCCGCTTACTTTCTTTCATATTAAATACACAATCAGTATCCATAGCATTGCAATAGAATTGCTCTATTGTCACCTCTGCTTAGCAACTATTTATTATTATTCTTGCTGATTCCTTAAATTATTTATTCACTTAACCTTAAATTTGTACTTGTGATGACTATCAGTGTGCATTATTGTTTTGGTGAATAGTGGTTATAGGGTATAGTGTGGTGAAAAATAGCGTACCACGAACCGAAATGGTTTTGCAGCTCTCGATCACTATCTCGAGCTGGCAAAACCAAATTTTCAGCCCTAGGTACGAAATATACTATTTCGACTCCCTTAAACCATTCAAATCCAAGCATAAAATAGCCAATTATCATGCTATTTACCAAAGCCAGGAAAGAACAGACAGGAAAACAGTAAATATTCAATACTGAGGAAAACCTTGTGTAATTATATCAGCTGTGACGATGACGTCATTGCATGGGTAACGAACCAGTGAACTACAAAGCAGCATGTATTGATGAAGAGAGTTCAATATAGACGTTTAACCTGAGGGTTATCAAGCGTCAAACACATTATGTTCACATAAAACACAAAGTGGTGGGGGGGGGGGAGGGGGGGGGTAAAACAACAGTCAACGAGTTGAATCCACGTTCCAAATGCAAATCCATAAACGAAACCGTTTCATCATGATTACTTCGACACTATTTTACACAGATCGTTCAATGAAGCTTTAGCACATATTATCGGAAAGTGGAACCGTATGAATTACAGATGAGTATTCATGAATCAGTCAATGTTGCATTTATAGGGCGTAATGAAATCAAGGCGTTTTCGACATAAACATTATTGGTAAAAAGCGTATTTGAAATAACTTGGGGAAACGGTGGGTTGATTAAAGATTTCACTTTAAGAGGTGAATTTGTGAATCTGTTACTGTATTTTTTTACAGTTTAGTTAAGGAACAATGCAAAAATCGTATGTTTAGCGGTGTGGGTGGGTTGAAGAATATTTCGAGGAAATAGTATTTTAATTGTGTTTTATGAATTTATTTATTTCTCTTGTGCTTTAACCAAATTTCAATTTCAATTGGGTTTCGAAGGGAACGATGCAACTCTGCTTGCTATTGTAGAAATAATTTGATGGAATGCATCGTTGATTGGTAGTCTAATTACTAATGTTTTTATTGGAATACTAATTTTATGCCAGTGTTTACGAATTTTTTTTGTAATTCACACTGTTCACTCGATGATTACCATGAATCTTGATTCCGTTAGATAGTTTTCAATAATCATCTTGCACCGTACAATGGGTTACAGGCAAACTGAAAGTCATATGGCTTTCATTGAACGGTGTTTTCGCAGGTTCGTGTGTGTTTTCGGTTAAATGTTCATTTTGTGATGATTTATTAATTTAATGTATTCTCTCAGCAATTCAGACGGATCTTCTGAATGGTAATGCTTGTTTACTCGTTGTATGTTAATATGGTGCTTTTGTTTTCAGGTAAACGAGTGATCTGGTGCAATCGTAAGTAAGTCAGTTATAAAGGAAATGGAATATAAAACACGTAAGCATGATTTAAGTTAATGTGTGCTAATAATGAAATAGATAAATTAAGTGAAACCATCAGTAGTCTTACCACACGTTAACTCTTTATACGGGTTATATAAAGTTTACATAAGATGAATATTATAGTAGAATCTTTACAATCAGGACTAATAAAATATAAATTTAGGGTGCATTGTATGAGTAAAGGTGCTTCTGAAAGAGTACTTATAAACACTTGCAGACTTAACCATTTAACCTACATATAAATAAGTATTTTTTCAAACTTTGTATAACGAAATGCACTCTTTCCCAACGTAATACAATCATATTCAACTGTTAATCCTATACATAAGATATGTTAACAGACTTAAATGAATAAACTATAACAACTTTAGTTCTAATTTGGTTCTACTTTTAAATGAAACTAAACTTACGATGCATTAATTAAAGCAATAATAATCTTCCCAGGTATAAGATGATAACATAACGAGTTTTTTTTTTTAAGTTCAAGTCTAACTACCTATGAATGCATATGTACTTCCTTGGCTGGATTAACTTCACTTCAACTTATTCTACTGCATTTTAAACCTCTGTCGTAGTTACACAAACTAAACCGTTGCTATATTTTAAACTCAAATTCAGCCATCAATGCATGGTTGTATCTCAACGGAACAGCAATTTCGACAGGTCAATCCTTGTTTATCGGTTTGTGGCGGTAAAAAGGGCCGATATTTGAAGGGTCACCTCGTTTGCCGACGGCGATAATCGTAAAAGGTTGTTGTGCAAGGGTTCAAACGATAACAGTTTATGCCGATATGAAACGTGAAACGTGTCTTCGAACAAACCGAAATAAACATCCAGCATTACTCGTTGTTCCTACCGTAATGCCTTCGCATAATCACCTCGGACCCTGTTTTAGTTTGTAGAATTTTGAAGCCATGTTTAATTTCACTATGTTTTTATAAGATTTTTAGTCTAAGAATACATATAGTGAATATCCATGGATAAGTTTAATTTTAAGTTTAGTTTTATCTGCAATACCTTTAGTTGTAAGTTATTAGGTTGAAAGTTTGACAAAATAAGAGTTAAAACTTTTTATCTGCTCTTTTTCTATACTAAGGTTTACAATCTTACAATAAAAATAAATACTAAGAAAAACAAAACCTAGCTGTCTAAAAGATATTGCTTTAGAAACACCAATAATCTGTATCCTATTAATATATCTATTTAACTTGAATAGCTCTGTAGTTGGCCAACGATAAGTAGGGCAGTAGTTATTGCTCTATTGCTAATCATAAAGTTTCTAGTTCAATTCTAATCAAATAAACAGCAGCGGAAAACCTGATAAGGTTTCGAAAATTGTTGTTTATTATTATGGTAATAACATGTGTTGGATGAAGAACCGCTCAAAACACAAATATGAACATCATTTAGTTTTTCTCCTTTATACTAATGTGTATCCTGGCTGTATTTGGTAATCAGAAAAAAGTTGTTCGCCTTAAGCGATAACTCTACTAAAATTCGGCACGATATTAAAAACCTTAATTCTTTACTTTTTAGCAAATACAAAACACTATCAAACACAATTTTCAACTTCTAAATTTCCCTCATTGCAACATGTTGCCTTCCGTGGAAATAATACAGAGAAAGCTCATTAATTTGAAATTCGAGTTTCAACAATAATCTTCGCAACAGACACTCTGCTAACTTCACACTTCACTTCAGAAATGAGCTACTTGGAAACTTGGGGCAACTTGGCGTCTACTTGCGATATTAATACTCCGATATTAGGCCTATACATTGTCGCCCGAAATATATTCTGAGTTCTCTGTTTGATTATGCTTTTGTACTAGGATAATAGAAATTCTATGGGATTATTTTGTGTTTCTACCTTTCTAGATGGTTGGACACTGTTACAGAAAACGTACTACTCTTAATTGGTTAAATTTTTCTATTTTATGATGAAATTGCCTTGATGAATTTAGAGAGCGATGCAACAAATGTGTTGGAAGGGTAATAAGATATATATTTTGTATGTTCTGAACAGTTGGAAGATTGGTCACATTGTATAATGTTTGCCAATGAAGCCTTTGGCACGAAAATTAATTAATTGTCTCTTATACGATATTGTTGTTTTTGAAGAATACCTTTAGCTGTAATTTAGAAATAAAATGACAAAATGACCATCATTAGAGGAGAACATTCTTTCTTATTTAGGACTCTCTCCTCTGATAAAATATTACTGTCGTACACTTTTAAGAACCTTTCAATGTTATGATAGGGTGGAAACTGTGTAACTTGTACTTAATAATCATCATCAAAAATTCATTATTAATGTTCGTTAGATTGTTGCATAGTGACACATTTTAAAATATTATAAACAACATTGAAAATGACTACTTTACAGTATTAGTCATGAAATTAGTGAAGGAATAATTATATGATAACTAATGGATTATCAACTATTTCATATATTTTCTGTTATAGCCTACATGTAATATTTTAATTTTTAGTTAATTTCTAAATGTTTAAAAGAAAGATATTTGGAATCCTCAACAAGCAATTCTTGTTTAACATAAATCTATAATCTCGTAAAATGTAATGTGTCCGTCATTCATTGTGAAAAACAAGCCATAATTGTCAATTTTATTGACATCTGATGATATCGTGTTTGTTTGTGAAACACGTCGTAAACTTCATAACATTGAAGTGCTAATCACAACTGTTCGGGGATCATTGAATAGCAATGGTTTCATATCGGTTGTTAATGTGACAGTTTTGTCTATTAATGTTATAAAGTGTTTGACATGTTAAAAGATGGATTTTGGCAATTTTGATGTGTAAGACGTGTAGACGTAATTACTAATTGTATGAGGTTGCAAATAAATAAACTAAAAGTATGTTGTATTCTATATCAAACATAGTTGCAAAAATTAAAAAAAATCCATATCAAAATAATATGTTTTTCTAGGTATACTCAGGTTTGTTTTGTATGATGATGCATACTCTAGTAAACAAATTATAATAACCAGTATACAAGCGACCTACAGGAAAATATGTTTTCTTTTAAGTATAACATAGGAGAAAGCACTTTTTGCTCAACCGTTTTTATATTTCGGCAACCAATATGCGTAGTATAATATAATGACGTAATTTATACACTGGTAAATTGACTTGTTAGGAATTGGAGTAAATAAGATAATGTTTTAAACATGTGCTTATAGAATCGCCAAAAGTGTTCAAAAACTCCTCAGGTCGAGTTCGAATCGTTTGCAAACTCGTTCTAAAAGATTATAGTTCACATTTTTATCCAAGTGTAGTCGGAATCGGATTTTATGGTCACGAACCTAGATATTTCCAATAAGAGTGTGGTAATAGCTAAAAAATACCTAAATAAATTACCAAAAAATAAACGAAAAAAATCTGCTTACAGTACACAATATGAAATATTTTTACATTGCAAAGATGGAAAAACAGAGGAAGAGGTTAAACCAACAGTTTAGCCATATAGTTGAGTATATCCAGGACGTAAACCCGAATAGAGATTAGTTTTAATTTAAATAAAGCGCCCTCAACTAGACAAACTACAGTATTGTGATTTGTCCATTGTTTGTAACCGTGGCTTTGTTAAAATATTCACTTAGATAAATTGATATTACTATTGTTAGTTTTGCAACCATTCGGATCACAGTTGAATATTAATAATTGACATGAAGAAGCACTCAGTTAATGGACGGGTGGTATTTAAAACAGTTGTTTTATTTTTCACTGCATTTAGTTTATCAGATTGTTATGGTTTAATACTACAAAAACTGTAGTATACTTTAGTAAATATTAATAAAATATCAAAATTATTACTTTATCAATTTTAAACAATATTTAAATAAGTAAACAATCGAGGGCTACGATTATAAATTTAAAATATATATTAAATACTCTAAGTACCTTTTATTAAAAATTTATAATCGTAACCAGGAATACAAAAACCAGTAATATGACTAAAATAAATAGTCTAGGATGTAAAATTTACTTATTAAATCTGAAACTTCCGATTTGTGTGGGAGGAATGTTTAAACGTCCATTTTAATATTCAACCTCGTACATTTTTGTTTGCATAGATCTTTAACATTTGATATCAGAGTACAGTTTAAACAGCTAAAATCATGTGTTTAATATTTAACTACCACTTAGAACTAAATATGAAAAATTATTTCAATAATGGTAACACTATTTTGTGGTTAGTATTTGAAGTAGTTACATGTAATAATCATAAATCTTAAAGGTTTTAAAACATTTGTTGTAATATATTACGTGAATTTACAATCAAACTTTTTAAACAAACCCTCAACAGGGTTAACGATACTCTATGAACGTAATTTGAACCCTTTAAGACGCTAATCTATTTTAAGGTTATAAAAAATGCATTCAATAATGAAATCAAGCCAACCTATCTTGATCCTTTGGAAAAGTATTCTGTTCGGGTCATTTAACTTTAGCCAATACGAATTTATATACTAACCAAACCTTAGTAGATATTATTTCTGCTAAAACAAATGTGTTATCTTTAACTCAGGACTAGGAAATACAATAATTTGAAATCATCTTGCAAAGTAGGCCTACCTTTTTCCAACATGCAGTTCCTCCTTTATTTTCAATTTTTTTTCTTTTACCTGTACAAACCATTAGCGATGTTGTTTAGAGATAAAACCCCAGTATTGTACACACGCCCGTTCAACGCGATTTCACGTCCGTGAGAGCGAAAAATCTCGTCACAAACCTTTTCAAGCGCTCAGTGGACGGGTCATTATGTTCTCCTCTCAACTTTGGGGCGTATTGTAAGCGCATTTAAACATCCGAAAAGTTTTAATTGTGGAGATCCCTTCAGTTGGGCGTCTCGGTAAACAAAAGTGTTTTTGGTACCCGTAAAATGGCCCAGGACAAAATATTATAGTGAAAGTTTCATTAAAAGTATTCAATGGAAATACGAGGTTTTAGATTGAAGTAAGCTTTACTACTGTAATTTATTCAGAAAATTTAGTTCAATGAGTATTAATTATAATTTAATATGTTTATTTAAAGGTTTTAAGGTACGTTATTTTCACGCTTGACACTCTTTTGCTGGCTACAATTAAATTTCCGGACACCTTAACGCCCTATTATACTTCTTAATTCAAATCCTGCTCAGAGGAAGCCCTTGAAACTGCTCTACAAGCTTTGAAATATTTTAATTTTAAATAGTGCAATTCAAAACCAATGCTTTTTGGGCTTTTTAGACTTCTAGTCGTAACCACAAAAATTACAGTGATTTAAAATACCCCCTCTGCAGCAAACCTGCAGACTTAGTAAATTTCCATTTGCCTGAATTGACTTAAAAACATCCGGACTTTTAACACTATTTCTTGGTCCTATGACAGAATGCTCTAATCCAGGATTTTCCCCACACAACTTCAAGCTAGGGCCTTGAAGCCTTGGGGTTTCAACATTAGCACTTAGGCATTCATTGGTGATCTGGCAGGGTTTTAACCCGGGATACCAGGGACAGAAGATCCGCGAACTACTTCAATAGCTCCCTATCAAGAGAAAATAGCAACATATAACTTTCTATTGAAATCACCCAATAGATAAGTTGTTGGGCATTTAGTTGAGCTTTGAAGTACCCTTATCGGACTTCATGTCTGGACTGCATCTCTTGCGTCTGAACGCATCACGAAATTTACTCAGGGAAAACTAGGGAGCACTTAGTCATCCCTCTTCTGACTTGGAGCCTTACATTAGCACTAGGGACAACCACTCTCAACTTATCTTGTAAAAGGAACTCTCTCCTACCATACTATTGAAAATCACGATACCTACTTACATAGTAAAGTTCGCTAAAATGCAGTATTCAATCGCCGTCCAACCCTGTACTGTTGCTGGTTTAGTTTCCACCCTTACCGTAGTTAAACACCCTGTCGTGTCTGAAGCCGTGTAGTTGCCTCCGTCGTGCAGACCTATCGCATGACGCTGCTTTTTCACATAATGACAGCAATTGAGTTTTAACTACAGCTACAAAAATAATCTTGTTCGTCGAGCCAATGTCTGACACGGTAGCTGCAGCCGTGAATCAAACAAATAACTTAATGAAATTCACGCGATACAGTCGTTTCGTAATATATAGATCGGGTGAAGAAATTCTGAGTTGTTTTAAACTGAGGGTTAATAGATGTGTTGACTATTAACTTTTACATTAATTAAGTCTGCTCGAATCGTTATTACGAGCAATATTTGTCATCATCCAGTAGCGCATAGTAATTATGTTATGTTAGAATAGTACACCTCAAGTGACTTTTTTTCCTCTTCTGCAAAAACATTTTTCCTCTAGGTTCTAGCTCGGAATCGTTTACCATTTCAATTCGGGTTAGGTCTAGAAGGGGTGTCGGCATACGTTGATAAAATACATTGGTGATTGGGGCGATTTGAACCCGTGACCTCGCGGACCAAAGTGCCGCGCTTTATCACTAGACCAGCTCCCTCCCCCGCTCTACATGGAGGTGAAATGACTTAGACTGTTTCTAGTAAAATACCGTATTTTACTAAAGAATTGCACACGTGTATGCTATAGTGAATAATATCAACAAAACTGACTCAATACATTATATATAGGACATCAAGTAACCACGACATTATTTTATAATGTAATCATAAACATTATCTAAACCAGTTAATATTATCACTTTTCAGTAATATTTTAGTAAACATGTTTTGTGAGAAATATTAAACAGTATCACTGAACAGAATTTAACTCTAATTCATACACTGTAATGTTGTTCATCAAAATAACAAGTGGAACAAACAGTTAATTAACAATCCGATCTCAAATAGTTTTACAAAATGGCCAGTAACTTTGTTACTCATCTTTATAATGGTGTTTTGTGTTAAGTAACTTATAAAATATGTTTCATACTTTTCAATTGGTCATTTGATTTGAAATATTTTCTCGTATTTTCTTACATTCTTATAATATGTGTTTTTATCATGGACAAATAACTTCATTGTATATAGGGGATGCAATTAAAATTAATTACTCAATGAACTAAGAGGGGGAAGTATAGTTTAATGTTAACCCTAATCGCATCTTCCTCTAAAATCCCCAACTAAAACCCGTCTTCCAGGAATTCTGGTCCAGAAATAACACAACTAACGATGGATTCACGCTCACATGTGTGCGGAATATCACAATATTATTGCTAACAATCATGTACATGCAATGTAACAACTTCTACGAAGCTCTTTAAATAATTTCCATTTTTAATTTCTCACAATATCAGAGTTCATTTGCTCACAATATTGTTGAAATCCCCAATCTCTCGACATTTTTTCACCCAAGGTGAAATTATAAATTTTTCTTTAACTTTAAGGAAACTACTCTGAATAGCGATACATTTTCAAAAATTAATTAATTGAATTCAATTAAATTTAATTAAAAGAAAAAATCACAAAATACCTTACCGTAATAGTAACATGTTTTGGAAGAAAAATAGAATGTTTGCTCTCTATTTTTCAGCTTTTCCTTTTCTTTTCCATTTCTTTAAACAAATTTTTATAACAAAATGAATTATTAATTAGTTTAGCCATTTTTTTCACCTTAGCATCTGAAGTTTAACAAACATTTTTTGTAAGTATAACATTGATGTACAATAATTGCAACTAAACAAAGAAGAAAATAAATACAAATAAACTTCATATTGATTGTAAAAACAGATACCCTGATTCTATATATAAGCGACGCTTTCAGAGGTAGATTTATGTATTTACATCCACTGTTAATATCTGAAAACACCAGATGGAATCTGATATGTTCATTGGTCGAAATGATTGGAAATAAAATCGCGAAGTTATTAACCGAAGCTGTGGTGTCGATACATGCGAAATATCCTGGTAGAATCCCACCGTGCAATATATGCACTCCCACTCTTCGAATTTGTGCCCGGAACGTAAAGTTTTGTTTGTAATTACTGAATTACGTAGTAGACTTTTGTATATATCACTACAGTATTAGTTCCGAAAGTGGCATTTCGTCATCCCTATGCAAACAATCACACGAAGCTTCTCATATCTTCTCTATCATTATATACGTCAGTGCTCCTGATGAGCTAAATAAAACTTAGTTTTTAGGTTGGGATAAGGTTTGTTTTGGAAAATGCAAAAGTTTGTTTGGTATGGAAGTAATGTTTCGGCAAAAGAACACGTTTTGCTAAATAAAATAAAATTGGAAATCGACGATTTTCGGATAGCTCGGCTGTCCGGAAAAGAGTTATTTTCGTATAAGTGGTGGAAATTCATAGAATTATAAATACTCATTGTTAAGATTTATCGTCTTAAATGGATCAGCTGGAAATTTCGACGTTTATTCGGCAAAATGTGCGTTGATTAGTTCAATTATTCCTAGTTGTTAGTCAATATAAACAAGTTCGCACGTAACCAGAATGTGGGTGATGCAAGTAGACTTCAAGACTAGTTGACAAGCAGTAGGCTGCAAATGCATAGTATTGTGTCATAACAGTTTTACAGTTTGTAAAAGATCGTCGTTAAAGCCAGCTAAATAATTACTCGATGTTTACAGGCCATAGACACTCCTTTGAAATATGTTTCGTTCAAACCATAAATATACAAGGGAGTACGTTCAATCTATGTCTAGAACATCTGAGAGTGGGTGGAGAAGAGAAAGAAGGAAAAGGAGACGCGCAATCGGACCGGGAATGTGTTCTCATGCAACATGTATGTGAAACGTCGCAATACATCACGAGTAGTCGATTTCTTTCTTTGTCTCGATACTTATCAATCGATAGATCGATTACTTGTGTGTTTACTTAATACTTTGACATTTAGGTTTTGTGAAGAGTTAAACTTATTTTGTAAAAAGTGTGTGCTACCAGTTACCAAATATTGAACTCAAACATTAATATAGTATGACTGTGTGATGGGAAATGGCCTAAGAACGTTCTCGATATGATAAAACAGCTTTAATCGATTTTGTCATTACGAAGCTAAATATTTTATCTTGGTTCTGGAGTCGAGCTAACCCAGAGCTCGTTGGTGCTCATAGAGGTATATCATTCTTCAATATTTAACTTTTTGTCTCAGATTTTGCACAAAAGTTGTGTGACTTGACTTGGGACATCCACTCGAATTTAAATTTAAGCACCCACATTGTTTAGTAGCACTAACTGTTCAATAATTAGTTTAGTAATTACAATGATCTTAGTTCTACGGAAATACAATTTAATTGTTCATATATGTGTATAAATAATTTTTTTAGTTTAATTATTTATATTTGAGTAATGACAAACATTTAAGTTCAAACCGATGGAGTAAATCGACTTCGGTACAAGTATGATACGAATATTTGCATCGACTGGTGCATAGCAATTCATTAGTTTCAATCTCAACTTAATGTCGATCCAAGTTGATCAGAATCGAGAGAATCGGGATAAAACTAAATAATATTTATATAAATTGAGATTGAGATGCTTCGGGACCGATTGAGTACTAATTAAAGATAGTGAATCATCTTTTACTTTAACAGCTTCATTATTGTGTAAAAACACAAATAGTAAACTAATAAAGTAAAAAAGTAAACTGTGCTACAAAACTTTTTGATTTAATTTTTCACGTTTTGCTTAAAGTCTTTCTTCAATTTCAAATTAGTTTTATTCAGCCAAAAATAAACAATGAATTGCAATAGACAAGTCAGGGATGGAAAGGTTTCAAACAATCAATTAATCTCTTCATCTTTAGGCCCTAGCTATGAATTACGCTAGGTATCAAATAAATCAACGTGTTTATGTAATATTTCTATATACACTAAATCTATAAACGTTGTAAAGTAATTAACGTATAGCGAATATATTTGGAATGGATTTTAAACTGAAATAGGTCTCTAATTACGCGAAACCAAAGTAGTAAGTAAAGTAGCTGATTAATTGTGGAGTGGCGCCATCCCGTTGAAACAGGAAAGCTTCTAAAAGCTTACAGCCGAACTTGGTCTCATCGGGTAGTTTATTAAAGAATAATTACTGTGGCACAGTTTAAAGGTCGCCGCCATTAAAACCGACGGCTTCCCTCCAACGGGGGCGGAATGTTTATTGATGTTGGAGTTATTTATCCAACGTTAAGTAGATTTAGATTGCTTTAAAACTACGGGGAGGGGCGTGCTATAATGGTAATGTTAGGTAAATTATATCTTCAGGGTTGTGATGTAAACCTGACTTATGGGAAAGTAAGCATTTATTTGGTGTTAACGTGCCAATCGACTAATAAACCGTTTTTGCCGTATATTTCATTACCCTGGTCTATTTTATTTATATATTGATGGAAGACCATTTTTACTAGCATGCTGTATTAGCCAAATAACAATCAATTCAAATCATTATTAAATAAAATTATATAAAAAAATAAAAATTATTATAACTGGTTCTTTTCACTTCGAGACGAAGTTTACCTACCCTGGCCCTTCTGATTAGTTTCGACACTTCTGGTCAATTATATTTATAGTCTTTTCATGCAGGCTTCAAAACTTTTCACTATCGTATTTTTCTGTATAAACAAAACCCAGTTTCAAAACCGTTTCTTTTAATTTTGTCTTTTGAATAAAACGCTAGATAATATTAATATTTATTGAGGTAAACGCAATAAAATTCAAATATTGAAATCTTTTAAATTCAAACTATACTTAATATACATAAAGGAGTATGTATTACTAATATAAAATATATACAATGACATTCATCGAATAAACATAAGTTTTTCCTGTAACGAAAACATGTTTACCCGGTTGATTTAAGTATCATCAAAATCTATGAATTTTCCTTAAAAAAATATTGGAAAAAGTATTTAGTTTAGACATACACAAATGTAGCGTGAACATTTATATTATTGGATTCATATTGTAACATAATATTTGAAATTACGCGTTCAATCTTGCCACGGTCTTGCTGATTCACTAATAGATCTTATCCAGCAAACTGTTCCCTATTTGGTACTTAGATTTCGTCGATTGCTGAATGAAACAGTTAAGATTGAAATTTTACCCACAATGCGATTACAAGAAAGTATTTACAATTTTAACATTATGTAGGCTACGCTACTGAGGTTTTCTATGTCGCAAAGTAGTTTTTAAACGTAGCCGAAATAAACTTTATGATTATCAATGGTGTGACCGGTCTAAATCGATCACCATTGTTACATCATTTACACATTTTTACTGTCGCTTATCACAGGATTAAGTGTACACTTATCGAATAATTTTTAAACCCATTATGTTGGTATGATATTACCAACTCGTAAAATGCTAACCAAGAATAAGATTAATTACATTTCGTAGTAAACTTTGACAAAACGCAGGTCAAAGAAGGTAAGCCCTCATTCTAGTAATTGCATTTGTCTTTGGTAGTTTGTTGCGGCTGTGTTAACGAGGTGCTTTGCTGGGGCTTTGTAACGTGGATCCATTGCTGAATAAATACACAGCCTTAGCACAGCCTGATGTACTTCATTAATGTATAAATGTTACGAGGTTTACCCTCACTTTGGTGTGGATTATGAGATATCCAAGCGAATCAAACTAATGGCAAATGGATAATTCACGTTTTCGTTATTCTAGATTGAGATATTTTGAAGTCTTTTTCACCCATGAGAAGAAATTTTGAATTTTCAATCCTATGCTTTAGGGTTGATTTTAGAGAGTTGTTTAGCCTGTGAAATCTGTACCTTTTATTTGTGATAGGAGAACGTATAATTTCTGGAGGGCTTCAACTTGGTTACAACTTGATAAATCACATTCCTTACGGTGATTGGTGGGATTTGTACCTTTGGCTTTGAATATAAATGTCAAGTGCTGTAACTGCACCAATACTGGTCCTAGTTGTAGAACATGACTAAAATTACAGATTTATCCAATTACAAAAATAGTGGGAAAACACATTGACCTTCCACGGCATATCTAATCTAAAATTCAACCATTATGATTACAAATGGACTAACAGTTTGACGTTATAAATAAACTAATACTTTTTTTGTTCATTTTAATCGACGCCGGGGAATTTTTTTAGAAGATGTATTGAAGAGAGTACACAAACGCTTTTAGGATAAGCGGTCCAAACAGTTTTATGAATCTCACGTGTCTCTCCCGAACCGAAGTCCGCGACGCTAACCACTAGGCTAGGAACATGTACATTCAAAGCACAAAACAGTGCAAATAAAACTACAATGATAATTCTGACATAACTTTTAAAGTGATAATTTGTTAGTTTCAACAGTGGAACATTAGCCACGTTATTGCCACGTGCTCAGTGCCACTGTGCGGTGTGCGGTGTGTGTTCTGCGGTCTGCGGTCTACAATGGTTTTCTTTCCTCAATCGCGATCCGCTTTCCCACAAGTGTCAGCGCTGGAATAGCGCGACTGAGGCTGCTATTAGAGAATTCCAGAGCTCATCATAAACCGTCTCCATCACGACAATCTTCAGCTGGTAGTCTTAGTAGTAGTTACCAAAAAGATTTCTCCGTTTAAAAACTCACCAACGACTAAATTCGGTAGTCGTTTAGGCAGGGTGCACACTGGAGAAGCCAGTTACAGTAAACTGGTATTATGAAATTGGTTCCAAGGAAACAGTTTTTTTTTTTTTAAATATACACAGAAGAAACGAGTTTCCATCATTTTCGCCAATTCAGATGATGATGAAGTGATTATTTTGGTGTTGGTTAAAGAAGAAGAAAAGAAGGAAGTATTGGGTTTACCCGTTGATTAGGGATCATCAACACAGTACTTGTAGCTCGGTGATTGTGCTGTGATCATGTCAAATTTAAGGATTTGTTTGGAATGTCAAAGCCTCCTTTTGAACGTTTGGTGGAATTACTCCAAATACTTTGCCCACTGCAGAACAAAGAAGGACACCGACTTGAGGTTAGCTCTGATTCTCTGAATGCTGTGAGGAAATTGTCTTCACTGAATAGATCACGGAAGCGAAAGATGATATACAGCATTTCGCTGATTCCATCCATAGAAATAGGCAGAAATTAATTCATGGTGTATTTATACCTAGCAGCAATGGAGTTGAGAGGATGTTTCGATCTCGAGGAAAGTTAATATTTCATTATCTTTTTGATGGCTCGGGATTGGACTCAGCTAGCTCTCCTTGATCATCGGCCTTTGATGAATGAGTTGTTCAAAGAGACAGCTGATCTTAGTCCGTAACAAAGCTACACAAGGAATCTTGCACTCTAAATCCAGCCCTTTGTTCATATTTTAACTGAAATGCTCACTAAAGTCACTATCACCTACCTTAATAATTATGATTCTTGATAGACAATTTTTGGCTTCCTGTAATTGTGAAAGTCCTCCATCAGGCGCTTCCCATTACAAAAGTAAATCACACCAGGAGAGTAGAACGAATGACGAGCCTAATGACACAACAATGAAGTGTCGGTCAGCTGTGATGTCATCGACACTTTCTCTCGTTACACTCGGGATGCGACCGTCGTGTAATTAATTAGACAATGAGACAGAGCGAGAGTGAGACTCCAACGGACGTGACAGGCGCTGGGAAACAATCAGCGATCCTTGCAGAGGGCTGTGATGTTTATAAGGTGTGATCTCTGGACAGTCTTCAGCACGCTGGACGACGAGAAAGAAACTCTCAAACTGGCCTAGCTAAGTTGTTGAGTTTTTATTAGTAAACCATATTATTTTTTAAACCACAATTAACCTCTTAGTCTCATCTTAAACGAAGATTTGAACTAATAGTAACACTCTAGCAAAATGTGAATTTGACTTGTAAAAGGAAAGGTTTAGGTACAAGGTGGTTGGGATGTAAATAGATAGTTCTAATGTTAATTTAGAGTAATCTGTTCTACCTTTTTAAATGGTTGGGTTGGCCAAAGGGGGGGGGGGCGCTAGAAATTGGTAGCCTCGTAGACTGCAAACTGTAAACAAAGTATTTCTTAAAATGTATTTGCGGTCGTCTGATATACCTTCAAATTATTTATGGGCTTTACCAAAAAAGTTTGAAACTCTAGACGTAAAGATTTTAAATAGTATTTATATTTGTGTTTAAAACTCCAACTATATTCGCCACATTATCCACAACCCCCTTCCACGTGTGTCCACAACTTATTTTAAGTCCCAAAGAAAGTTTCCCTCCAAATTGTTTTGACTCTTGTTAATTACGCGGGAGATTTCAAAGAGGATTTTCCAAACTGATGCGAATATCTGTGGACAGAAAGACAAATCGCCGTGGTCAGCCACAAACACGATTTTATGGGACAATGAGGGCGGAGACCGTGGCCGAGATACAACAATGGAGAGGAAGTACGGGAAGTCGACATGGAACGGCGCTGTCGTCGCACAAGCTGAATATAAATCTTGCATTTTCGCGGATTATGTAAATTACCTCATTAACATTTATTTATCTGGTTTTATTCAACTCACTTAGGATGTGAACACCCCTCAGAGGGTGGATTTATGTTTATGATTGTAATTGGTGTTAATTAAACCTGTTTTATGTTGGGCTTTTATGTTGAGTGATGAAAGTGTTTTTCACCACTTGATTCATGCTAACATTTAAGGATCTCAGTGTTTCCCCTGGAAATAGAATTCTATCTTTAGTCCATTATTTGACAAAAGTTGTATCAGGAACGTATCATGAGCACCACCTTTATGAACGAACTTATCACTTATCACATTAATGAAATCGCTTCCTCATTATCATACAATATACAGGGTGTTCATTTGAAAACTTTCCATATCTGTTGTGTGCAAAGGTAAGGCTTTTAACACTTGTTTGTTCTCATTTCCCCCTAATTTGGACATGCCAAATCCAATAAAATTATTTTAAATTTCGAAAAATGCCCCAAAAGGGCCCAATTCGGGGGGTAGGGGTGCTTTTTGAGAAATTTTCAAATGTAAACATGGGTTGTGTGATACATCAATTTAAAGGTCTAATCACCCCGACTATTTTGGTGCAATAAAAATGTAATTATCTTTAACTGTATTTACAGGGTGGGTCAAAACGTTTTTAAAAAGGACTTTGAAGTTAAGTGCCGTATTACACGAACTACTGAACGGAACAGCGCCAAATTTCTTTCCAAGCTTATTCTTGATCTACTCTTTAAGATAACTTGTAATAAGGGCATTTTCCATGTTATCTTCTAATTTTTAAAAAAATCTCAAATTTTAAGAATAAAAGAAAGGTGAAAACTCAAAATTCTTAAATAGCAAGGTATGACAAATTTCATACCACGTGAAAGGTCCTTTTTTAACAAACATTTTACGTATTTAAGTTTTCTTTCTATCTCTTACCGTTTAAAAATTGCAGTAGAAAAACTGAATTTTCCATAGTAATATTGTAACTAGTTTTCTAATAAAACAGCCAAAATTTGTCTCTAGACACATTTAATGGTGTATTAACTGAAGGAAACAATTCATAATTATTGAAACCCTGATTGACAAACAAGTTGTTACGTTTTAATTTGTGAAAAACAAGTCTTATGGCTGATGAGGACAACCTACATGTGGGCTGCTTTCTGTAGTACCATTGACTAGTCAACGGTAGTACTAATTTCAAAAAGTACTATTTTCTGTAGCATCTAATCGAATATGGTGTACACTTAAAAAAATAGACTTTATTTTTACTTATTGGGCAGAACAAAAGTGTTTCAGGATAACTGCAAAGTGTTTAACAATAAATATCCAGGTAAGACCTTAAGTCATAAAGCTGTAAATGATTTGGTTAAGAAATTTCTGAAACTGGCTCAGTTCCCAATGAGAAAAAAACAGGATGAAGGGTCCAAGATGAACTGACACAAGTAAAAGTAGTTGATCAATTTGTAATTAATCATAATACATCGTTGAGCAAAGTGCAGTGTGTTTTGTTAGAAAACTAGTTATAATTTTACCATAGATAATTCAGTTTTTCTACTGCAATTTTTAAACGGTAAGAGATAGAAAGAAAACTTAAATACGTAAAATGTTTGTTAAAAAAGGACCTTTCACGTGGTATGAAATTTTTTATACCTTGCTATTTAAGAATTTTGAGTTTTCACCTTTCTTTTATTCTTAAAATTTGAGATTTTTAAAAAATTAGAAGATAACATGGAAAATGCCCTTATTACAAGTTATCTTAAAGAGTAGATCAAGAATAAGCTTGGAAAGAAATTTGGCGCTGTTCCGTTCAGTAGTTCGGGTAATACGGCACTTAACTTCAAAGTCCTTTTTAAAAACGTTTTGACCCACCCTGTAAATACGGTTAAAGATAATTACATTTTTATTGCACCAAAATAGTTGGGGTGATTAGACCTTTAAATTGATGTATCACACAACCCATGTTTACATTTGAAAATTTCTCAAAAAGCACCCCTACCCCCCGAATTGGGCCCTTTTGGGGCATTTTTCGAAATTTAAAATAATTTTATTGGATTTGGCATGTCCAAATTAGGGGGAAATGAGAACAAACAAGTGTTAAAAGCCTTACCTTTGCACACAACAGATATGGAAAGTTTTCAAATGAACACCCTGTATATGATTTATAAAAGAAACACTGACTTGAAAACGAATAAAATTAAATTTGCACTTGTATTTGTCAAAATCTCGTTATATAGTGTAGTGTTTCCATTTAAATTCAAATATGTTTTTCTGACCTTTATATGTTTTTGTGGCTAGTTTATAAACAAAATAAGCAAATTATATGTCAACGTGTTCTCTAGAGGATAAAGAAGGGAATGTCGAAATTGAGTTTTTAAAATATTCATACACGAAACATCACAATAAAATATAACAATGGAATTTTTCCAACCAATGATTTCACACGGCGTCATCTCAACTGAGACTGCGATTACACTCTTGCATTGTAATGTCGGCAGAATGATGCAACGATGACCTGATAAATCGTGAACTATTACTGAACTGCATCACCATCTATTGAAATCTTATCGGAACAAGATATGAGGAAAAGAGGGATAAACTGCTCTGGAGGAGTTGCATGTCAGTAATTATATGTTTAAGTCAAGGTTATAGAGCGAACGATTGTTGGTCATCGCAAGTGTTAACAGCCAAACACGTGATGAATATGCAACATGTGTGGGTTACATAAAACTTGCAAACTCGCTAAGCCTCGCTGCCGATGCAAATGATCATCAACACGCACGTGAACATTACTGGTATGTAGAGGCTTTTACATTATAGACTGTAGGCCAAACCAGAGAGAGTATCAAGTGTAAATAACACATGTTTCCATCATTTAAAACATCAAATGTGTAAAGTTCCTATTACAAAATAACTTTCATTGATGATTTGTGCACTGTTATAAAAGCATCGTGTTACCTGGGACGTGTTTGTCTGCCACAACAACGTCTACAGACAATATTGGCTGATGTACTGTGTCAAGTCAGGCTCTATACACACCTAGGATCATCGTTATTCAGTGTTGATCAGCCTCGTGTTAACTGGGACGTGTCTGTCTGCCATAACAACGTCTACAGACAATATTGGCTGATGTACAGTGTCAAGTCAGGCTCTATACACACCTAGGATCATCGTTATTCAGCAGTGTTGATCAGCCTCGTGTTAACTGGGACGTGTTTGTCTGCCACAACAACGTCTACAGACAATATTGGCCGATGTACAGTGTCAAGTCAGGCTCTATACACACCTAGGATCATCGTTATTCAGTGTTGATCAGCCTCGTGTTAACTGGGACGTGTTTGTATGCCACAACAACGTCTACAGACAATATTGGCCGATGTACAGTGTCAAGTCAGGCTCTATACACACCTAGGATCATCGTTATTCAGTGTTGATCAGCCTCGTGTTAACTGGGACGTGTTTGTCTGCTACAACAACGTCTACAGACAATATTGGCCGATGTACTGTGTCAAGTCAGGCTCTATACACACCTAGGATCATCGTTATTCAGTGTTGATCAGCCTCGTGTTAACTGGGACGTGTTTGTCTGCTACAACAACGTCTACAGACAATATTGGCCGATGTACAGTGTCAAGTCAGGCTCTATACACACCAAGGATCATCGTTATTCAGTGTTGATCAGCCTCGTGTTAACTGGGACGTGTTTGTCTGCCACAACAACGTCTACAGACAATATTGGCTGATGTACAGTGTCAAGTCAGGGTCTATACACACCTAGGATCATCGTTATTCAGCAGTGTTGATCAGCCTCGTGTTAACTGGGACGTGTTTGTCTGTTACAACAACGTCTACAGACAATATTGGCTCATGTATAGTGTCAAGTCAGGCTCTATACACACCTAGGATCATCGTTATTCAGCAGTGTTGATCAGCCTCGTGTTAACTGGGACGTGTTTGTCTGCTACAACAACGTCTACAGACAATATTGGCTCATGTATAGTGTCAAGTCAGGCTCTATACACACCTAGGATCATCGTTATTCAGCAGTGTTGATCAGCCTCGTGTTAACTGGGACGTGTTTGTCTGCCACAACAACGTCTACAGACAATATTGGCTGATGTACAGTGTCAAGTCAGGCTCTATACACACCTAGGATCATCGTTATACAGTGTTGATCAGCCTCGTGTTAACTGGGACGTGTTTGTCTGCCACAACAACGTCTACAGACAATATTGGCTGATGTACAGTGTCAAGTCAGGCTCTATACACACCTAGGATCATCGTTATTCAGTGTTGATCAGCCTCGTGTTAACTGGGACGTGTTTGTCTGCCACAACGACGTCTACAGACAATATTGGCTGATGTTTAGTGTCAAGTCAGGCTCTATACACACCTAGGATCATCGTTATTCAGCAGTGTTGATCAGCCTCGTGTTAAATGGGACGTGTTTGTCTGCCACAACAACGTCTACAGACAATATTGGCTGATGTACAGTGTCAAGTCAGGCTCTATACACACCTAGGATCATCGTTATTCAGTGTTGATCAGCCTCGTGTTAACTGGGACGTGTTTGTCTGCCACAACAACGTCTACAGACAATATTGGCTGATGTACAGTGTCTAGTCAGGCTCTATACACACCTAGGATCATTGTTATTCAGCAGTGTTGATCAGCCTCGTGTTAACTGGGACGTGTTTGTCTGCCACAACAACGTCTACAGACAATATTGGCTGATGTACAGTGTCAAGTCAGGCTCTATACACACCTAGGATCATCGTTATTCAGCAGTGTTGATCAGCCTCGTGTTAACTGGGACGTGTTTGTCTGCCACAACAACGTCTACAGACAATATTGGCTGATGTACAGTGTCAAGTCAGGCTCTATACACACCTAGGATCATCGTTATTCAGCAGTGTTGATCAGCCTCGTGTTAACTGGGACGTGTTTGTCTGCCACAACAACGTCTACAGACAATATTGGCTGATGCACAGTGTCAAGTCAGGCTCTATACACACCTAGGATCATCGTTATTCAGTGTTGATCAGCCTCGTGTTAACTGGGACGTGTTTGTCTGCCACAACAACGTCTACAGACAATATTGGCTGATATACAGTGTCAAGTCAGGCTCTATACACACCTAGGATTATCGTTATTCAGTGTTGATCAGCCTCGTGTTAACTGGGACGTGTTTGTCTGCCACAACAACGTCTACAGACAATATTGGCTGATGTACAGTGTCAAGTCAGGCTCTATACACACCTAGGATCATCGTTATTCAGCAGTGTTGATCAGCCTCGTGTTAACTGGGACGTGTTTGTCTGCCACAACAACGTCTACAGACAATATTGGCTGATGTACAGTGTCAAGTCAGGCTCTATACACACCTAGGATCATCGTTATTCAGCAGTGTTGATCAGCCTCGTGTTAACTGGGACGTGTTTGTCTGCCACAACAACGTCTACAGAAGATATTGGCCGATGTACAGTGTCAAGTCAGGCTCTATACAAACCTAGGATCATCGTTATTCAGTGTTGATCAGCCTCGTGTTAACTGGGACGTGTTTGTCTGCCACAACAACGTCTACAGACAATATTGGCTGATGTACAGTGTCTAGTCAGGCTCTATACACACCTAGGATCATCGTTATTCAGCAGTGTTGATCAGCCTCGTGTTAACTGGGACGTGTTTGTCTGCCACAACAACGTCCACAGACAATATTGGCTGATGTACAGTGTCTAGTCAGGCTCTATACACACCTAGGATCATCGTTATTCAGCAGTGTTGATCAGCCTCGTGTTAACTGGGACGTGTTTGTCTGCCACAACAACGTCTACAGACAATATTGGCTGATGTACAGTGTCTAGTCAGGCTCTATACACACCTAGGATCATCGTTATTCAGCAGTGTTGATCAGCCTCGTGTTAACTGGGACGTGTTTGTCTGCCACAACAACGTCTACAGACAATATTGGCTGATGTACAGTGTCAAGTCAGGCTCTATACACACCTATGATCATCGTTATTCAGCAGTGTTGATCAGCCTCGTGTTAACTGGGACGTGTTTGTCTGCTACAACAACGTCTACAGACAATATTGGCTGATGTACAGTGTCTAGTCAGGCTCTATACACACCTAGGTTCATCGTTATTCAGTGTTGATCAGCCTCGTGTTAACTGGGACGTGTTTGTCTGCCACAACAACGTCTACAGACAATATTGGCTGATGTACAGTGTCAAGTCAGGCTCTATACACACCTATGATCATCGTTATTCAGCAGTGTTGATGAGCCTCGTGTTAACTGGGACGTGTTTGTCTGCCACAACAACGTCTACAGACAATATTGGCTGATGTACAGTGTCAAGTCAGGCTCTATACACACCTAGGATCGTCGTTATTCAGTGTTGATCAGCCTCGTGTTAACTGGGACGTGTTTGTCTGCCACAACAGCTTCAGGCAATTTTAGCTTATGTGAGTTTGTCATGCGACGACAGGAACCCATTACGTAAAATTGATATTTAACGTGGCTCAGGTCACACCCGAGGTAACATATTCTTATTATATACATTGTATTTTTTATTGAATGTGCTGAAGATTATTAACATCACTCTCATACGGACCTATGCTGTTTAAATATTTTATTTCACACGTTTTAACGCCGTTCATAGTTTTCACCTTGTCATAAGGGGGCGCCTTTATCTTGGCTTTATTAAACCCTTCAAAAATACAACGTTCAGACCCGACCCTACTTGGAATTGAAAAATTTAACTTTTAATTTAATGGCGAAACCCATAGCGACTCATTTAGCCATACAATAAAATAACTCGTGTAAACTTTATTTTCGAAACGTGTTGTTCTAAAATTGACCTGATTCACTCTGGTAGATACAGCTATAATTTATACCTCTGTGGATCCAATGCGTCAACTCAGATCAGTGAATGTGTAGTTATAAACAAACCACTGGTCCCCTTTCCCGCCAAACCACTGGTCCCCTTTCCCGCCAAATTCACACCTCGTGCTCGCCACAGTGTTTGCAGACAATGGAGAACAAACCGCAGCAAAGTTTGTCCTTAGTTTGCAAAAGAAGAGCGTAATTAAATTATCTCGGGGTCGCTGAACTTTTCAAAGTTTCCCGAGAGACGTAATTTAATCCGGTGTCATCGGTAACTCTGACTTGGTCCTTCGTTTATCGTCATTACCATCGCAACTTGCTGCTCAAACTGTCGAGAGCTCGGACAAAGGAATCGATAACGTTGTCTGCTCAAACTCGTGACACAGAATCACTGTCCACAATGTACTATGCTGTATGTTGTTTTTTATTGTTAGAGATTATAATTACCGTGAAGTATAAAGTTTTTCTTTTATAAAAGTTAAGTCAAGCCGTATTTTTTGTCGTTAACCTTAAAGACACAGTAATATGGTTTGGAGACCTCACAATAAATTGTAAATTAAAATGATTTCTGTTCTTTTTGGAAAATATCCTTTAAAGGTTCCTCCTGTACAAAGGAATTGATACTGTGTCTGCTCAAAATTAGTACTCGATTCAATGTGCGAGTTTTTTTTTATAGCATTAAAAGTTCTATTAATTTGAAAAAAGGTTATCAATTGTTATTTACCTCCATATGACCTAAATTACCTTAGTTTTTTTAGAGATTCGCAAGTCAAAATTGTATGTTTACAAGTAATACAATATAACTGTACAGGTAAATAGTAAATATCTGCTAAGTTATGTTCAAAAGAATAATAGTTATTTAGTTACATTATGTACAGCAGTCTTTTATCTTTATCTCAAAGGATAACATTTTTGTGTTCATATTGCTTTCTATTTTACCTAATTCAAGTTAAATAGTTATGTTTTGTAATATTATAGAAATTAAATGCAATTAAAAAGAATCCTTTAATAACTACATAATTTCCTTTTAAATCCTGTCTGCGAATTATTGTTGTAAAACATATCACTACATAATACAAAACACTGTTAGTCTTTAAAATTACCTGCATTTTCGGAGCTACTCATAATGTTAATGCAGTAAATATTGCAACAACATGTTTGTTGTTTAAATGCTTACAAACAACATTCATTAACTGGACTAATCCGGAGGTAAACAAACAATTGCATGTTATCCATTGTAGTGGTGTACATTGTAAACATGAATAGTTTAAAATATTTTTTCGATGGTATTAAATTGTTTACAGTAGTAATATTAATGTAAATAATAAAATATTTGATTACTTTTAACTTCTTGTCTGCAATTCTCCCTAATTATAATTTACCGTGCCCATACATGATTTGAGAAGAGTGGATATAGTTTTATATCGATAAATAATATAAATGTAAATAAATATATCATGTCTATAAAATAATTGCGTAACGTTCAAATTAATTTACCTAATTCTCAATTCCTACCAGAATGAAAGGAGGCATTGGGTTCAAAGGAACCGAATAGAATTTATTCCCAGAACAGATGCCTTTTGCTTTCAGGATTCAAGAGCTCATAGGCATAATACAATGCTTTGCAGATATGTTGTAAACCATGTTTCTTTGAACGTTGCACGGCGCGTGTGTCTGTTATTGAACGTTGAACATGTCGCTAATGCAGTATCTCTATGACAACCAATGTTGCTGTACTGGACATAATGTCCATAACACACTAGAACTCGTGTTTATAATCTTGGATATTTTATAAAACAACTAAATTTTGACGGGTTGGTGGTTTGCATCCCCTGGCTTGCGACGGTGCAAGAGCGTTTTCACATACATTTGAGACCCGTTACCGCTATCCTGGAAAACGCGTTTGAGTTAATTTCTTTCAAACGCCACCGGCGTAGACTAATGAAACCCACATCGAAAACATGTGATAGTGGACGTTATTTAATTCCAATGTTTTTCCGCTATTTGTTTAAAGTTAAAAGCTGTTTTTTGAATATAATTGTGGGTATCTAGAATTTTTTTACAACAACAATAAAGATTTCACTCTTTGTACATGTACTAGTGCAACACTTAAGCAACAACGTGACAAAACTTTACTTTACTAGTCTTAACCAGGCTTTACAAATGATTGATCGAAGATGACTAAGTTGGAGAAAGAAGAGAAAGAGAAAGAGCTTTAAAATATTGGCCAATTTACCACACAGTGTCGGACGTAATCAATTCATCATTTCATCCAATTCTAAACATTAGATAAGCGCCTCATTTTACTAAAAGCTGTGTAGCGAATCTTAACGGCTATAATCTTACATCTCACATCAATAGAATTTTGTTGTGTGTACTTGTAGTTGTAGGCTTGTTAACACCATAAAGACTTTGGATGATTTAGATGTTAATCATCCAAAAATGCGAATGTCATTCGCCTATTGGGTCTGATGATGATTGGAGTGCCCAATCGAAATCGATCACCACTTACCATCTTTTATGTATATTTACCGTCTTGTGAGTAACAGCATAAGCGTAAATATGTGTTTTAATTGTTATTAGACGTTTCTTTTATTTACTTTCTGTAAATTTAATAACACGTACAATGCTGATCAAGAAAAAAGACATTTTCAATACAAATTATTCATCTATTTGATTTTGTATCTCCATTTTACTATAAGTTGATTACACATTAACTTGGAAGCTGAAATACGAGCAAAAGTCAGTATTTATAGACCACTATGTCACATGTTTAAAAAACTAGATCTTAAACCTTGAGTTTCTTGGACCCGCCCGTCTGACATTGAGTCTAAAACCTTGAGAGACTTATGTTACCTTTATACACTCACCCGATACTCATAACTACACACAGGTGTAAGCAGGTAGCATATTAGCTTTGACTATTGATGCAATATTAATTAGCAGATGCAAGTTAACTGGAAGTATTTAACAGTGTTATGTGCACGTGCAAGGACTAAGGGGGCCACGTGTAAATTGGTCTAACTAATGGTCTTAAACGTTAACTGTCCAACACTTAACAATTCGTCTCAATATTCGTAAACGCGGTTTGAAATAAATATTCATTAGTTTGCACGCTCTGTCCACAAGTTGTGGAAACAATTTAAGCATAATCCTATGGTTTCCAAAGTTTAAAGACCTATTCGTAATTTTAACTTATTGGGAAAATATATTTATTTTGTCACATCTTTGACGCAATGTGAGAAAGCTATTAGTCATTTTAAGGAATGGTTTGGTTAATTACTGACAATTTCTAGAAACTACTTACTTGCTGGTCAATATGTGTCTCGATAACAAATTTTTCAAATGAAAAACTTTTTATAGTAGTCCTGTGCAATTTCACAGTCCTGTGCAAAGGTCTGTGAGTGCAATAAACAGAAATCAATGACATTTTCTGAAACATAAATGATGATAAGAAACATAAGAGTGAATTACAATGGTCTTCCCTTGAATAGTTCAATGAGCCGGTTAATAATGGTCGGTTTATTCAATTTTGGAGCTTTCTTATAATATTTTCTTTATTTAACCTGGTACCTGGATTTCGCATAAAATTTATTGTATGATCGTCCTACTGTCTCGCTGTAAAATGTTTCCAGCCGAGATGGATTCATGGCTAAACAACTCTAAAATTTGTTCATGTACCGGTTTGCCACTTTGTAAAAAGAATTTTGATTTTTACTATCATAAAAATATATATAGTACAGTAGTAAATATAGTAGTATTGATAGTATAGATAAAGAATCCTTAGTATGTAAAATAATCTTATTTTTCATGATCATCTAATATGAATATGAACTCAAAAATACTACCTGAAAGCATATTACCTCAACCGGATGGTCATGGCGTGGCGGCATAGCGTGCAATAGACGTGATTATAGCAATAAGTATGTGTGTGACAGAATGTAAAGAGAAGCAAAAGAAACGTTATGTTATTTTCTCAGTTTTTATCACATTAACATTTTTTATCGTGGTATGTTAATTTGTGTTTGTTCGACTGTTAGAAAGGAACATGATCCTCAAGAAGTATTTTTTTTATTAGTTTCTAGACGGAGCGCTTAGTGACATCAATCACTTTTAATTTTAATTACACAATTGCAATGCAATGATACAAATTACTATAGTGCCACAGGCTGTAAAATCTAGAACGTTTGTGTAAAAGTATTTTGTTGTGTTGCAGATCAGTTCACTGAAGGGTTACTACCTGTTGGAACACTCCAGGATACGCAAGAGGTCCTTAATTCACAGTGAGGAACACCACGAGAAACTCTCCAACGAAGAAAAGGTCAGATTTTACCTCATCTTTGTGTGTTCTGTTGTGTGGTCATTGTGTGTAACATTTGTTGTTTGTGAAGATACTTTGTAATCTGTGAGTGTGACTAATCATTTTCTTGTGTATTGCAGGTTAATCATTGTACGATTGCATTTTTTTCAAGTGATTGTTTCAAGGACCTCTTGGTGAGGTTTATGTTCTTAGTTATGAAATAGTCTAAACACGTGAAATAAGCTACCTAATAAATAGTCTTAATTTCCGTATGAACTATAGCATTATTATTGATTGACATTGTTATTGAGAGAGTCTCTTGATGAATCCTATCAACATGTTCAATTTACAGATCTGGAGCCTCTAGATGAAATACTAACAACCTTGTAGATGCAAAAGGTATTATAATGATAACAAGAATGACGAAAAAGAGAGCCACTTAATGAACTTCAACAGCAAAATCATCATAAAGAGAGTCACTTAATTAACTTCTTCGACAACATTGTTGATACAGAGAGCCACTTAATTAACTTCAATAACAACATTGTTGAGACAGAGAGCCACTTAATTAACTTCAACAACATTGTTGATACAGAGAAGCCACTCAATTAACTTCAACAACAACATTGTTGATACAGAGAGCTACTTAATTAACTTTAACAACAACATTGTTGATACAGAGAGCTACTTAATTAACTTTAACAACAACATTGTTGATACAGAGAGCTACTTAATTAACTTTAACAACAACATTGTTGATACAGAGAGCCACTTAATTAACTTCAACAACAACATTGTTGATACAGAGAGCTACTTAATTAACTTTAACAACAACATTGTTGATACAGAGAGCTACTTAATTAACTTTAACAACAACATTGTTGATACAGAGAGCCACTTAATTAACTTCAACAACAACATTGTTGATACAGAGAGCCACACAGCAACATTGTTGTTACAGAGAGACACTTAATGAACTTAAACAACAAAGTGGTCCATACAGAGAACCTTTGCAATGATCTTGAACAATCCCATGTTAAGCTCTAGTCCTAGTGCAAAGTCCCCTTGTGTAGTTGTAATCTTTCTAGTGCACCGTGTCAAGCGTCAGTTAACGCTGCTACAGTGTAAACAGATAAACACAGCTTACAAGTGACGGCGTTGGCGATGTTATTTGTGGAAATGTTCTGGTTTTAGAGATAACACATGGCTTTTGGCTGCAACACAAATAGTTAATCTTGCACTCTATAAACATTGTTGTTGCCCCGCAGCTGTAAACTGTTTATACTCATTGACCGGCTGCATTAGTGCATTGTACATTGTTTTGTTTGGGCTACATTTAATAATATGATAATGTTGTTTTTTGTTGTTTTTATGGTTCGTAATAAGCATTAACAAAACATTAATATGATTTAATTTGATATAAAAATATTTTGGTCAGTTCAACTACAACTTGCATTTTATTAAAACTCCATCCAAATAGGAGACAATAGTAAAATATTTGTTCAGGCGTCTATGTTTTATTCAATATAGTTAAATAAAAATGCATTTACTTTTGATAAATAGATTGTTTACTTGGCAATGTTTATTGATAAATATTTGAATCGATCTAAAATATTTAAGTTATCTGTTTGTCGCTTGATAAAATATATATAACTTTTGGTTCATTGGTAAATTTTTACTTATATTTCTCTATGATCATTAGTAGAACCGCGTGAATGCCGCAATAATTTAGAAATTCTTAGTGTTTTGTTTTGCACACGTATACTGAAGAAAACACGTTTAAATAACATTGTGATTTAAAAAAAAGTAATGTTAAGGGAGCCTTTCATAGGATCTACTTTTTACATTCTGTTCAGTCTGTGTTAATTGGTTTTCTCTTACCGCACTTTACCTGTGTATCGAATACAACCGCTATTGTTCGTGCACTGATGCGCCAACAGGTGTTCGAATGGGTGAAACCAGTGGAATAATTCCCCCTGATGCTGAGTTTAACCCCAATCTGGCTTTGAATGTACCAGCCTGATCGTGGTGAGGCAAGCTGTAAGCTGAATTGTATCTTCCTAATGAAAGCCCAGAGTAAAGGTAAATTTGGAGTACATCGCTACAAAGTTGGAAATTGACCAACCAACTGATACTAAGGGACTAATTTGATATTTCTCATATGCCAAATGACTATAGTAATCCTACGGTTCAAACGCCAAAGAGATAATGAAAGCAGACATTCTATATTATTGACTTCTTATATACGCCTGTACCGTCAAAGATTGCGTACAAGTGATTAAAAACGTGCTAGTCATCAAGGGGCTCTCACGAACAATGATGTTGTGGAATAAATAACTTAATGGAATTGGAATTTGTTTTTCAACTAAGCTTTAAGGCTCGTATACATTGTCATTATGTGAACTGTATGTTCTAAATACACTTATTATTTTAGGCTGCTACATTGTGCTTTGTATTTGGTGTTCACTCACTTTTTTGGTGGCAGACAATAAAAGCCATCTGAAATAGATACTGATAAATCTGTAAATGGTAGCGGTGTTATTTGTAACATTGTATGCTAAGTAACACCATTTTATTTTGTTTAGACCTGAAGCTGCATCTGAAAATTAACCTATGTTTTCCAAGCATTGCACTGCATTTTGTTTTTATCGAACTGTCGACAATTTCCAGGTCAAGTGGTTTCAGCAGCAGCATGAGAAGAAGCGAGTCAAAAGGGATTTTTCCGACCCTAATTTCCCGGGTTTCGGGGATTTCCAAAATCTGTTTCCCCCCGCAAGCGTACAACAGCTGGGGTCTCAACACCACAACAGATATCGGGGAATTGGCGCTCAGAACATCTTCCCGGACCCTCTGTTCAAGGAGCAGTGGTACCTGGTAAGTACTTAGTTGCCATAAGCTGCTGAAGTAGACATCCCATTCATACGAACCAAATTCATCCAGTTTATTTATTTGAAGAGAACACACTTGAACGTCTTTTTCACAGTGCGCGGTTCTGTTGCATTTTACTTTTTTGTTTTCCATATTATTTGTTTACGTGTTCCTTAAAAATATTTTGTCACGCTCTAAAGGTTAGGCGAGGTAAGAAAGAAAACTCCTTTTACACGCTGTCAGTGGTTCAGTCCTAAGTTCTTAATTATTAAAACTGGCTACACCTTTGACACTTGAATGGCATGTCCTCTTATGTGTAGAATGTCCATACTCTAGGTTATATCTTCTATATCCTCTCTCTCATCAAGAATTGGTCATAGTAATAATTTAATCTAAACTTGTTGCCACTAAATATAGAGTTCTACTACTTTTATATTTTTAAGGCATTAAACAATTACTTTGAAAAATGAGTCGTTAATAACCATATTGTTCATTAATGTTTCAGTTTTCAGAAAAGAAAATTACAATGTCAAATGTTTAATTCATATACAGTACCAATAGAACTGTATCTACATGTACATTATGTGCATTATGTGTATTTAGCGCATTAGTTAGTGACTTATAACTACAGAAGCTATGTATTGTTTTATGTGTGTTTAGAACGGCGGCGCTAAGGATGGCTACGACATGAACATCAGCCCAGCATGGCAGAAGGGTTACACAGGCAAGGGGGTTGTCGTTTCTATCCTGGACGACGGGATACAGACCAACCATCCCGACCTTGCTTTCAACTATGTAAGTTTCACAACATATAGAAGTAGTATTCTTATAGTTTATATTCTTATAGTATTCTTTTTTTCATAGTGGCAGGGCATGCCTTGTTAGTGGTACGATTTTTGACCGATAGATGCGCAGTGATCGAGTTCATAAGCAGAGAAGAAGATTATGAAGGGTACTCAAGCTATGGAATACCCAAATAAAGAATCCGCAATCGTAGATCGTGTTCATACCAACAATCAACTATGTACCATAACGTAATGTTTCATCTGAATGCGAAACAATGCTGCCACATCACATTGTTTCACAAATGTTTGGCAAAATATCAGATTGTTAACGTCAACTTTGTAGGTCGAACAATGAAGCTTTGATTCAATTTATTAGTGACAAATATGTGTGTAGAAACGCGATGCGATGTGATTTTCCTTGTTCTTTGATGTTTAAGCATTCCTTAGTTTGAAAACGTGATTTTCCTTTAGTGTAAACGTCCTTCAATGTTACAAAGGAAACATTTATCTTTGTTTTGTATAGTATACTTCCTTATTGCGTTGATTATTAAGAGGGGGCTTTTTTCGAATATTTTTATTCTCCTACATTTATTCTGTGAAGATATTTTTTCATTTCCGTTGCTACGTATATTACTTAGACGAGTTTTGACGTTGTCTGTGTGCACGTTGCAGGACAGCGAGGCCAGTACAGACATCAATGACAACGACAACGACCCCATGCCTCGTGACAACGGAGACAACAAGCACGGCACCAGGTGTGCTGGCGAGGTGGCCGCCGTCGCCTTCAACAACTACTGCGGCATCGGGGTGGCTTTTAACGCCAGCATTGGAGGTTAGCCTCGCCTTTGTTTATTTTTTTTAAACTTATTAGATTTTTTTATGTCTTTTATTCTAGTTGTCACGTATCTGTTTGTTTTCGTAGCAGTATTTTTGTATTTTTTCGTTTTAATTTGTTTTGTTTTATTTGTGTTTTTTATTATTAGTTTTTCTCTCTCTTTTTTACTTTGGTGTTGTTATTTTTTTTTTATTCAATGTTTTATTTGTGTTTTTCGTTTGTTTTTATTGTTTTTTGTGTTGGTTAAACTTGAGGGTAACTTTAAACTGTTTTTATTTTAATTGGTTGTTCATATGTATTATCTTAATTTAGTCTTTCCATTTATTACATCTATTCTCAATAATATTTTTACAATCTTAGAATGTACACCTTTGTTCATACTTATAACTACTGAAGTTAAAATAGTTTTTTTATTTGTTTTAAGTCTCAATACGTGATGAAAGTAATTGCTTTTCATTTAGGAAATATATTTTATATAGAGAAATAGCTGTTACCCTGGCTAATAACATTATCGCTATTGTAAAACATAAGAATATTTTTTTTCTTTTTAGCTTTAGAGGTCATAGAATACAAAATCACTATTTTTCATTATACATACATTCTCTTACTCACTGTCTACCTTGGTACCTGATGAGTAAAAAAGTAACAGTTAACAGTCGGAAGCTCTTCACACCCCAATGGCTTAGACTTTCAGAAAACTTTGCTAAGTATAGCCTTTTTATCGAGGATAGTTTCAACTACTTCCCCCTTATATTCTATTTTCAAACCCCTATCTAATCTACATACCCATAGTAACATTGCCTGGATGGACCAACGTCATGTTTCTACACCCTTGTTGTGTTGACAGGTGTGAGGATGCTGGATGGGACAGTCAACGACGCCGTGGAGGCCAGAGCCCTCGGTCTCAACCCCGACCACGTGGACATCTACAGCGCCTCCTGGGGTCCAGAGGACGACGGCAAGACTGTGGACGGTCCTGGACCTCTGGCGCGACGAGCCTTCATCAACGGAGTCACCAGTGTGAGTTGATCATCTTGATGTGAGAATTGATTGGATTTCTGCAGAGGATTCCAACGAATGTATACACCTCTATTTGTGTTTCTTGTGTTTTGCTGAAGATAGTACTTTATAATAAGTTCAGTTTGTTATCTTCATTTTTCTATCGTTTGTTAAATTTATGAAAATCCTAAGATTCATTAACATAATAGTACGTTTTAAAGAACGTTTGTTCAGATATCATTATTCAAGGGTGACATGAATTAAGCTTGATTCTAACATGCAAGTGCAAATTTAACCGTGAATATATCTTGAATTTCGCTTTCAAGTTTGGGTGGTGAGCTTGAAGGTAATTCAGTGTACTTGAAATTATTCAAACTGGAATTTTCATGTAACAATTCCTATATTTAAGTTTACGTTTTGTGACTTGGAACCTAAGTTGGGTCGTGTTTCTTTCCGTTCGAAATTAGTTGCTTTTAACTTTTCGGGATATAAATAAAGATCATAGGCTAAGTAATAATGAACGATTTTATATTTTCACACAAACTTTTAAGCACTTTTAACACTATTGAAAAATAGTTACTCATTTTGGAACTAATTCAAGAGTATTTGATTTACAAGGCTCACTAATTAGTGTTCCTATTACAGGGCAGGAGAGGCAAAGGCTCAATATTTGTGTGGGCATCAGGCAATGGAGGCAGACATACAGACTCTTGCAACTGTGATGGCTACACTAACAGCATCTTCACACTGTCTATATCCAGTGCAACTCAAGGAGGGTAGGTTACTTACTGTAATAACTTGTGTAATTTTGTCTCATTTTCCTGCAATTTTATTTTAGATTCTCTCGCTCTCAAAATCTAGTGTAACTCAAGGAAGGTGATTAACTTGACGGTTTTTTTTGTATTAACAAATTAACTTGAAAAACCTAAATATTGACGATCATTGTTTTAAATATTATACATTTCTTTTTCCTCTCTAAACTTCAATGTATTGTTTTATATTTATCTGTAACCTTTTTAATGACTTTTAGCGTGTGTTTGTTTATTTTATTTTTATTTTTACTGTAGTGTTTAATTTATACACCTGTATTTGTAAATGATTTGCTACATTTGTGTTGTTTTCACTCCATGCAATTTTACTCACAAAAAATAATTATATTAAATTATTTTTATTTTATTTTTTGTTTGTTTTTGTAGTTTTTTTTGTTATTAGCTGTTTAGATAAGTAATTTATAGTTTTAGTCCTTGCAATTTTTCCTAACTTAATTTATTAAACATTTTATGGTTTGTTTTGGAAATATTTTTTTCATTTATTTGTTCCATGAGCTTTTTGAGTTATTGACTTCATTTTAGAATGTGTTTTCTTATATCAGTTTTATAAAATGTCTTTCATTGTTTTTCTCTCAATTTCTATATTAAATATTTAAATTTTATACATCCTAATAAGTTGTTTTTTTTCTATGTTCTCCAAAACTTTAATAAACAGATAATTTTTAATGGATATGCTATTAATATTTTATACATATGTAGTCTCAAATACATAGACTATCTAGAACTTTAATTTATTTTAAAATTAAATTTTTGTATTTAATTTTGATATTTTAAAGCAATAATATCCCATTCAAACCCCTCAATCATCACTTTAATTTGAGCATAAAATATTGAAATTTATATTTCGTTGTTATCCACAAATTCAACATCCACACACAGCTAGCCAATTTTCCCTCGTATGAAATTATTCTCGTGAAAATATTTTAATTAAAACTCATACTTGTCGACTGTGCCAACACAAGTAATGAATACATTCCTGGTTTAATCACACCCTGTATAACAATGTTTGCCCTGAAATGTGTTCTTTGACTAATTCACTGAGTCGAGAGTAACACGCGAGGCAATTAGGCCAGATTGCTGCCTTCCATTCCTCCTATTCCCACCCTCAGCCAGTAAATTGTGGGGGTGAATAATTGTTGGTGCCCGCTTTGCATACTTTAGAGCTCGCGCTATCACATTTCGCATTTATTCGGAACTAAAACAACCCAGTGCAAATTAAAGCTTGTAATTTCTGTTCCGTAATTAAAGTCATTTTTCAGCATTTAATTTATGACAACGGGTTCGGCGAATAAAGTGTAAAGTTGTTATTTTATTTCAATTCATAGTGTTGTTTTATTATTTGTATTGTGTCAATCGTGATAATTTGGCTAGAAAATCATTGTAAAAAACAATTAGTGAAAAATACATTAGTAAAATAATTGGGAACTTATAAATGAGTGCACTAAGTAACTCTATGCCTACAATTGGTGCACAAATTTAGTAAAACTATTTAATTTTTCAGACCTTACTTAATAGAACAATAGTAATTCATTTACAAAAATAATTTGTATTTATTATAGTGTAGAAATATTATAATTGCGACAACTAAATTTGTAAAAAAATACTCAACACGTACCCTTTTACAAATTTTATTTTTCATGATTCTCATTGTTAAAATTACACCTCACCATGATAATACCTACCTGTATATTAGCACATTCAATCATGTACACGGGAATTTCATCTGTTAAAATATCTATTCTTCTTTTATCCAGGAGGTTTATTAGCCTTGATACAGTAGCAAAACCGCTTAGTGTAACCACAAATTTCCTTGAAAACTCACATTGAACATTCATTTGATTCTCCTATCTGCCTTGTTACCAAGTGTAATTCTATCTGGTAATTGAAGGTTCAAGCCGTGGTATTTGGAGGAATGTTCGTCCACGTTGGCCACAACATACAGCTCCGGTACTCCGGGACACGACAAGAGCATCGCCTCTGTGGATATGGACGGCAAACTGCGGCCCGACCACATCTGCACTGTGGAACACACTGGTTGGTATAACTAAACACAAATATAAGGTTACCAACACGAAAACCACGACCAGTCTTCTCTTTGGTTGAAATTTATCAAAGGCAAAGCAAAATACAGTAAATAGTTCAAATATATTACTTCAAGTTGCGCTTCAGTTTTGTTTTATGTTTCTAATCTGTTATTTTTATAATATTGTTTATTTGTTTGCTCTATTATCTTATCATTCTTTTATATTTTATAATTGTTCTTATGATTCCTACATAGTGTACGCATTCTTTTAACTATCTGTTTAAATATTTTAAACAGCAGACAAATATTTTTTTAAATAATAAACGTAGATTTATTTTATTCACTTATTCCAATCAAAAAAATTAAATCAGAACAGTTTATATAATTCAAAATATATATAAAAATTGTTTTATTTATGTAATGATTTAAGATTTTTAAAGGAACAAATACCATACAAAATTGTATACAGATTATTATAGTCTGTATGATGGAACCTGTCTCCCAACTCCATGTCTACCTGTAGACTGGCCAATGGCTTAGGACCTGAGGTTCCATTATGCAGGCCACAGTTTATTTAATTTGTTTGATTCTACACCTGTTTCAAAGTTAGCATCAAATAATAGAAATAAGACTTTCTTCAACTTAAATATTTGTTAAACTATTATATATGGTACTATATCACATGTTGCATAACTACACCAGGTACATCAGCATCTGCCCCGCTGGCTGCTGGGATGTGTGCTCTAGCCCTGGAGGCCAACCCTAGTCTGACCTGGAGAGACATGCAGTACCTGGTGGTGCTCACCTCCAAACCTGGACCTCTGGAGAAGGAGAGCGGATGGATCGTCAACGGAGTCAAGAGGAAAGGTGAGACACTGATCTTTTGAATGGTTGAATTATTATGCGAAGAACTTTAAAACTGTAAATTATGTTGCATTGTTTGTTTTAGGAACACCTCAAATCTAACAGTAAAAATTTATGAATATAATAATAAAAATAAAACCAGATATCTGCAATATATTTCCAGATTAATATAAGAATATTTGTATTTTTCTAGTATTTTTTATCTAATGTATCACAATTAACTCTGAGACTAGTTTTATGTCTTACAATCTCACAACTTGGTTAGATTTGTATTTTTATGTTGTAAGCTTTATATATTATTAACGGGGAATAACAAAAATTATGTTTCTTTTTCAATTAGCAATAGTAAACATGTACACTTACCGGTATTAGAAGAAAAAAAACAGACTGTTCCTCAGATAATACCTCTTTTGTTTCAATCCCTTTCTTTGTTTTTAAGATAAAATATTAAAATGAGTTTAGTGTCTTGTAATTGAATCTTATGTAAAATTATACACCGTTTGTTACAGTGAGTCACAAGTTCGGCTATGGCCTGATGGATGGAGGAGCTTTAGTCACATTGGCTGAGCAATGGACCACAGTTCCGTCCCAACATATCTGCAAGTCTCAAGAGATCAATGAGGAAAGGTAAACATTTACTTCACACTCAATTGATAATGTAAACAGACTTTTCACACACCATGTGAAAAGTATCTAGTGTAAAATGTAATGTGTTTCCTGCAGACAAATTGAACCATTGTACTCTAGCTATACATAATGGCATTATAACCCTTGTAAATCTACATGCTGAAAGTGAAAATTGTAACATCGTACAGGTTTTTAGGGGGTATTATTGGTAGCTCAGAAGAAAAGAAGGAATTCGTGGAAGAAAAGGTAAAAAAATGGGTTGATTGTATAAAGAAATTTGGCATAGCTGCACATAAAAGTCCTCAAGCAGCGTATACTGCCTTTACTAAGTCATTACAAAATGAATGGGCATTTCTCCAAAGAGTAACAGAGGGATTTAGTGAAGAATACGAAGACTTAAAAACTGCCATACATCGCCATTTCACTCCCAACCTTTTCGAACAAGAGATTTCTGAACTTGAACATGACTTGTTCTCTCTCCCTACTCGTTTTGGAGGCTTAAATATTCAGGACCCGACAAAGAACGATGGTATTTCATTTAAAACATCAAAACAATGCACAGAAAAATTAATATTAGCCATTAAAAATGGACAACCATTAAAGATTAATGATCATGTATCAACACTACAAGATGTAAAAAAGAAGAGAAAACTAGAAAAAGACACGTTGGCTAAAGCAAATAATGAACGAATTATGGAATTACTTCCTGAAACTCAAAAGAAGCCAATAATTAGAATTGTAGCAGGGAATACGAGCCAATGGTTAACTGTGACACCATGTGCATCTGATCATACGGATTTGTCCCCGGATCAATTCAGAGATGCTTTGTCAATTCGCTATGGCCGCACACTAAGAAATTTACCAGTACGATGTGATGGTTGTGATCAACCTATGAATCTTACCCATGCTTTAAATTGTAAAAAAGGAGGATTGATCAAACATGGGCATGATCAACATCGAGACCACTGTGCTGCGATAGCAAATATGGCCTGGAAAGGGGTTGAAGTCGAGCCTATTATGAGAGAAGCTGACGCTCCCTCTTACGCCAACCAAGAATGGGGAACAATATCTCGAAACCATGCTGTTCAGAAACACAATAAATATGACAAAGCAGCCGAAGACATCAGAGGAAGCTTCACACCATTAATATGTTCCACGGAAGGAGTCCCCCACAAAGAATATGAAGCGTTTCAGAGGAGAACAAGCGAAGCCCTGGCTTTAAAATGGAGAAAACCATACTCCCAAATTATCGGATGGTTGAGGATCCAAAGCCAGCTTTCCATCATTCGAGCGGTTTCGCTTAGGCTACGGGGAACTAGACGAAAAATTCGTAGTATTCAATTTGAAGATGGTGCCGCAATTCCCCCATTGCTCTATTGAGCTTTCATTTTATTTTTTAAACATTTATATTTGATTGAAAATCATAGTCATATGTTGAATTGTTTGAAATGTATAAATAAAGTTTTGTTGTAAATCTACATTAATAGTTATTTAAAATATAATATGTTTTCATAGACAAAACCATCATACAGCAGCTTAACATCAAAAAATTACATTTTAACCTCTATTAATTCATACTAACATCAAATCTAAAATGTTTTCACAGACAAATAGAACCGTCGTACGGCAGCGCACTGACAGTGTCCATGGACGTCAACGCTTGTATCGGTACTCTCAATGAGGTTAGGTTTTTGGAGCACGTCCAGTGCAAGATCACGCTGAGGTTCTTCCCCCGAGGTAACCTCAGGTTGCTGTTGACCTCACCCATGGGCACCACGTCAACTCTGCTGTTTGAAAGGCCGAGGGACGTCGTCAGTTCCAACTTCGACGACTGGCCTTTCCTCAGCGTCCATTTCTGGGGAGAGAAAGTGGAGGGGAGGTGGACTTTGCAGATCATCAATGCTGGGAACAGACATGTCAACCAGCCAGGTGCGTTATGTTTTATTGTAATTGCTGTATTCTAGATAGATGGTGACATAAATATTATAGTCAATACTTAATCAGTTTATCGCTGGATTTTTTATATTGTAGATGAAAAAAAATGCAATGGTAAATATAATTTTTTGCTATTTTATTATTGCAAATGTTTGACTTCTTACAATTATAGACAGTTTTCTATGAATTCTGTGTTTTTCAACCCCTTTCCAAACCCTGTAATATTCATGCAACTCTTGGACCAACCCCCTTACAATAATTATGCGATGCTATAAGGTCCACCATGATCATTGATGGTTTCCTTCTGGAAGTTATTCAAGTAGTTGCTAAAGATATGTTTAACATTGCAAAACACTTAAGTTAAATTATGAAAGCAATAAAATACTGCATCGTATTCACAGTCAAAATCCCCTCCTCCCATCTTCTTCTAACTTTGTTACACTGATGAATATTGTTGTGTAGGATTAAGTATATATAAAAAGTAATCTTCTAAGTAGGCTATATCTAAGTATTCTTGTTTTTTCTTCTTTTTTTTTAAACTATGTTTTAATCCTTTTAATACATCCATAATTTTCTCAGGAATTTTGAGGAAGTGGCAACTGATCTTCTATGGAACAGCTGTCAACCCTATCCGCCTTAGGTCTAGTCAGGGGTCTCCGTTGGCGCACGCCAGTGAGACATTTGCGGCGTCGTTTCCATCGTCTGCGCCAGCCAACATCTACGGCGGTGGGGACATTTTCAGCTCCTTCTCAAACCTGCCCAACATATTCAGTGTGGCTGGCAGTGAACCTGAGGTAGCTATTATTTTATTGCCCCCCCCTAGATAATCTTACCTCTTATTTCCTATTTGAATGCATAAAAGTATTAAGAGTTTACTTTTTAGGAATTATAATACATTTTTTCCTATTGTACTCAATTTTAATAGTTTTTAGACTTATATATACACAGTAATATAAAGTAGTAGTAAGTTTGAAGACATCTGACAATCAATATTTTATAATTTTGTATATACCTTAGAGTTCAAATAATTTAAACCTAAATCAACACTGATAAAATGGTTTTTGTGAATACTATGGATGAATTAATTGATGAATTAATTCTAATATAAACAGAAAATTAAAACAAATAAGGGTGCCTAAACTTATTACCTATTTTTATATTTATAAAAAAATGCACATTATATAAACAGTTATTAAGTCTAATGTCAAAAATTGTCAATGTTTAGTAAAATAATTGTCTGCAAAAAGAAAGGGTGCTATCATTGACTTATACACAGATTCTATGTATAGTCAATGGTGCTATTCTCTTAAATGTTATTGATAAGCTATACAAAATATTATATTAATTTAATAAAGTGGACTGTTAAACTTATAACAGTTAAATTTCTTTTTAACAATTTAATTGATTTACAATTTTATTTTCATACAGACACCATAAATCAATGGTATTACTAATGAAATACAAGTGACATTACACAGCTTGCGATGAATAGTGAACCCTCCACTTGTATTGTAGAGTTGAACAAACTCGGAGATGAATATTAGCCAAGTTAATTTTGAAGGAACAGGTGTGTGTGCAGAGCACAGGACCGTGCAAATCTCAACCCTCGCATACTGTCTGTTGACAAAGATTATACAGTGTTCTCTGTTGTAACATATGGTTTTAATCTAAAACACCGGTTTAAGCATCCGTTCAAGAATCAAATTTTTTATAACCCCAATCGACTTTATGTAAATAATCTTTATTACTAGAGTTATGTAAGCTTTTTAAACTATTATATTTTAAAATAATTTATTACATCTTTCTGCAGGCATCAATTGCTACTATGAATGGAAACAAGCCCCCAGAGTTTGAAGATGGTGGTGCAATGGAAGGTCGCAAGATTCTACACACTTGCGACCCGGAGTGTGATTCGCAGGGATGTTATGGCAAGGGACCCACGCAGTGTGTGGCTTGTCAACACTATAAACTGGACAAGTGAGTCTCAATTAATATGCTACCTTCACTAAACAGAAACTGCCATCTTAATTTATTATTTTGTATTGTCCAGTCAAATATGTTTTTTTTAGTAGTTGGTAAACTAAAATATTATTGCTAGTTTCCATGATGTGAAAGGTGTGTCAAAATTGGTCCTTAAGAAATATTTTATTATTTATAGAATCAACAGCTAACAAGCAAAGCAATAATGAAACAGGCATAATGATTCAATATTACATTCTAACAGGTTGTGGGTTGTTGCCAAGATAGGAAAAATAAAATAAAATAAGGAAAAATAAAATAAAATAAAACATAGTGATTTTCCAAGTAAAAAGGTTTAACCAATTAGTCAAGGCAAACCACTTAATATTTACCAACAAAATAGTTGTATTTTTGAATTTTTAGCAGCACTAAGTTGTGTGTAAGTAGTAGTGAATGAAGGGTGTATGTACATGTAGGCCTAGTGTTCCAGTTGATAGATCTAAAAAATATTTGAATTTTTGTAATTTTAGTATTGAATATTTTCCAGCACTTGTGTTTCAAGATGTCCGCCCCGTAGTTACCCTAACCAAGCCGCTGTGTGCTGGCCATGCCATGAAAGTTGCGAGACTTGCGCCGGGCCAGGCCAGGACTCTTGCCTCACCTGTGCGCCGGCTCACTTCAGAGTCACCGATCTTGCGGTGTGCCTGCGCCAGTGCCCTGAAGGCTACATTGAAAGTATGAACATCATTTTTTAGAATTATTATATTACATAGTAGGAAGTATTTCTAAATCTCTCAGAATAAAAAAAATTGTAGGCTATTACTGTGGAAATTAACAAAGGATCATTTGTGTTTGACAGACAGTGACGAAGGAACCTGTGTTCCTTGTGAGGCCAACTGCGCCAGTTGTCAAGACCGGCCAGACCATTGCACCAGTTGTGAGCACCATCTGGTCATGTTTGAGAACAAGTGTTACGCCGCATGTCCCATGTACACCTTCGAGACAGATGACTACAGGTGAAGTAGTGTTTGGATTGATTATTAGAGAGAATTAAGTCTTATGGTGAACTGTAAAATGATTAAACTATTTATTTATAATTGAAATAGACTAAACTTATGGTTAATATTAATAAAAAAAAGTTGTTAAAAAGTATGTGAGTTGTGTATATAAAGTAAAAAAAATTGAGAATTTTACATTTACTCATTATAAAAGAAAATTAGAAGTGCAATGAAGGATTTATTTCACTACCAAACAATACAACTGACATCTTACTTAGCTATTTTGAGCTTCAAACTTATTGTTCCTCAACCAAAAAATATTGTTCTAAGAGACTTAGATTTTTAACTCACTCTTAACATACAGATGTATGCCGTGTCACTCTACTTGTGAGACGTGTCGAGGTCCGAGTGATTCGGAGTGTATCACTTGCCGCTCTGGTCGTCTCTCCCTCGGTGGCATCTGCTACTCGGTGTGCCCCGACGGATACTTCACCGACAAGAAGCGCAAGGAGTGTATGAAGTGTCCGACAGGCTGCTCCACCTGCAACTCCGCCACTTGTCTGTCTTGCGAGGTCGGATACACTCTCAACAAGAAGGGGAAGTGTGTGTTGGAGGGCAGCAGTCAGTGCGGGCCAAGTAAGTGGAATTGTAGTGTGTTTTAGTATTAAAATTGCATATAAAACTGGTTGTAAGGTTTTGCAAACCGGTTGTAGAATTTTGCAAACCGGTTGTAGATATTTGGAAACCGGTTCTTAGAGAACAAAAATATTAGATTTTTAGAGTTTTGTCACAAGTTCTATGATCAATCAAAAAGGAGTGAGAAACTGGAATTGCAAATACAGTTTCTAAGAAACATGGGAGAGACAGAAGCAAAGGGTTTTTAAACTAGTTTTTTTTTCAAACAAAATAGGTTGCAAATCTCTTCATTCAATGAGTTTGCAACTGTTTTTTAAGAGGATAAAACAGGGATAGAGTTTTTGCAACAAGTTCTAAAAATAACCAGTTATGGAGTTTTTCAATTGGTAATATAGTACGTGTTTCAATCTAGAAGTTCTAAAATCAGATAGAAAAAACAGCAGAACTTTCTGATTACTGTGTTTTAGCCATTGGATTTATTCACACATGGAACTGGTTGGAAAATCTTCATAAGAGAATATTGAAGATGTATAAATCTTTCATCTTAGATTACATTTTTCAGAACATCTCGACCACCAAATGAATAGTTGTTGATTTATCAAAAATGTTGCTTTAAATTTCTAGTGTAAAAAGTTCTAAATTTATTTTTGTAAATACGTTTGAAGACAATAATTTTATCTGTGAGGGTTTTTTATGTTTTCATTGATTAAATGTAGCATTAATATTGCAAATATTTTCCTCAACTAGGTACACTTTTAGAAATATAGTTTTATAGTATCTAAATATAAATCTAAAAATTTATCTCCTCATACACCTTTGTTTTTAATTTAAACCTTTTTTTGTATTTTATGTATTAGGTTTACTTTTATTACTAGCTAGTTGTAGTTAGCTAGCTAGTATATTTTACATTAAATAAACTGTTTGGTCAAAAGTTGTCATAAAGTTGTTTGTATAAACGGTTTCAAACAATATTGATAATCCTTGGAATATTTATAACTGAATAGGTCCTCACAAAATTTATTGTCCCACAGGCCAATTCTACTCCGGCACTCACTGTGAGAGTTGCCACGACAGTTGTGATAGTTGTCACGGCGCAGCTTCCAACAACTGTCTCAGCTGTTCAGGCCAGCTGCTGCTGGAGCGGTCGTCGTGTGTCGGGGGCTGCTCGGCGGGCTACTACCCGGAGCAGAGCCAGTGTGTGCAGTGTCTCCACACTTGTAGTCAGTGTGTCAGTCGCATCAACTGCACCACCTGCAAGCCCGGCCTGCAGCTGCAGAGCGGAGAGTGTAGAGCGACGTGCGCTCAGGGTTACTACAGCGACCTCGGCGTATGCGCCAAGTGCTACCTGAGCTGTATGACGTGTTCGGGTCCCCGTCGCGACCAGTGCGTCTCTTGTCCCCTCGGCTGGCAGCTGGCCGGTGGCGAGTGTCACCCTGAGTGTCCGGAAGGGTTCTTCATGAGCAACTACGGCTGCCAGAAGTGCCATCACTACTGTCGGACTTGCAAAGGTAAAAATATTTTACAGAAGATAAGTAGTATTTGTAATATAACTTTATCCATTTAGTCGTGTCGTTTTGTAATGTTTAACTGTTAAGCTCAAAGTGTAGTTCTATATCAGTAAATAATATTAATTAACCTTATATGGACCTTAATTAAATTTCTTGTATGGATATGGTAATTAATCTATAGATGCAAATTATTTTACTGTACAACAAAAAAGTATTCATTGATTAATAAAAAAATAGGGGTGGATTTTGTAACTAAACCAAAGTTGGTAAACATGATTGAGCAACTATTTTGGTGAAAACAATAGTTTCTAGTTGTAACACTTTAGTTTGAACGTAATATTAGTTTTGTAAAATAATATAAAATCTTTTATTTCTTTCATTTTATTTGGGGGTAGGCCTATAGTACTTTTATTAAATTATGTGTCATTAGATGTTTGCTCTATGAGTGGTAAAAATTTACCACAAGACCTCAGTAGAATATTTCATGGTATTTAATTGAGGGGGGAAAGTGTCAGAATGAAGAACAACTTGACCGCCTTTGTTTGCGATAAACTTATCCCTCCCATCACCCCCTCCCCGCCACTTGACTATTCTATCCTCTTCCCAGGAGACACATGACACTTTGCAGGCAGCTCTTATCTTATGTTACTGTCCATTCCTTGTCTCTTCTCTCTCAAAAGCTTACAGCATTTTTGTTTATTTTTATCATACAAACAAAAGTTCAGTGCTCTTTTGATTCTGTCATTGCCCTCACTTATCTCCTTTCTCTCTCATATTAAAATTATCTCTTTTATAAAAATAGAAAAGAGAAAAATAAAGAGTAATGGTTGAAAATGTGATTTGAAACTGTAAACTTAAATAAGTATTTACTTATTACTTAGCGATCCAGCTTACTTATTGGCTTATTTTATTTAGGCTTGGACTCATCAATGAGCTCTCTCCAGTGAGTTTTGCTACTCATGCCATAATCTTGGTCATGTTTTTCCAAACATAATTTTTACAGAGCTTTTCTCTCCAGCTAGGAGACATACCATATCGTTTAGGTTGTTTGATTAATCTCATTGGATGTCGAAACCAGTACTTCTTATTATTTTGCTTTCGCAAATGTGTCTTGATCTTAAGGGATTCTTTTCGTAATTTTTTAATCCTGTTTCATCTTTTCCTAGTATTAAGCTCAGTTTCAAGAGAATAAATCGTAGTAAAAGTATTCAGTAGCCAGCAAATATTGATACATGTCTATGTATCTATCTGTTGCAGGTGAAGGTCCGCTAGAGTGCACGTCCTGCCCGCCTCACTCCATGTTGGACGGAGGACTGTGTATGGAGTGTCTCAGCTCGCAGTATTACGACCCTCCCACACAGATGTGCAAGCCTTGTCACGCCGCGTGTCGTTCGTGCAGTGGACCCGGTCCGTTCAGTTGCACCTCCTGTACCTACCCCTTACATCTGGACACTCTCAACAACCAGTGCGTACCTTGCTGCACAGAGACGACCACGCAGGACTGCTGCTCCTGTGATAAGGACACCGGTGAGCAATTGATATCTTAGCATGGATTAGATTGTATTTGTACAACCCTGACACATCACAGTGCAGATGAAGGAAGGAAGAGATGAAAGTGTCACTGACTAAAATAAGCTTGTTCTTTAGCAGGATCATTTATTGAAGTACAATGATCAAGGACAGCAAGTCCCAGGGTTTTTTCAGTCCAGGAACGCTGTTCATAAAAGTAAAGAACCGGTTTATCCTTACTTAAATAGACAACCAGTTTATTATTTACCAAAGTAAAGAACCGGTTTAAATGTAAAACCCTATTATTGTATTATTGATGATGGGAACAATTAAATCCTTACAAAATTAAAGAACTGGTATACCTAAAAAAAGATTATCCCAAAAAAAAATTTTGTTTTTTTTTGTATAAGATGTTTAATGAGTTCTTCCTAAAAATGTAAGGATCTAGTATATCAGTGCAATTAGCAAGAATGGATCCATCAAAATCTGGAACAGTGTGTTATCAATGTAACTATCAACACTATAAGAACCGGTTTCTTGCCTGAACTGATATGAAAACATAAAAGTTCTGCATCATTAATTCCCCTAGTAAATAAAATATTGACAAAGTGTTACAAGTTTCTTGATTATTTTCTCCAGGAGAGTGTCACAACGCGTCGCCGGCTGGCAAGCGGAGGATCACGTCGGAGCAGGCGGAGCGTGCCAACACAGAGCAGCTGGAAGCTATGCGGCTGCAAGCAGCGCAGAGATACTCCGCGTTTCTACCCATCACAGCGGTGGCCGTCAGCATCTGTGTGGCCGTCGTGGTGGTGTTCACCCTCGTCTTCGTCATCCTACAGGTAATTTTATTTTATGTTCTACCTTCAATTCTTGAACGTAGGCTCTAGTCCGGAACCTTTAATACGACTTCAGGCTAGATCTAGGGCATTGCAGCATTACAATTAGATAAAACCGATTGATTGGTGTGATTCGAACAAGGAACCTTGGGGACCAAAGTCCTACGTGTCTAAAATTGTTGAGATTGCAGATTGATTAAATGGGGCAGGGTTATCTAAGTTCCCAAAACCAGAAAGATGAAAAGTTAACACTATAGGGCAGCGATTAGAATATTTTATTGTCACTGACAGTATTTTCAAACTTCAAAGTTTGAATTAGGGAAGATGTTAAAATTATTTTTACCAGACTTTGGCCTATAAAATTGTACTTTACATTGTTAGAATTTAAATTCATACAAAATATCCTGCTGCTAAACCTCTTTTTTATTCAATAGTTTTTTTTCATTTACACCTTTAAACTATATTTTAGATCAAGATATTATTTGCAAAGAACATTAACATTTTTGGTGGGCCTAGTGCTTTTTGCTGCTAATCTTTTTGTAATCCTTTTATTAGTTTCTTAATTTATTTGGAAAATAAATGGAACCAACCCAAAAGAAATATTATGGTGTAAAACTTTACAATAAAGTATTGTCGTTTTGACATGTTAAACTAATTATCTATGGTTTCAATGGTATAAGTAGCTTTATTTACCTCCAATGTCTTATCACAGGTGAGGTCTCGCAACAGTCAGAGGCTAGGCTACAGCAAGGTGCCTCTGCACAGATATACCTCCACACCTCCCGAAGTGACGAGGGAGTTCGCCTCGGACGACGAAGTTCTGTTCACAAAAACGTAACAAACAGTCAACCGTCGCCCCGTTGCTTATTCTTTTCTCTGAACAACATGAACAAACAACCGATCGTCGTCGGACGGTCACATGACAAAAATATTTTAATTCTACTAGATAAACATGTTAATAAAGGACATTATATATTTTCCTATAGCTTTCTATGTTTTCCATATAAAGCGGTGTTCTAGATGATACTCTTTTTGTGATGTCAGAGTTACAAAAGTCTTTTCCATGACATTCGATAGTTGTTTTCGTTTAAGTGAGGTGCAAATTAGAGTTAGGAAGACTTTTTTATTCTTAGTTCGAAAACCAAGTGTGAAATAAATTGTAACTATAAATATATTTTTCAAATTTATTTATTTCGAGTATTTTCAAGATGTATTTTTGTGACTCGCTATTTAGATAAATCACAATACTGACGCTGGGGTTCATTTTGAAGGGTCGATGTTTAAGAGTTTAACGGTTTTCAATGTTCTGATGTAGTGTGGATGTTTTATTTTTTAACGTACGCATTAGTTGTACATAAGAAAGCACTGATTGTACATACATTTAGAATTTTTGAAATATTTGTATCGAGTGTAGAGACAAATTGATAAATACAGAGCTTTACAGCGAATACATTTCAGCATTGAATTTAAAAGTTTTTACTCTCGAAATATTTTATACATTATTAATAATTGTTGATGAGATTATTACATTTAAATGTGTGTCGAATGTTGTTGTTTTGCTGTCTATACTATTGGCTCTCTGGAAAAGAATAAGCAACACTTGTATGTTTAACTCTGTTATTGTGATCTGTGTGTTACTTCTATTTTCGACAAATTGACTCCCCATACAAAGTGCCTGTGAGTGGGTCCTCAGAGGGCCTTTGGGAGCTCCTTTCGTAACTGAAAAAGAACAAGAAAATAATTTAGATTACTTAGATTTAATAAATCTGTCTTAAAGTGATAACCACTGCTTATTAAAATAAGCTCTCTGTGGTAAATATTCCATATGATATCAAATTTCTATTCCTATTTTAGATATATGTTTTATTCTATCAGAGGGATTTCTCAATGTATGTTTTTGTAATGTGTTATTTTTTTATTCTCTGTTTTACCACGAATTTCTTATTGTATATAAATTTACTTTTGTATATTTTCCTACGTTCATCAATAGGTTGGCTCCTTTATTTCGATAAAGGATTTCTTTGCGTTGTAAATTATTAAATTTTATTTTGTTGAAACTGTACAAAGACAAAAGAGATTGAATTTTAGAAATAAATCAAATGTTTATGAATAGTATGCGAAATTATTATTGTTCCCCTTGATCATTACCCTTTCATACTAAAAAATTGTGAACTATTTCGTACAAGGAACAACTTTTACTTAAAACAAATATTTTGATTGCTATTGTAAATTACTGTGATTACTTAAATAATATTGATAGGAGAAAAGGTGTTTGGAATACTCAAAGCGTTTGCTTCAACTGCAATTTCATGAAATAAAAAATATTCATAATTTTTAAATATAATTTCAAACTACAATACCTAGTTCACATATCTAGCAGAAGGGAGGTAGAAAGACATGATCCAAACAACATATTTTGAAAACTATATTTTTATTAAGCTGAATCCTAAACATTTTATAAAATTATTATGATAAGCAATCAAAATTGTAAATATGTAAGGAAATATTGCAATGATCCTGGCATTGTGTCAAACGAGTTCTCTAATATTTAGAATTTATCATGACAAGATTGACAAGTGACTAGTGAATAAAATACATATTGTTGCGTTTGAGATAATTATAAGTTGTACAGGTTTTAAACTCGCTTAGTCATATTAAATTATTTAAAGGCCTAGTCTAAAAACAATTTTTACAAATTTAACAATTTTTTAATCACTACTCTACTTAGTCACCCATTTTCCTAAGGTTGTAAAGTCTAGTAAAAATATTGTCGTATAACATTTTAGAAAATTGCAAAAGAAAAGTCTGAGCTCATTACCCTAAGCGGATTACGTTGGTCCACAACACTTTTATGGGATTATTTAAAGTGCACTGCTTCATTAAAAGATGAAAACACTTCAGGGAGCTCTTAATTAGATATAATATTTTTAGAGCTCTATGTTAAAGAACATTTCAGAGCATTTTTAACTCTTTTAAAATATATTTCCTAACATTCCTTGCATGTAATTCTGTATTTATTCATCACATTTCCCTCTAATACAGTTTACCAAAATGGTGGATATATACTTTAGTATGAAATTAATTAAATAAGCTTCTTGAAGAGCATTCATTCATTTGGTGCAATTAAACAGATGTAACTTAAGAAACTGATTTTATGTAACGTATAAAAATACATTAAAACACAACTACATTTAATTGCTACTACAAAACCCTTTCATTTGCATTCTTCAAAAGCCATTAGCAAGTAAGCACCCGAAACAACGCTGGAATTGCAGTTGAGTCTTCACACAACCGACGTAATGTGTTCAGTAACAGACGAGTGGTTTCCAACTTGGCAGACGTGTCTTTCTCGAGGCATCCGCAGAAGATGGTTTGCATTACGAGCTTGTGTAACTCGTATGTTTCTGAGAGCCAGAACACATTGTAAGTGCAATTATTTGTTTAATTACATCTCTTCTCCCACTCACATTTTGTTTTGAGAAGTTAGTAGTTTCACAATAATCCTTATGTATTAAAAATGAGGTAATGTGAATGATTTCTACTTTGATTAAAAACTATAGTTTCTCATTGGATTACTTTATTGAATAGATATGAATAATGTTAAAATGTTAACAATATAGCTGCTTATATATTTCATTATCTATGCAAAACATATATCTACGTGTAAAAAAAATAAAAATTAATTATATGAGGCTATTTTATTTACATACAAATAACGACAGTCACATTCACAGAAAATTAACCCTATGAGTTACTTGAAATATGGCTATCATATAAACCTATGATCCTATGACATACAATATACAGGGTGGTGTGGTCTGGACCTAGCTTTAACAACTTTTTCGGGTGGTAGAGCAACATAAGTGTGACTCAAATTCATAATTTAAAAAATATATATATTCCATGCACCCACTTGCAGAAACATTATTTTGATTTTTTTTAGAAAAACCTGTACATTTACGCATATTTTAAAATTCCCTTAGTATATTCATACATTTTTATAATTTTGACACTACCATCATATTCTCCATCAAATTCTATGTAAGAATAAACAGCTTTTGGTGAGCCCAAGGCTTCGGAGTTGGTATTTAAATTGATTAGAAATTAGAAAGTATTATTTTCCTGAAAAAAGGTTAAAAATAAGCCTACAGACACTTTTTAAAGAAAAATACTAGAGATTAGCAGATGGCTACAAAAACTGCTCTAAAATCTTACCTTTAAAAAATATGATTAGGCATTTTATTTGCTTCCTTTTAAGTACACAGCTATTCCAGTTATAACTGCGAAAACTTTGTTTTTTTTTAAAAGATCACAACATCAGCTATCCAGTTATGCCGAACATTTAATATCAGGATCACACAACTACACATCTATTGATAAGAACATGGAAATAGTTGAAGTATTATTACCAAAAAGTTTTAAACTTGATGTTAAAGAAGAATTCACCATCTACAAAGCTAAAAAACTTGACCCATTCAACATTTCAAATAATCAGACTTCCTTCCAGTCAAATATTATATTTGATACATATATTGACAAGCTACACATCAAAGAAGTATCAATTAAATAAGAAGAACAAAACAAACTGAAATACAGGTGACATTGGAGTGAAGAAGATGAAGACACCTCATGATTCAGTTTCATTTAGTCAGTGACAGTGATAAGACAGTGCTGGCCAGCCTTTACAGTAGTTTTAACCATTTTATCACTTTTTATTCAATTTTAATAATTTGATCAACATGACTAGTTTTTACTATTGTGATTCTGACAGTGTTTTCAAGAATCTTTTGACGTTCTAAGGAAGGAAACTACTTGTCATACCAGCAACTGTGGTTGGATAAGGTAATTCTTCTATTTTATCAATTAAATATATTTGTTCCGGTTAACATTTAAATTGAATCAAAATAAACATGTAAGTTTTTAGTCACAGATTTAAAACATGTTAATAACCATGTAACTATACAAATTGAAAGATAGTGTATAATTTATAAATCAGAAAATAAACCTTTTAATATTTTAAACTCCTTTATCAACAGGTTTTAAGTACTTAAACTTCTAACAGCCCTACTGAGAGTAGCTTGGGAAACGGAAGGATTTAATTATTAAGACCTCTTCAATGCAGGTCTGTTCCCATTGGAATAGCGGAAGAAAACAATCTGAATTTCTTTAAATATTTAAAATACCAATGTAAATGTTTCTTGTTTTCTTATAAGAAAATGCAGAAGCTGTTAGATTGCATAAATCAATGAGTAAAAAAATTACACAAACATGATTTATTCAAGCGGTAAAAATATTTTGTCTCTTTAAGTTTACTTAAATATCTCTGAAGTTTACTCAAAGTCACTGTTCCATGATAAATTTAGATTAATTGTAATAAAGACTGATTTAACTTTGAGCAAACTTGAGAAAGTCTGGATTACAATTCATCCAGGATCTGTAATTATTTTCAATTTTGAACGCCCACCCACCAGACACTATTAATTTAGTTGTATTTAATTAAATAATCTAATTTAGTTATTAAAATAGTATACGATGCTTATTTATAGTACGATGCAATAAAACCAACTAGTAGGCTGTAAATAAGTATTTTTGTAGTGATTTTCTACGGAATGGTATGTCTTCACCTCTTGACCAACAACTAAATATAGGAGTGAGAAAATTATAATCTAATCTAAGCTATATTCTGAAAATATTTACACTTGCAAAGAGAGCCTGTTAGCAAAATATCGGTCAAGTTCACTATCCTAAAAAGTCAAATGAATATGGTAGTGAATTATTATTTGAATCTATTTGAATTTGAATATAAAATAATCATTCTTGATCTTCAAGGAATTACCTGAATGCAGTTAGATTATGAAAGAAAATCCTGTCTCAATACTGTATACAACGTATAGCGTGTGTAGCCTCCGATGTAAACTGGGTTCGTAATTTATCAATTTCGCTGATAAGGGTTCAACATCAAATGCATTCTATGTACGTCAGGCTGGCAATTTACAAAGCATTAATTTTAATACAGGGGTAGTTAAATTTGCATATCAAGGGTATAATGTTTTAATACCGGTAGTAAATTAGTAGACTTAGTTAGTTATCCCAGTTTTTTTTATTCGGTTGATTTCTAAATAATTCAGGTTTACTAAGTACACTATGCATTAACAGTAAAAAATCTTTTCTACAAAAGGAGTAAATTTAAAAAAAGTTATGGTAACTAGTGTAATTTATAAAGGATGACTACCTTCAAGCTAAGTGAATATTTTTTAACCCTTGTAAGCCAGAAGAAGGAAACCAGCTGCCAACATGTTAACCTAGGAATACTATAAGGGAATTGTTAAGCCACCTGTAGTTTGAAACTTTTAGATGCTACAAAACATATAAAATTATAACCAACTAAATTAATCCAAGTGAAAGAAAACTAATTTTTGCAAGCTTTAATAACGTCCAATCAGGACTACGAACGTTAAGTCGTATCAATTCAGTTTATTCCTGAAACACGAAAGTTTTTACAAACATAACAATGCAGTCACAACTTCCAAACTTAATTTGAGAATCACTCCCAGTTTCACACTTTAAGAGTCTTGTTTGCTAAGTTTCCCCCTTTAAAGACGAGACTTGTTACAGGCGACCATTACAAACAAGGGATAGCTAATAAACTGATTTTGGCTGGGTTTAGCTGAACATTGAGTGAAGTTTATAAATTTAAAATCACTTAACACTTATTAATCTGCCAATGTATATTATTGTTAAATGGTGTTTCCGTATGAAATAAATAAATAAATGTGGTTTTAAACCGTTCCTTGCCCACGATGATGCTTTAAAATGTGTTTTATGGTTAAACATACAATTTTAATAAACACAAAATTTTAGATTTTTAAATTATTACTTTTAATCAAAACTTTTAGCAATATTAGTGTTATTTAGCACTGATATGATGCGTGAATCAAGTTGCCACTTTTACCCAAGGAATCATTACGTAAATTATGTCGCAACACCCTGTATGTTCATTTTACATATGATACCAACACAGTGTTAACAACATAAAATATGATGATATATATAATTTAATAACAGTGACATATTCAGTGAAATAGGTAAACACAACATTACATTTAAGGAAAGTGGGACAAATAATATGTATTATTAATACCTCATCAATAAAATTGTGATGGAAGTAAATGTATCATTATAATCATTTCCTATGTAAATAATAAATTGAATAACATTATGCACTATAGTAATCGTATACAGTACATGTAAATGCTGGCTCATGTTCTTAACCAAAGGCTAATTAATGCTTACGTGGAAAACAGCTGATGAGTTAGTCCTTTACTCGCATATGATTTGTTAGTTTCTTATAGGCTCATTGTTGTCATGTTCGTGTAATGGAACGGTTCGATGTTCTTTCTTGTTACTACATGCAGTGTTCGTTACGGTTTCATTGTCTATTCCGTGTGGTGTTCGTATGGGATTTATTATCTATTCTGTGTAGTGTCTGTTTAGGTTTTAGTGTCTATACTGTGTAGTTTTGGTGAATTGTGTGTGCGTGTATCAAGTGATAATGTGTTGAAGGCAAGATTAAGGATGGTGAAATACTTGGATAAAGGTAGGCCTAAATATTTTGGTCATTTTATTTTAGTGCTTTAAGCTACCATACATAGGGATTTCAGCTATGCTTTTGTGAATACATTTTAATAGCAATTGCTTTTGATAAATTTGCTATCATAAGTTCATCGGTGTAGTATTTTATACGTTATTTAGGTTACATCTGAATTCGTACAATGGTTGTGAATAATTGCTGGTTAGACTAACCAGTTTTTAGTCCAACTCGATTCTTTCTATTTATTTAATTTCAAAATAAAAAATATCAACTGCTAGAAAATTGGAAATATAGTACTAATTGTTATGTTTCAACATGCAAGGACTTTCATGCTGCCAATTGCGAAATATAGGTATTTATTAAGAAATCTGTAAACTCAGATCCAGACGGCAGCGGCAGTCAGCTGTTTGTAGCATTGTTGTTATCTGTCTCATTCTACAGCCACTAGTCAGCGACGAACCACTGTTGTGACGATTCACTAAGCTAGACTATTTCATGGTATGTTTGTAATAATTACAATTTATTACTCGGGACAATTTATCGTGTGTAGTTTTTATTTTAACTATTTGTGAAACTGTTAGATCAATACGCATTTAGTTTGTAGGGTTCAACAATAATAATAACGGTGTTAAATCAGATATCCGTTTGGTAATTGTGTTTATACTTTGTATTATTTAGTGACTACTACAGATCAGGTTTCCTTAAATTTGTACATGTAAATAAAATAATAGTTTATTTATTAGGTAGCCTTTGTGGAATCATACCTGGAAACTTAATTAATTTCAAACCTCTCTTCGCATAAAACTAATAATTTATTTTTAACGTATTGTATTTATTAATAATCAATATCAATAACTAACTCTTCGTGCCTCGGGAAATACCATGTTGTGTCTTATTTGCTAATAATTATCAATTACACTAAACCTCATATATAACCATGCAACAATGCACATCAGCTGTTTGGCAATGAAGTAAGTAAAACAGGGATACCAACATATAGGCCTAGTTTGTTTTTTTCATTAAAGTATGTCACACACTACTGTTAATTTGGGTTGCATAAAACACCCGGTATTTGTTTAAATAGTTGCTAGCAATTATTCTATTGCTCCAACAATTATCAGCCCACCTTATATTAGTATTTTCCCAAACATACTAATTTAAGTGGTACCGTATCGTAACATTTGAGTTTATTTATAACCTTTTTTTTAGCAACTGTCCATTCAACTTTGCACTGGTTTATTGTACTGGGTATAGACTTGCCAATAGTTGCAATTTTGGTTCTGGTGATCTATTTTCGGTATCCGATCTTAATCTTGTTAAGACAGAACTTTAGGATAACATTTTCTTATGTTATAGCACTTAATCGTTACCAGAGACTAAACACTCATTAAAAAAGCTTCAATTAATATTACATCAATGTCATTATAATCTATAACTTCTTTACAATTTACTGGCTGAGGGTGGGAATAGGAGGAATGGAAGGCAGCAATCTGGCCTAATTGCCTCGCGTGTTACTCTCGACTCAGTGAATTAGTCAAAGAACACATTTCAGGGCAAACATTGTTATACAGGGTGTGATTAAACCAGGAATGTATTCATTACTTGTGTTGGCACAGTCGACAAGTATGAGGTGATTAAAACGTCACAGCAGAGTGACTAATTACAGACGGAGATAATTAAAATTCATTAATATTTATAATTTGCTCCAACTTGTCACATTAAAACTTAATGGTTTCTGAGTATAAAAATAATTAAGAGATTTTTTAAAAGCTTTTATGTAATATTATGAGAATACAAAAACAAAATATCAAGTCTTATATAATTTCCATACTTTTATGAAATATTTTTTTCAAAGGTCTTTTTGAAATGGAAGTCGTCATAACACTAATAACCGTAAATAATTTAAGAATCTCTTATGCTGTATGTGCTTACTGAAAATATTTTATTTTATCACTCCAACTTTAATTATTCCATTAGATTATCACGTGAAATATTATTACAATTAGTTGCCTACCGATTTTCAATTAAATACATAGCCTACTTTATGAGTATTTCAAGGTAGTTATTATTGTTATAAAGGTTATATTATTATAGGCCTAGTAAGCTATAAAAATACTTATTTTTCTGTTGCAAATTCAGGCTAGTTAGTAACCTCACATCGAAATAATTTGAATTACCTTTTAAATTTTTAAGTGCGCCAACCATGTTGTTGTAGTATTCGAAGGAATGTGTTGGTGGTTTTGCCAGGGAAAATGCCTTTAGTAAATGAAGGTTTAATTATAATCTGTGGAGCTGGTTTTTAAGTTGTTTTGGTTCTTCTATTTATGTCTTTTATCGATTAATTGAGATAGGGACGCCACATATGTACGTATTTTAACCAAAATGTGGGCTATTGATGATCTGTGTAGCTTTGTTACTGACTAAGACAAGCTGTTTCATTAATAGGATACTGTATTTAAAGCCCAATGATCAGGAACAGCTGGGTCCGGTTTGAACCATCCAAAACATAATTACTTTTCACAGAAACTATCCGGAACCTTTTTATTGCTAGGCTAGCTTTATTATCAACTTATCCATCCAGTTGATTAAAAAAAATCACATTAAAAACAAAAATAATCTTAGTGATATTGCAATTTACAAATAAACTAGATTTATTATTGAAAATTGTACATATAGTATGGTCTAAAACACAAAGTTTTATTAATAAAACTTTTCGAATTTCTGTAGAACTTTAACTTTTCCAGCAGTAATACATGTTGCTTAGAATTAAATCAACTTTGTACACAGTTTCAATTAAGGTTGTGTAGTTGGTCAAACTCAGAGTAATGAATCCATTCTTAGTTAAATCACATTCTGAATAACAATGCTTGGTTCGCCTTTGACCAATACGCTCCACTGAGTTTACTGTAAGGTCGTATTGTGGCAAATATTATAAAGTTTGTCGTCTATTGTATGTAGAATTGCGTTTCAAGAGGGTTTCAAACATTCATTTGCATTAAAGTTAAAATGTGTTTATACTTAAGTAAGCGGGTACAAATTAGAACATACACATTCGTAGGGATTAATATATGTTTTATACTTTGTTAGTTTACCAAAGGTGTGTCAAAAAATACGATTTGTCTTTATGTTATTTTTATTCCGTATCTACTTAAATCCTACCGAATAAAATACGAAAATTAAGAACCTTCGATCATCATATCGCAATACATAGTCCAGGTCAGGTTAGTTGTATATTTTCACTGACAATCAGCAACTAATTGTAATTTTTGTTTTAATATATAGGCTAGAGTATAAATTATTAGTATAAATATAATTTACAGTGGAGAAATATTCTAAATGAATAACTTAGCATCAAATAAAACTTTATTTAAGTCATTTATTATCATTGCTGCCATAGAGAGTCTTAACTGCAGGCCAAATTATAATTAAACGTGCAATACCCATTCTTAAGACAAAACAAGCTTATATTTTGAAACCCTGTTTTCTCTACTTCATCGCCAATCAGCTGATTTGCATTGTTGCATTTTGGACGGATTGGAACAGCATGAAGGGAAAACAAACATACATCACGTGTCTTCAATTAAATTATTGTCGATCGAGTTGAGTTTAAAACAGTTTATGGGGAAAAGTAAACCGATACAAAACAGAGCGAGTGTTCACAGTAAACAGTTGAACATATTTGGCAGCGATCCTAAGTTTTTATAACTCTGTGGAGCGAGACTTGCTGGAATCGCTGAATAATTGAATCCACAGCGGTTTTGGTTTCCGATAAAATTGAATACATTAGGAATAACTAAATACAAGTAAAATATTAATATGCTCCCGGCTAAGTGAAAGTATTTAAACTATAAATTAGACTGTGCCAAATATTTTTGTCGACTATTTAACAGCTAACAAAATTAATCTTTTTAGAGTTTAATTTATTAAAAAAAAATTATTTCTGTGTGAGTCAGTGACTTTATTTATTTCAAATTTAAACTTTTTTCAGTTTGTACAATTGCCTAGATCATAAATAAGTTGACTATAGATAAAATGCCGTTTAATAGACATTCCATTCCATGTAAGATAGTGGTCAGTTATAAAAAATAAACTTTCTAAAATTGAAATACCAAAAAAGTCTGACTTTGTAAAATACAATTTATTTTTCTAAAGGACAATTCACTATAAAATTAAAATATATTTTAGTTTCTCATCAACATTGCAGCAACTTAACAGAGACATTTGAACTAAACTGTTGATACTTAAACTGTGTTATAAAGTCCACATATATTTTAAATACAGTATCAAATTCACAACAAAAACCTTCAGACTGTAAAATCAAATTTCAAAATTTGCTCTTAATTTCCTAATCTAACCCTGTTCTATTCAGTTTGGTACAACAATAACGTTTTAACGTCCAATGATAAGCAGTACAATATATAGTCCACCCCTTGTCTATTTATACACCCTCGTCTTGCATGCAGTCCCGGTTTATTCTGTGGGTTTATTCAATTTACTTGAGGTTTCCCAACCTCCCACAGGCCCAAACACTTCTAATTGCTCTTACACTCTTGGGACCAGACTCTGAACGTTTTCTTGGATATGTAGAATATTCACCAGCCACAATAACCTGTTTAGATTATCTTGGTGGTAAAACCTTTACGTAATTAGAATCGGTTTATTTGAGAACTTATTTAAATGTTGTTTGACTGTAATATTTACCTAAAAAAATTTAATAAATAATTGTATTTAGAGAATGTTAAGAACAATTATTTTATTTCATATTTTCCATAGGAGAATATTTTTGCAGTTAGTATTTAATCGATACACTGCCTAAAATATCTCTCGACACGAGTTCACGACCGGAAAATGAGCTAGGGTTGAAAAGACACTTTTGGCCCGTCACGTCGATGAACTACATTTTCGTGTCACTGAACCATTTTTAAATTTAGGGAGGTAACTTCAGTATCTTACAAAAGAAATCTATCTTTTTTCCTTTAACACTTTTCTGTTTAGTCGCTTTTACAAAAATGATGTTTTGTTACGGAGATATTAATGAATCGGCCTGCTAATATTGTGTCAGTGTACAGTAAATCGGTCGTAACTATCGGTACAATCTAGATGATAATGAACCAATGAACTAAGACTGATGAGCACTATTTTAGTAGTCACATTACCCTATAGTGGGGGTAACTACCCTATGAAACTTGGTAACTTAAGGTAGAAGAGATATAAAGTAAAAAGGAAAAATTAACTATGTCCGATTCAAACATTCAAAGTGCCTATTTCAATATTTATAATATAAATTAGGATGCTAAAAATGGCAGATGTTATGAAAATTTTACGAACAATTTTATTTTGCATTTAAAGCTTCCTTTCAAATGCCTCAAGGTAAAGAAGATCGGAAATTAATAGCTGAAATATTACGATTCTTAGTAGTAAAATGAAGTAGAATAAGGGTAAGCTAGTCGAGGTTACATCCCATTTTGCGAGTTTTAAAATATAGACTAACTCAACCTTCTCCTTAGAATTAAAACACCTTGTTAAGGGGAATAGCTATAGGGTCCTTTAATCTAACTGACGGTAAAAACTTCTTTACCATCAATTTATAACACGTTTTCTCAGCAGTATGACGAAAATAACAGACATATGATGTTACAGTTCATGTAACATGCAAAAATGATTATTTTTTATGTTTACATTGAATTCTCGAAAAACTTTGGAACGTGTAATATAGGGTATAATGAATAATTATTGGTTATTAAAAAAATGGTAATAATATTTCTTCTGACCTAGCCAAGTTATTAATTGCTACGAAACTGCGTAAACACCTAGTGTAATATAATAGAGCTTTAAACGTAGAACATACAATTATAGCTGGATTCATAGTAGTATCAGCAACACGAGTTATCTTAGATCAAAGGGAGTTTCAACATAGCAACATTATGTCGCATCAGTGAGCGATTATGTTATCGATATGAGGTGTATCACTTGAACTAGAGACGTAGGTGGTGTAGGACTTTAGTCGTGGAGTCCTGGGTTCAAATCCGACCAGTCACCAATGACTTTAGCTAGGTATATTAAATATTCAAGTTTTACATGTAGTCTAATTTCATATAAAAATTACACTTTCTTAATAAATGAAGCACAGCTTTAGAGAGCACATGTATTTTTAAGCATTTAACTAAGTATTGAGCTAATCAAAACATTATTATAAAACTAGTTACAATTACAACAAACAAGAATTATTTAAAGTATCACTAATTTTAATTCAACCAAAATATTCAGTTACATGAACAAATAAATACTCAAAGCTATTAAGATATAAGCTACAAATATTGAAATGCGTTTAATGCCAACACAACCCCATAACCAATGCGGTCGCCATAAACAAAATGACGTTTACCAATAAACTTCCCACAATATGACTGTTTGTCGATTACATTTTGTGGTTGGTTTTGCTATTGTCTTGATTTGTGTGTTCATTGTAGCATTGTTCATTATCTAAATAAAGCATCCCACTAATGGTTATACAATAGACTAACTAATATTAGATACTAATAGTTAGATGGTGATATATTTTAATAAACATAGTGCAACATTTTAAATATTTGTGAGGCTAAAACGCAGAGTACACTGTTGTAAAAATAATGGTTATGGAGAAGATGTGAATTTAAAACTCACGTGTTTTTTAGCTATAAAGAACACTTTTGCAGTTTGCTTGTTTATTAAGATATTTTGACCAAATCCGGCAAATGTATTCATTCCATACTTCACTATTTACATGTGACAAAACACACCTTCATTCCATGTAGCAGTAAACCTAAGAATTCCTTTAACCTGGTGTTATTTGAATAGGGATAAAATTGCACATGTTTAAAAAGGAAAGACTTGTGTCAAAATGCAAAAAGATAGGGAAGTTTGTTTAGTATGCAGGTTGGATGTGGTGAGGGTATTTATTTCATAACTAGCTACCAATGTATAAAGAGAATGGAGTATTATATTCTTCATGATTTGACCTTAAAATATGTGTCTGTAGGCTATAGCCACTAACTAGCTGAGCTGTTTTAAAATTTATAGTTAAATAACTTCTTCATCAGCATCGCCTATCAGGTCTGATGATGATTCGAGTGTCCTATTTAAATCGATCACCCCTTAAATATTTACTATGCATTTGCTATCTTGAGTACAGTAAAAGTGTAAATATTTTATCACAACTATTATTTGACGTATTTTTTTACTTTCAGGTATTTTATAGTTATACCGCATGTTGAACTAAACCATTTTTGTCAGGATATTTGTATTATTTTCGTATTTTTTACCTCAAGTTGAGCGATTCTAAAAATTTGAGTTGAGAAAACAATTTTTGTAATGACTAGTGTTTGCGTGAAAATAACTTAACTTATCCAATAACAAATTTTGAATAAATATAAGTTTTTAAGCAAACACAGTTATTCAAAAGCACAATGAAATTAACAAAGTAATTCAACGTACTCTTACACCACATTTACTAGAATCAACTAATGCTATTTGGTCCTTTATTACCTCTATGGTAATGGGTTGGAGCAAAGTCCTGTAGGCTTACAGGCGCAGTACAGTAATCAGATGGAGGTTTAGACAATGACGTCACTGCTTTGTTCTGAGGTTGCTTTGAACGATGTAACAACAAACCTTGCTCTAACTCATTAGCCGTAGTCTTTACTAGAAGTAGACTACAGCTTCACTGTGGAGGTACGCTAGAAATCGGGTTAAGGACACGACATTACGTGAGGAGATTAAGTTAAATTTACAATGATAGTTACAAACATAAAAGAGATATCAATGACGGCAGTTGAAATACATTGACACTATTTTTTAAATTGGTTTCAAAATGGTGGCTTGTCATTATACGGTAGAATATTCATAAAATACTCGTACATTGATATTCTTGAATTCACCAAGGAAATAGATTTTTGTGGATTTTATAATTTATTAAAGGTGACAAAACGTTACAAGCTCATTTTAAGAAAATTCAGTTTCATTTTAATTGTCCGAAAGAGCTACAAAAAACATGAAATTAACTTCGGAATTTACATTCATCTTAAAATGCACCTATATACGCTTGTGAAAAAAAAACATTTTTACTAATTGATACAAAAAATAAATTATTACTAAAACTTAATACAATCAAACCCACAACAGGGGGAAAACTGCATTATTAAAACTATTTTCTAAAGAGTTGCTGTATAGCTTTGCCACCCTTTCATACAGCACTTTGTTAATATTTAAGCACATTGTAACACATAATTATGATACTGTAGTTCAAAGAAACTTTAATCTTCTATAACTACAGTATGAAGTAACTGAGGCGACAAAGCTCTCTACACAAGAGACAAGTTAGGGACAAACTTGAGTGTAAATAATAATAATTCCCTTCTCAACTGACAAGTGACGTCGAACTTGGCTCTTCTCGCCTCCACAACGATCCTACTTGGAGTCAACTCGACTTTGCAACACTTAGACAAATTGGGATGTATTACATAATAAAACCTACTGCTCGTAGTTTTATGAATAAACAACTTACTAAAAAAATATTTTTGCAAAGTTATTGTGGTAATGAATATTTTAGAGGCATATTAGCATACGCAAACATGTATATGGAAAATAAATTCATTATTATTACTATGAGCATCATGTTTGAGCCAGCACACATAATATGCAAAGTTTAGCAAAAATAACAAAAAGGATAGCAAATATAGCAAAAATAATTTAATTTAACATTAAATCCAAATATTATTTGTGGCTGAAAATAAATGCAAAATTAATATAATTGACTGAGTGACATATGTAGTGTTCTTTCCAAGATCAGCCGTTATTTAAGCCATGATCGGTTATGGCTTCGTCGAATTTCTAACCATCAAAAAACCTCCACAAGTATATGAAGGTTTGGTACAAAGACTGTAAAGATAAAATACAAAACCATTTCCAAACTTCGGTCTAAACCTAAAAAAAGTCAATGATTCTGGCATAAAAATTCTTCTGTAGGCCTGTATACTTAAGAACTACTAGGCTTGAAACTTATTCCTATGTTTTGTAAAAAGTTTAAAATGTAAAAAATAAAATGGTCACACATAATATGGAAAAGGAAATATTTCCTTAATTTTTCTCAGTGAAATCACTATATTTATTACGTAATTTTTTTGAATGGGAAAAGATCAAGTATTCAAATCAAATCAAATCAAAACGTTTATTAAGCCAGAATTAACAAAATATTGTACAATTTGCATTGGCTATGTCATCATTACAACTACTTACAGAAGTCTAAATACAGTACTAAAAGTTATACAGTTCTATTAACACTTTATGATTTAATTAACATAAAAATAATTTTATCTACGACCGTTTTGTAAAGTAGCCGTTTCAGTTCAGTTCTTAGAATTGAAAAGTGTCCCATAACAGCATTGTTTACTTTCATAACGGCATAGTTTTACCATAGATAATACAAAACTTACACAATAGATTTAAGCACTTGCTGCTATAACACGTGATCGTATAATAATTTATCTTGTACAGTAATACAGTTTAAGCTCTTAATTATAAATGTTGAGGCTCTAATATGACAACTTAAGCTTAGTTGTAAAGTTAGCTTATTTCTTCGAAGGAAGAAAGCCAAGTTTGACACCTCACGTCAGTTAGCGGGCAGATTATTGTTATTTACACTCTTCGCTGTCCTCAATAAACTTGTTACAATATACAGTGTTTTATTTTGTGTTTTTGAAGTTGGTCGACCTTAACAACATGATTTGGGTAGTCCTTTGAATTAAAGTTGTTCATATATTGGGTATAGGCGATTTCATAGATTAATTTACTCTTTAGAAGTAGAACAAATGTTTGTTTTTAACATATAAAATAAATATAGGTTTTTTGTGTGCTTAAAATGAATATTATCATCGTTTTAGCACTTTTGGAATGTAAAGCCAACTGGTTGAAAGGTGCAGTTCAGATACAATTCTTGTTTAATCCACCTTATATTGTAAGATAGCGTAATTTAAAGTTTAACTCAAGAAACAATGATCCTATAGAAATATTTTAACCATTATCTAAAGAATTTTTGAAATGCAACTTATGACGACGGAACTTACTAATGACAAGTAAAGGATTCCCAAAAGAATACAGCGCAGCAGATTAAATTACGAGACTTTCATAACAAAACTTCAGCTTTTGTTCGTTACACACCATTTAACAGTGAATGAATAATTGCAGAATTCTTGTAATTTTACAGCTTGGTTTCCTAAGATATCTGAATATTTTTAAATTTTTTTGTGGTACAAGTATTTATAGTTTTTTGGACATATGATGTTTAATATTGTAGTACTTGATTTTTCATCGTATAGCCGTTATGAGATTAGGGCCCATCCAGTCATACTTGAACCCAATTATGAATTAAATACAACCGTAATATGGCTGAGATGTTTTTTGAATTCTTCTATCGGACAAAAAATTACCATTATTTGATCAAAGATACTGAGCCTAGTTTCGGTTGATAAAAAATCTACTAGTTTTTTCATGATCGAACTAGTGATGTTTTAATTGGCATAATTTATCACTTTGACTTCTCAGATGGCATGAAATTGTTTTAGGGAAACCTACAACATCCATATTTACATACTAATTATTCTACGACTTGCAAAAACAAGTTAAGACAAACTTCTTTTACTATAACTTCAGTATAGTTACAGAACATGGTTTATGTGATGTTATTTCGCCTAAATTTATCTAATTGGTCCAAAGACAAGATAGATCATAAGTATACATAGTGTAAAAAGGATAATCTACAGAAAGTTCAATTTTTGTAGTAATGTATGATATTATATATCTTGGTTTGTTTTAGTGTTCCAAAGATAAGATGAGACAAAAAACGACTATATAAACATGTTGTTTTAGAAGCATGAGATACAAACAAGAGATTGGTTTAAAATACAGCCTTATTTATAATTAACTTGCAAAGACCATCGAAAATCTGTTCAACAAAGTAGATTACAATTGTATAACAAATATAAGAAATACCGATTTAGTTATAAACTATTAAATATGTTAAGACTTAGTATTGTACAAGTATTACAAGAGAAACTTGACGCTAAGTAGGATCGTTATGGTTCAGAGGCGAGAAAAGCCAAGTTCGGCATTACGTGTCAGTTGTGAAGGGAATTATTATTATTTACACTCAACTTCGTCCTTGTTCAGACTTGTATCTTGCGTCCTTTGACACCTCAGTTGTTTGTAATATTGAACTAAACTTTCATTTAAACTAAACTAAACCATTTATGACCGTAAAAACATAAGATTTTGTAATCATTTTATCAATCATTTTTAAAGCTTAAAAAACAAAATAATTTAGTATATTGAAGGGATGTCACGCGCTTAATAAGTAGAAAACTCTAAAATGTGTAAATTAAATTAAAATTTTATTGTTATGGAGAATAATTAAACTGTTGTAGCTTGCTTAGGAACATATTTTGATAACATTTGTAAAATGTATTTATTTCATACTAAACTATCAATATTCAACTTATAAATCAACGATTTACTTCTCTATGGCAGTAAATATGAGAATTAACAGAAAATAAAATTTAGTTAAATACACGAACATCTGATAGTAACCTTCATAAATAATTGCTTAGTAAACATTAAATATGAAATTTTACATTGCATTACTAGTCTGAACTTTCAACCATAGCCATTGGTTTGCTGCATTTTAATACACTTTGAAGACTTTGAAGTTCACGAGAGTAACAAAACCAAACACCTAATCTATGCGAATAAAGGTAAAAAAATCGGTTGAAAGTAAAACCCGTGCTGTTTTCTGGAATAGGCCCGCCTAAAACAATATAAATTTTCACATTTCGTTTCTTATAAGCCTAATAATCGTTATCCGCTCCCGAATCTCTCGTCATGATTTAACAACGAATTCATTTGTAGAGTTACATACAAAAATATTCCGTTCTTGAGGAAATTCTTTTAAAGTTTTATTTAATAATTTTTATCTCCACGGATGGTATAGCGTAGACCAATTTGATATATCTTAGAATATCACAGTCCATATCTGGCTTGAATATGGTAAGATTCTTACGATATTCCATACTACTAACTACCAACAAAATAAAAATGTAGTACACCCTTATCCAAATGAATATCATTGTTGTATAATCTGTAAAATTAGGCTGTAAATAAGTAAGCAATATGTTATCAACAACTGTTAATGTAGCAAAAACAGTTTCTGGACGCTCAAAAGTGATTTGGACCGTAACGAGAGGCGCCGCCGCTTGTTTCTTTGTTTTGTCTGTTTCTTTTAGTGCCACAGCCCTTGAACACAACTCAACCAATATCTGGAGATTGTAAACAAAAACAGTTACACAGACTATTTATATTTGTCCATTTGTGTATTTGTCCATTTGTGCTAAAGAAAAGTAGAAAACATGACAGTTGTTAAAATAAAATACTATTAAGAATGGATGTAATTCGTGAAGAGTTTTGCATCTGTAACAGGGAAGTATGAAATTGACTGCCTATGAAGTAATTGACTGCCTAAAAGAACAAATTCGTCTTATCCTGTAGTTAGTGTCCGCGTGTTTACCGGAAACATGTTACGTCTGTGTTCACAAAATTTGAAAAACACGTTTTAACAGTTCTAATTACGTTACGGTACAGAATTTTCCTTTGTTATACTGTAGTTCAAAAATGTAAAATTCCTGGTTTTTAGGGAAAGCACTATATTTAGGCCTATAGTTTTTAGCAAAGTTCCCTTTAGGAAAGTCACTAATTCAGTATAGGTGGTCATTATTATAGTCTTCCTAGAAATTAATAAATAATCCTTTTATTCGTTAAAATTCATAAACAATGAACGAGTTTGTATAAAACTTATCAAAGTAGTTAAAGGTTTACTAGTTCACATCTTGGTTGCCACGAGGGTATTATTCAAAATTACTTTAGTAATTTATTGCAAGTAAGTATTTATTTTAAATCGAATTTTCTAAAAAGATTGAACAATCAATTTGAAAATCTAATTTTAAAAGTTGTTTATACTATTTTACTAACCTACTCAACGAACATAGGATAAATTTGAAAAAAAAAATAAGCTTTATTATATTTATCCATTATTCAAGACGAAGGAATCTTAAATTGGCTCTGTACCAGCCAAGAGATATCAGTTATTGCCTTTGTAAATTATGTCTCAAATCACAAAGTAAAACGCCCTTTATGTTTCTTTTGATCATGTTTCATAAACAATGTATTTAATGATTTTTTATGTTTTGTCGTTCTTACATATTTCATATATTAATTTTGGGGCTGATAAAGATTAACTAAGTTTTTTAATATAAGTCTACACAGATTCCATTCCAATTGGTAAAGGAAATAAATAGATGGAGTAAAATCTAGAATGCATCGATTGTGATATTTTTGTGAATTCCCTGCATCAAATTCTTCTAATTATTAATTTCATTCTACGAGATAATGACGTTATAAGCCGATAGTTCAGAGTCAATCAACTGTTGGTCCAACTATTTACAATACAATAAAAAGATGGACCTCTCCTCATAAAGAAACCTCCTCTGAATTGGAGAAATTCCTCCATCAAAAGTAATTAGATGGTTAAATAATGTATCACATAACATGTAAGTTTGGTTAGATAATACATTATAATATCATAACTTGAAGTCGTACTTACTTCTCAGCTCATTGTTGAATAAAAAAGCCAATCAATATTAATCAAAGAAAGGTAATGCTAATTGGTCCAATGATTGAAAGAGTCATCCAGATGAAAAAAAAACATAACTCTAACCTTTCACAGCCATATTATGTCATATCATGCTTTAAATATTCCGGAACACACAATTTGAATCATCTATTGATTCACAGAGTTATTGTTTTTACTCGGAAAGTTGGTGCTTTATTTATTTTAGAAGCTGTGAAAGTCAGAGTGGTGAAGTAGCTAATGACGAGTAACGATTCTCATGAGAACATCTGGTAGATTAAATTACAGTCCTTCAGAGGCAAAAACTCAGCTGTCGTAACTCGCAGACCGTTTAACATTGAATGATTAATCACAGGGTTTCAGTCATTTCACGTCTTGTTTGTTATGATACCTGTTACCTTTTCGTTAACAAGGTACTTGCAATAGCACGTTTCTCCCTATTGACAACCCACATACATATAAAAAATGTAACTGTAAATAATTTTTAATTAATTGGATCCTAAATCAAATTGATGCAATTGATTTGGATATTCTATCCTTTTAAATTATCTAAATAAATCGAATAATTATACAACTGCCCGGTTTATGTAGATAACATTATGATGGAGTTTTTTGCAATATACAAGTTCATTTGGGTGGAAAATAATAATATTAATCAATTTAGTTTGTTGTATCTAGTTACTGTGGATTAGGCATTATAAGTTGTACCTTTGAACAAGTAAAACATATTTAATCACCATGAACGACTTTTGAGCTTATCAAAAAGCAGACACGGTTCAAGGAAGTGTTACTTTGCTGTACTTTACTGACGAGAACACTAGCACCTTTAGAAGTCAATATTATTATATACCATCTAAACTAAAAAAATGAAAGTGCATAAAAATGCAACACCTAAAACAGTTTATGAAATAAAACACTTAACATAACAAACAATAACGGGTTATATTCCGATTCCTAAACTAGAAACTGGCGATAAATAAATACAACTTTCTAAAAACGCTGTACACGTATGAATCAACGGATGATCCTCAACATTTAAACAAACACAAGCTTTAAAACTTAAAAATCAGTACTAATTCAAGTCAAGTAAATACATAAAACTAACTTAAAAACAAAACAAAACATACAAAAACTCTCAACGCAAAACAGCATAACAAAAGTCGGTAACATTAAACAATTAGTTCATTCAAACATTTTTATCTAACAACAACAAAAATCTCAACACAAAACAACACAATTAAATTGAATTAAAATACACGCATTTCACGATATATCAAATAAATACATCACAGAATACCAAATAACTACACAACACAACAGCTGTATTGACAATCCAGACACGTCTCAGTCTCACTATTGGCCTTTGGTTATTGCCTGATAAATCCCTTCACAGGTCTTTGTGTGGGAACAATCTGGACTTTGTGTTGAAAGAAATAACGGTCGAGAGTACGTACAGACCTACAGTACTCCTAAATGTTAAAGGTAGTGTAAAAGTGGAAGAAAAGATAAAAAGGTTCTTGAAGTTTAAAGCTTTATAAAAATGTAAAACCATTGGGACCTTTAATTCAAATGAATTGGCGAATCACATAAAGCTATTTACGGGTTTGCAGATAAAATGTTAATTTACCCAAGGAAACCCTTATAATCCCTTCGTATTTCCTCGTGATATCACGGTACTAACGACTATTAAGTAAATTATTACGGATTAAAAATTGCTGTTCCAGTAATTCTGTATCTTAACTTTTGAATTAAGAGCAATAGTATTTGGAATCGGAAAACATAGATATTTCCACCTATGCTAAGACAGTAAAATTAAACAATTTGTAGAATTGAGACAAATAAAAATGTGAAGATAAAAAACACTATATACCAAAAGATAAGCGTGTTTATACCACCGTACTAATTGTGCTTAACAAGTTGATATAGAAGAGAATGTGCCTTTGGCATGCAGTTTCATCATAAATGAGCTGAATAATTAATAAAGGCTGAATAATCAATATTAGATTAAAAACATTGAGCCAATTAACCTCACAACCTGATAGCCTGTAGTTTTTTAGCCTGTAAAAATTCGGTTTAAATAAGATGAATAATGAATAAAGGCTGTATCAGATCTCTGACAATAAGCCAATCAGCTCTGAAGGGTTATCGACCTCTAGCCAGGTCCTGGAGATCAACTACTACACTGAGTTTAATTGAACAGCTTATAAACAATTCCAATAAAAGTACACTTTAAAAGAGTTTACACAACATTTTGTATTTAGGCTAATTTACTTAGCTAAAATACATTAAGCCATATTGAATCAATTGCAACTTGGAATGTAGTGAAACTAAAAACTTTGTATAAAGTTTTACTTTTTTTCATTAATATGTGGCGTAGTTCATTAATACTCTCAGTATCATAACCCTCATAAAATATACTAGATACTTGAAGTTATTATTCCTTCCACTTGTTAATCATTAATGTTTAAATAGCTTTTCTATAGCTTTTATTTTCAGCTTTACATAGGGAAAGGTGGTTTATTGATTAGATCTGTAAAGTTGGGCTTTTACCTGATGACTCAGATTCTAATTACATCAGTGACCAATGGTTTTTAAATATGTCATCAAGGCATCAAATGAGGGACCTGAATCCACATTTTGGTGTGGTTCTGTCTTAAAAAAAACGATGCAATTTTGGTGATTATACTAGTCTCAAGAGTATAATGGTTTCTCCTAAAAGAAGGTGCCAGATAATATTAAACTTAGCAAATAAGCATCGACAATACAAAAAATATTGTTTAACTACACATTTATTATTCGTAACTTGAACACTGTATAGTGCATTTTTTGTTTTATAATCACACTGCCATACTAAGGATGATTTTACCACTCATTTTCATAAATTTTAACATTACGTTCTTCTGGTAATTACTTTACTAACACGAAAATAAATAATCTTCCACTTCTTATGAAGAGCAAAAGACTGTGTAAACGCACGAGTCAAGGCAGACAATTCGGTTAAGATCAAAGAGAGTCACGTTTTATCACACTTTTAAACTGTTTTCTGCCTTCTCGCTCAACGTCTGTCGAGTCAGAGAATAATGTTCAAATAAAAGTTAAAATTCTTTTCGTGGGGTGACCAATACAAGTAAAACCTTTTTGGTGGTCATACAATTGTCGAGCAGAATCTTTGAACTAATATTGAAATGAATAAACTTCAATGTGAAGAATAACATTACAAGTAGTGAAATTAAATAAAGTATTTGAAAGGCAATTAATTTGGTCAGTCTTAAAACTTGACGGACAAATTCAGTTCTTATCATAGAACCGAAGTTTAATCCAACCTACAGTATTTCAATGCATTAGTTAGTTTTCTGTAGGTAAAATGTATTAGATATCAATTACTTTTGTGACAATCGTTACTTTGCAATGACTAATAAATCTACCAGTATAAAATTTAAACTGTATACTTAGTTCTTTCTATTTTTATTCACAAAATGACTTTTCTTGAGTATCTATTATGTATAGTATAAAGATTGCTAAATGGAAACTAGGTCAAAAATGTAACAAGGTCAATTGACTGCTGAAACGCAATTGGTTCATTACTACATAGTGACCTCGGGCTCTGGTTATTCTAAATACTGACATTACATGTATTGCATTTGATTACATCTAGTAAATTTATTGACTATATTCTAGGACGAACTTAAAATCTTAATGTTACTGAATATAAAATTAATATAAGTTTACCAATTTAATGTAACAATTTGTAGGCTGCAATGCTATAGTCATTTTTGTCTAGACGATAGAAATTGTAAACATGTTTTAAAATTAAAAATAACTGCATTTAAAATTGTATGACAAAATTATTTACGAAATGCTTTTGACAAATAGGACATAATATAATGTATGCAGTATAATAGATGTACATAAATTGTCATAACCTGCAAATTAATTCAAACTTCATTGAAATAAAATTATTCGTCACAGTTTTAACTAAAAATAAAGCTGGAATCAATATTTGCAAAGATAACAAATAACAAAACAATTTAATATTAAAATAATTAAAAATTGGCTTAGTATAGAAAAAACTAAGTTTTTATTGAATCAAAATTTTAAGAAACTTTAAAAATCACTGATCGAGGAGTCATAGCATTGCTGTTACGTAAAATTGAACAATTCCTTTTATAATTCCTTTGGTATTGAAATTCTTTACACTTTTGAATGTAACCAATTAGATACTGATGTAATTATTATCCCCCCCCTTTTAATTAATTAAATTGTTAAATTTTATTTTCACACAGTCAGTTAAAGTTACAATTTTATAATTTAGCCTACATTGCAAAATGATTGTTTACTACGCATTGCTGTTTTCTTTTCAGATTGTTTTTGACGTTCATATGGCATGTTTTAATTATATTATTTATGTATTGCAATATATAATACCAGATATATTACAGTTATCCTTTAAATCGTAGTTATTGTTTTAGTTACAACTAGCTGTAACCCGCGGGCTTTGCCCCGTTTAACTTCTTAATTTTCAAGATGATCTCGTTTGCATGGCTCAATCACGTCCCGGTTGAAGTTCGTTCGCTACGCTCACTCACCTTTAGGTTGGAGCTCGTTCGCTGCGCTCACTTTCCTTCAGGTTAGCTCGTTCGCTACGCTCACTTGAATTCAGGTTAGCTCGTTCGCTACGCTCACTCGCCTCCAGGTTGGTGTTCGTTCGCTACGCTCACTCACCTTTTGGTTGCAAATTAGCTGTTGTCATAAATGTAAAAGAAATAATAGTGCTAGTGCTGCACCCTGTTGGTAATCCTTGTAACTTTAATGCTATTGAACATCACAGAACAGAACCAACTTGTTTAATTGAAACAGCTGTTAAGATTCAATAATTTCATTTCTCATAAGATTAACATGGGATGGGAAACTCCAGAGCCACTGGGGCGGAGCCCGAAAGGATTTTTGAAATAAGAAAATGCGTATATGTTAATCGGGAATGTGAGCTATCATCATGCCAAATTTCAGCCCAATCCGACCAGTATTTTTCGCGTTTACTTTTCCCATACATACAGCAACCACCTCTTTTTTATAATAGTATAGATATCAAGAACAAACATATTTTATTTAAAAAAATATCCAAGTAAACATTTACAATAAGCTTCACCTGAAAAGCCTCTACTCGTACAACATAAGAGTCATTACAGGTTGTATGATGGGTGTTTCTCAGAAGTTTGTCCTCAACTGAGGTAATAGGAGTATAACCGTGCTGTGTTATCCTTACCAATGCCAAGACTTGCTCCAAAACAACTCAGTTATATATAATAACTTATAATAGTTAACACAATAAACTTTATATAACTTTATAAAAATTGTATGATTCATACTAAAATACAAATGTGCTAGCTATTTCAGTTTATGTACCCATAAAACCTACAGATATTTAAACATGCATCAAGACACATAATTAAATTAGACTATAATTTTAATTTCATAGTTCGTGTTTAGCAAAACAAAATAAAGGATATCAGAAAACAGGCCTAATTGCAAGAACGTGCTAACGTTTGAAACTTTAAAAAATAATCCTCCACAATAACAATAAGTTATGATGCCAACTATTAAATTGCTGTCTTTTTGTCATTAGTACAGATTACCTTTGCAGGGATAATGTATATTAAAAAAATATGGTAAGCTATAAGCATTACTGTATACCAAATCATAATGCCAGAGTTAAATAGTGTTTAATAATTGATAATAAATATCCAACACACATTGGTTAAGCTTTTTCATACTGGACGTACTTCAATGTAAAGTGTATTACGATTTTTAACCCAAGTACCTTACAATATTGTTTTCGCTACGAGCGGAAAGTGTTGAAACGCACGTAAGGACATGAACAAAACAAAATTGTGTTTATAACAGTGATTACAACTGCTTTTGACAGGCTGTCAACGACATGCTTTGTGTTGTTGGCCGCAAAAACGGCTTGGAAAATCTGAGCCGTTTATGGCTTGGGGAGTACTTAAACCTTTACTGATTAAATATATTTGTTGGTGATCGAAATTCAATGTTATCCCGATAAAGGGGGGGGGGGAATATTCCTCTCTTTAAAATGCTCTCCAGAATATTAGGCATGCCATTTTTATGAGGTATTTAAATATTTAGTTGGACTTTACTTTAAACTAAATAACCTATCCCAAGTTATTTTTTTTTTTTAAAGAACGGTACAATCTTTTGTAGTTTAGGTTATAACATGTAGTAAAAATCAGGCGGATACAGTAAAAATCATTCTAAGGGTAGTCATTTTTGTGTAATGGCCATATTTAATTTTAAAAAGAAGATTTTGAGTACGAAAAGTGGGTACAATTTTAAGATTCGATTTTTTTTTGGGACTTAAAATTGTATCACCCTTAAACATAACTATCATAAACTAGTTTTATTTGAAAAATTATATTAAATGGTAATCGTTGATGTCATCTTCCAAATATAGTTTTGGAAAGTTTATATCAAGTTACCAAGATTCAATCTACATGAAAATGTGGCGTTGACTCTGAAGAGTAAAGTTTGGAATTAGATTCAGATGTAACTGGCAGGAAATATTCTTGGAACCGAAATAGAAATTGAATAATCGTGGAAGACCCATTAGTGAAAAATCTAGCTAGTTTGTTTATATTAAAACTATTCGTTTTTCTCACTACAGGAATGTGGGTTTCTATTATTTTTTACTAATATAGACAGAAACTTGGCAAATATAATTTAGTATCATGACAAATTAAAGAGGGTTATTTCAACACTTGTTTTGAATAATATTGGTAATATTTCAATAATGATTAAGTCTCAAACCCACCATTACTGTGATTGTGTATTTGTCTTTAGAAAATGTTATCACCAGTTAGAAAACATTTAATATGTGAAATAATAAAAAATTTTAGGTTTAGATATCATGTACATTTTAAAGATAAAAGGTCGTGTTGTCAGCCCACGCAAATACAAATATAACTCTGTATTTACTCCTAAATTATCAATATTCTCTCTCTACTACCAGGATTTAGGGTTTTTCGCAAAATCAGAATACATAGATAAAAGTCGCATCTACTGTGAAAATATTATGCATTGAAATTAATTTTTCGATAAAACCCATTATTTTTAGTTTTGATGATCCCTAAAAATAGATAAAGCCTACAACTCTCCATCAAAATAATGTCTGACTCTATTTTGGATTGAAAAATTGTGTGTTGTAAGATATTGATTTCAATTTTAATACAGCAACTATTTAACCACTTGATACTCACATATAGTATTATTCTAACTGTAATCTTCGGGAAATAAAACCTACCATTGTTGTTATCCTCCGAAAATAGATATATTGTGTATTGCAATTGTAACAGTTGCGAATGCGTTTTGTCTTCTGAAATCAAATAGGTACGTTTGAGTTACTTTCTTAAACTTTAGCATAAAGAGAAAAACTTAGTAAGAGTGTTCTCCCTTTTCGGAGATAGTTGTAATTAAGTTAATATCACAGTGATCGTATCGAGTTATTGAAAACTGATTTAGGCCCAACACAACTTACTGATATCATTACTAGACTAATCTAGGTATCAAACTGTTTGATTAGTTGAATGAACGTCTGGAGTCAGTTTGATATTAATAGTTGGGGAATTGACATCAGTCTATATAATTGACTTGACATGGGACAATGTATTATAGATGTCTAGTTGACAATATCTGACAAGTATATCGAGATCCTAATGCTCTAGTAATTCATTTATATATATATTTTTGCCACTGCAGCATTTCACGTAAGTAATTTAGCATTTGATGAAACGACTAAGTATCAAAATTTTACATTCCTCTCAGTCAAGATTGAAGAGTTTAATAAGATTCATTGAGAACAAAACTGCTAGTATCTTATCAGTAAGACAAACCGTAGACTTGAATTGATTAGCCACGGGAGAAGGTTTATCATTTTTTTCTGATTCACATTAGTAAGAGTATGAACAATATGTAAATATGATATAGGTTTAACACTTTTAATAAACCATCCAAGCTTAAGGAACAACTGATCTTAGTCACTAACAACAATATCATTTAATCTATTCAAAATCCATCGTTCACTCATCTACGTCTTTAAATTGGCATCGAAAAAATATAATCTATAAAAATAAAACGTAAGAGGTTAAGAGGATGTATTTATGAACTGCTAAATGTTTCACAGACAACTGGATTAAACCCTAGTTTTTAACGATCTTGACGTATCCTAACGTTTGTAGAAAGTATGAAAGTATGTATGTTTTGTCCAGTCCAACATATTTTGGAAAATCAAAAGAGAAATTGTATGTGGATAGATCATAACCAACATGGTGGTCTCCTGATTTTAAAATAATAATTTGCACTACATGCCAATATTATATCATAAATCAATTTTCTCAACATGGTAAATAAATACTTAATAATATACACATGCTAATGTTTAAACATAGTTTGAAAAATAGCAATGTAAATGTCTGTATGGTAATGATATTGATATTCATAATGATATTTGTAAACCATTTAGAGAATCGTTAAAGAATCTTTTGTTAATTGTATTCTCATGTAATCTTTAAAGTTACCGTAAATAATACTCTTTTCCGTTACGTTTAAAAAATATTATTTGAAACATTTTGAGATTGGAACTCTACATTCTAAAACAAAAATGAAGTCACGAGTAAATTTATAAGGGTTGAAATAAGAGACTCAACCCTCGAGCTCAGGTAACATAGACACTCGTGCAACCTCATTATAACTCAATCCAAATAAACATTGTGAATTTCCCTTTGAAATTCTCACTTTTATATTTCAACACTGACGTTTAAAACGGAAAAATACATTACATATTGTAACGGTAGAGTTCCCTTAGGGTTCCCTCGAGGCTTACTTGGCGTTACTAGGGATGACGTAGCTCAGGAAAATTCAGTGCAGAATACATAATCCAACTTTATTAACTAGCAAATAAGGAACACAAGGATTAACTACAAACTGAAAGATAGAGTAGACTGGACCGTGGTAATAATTTAGGCATAAAACCTAAATATCGATTTGGGAAATGACTCTGAACCCCAGTTTTGAAAACCCTTAAGATTATCTTACAAAACCTGGACCCAAGGCCAAAGGTCTTGGGCCCCAGCTTCCTCATCAGGACCTTAACCTCAAGCTCAACACGTAACAGCTACACACAAAACTGACCCCCTGATCAGGTACACCAACCTAACTAAAACAAAAACCTTCTGTAAGTCAGCACAAATACTTAAAGTCTACTCTCACAACATTACCAAACACTTCCTCTTCACGATATTTGACCACTACTATTGCAACACAAATTCTAAGGAATTTTACAACTCCATAAATTAAACTACTTACTACTCGATAATTACATACGCCTAAGAGGTATACATCATAAGTGAACTTAATTGTAGTTGTTAGCTACTATCACGTTTAATTCCTGTCATAATCCAAAATGATCCAACAGTCTTCTTCACATTGTGAACATATTTGTGGATAACACAATATAACATGGATAACGAAAATGTTTAATGATAACAAATATAATATTTTCGACTTAAGAGTTTATTAAAAATTATTATATTCCAGAAAAATAAACGTTTCCCATGTAATTGAGATACATTCAGAGATTTCAATGAGTTAGTGAGATGAGTCTCCGCATACCAATGAGGCAGAGGTTAGACTCTCCGATCACGGACGCCACGTGCGGTTTTTACTCTTAGTTTATTTCTTAACATCTCAATCCCTCGAGTTTGCTTTACATTTTACCCTCTAGTGCCTGCTAAAAAAATTTAGATGTAGCAAAACATGTATACATTTTTGATGGTTATTCAAGTTTTTTTACACACTTAGGTGTTACAGAGAAGATTGTATTAGGTGAATAAAAAACATGATACAAATTACTAAGAGAAAAGAATACGTATGTTAATAACGCGCCTTACACGCCTAATTTTATGCCTCGGTTACGCTGTAACAGTTCAGTTAAAATGGATGTGTTTGACGCCTTACGGTGTATCTGAATTGGAAAATTATTTATGGAAATAAATTCTATATAGGTATTTTTTTTTTAGAAAATCTATGCAAGCCAGGCGTAGGTGTTGGCATATAACTAAAAGGAAGGAGGAAATGTAAGTTGCAATAATTTACCGGAAATTTGACTTTTGTACGCACACCCTACCCAAATTGACTTCTTGATTGTCAAGTTGTAATAAACGAATGATTGGAATCACATTTAAATTCTGAACTGAGTAAAATACCAATTTCCTGTGTAGTAAAGTACTGAATAAAAATAAACTTGCTGCGGAAGGGAACGGTCTGAACACTGGTATTTTTCTATATTACATTAACCTCGTGTTAGATACATCAATGTTACATCATTAATTCATAAGGCAATACAAATACAAATGAAGTTATTGAAGGTATTCAAGACAAATGAATACTAAAGAATACGTGTAAATGCCTGTATTTATGCGATCAATGTGTGTGTAAATTGCCACCTTTTTCACTCACAAAGGAGTCATCGTCAGGCCAGTACAGATGTCTTCTCGCTTCATTTGAAGGTCGTTAATTTATTTGAATTACAAATCAACTTGAACTTTTCTTAATCAGCTTTTTTATGAGGCGTTTTTTTATGATGGAAATAAAAACCATCCATTTAATAACTTATAATTTACGGGAAAATCTAATATATAAAATTCTCGTGTCACAGTGTTTGTCTGCAAACTCCTCCGGAACGACTTCACCGATCGTTATGAAATTTGGTGTGTAAATTCTGTAGGTATGCGAATCGGACGTAAACTATTTCCCGTTTCGAAATTCTTAAAAGGGCTCCGCCCCAGTGGCTCTGGAGTTTCCCATGTTAACCTTAAGAGAAATGGAATTAATGAATCTTAACAGCTGTTTCAATTAAACAAGTTGGTTCTGTTCTGTGATGTTCAATAGCATTAAAGTTACAAGGATTACCAACAGGGTGCAGCACTATTATTTCTTTTACATTTATGACAACAGCTAATTTGCAACCAAAAGGTGAGTGAGCGTAGCGAACGAACTTCAACCTGGAGGCGAGTGAGCGTAGCGAACGAGCTAACCTGAAGGCAAGTGAGCGCAGCGAACGAGCTCCAACCTAAAGGTGAGTGAGCGTAGCGAACGAGCTCCAACCCAAAGGTGAGTGAGCATAGCGAACGAACTTCAACCAGGACGTGATTGAGCGATGCGAACGAGATCATCTTGAAAATTAAACGTAACGGTACTTTCTTTCCATCGGTCTGTCTTAGGGGAAACCTATAACTTAGGCGATACGAAGTTCGCCGGGTCAGCTAGTCTAATAATAAAAAAAATATATTTCACTTACTTTTTTGGGAGGTGTTAAGTAAGGAATAAATTCCAGACATGTTGATCCTGATGGTGGTCCCAATGATATAACTCTGAACTCTGACGAGTGTTTCTGTTACGTCCTAAGATTCTGGCACTTTATTAAAATGTTATATAATACTTAGTTTAGCAAAGTATTAACCAACAACAAAAAGTTAGTTTATTGAAATACCCTGGTTTACTCGAGAAAAATTAGTCACCTAAATATTATTCAAACAAGTAGTGTCGTGTTTACTTTATTGCATTCGTTTCCAATAACTATTTAACCATCCTCGAGGTTCTTAGGTATCTAATATCTCTAACTTATTAATCATATAATCATTGTTAAAACTGTTTTTGGTATGGTCACAGCAGTTTTGTAAATTTAAAGATATTTTTTTAACGCTAAGGTCAAACCCCGTTACTAAGTACGAGAAGAGCTACTATGTAAAAACAGACCTATGCCAGAAACATTTTCTGCGCAGCTTGACGACTAACGTCACATCAGTAGGTCATAACAATGTAATAACACAAAAAAATATCTTAGCGTAGGCCTATAGTTTTATATGATTTATGTGTAAGTGCTATTTATAAGTTTGCGTAATAGAATGCTCACCCATATTTATAAATATATTTCGTTATAAAGTTACTATTCACATGACTCATTTTAATATTAAAATAAAATTCTGAAGCGAAGTAGGTCAAAATTAAATTAAAACTCGTCACTTGTCTTTGATAAAACAACTCCATTAGCCAGTATTGTCAAAGAGTAATTGACAGTGTTTGTAAAGAAGCGAGATTTAATTAAGAGTCAAGGAGGTTCTGAGTAAAGTGCGCTTTTGAGGCTATCATTTTCTAGGTAAATATGTACTAGCCATTAAATTATTTACGAAAATAAATTATTAATTTTGAAGCAAGAATATGGTGAAATATGAAATGAATTTGGTTAAACTGAATAGCCCATAGATATGTAAATGCTTAGATGATTATGGGGTCAAATGTTTAACATGATGTTAGGCAAAGGGTTTCTTGATAATGGTTTAGTGACAGCACTCAGTAGTGGTGATTTTAAAACTATAAAATTATAGGTTTAATCTCGTACGGGATTAATATGGATGAAATATAAAAATAATAAACATTATTAGTAACAGCCCCAGAACTACAAAATTGGCTAACTCGATTCATAAAATACCTGTCAGCTGTTACGATGCCCACTACCAGTCAAGAATACTTGAATAGAACCGGTGTGGATCATAAACATAAACAAAAATATGTCGGGTCACTGGCCCGAAAGTAACATTGTTTAACATTGTTTAAATGGAACTGTCTAAACCATACGTTAATGCTATTAGTATGAGATTCTGGCCAGCAACGTCATTTGTTTATGTTACTGGTCTTGTTCTGTTTAAGTATTTGTTCAACCAGTTTACCAGTTTATACTCTTATCTTAGGAACAGATGTCAGGTATCGCAATAACCCATATAAAGCATAAAAGGAAATATAAGTCTGGACTTCTGTCAACTAAAATATTTGAAAAGTAATTCTACTCACACAATACATTAAAACTATATCACCCTGCCCTATAAATATACAGACTCTAATATATTATCAATGTATGCATTAGTGATTTCTGATTGGTTGTATTGAAGCAACAATCGAGCCTACTACGCAATCAATCTGACAAGTCCTTCTAAGTGGCTTAATTAGTCTCTTGACACTGTTAATATTGATTAGGCAATCCTAATTGAACTATTTAATAACGCAAACTGAAACAGCAATCGTGAGCTCTACTGATTATCCAGTATACTCCAGGGCTGAATATTGAGTTAACATGTGACTAAATAGTTAAGTAGACGTTCAACAAACTAGAGCCATGAGAATAATTACCAGAACTGTGAAACGATTTTTTTTTATTTCTCAGATGTAATATGTTATTTGAAATAGATGTGCCTGATTCCAGACACAATTAAATAGTAAAATAGTTTGTTAAAATTATGTCAGCTTCTAAGGTTCTCGTTTGTAATATTTTTATAGTAGAGTAAGCAAGCCCCAAAGACAATTTTAAACGCTCTCCAGATTCAAGAGTTTGAATTTTTTTCAGAACAAATTTCTTTCTCGTGAAAGTTTTTCTAGGGTTGGAAATGAATTAAACGGGTACACGATCTTTAATCGTTAGTTCTTGGACGGAATAGACACTGTACACTAGATTTTGAAATAATGCAGTCAGATGTACAAATTAGATTAAAAATTAATCAGAAATTACGAATGATCCACCACTTATGGCTCTGCTGGACGATAGGTTTAAAAAGTGGTGGTTAATGATTGTCCTTTGGCGGCTCATAACTATATATGGATAAAAGTAATAATACGAGTATTTACCCGAGCAGAATATTTTGCAATTTACAACAAAGAATAATGGTCCAGTGTTCCACGCACCACATCGCATGATAAATCAGTTGAAATGCCGTAAAATATCCTCAACACAAACATTTTTACAGCCCATAGATTTTTTTTATTAAAAAATATAACACACCAATGTTAAAACTACAGAATCACGACGTAAAATACAAGTCTTTAAGTACATAAATTAAAGTAGAAAAGGAAAAGTCTCAGTGTAATAAAAAGTAATATAAAAAAATATAATATAAAAAAATAAACTAAGTATTATTCGGAAGTGAATGTCTTTAAGTAATTTCGAACACGACTAATGCAATAACCAGTTGTTCAAAATCAGGTTGTTTATATTTTTAAAACAACAACCTTTCTAGATGAACAAAATGATTCACCCATTTTTTCCACAAAATGAAAATTTATTCAGATGACTTGAAAAACAATGTTGTTATATGGCTCAGTTTGTTTTACAGCCACGTTGACCAGCGAAAAGAGGATTGCGATAAAGTTTTGTTTATATGCAACGAACAAATTTTGACAAATTCAACATGCAACTCAGCAAGAGACCTCAACTAAGTCAAAGGGTTCGGCTCAAGTCCCAAGTTGGATGATACTGATTGAATCAGAGTCAAGAGTCAATATTCAATTAACTGACCAACACTGAAGTGTATAACTAGTAGAGCGTGTTAATGTCTAACAGATGTCCTTTGATGACGTCACTTTACCACAGGCTTTGATTCGAGCTTTGTTGAAGTGTTGAAATCAGTCTTTAGAGAATGTCAAATAAGTACTTGTTATTTATATTTTTTTCCAAGCAAGTATTTATAGTGTGTGTGTTAGGGTGAATATCAACGATTCTTGAATGAATGAGATTATATCGTTGTTACTGACTAAGTTCATAAGTTTCTTTAGCCGGTATCCTTTCGTTAAAAGTCCAATCATAAATGATGGCTGGGTATAGACCATTGGTTACGAACCGTTTAAAATACTTTTCTCTAGATAAAATCGGAATACTCCCAAATATTAGGCAGACTGAACCCTGGACAAGGTTGTAGGATACGAGAAAAGTATTGAAATCTTAAAAACTGCTTGAAAGTTTATGCTTTTTGTATGATACGTCTTGAAATGTGAGTATTTTAGTTTGGAGGGTGAACAAACAACGAGCATCGTATAGTTGTACATGATATACAGTAAGCTGGATGACAGGTAATGACAATGGCTGAAAGGTCCAAAACCTCCTATATCAACTGCGGTCTCTGATATTATTGTAGGATTATGATATCAGGTCTAGGAACTACATCACAGATTTTTTTACAATTGTCCGATTGATGCTTGAGACAACCAGCTGTGAGTTGTTTCCTTTAATAAAATTAAAATACTTAACAGTTATACTATAAACATTGTTGTTATTTCCTCTTTATAAACAACTCTTTCTACAATTAACATAAACATTTCCTATCCAAAGAAGAATTAATCAACAATATGATTTATAAACCTGAAAATATAGTGAAAAATAATATTATCATCTCCAAAACTATATAGGTTATCACAAAATATAAATTTTTAAAGAAGGATGCAAAATAATAATTTATGAAAATTTGCCTCGCACAAAAGAACACCCAAGCCCTTAGTAATGCTTCGGCTCTTTGAAAATCATGCAATAATGAGGCAATTTGTTAAACATTGGACGCTCTTTTACAATTACTGTTAAAAGTTACTAATGACCAAACTTTCCAGATAAATCGTTTGTAATGTGCTGCCTTGCCTGAAGACAAATTGGCTAATTATATCCTTGCGTTAACGAACATGAGGAGGAAATTACGTCATCGCATAAAGTAAATTTGGTTATTGTTAAATTATTTATTTCGTTATTCCTAAACTTGTAAGATAAATAGCTGAGCATTTTCAAATCTTATAAAAAATTAAATAAATTACTCATATCTGATTGGAAAGAGAGGAATTATTGATCTAAATAAGATTATCAGTTGATATAATTAATTGCTATAAAAACGTATGTTTTAAGTTCATTAATCAATTTATTGCAATGAAAAATTGCTTTCGTGGATTCAGAAATAAGATATATATATATTAAAGACAGGGAGCTTAACTTTATAGGATAGAATTTGTATAGCAATAACTTTGATTACACGTTAAAGGGATTATGGAATTAATTTACAAACAACTAATTAAAACAAGATTCATTATTATTAAATAATGGGAAAAAATAGAAAATAACAATGGTAAACTAATAGAAAGATATTTAATCTAACATGAAAACACAAAATACACATGTGATTGAGATATCACAAAGTAGGTAATTATTCATATTACCAAGAAAGTATTTACCTGTTTAATTCTAATAAGTGCAGTTTGCCCTCTTAATTGAACCCAAAATCTGACTATACAAAAATGCAAAAAATAAAACAAACTTATTCTTAAAAAAAAAATTATTTTTCCTAAATACTAAAATATTTTACAGTAATGGAAGGAATATTAAGTAAGAGTATCAAGACAAATTTGAGTTTCCTCAAGTTTATTTTGTTTACAAAATTAACATCGATAACTCGACACAAATTAAATCTACTTGTAAATAACGCTTTGGCTTCGATAGCTGCTGAGTTTCCAATTAAATTTTGATTTTATTTACGTTGAGATCGTTTTAGAAAGTATTTATAACTTTGCCAGTAATGTGTACTATTTTATTATCCTCATTGAAGGCACGTATTTACGCAAGTTTCAATAACGTAGTTTTATTAAATATGATATATTTTTTTAATTTTAACTTTTGTGGAAATGATACTCATTGAATAACGGTAAACATTCAGAATTACTGGCTTAAAACTAGATACAGTTGATTGATTTAGTTGTATAAATACAGTTTCTGAAAAAATATTGAATCTGAAATTGTGTACAGATTTAAACACTCGTGTAAAAAAGGTTTTAGATAAAAATTGACTTATTGTGATTATTTAGGTAATTCAAATAAAAGATCTACCTCTGTCTGTGGGTTAAATACTGAATTTTAATTTATATTTCAGCATTTAGGTAAAATCAATCTTTAAGTAAACCTATGAATACAGTAGTTAATGTAGGGCCAAGTAAGTGGTCAGAGTGTCTCTTGACGATTTAACATGTGTTTATTTACCTTCCAAAGAAGTCGTTCATATAAATTAATTTACCTATAGCAATTATATCTAGCTGTAATGTTTGTATATTATGAGTAATTGTTTTTACTAAGCACAAATAAACTGTACAGTTTTTTTTATAATAATATGTATCCCTAACGAATGTGCTATTTTGATTTTGATCAAGATAAGTAATTACATTGTTTTCGTACTTATTAAAATTTGATCGTCATGTCTAACAAACACGTTCTAAATAACAGAATTGCTTTCAAAACTTGTACAAATTGCAAGCAAAAAATAAAATATGTTCATGTGAAGAGTAAATTGAAAGGTTGTGGTTTAAGGGTATTAATATAAGCTTTATATTTTAGTGTAGTCTATAACTATTGCCCATGAAGTATAATGAAGAAAATGCGATTATTATATGAAAACTGAAACTGTTGTCGAAGATAGTCCCTTACACTAATAAAGCTCTGGCAAGAGTTGCCAGATCCCAACAATCCATTACAATTCTGTTTAGATTTTCTTTATTGTTTTTACAAAAAGTTGAAATAATTTATTTTCATCTACTGTGTACTCTCATCACAAAATCATGTGCCAAATACAAACAAAGTTGATACATTTCCCATAATTGCCTTTACAGTACATGTTTAATATAAATATTCAGAGTCAGATTATTAAAGTCTTACACTAAATATCATTTTAGATAATTGATCAAAAGTATTTAACATATTTGTTGAAATATTTTAACCTATTGAATTCTTAGGAGCTGCTTTTAAGTAAATTGTGTTGTTATTCTTTTTAATAATCAAAGCGCAATTTTACCTTAGTAAATATCATAAAAGGTTTTCTTATTGAAGACACGCTGACATAGAAAACTTATGACCTAGAATAATATATCTCTTTCTCTGACAACTGATGGAGAAAATATATCAGACGTGGCATATGTCACAATTAAAACCATTTGTTATTGTTGAAACACATTCGCAACAATATATTCAACGATGAATATTTCTGTTGCATGATTTAGTCAATGTTAAGAAGTATTTGTAAAGTATACTTGACGGTATAGCGAGATGTTTTTACTCGTTGGATGAAAAATTAAAGTTGCGTGCTAAGTTTTAATATAGCTTTAGTGGACATCAGATAATAAAATATGTGAATACATGCAATTTTACATTGTTGAAATAAGTGGTTAGCTGAAAAATTTGTTTTACTGTTGAAACAATTTTATATTAATAATCAATAAATAGCTTACTTTCGATACAAACTATATAGATCTGCCTTGAAGACTTTCTCTATTTCCCAATATTTAATTTATTAACTAAAGTATAAGTTCCTGTTCCTTAGATCCCTAACATATTCAATGTTGGACTAATCAATTTAGTCTCTATATAAGTATAAATGCAAAAAAAAATCGGTGGGTTCCTTATACCTTCTGTAGAGGCTGTTGTGTCATGCTAAATCAGAAAACTGTAATCTTTAAAAACCATCCAAGGTAGATTCTATTACACATCTGGACTCCGCAGTGGAAATAGATTAACAACTTGTTTTACCTAAATATATAATTTTTTGAGCTCTGCAACCCGGAAACAGGTATAGAACCATTTAAGAAGGGAATTGATTTAAAATGAATTTAGAAAGTAAAAAGAATAGTCGTACAAAGCCACAGAGTACATTTCTCATTTGTGTTAATCCTCTGTCTGTCCTTTCAAGTGAATCTCTCCTCCTACACTCATAAAATGTCAAATTTATATTCTAAAAGTGTAAGGGCATTTTAGTAAGGTTTCTGATTGTGTCTATATAAATGACACATGATTTTGTTATTTTGGAATGTAGCTTGTATTTGATAGAATTTAAAATGCTTGGTTATATATTGCAACTACCGTAGTAAAAGTAACCCCAGTAATATAATATTTTATAAAAAAAAATATTTCCAGTGTTAACTGTTTATCAAATGTATTAAGGTTTTCAGGTAAAGTAACTAATTTATTACAACAAGGAGTAAAATACATCAATAGTCTTTATAGCTTCTCCATTGTTTATATTGTCAAAGTTTTCATTGTTAATGCATATAATAGGAGGACACAATAGGAAGTGCCAATGTATTGTCCTTAGTTGAACCTTAGGAATACTGTACAAATAGCACACAATGTGACGTAGGACAATGCACATTGTGAATGTAAATGTACTGAGTATTGTTAGAGCAAGGTAGATATTAGTTCATCATTGATAAGTCCATCAGTTATGATATCTGATATTGAATTGTGTGCACTTTAAATCCCCAAAGTAAAAGCAGTATTTAAATAGATGCCACAGTTGAAGGAACACAAAAGTATAATATTAAATTGTGTACAGTAATACAAAAACTTGATGGAATCTTTAAATTGCTCAATGTTTTTGAAATATTCATTGTTCAGACTACCCCAATGATTTGGCATAATATTCGGTGAATAACCCGCAGAAGCCATTTTGCGTTGTTTTCCTCTGGAAATTCTCATGAGAACTTAGCCTCATGTATTTTTACGACTCTCTGCCCCATTTGCTCTCTGCCTAATTCAAGGATCATGAACTGTAGGAGTTAATATTTGCCTCTTACTCGAGAGTTTTATAACATGTATCCTTTGAGAGTGTTATATCATATTAAAGTACATATATTTTATTAACACAAGTATTTATTTGAGATAAATTTACTTTTGTAACCACACTAACAGGAATTTATGCTAAATCAATTTACGAGGATTAGGAAAACAAATTGTAATAATTACAAAGGAAAAAATATATTATGAAACCTTTGCAATTAATTAATATTTGTTTTCCGTACCTGAGGACATACATAGGACAAAATTTCAACTTTAAAGAAAACATAAATATATTTAAGTGTTAGCCAAGGGACCCTGTGGCAGTCTAGGTAAAAGTTCTTTCATAATTAGATTTTAGAAACATAAAAAGTTAAATATTTATAAAGCCTTGTACGGAATGCAGGTCAGCAAGTTAGATTCGCCTGCAAACCTCAAGACTGATTAAATACTCAAGAATACTCATTAAGCTTAAACAGATTAAACTGAAGTAGATAGAATACCCGCAGAGTACCGCAGATAAAATACCTCGTTTCAGTTTAACCTCAATAAGCCGTAGAAGTGCTTGTTTGTAGTTCGATACGTATTTTTGAATATTGTCGTAAGGACGTCCATCCATTCTTTAGATTTAAATTTCCGTAAGCAAACGTTATAAGTCTGGTATTTTCACTATCTAATGTTGACCTTTTGTTTAATAGCTTCATTTAATATCCTAATGTCAAGCGGAATCTGGGTCTAAAATAGACCATTGAAATCGAACCTGTGACTTTCAGATTCAAAGGTAAGCACCATAACCACTTGCTTACCCAAAAAATCTTTCTAAATAGCTTTTAAGGGTTTACCAACATCTAGAATGTTTCTGGTATTGTCAAAGTTAATGGTTTAAATTATTAAATCTGAGTATAAACATGTTTTATATTTTTTTGAAAACTATTGAAACTATGGTTAGTACTGAGCAGGGAGTACGAAGGCCAGATACAGTATGACGTACTTGGGATTTGGGTTGAAATCCCAAAGATCACCAATGTTTTGTTTAGCTTTTTGATTAACACAAACCTAAATACAAAGGGGTTTAGTGTGAGTATGTCTTAAACGGGTGGTAGGAGTCAGTCCACTGCTTTAGGTTCTAAAACAACAAAAATACAGGTCTTACAGACGAGGGTAATCGTCCTATGTATGATACATTTTAAACATACTTTTTGGTACTTTAAATGTTATTTTAGGTAACTGCAAAAATAGTTGTTAAAATCTAAATTACCGTACGTAAAATTACCATACCTAATCTACCTTCTTCCGACGAAATGTCTATGACATAATTATCTAAATGGAAATATTACTGTTGACGTCTTCGAATTTCTTGTAGAAACTCGAACACTTTGTCTTGTACACATTGTGAGCTGCAAATTACAAACGACATTATTTATAACAAAGGTGTGCATTGCCGTGTTAGGAAACTTCACTTAGGAAAGTTTCGACAGAACTTCAACACAGCAAATAATGATGTCCTGACACCTGATATTGTTCAGGTAAGCTGACAGAATCACAAAAGAGAAGCTCAAAATATCAAATTTGTCTCTTGTCAAAGTTAAACTTTGTTGTAACAGAAATTACTGATTGTTAGCTTGTAACAGATTATAAAGTAAAAAAATCTAGAAAGTAATTTAACTAAAATATCTATGGTAATTCTAACGTAAATAGACTATACAAATGTGCTACAAAGTTTAGTGTATTGTGGTTAGAATATGTATTTACTGTAAGAATTATTTAGCATTTATTATATTCGCATAATGGGTCTGATGATGATTGGAATGTCCAATCGAAATCGATCACCATTTACCAACGATTTTGTATATTTACCGTCTTGTGGGTAACAGTATAACCGTAAATATATATTTAGTGTTATAAGGCGTTTCTTATATTTACTTTCCGTGAATTTATTCAAATAAAATGTGTTAAACATTTTGCTATCATGCCACTAAATAAAATCATAGCATATAGTACGATATTAGATTGTAGTGTAAAATCATAACACGATAACAATTTAAAATATACCCTAACACTATAAAATAAAGTATTACACAGGAAAGTTATCGTTTTACATGATTTTATTTGTCATCATTTTTATAAAACTATATGTTACATAATTGTTTATAAAAAAAATCAGCACATATACAGTTAAGTGCTAAATTATTGAGAGATAACTGTTTAGCGTAGTTATATAATTTACTTTGCAGCTTAGCAGTTGCCTTTCCAAACCATAAACTCAAAATCCTCCTCTCATACCACAAGAGCTTTTCTGTCTTCTAGTTGGTTCAGGATTACTGATATTCTTTCCCTATCTTTATAACCCCCACCTTTTCATTCCACGTTGGGTCATAGTTTCATTATATTTTGCTTAAAAAACACTTTAAATCATTAATTGCTGAAATTATTGAAAAACGGTTTGTTTAAGATTTAAATCTTATATTGAATATTATAATTTAACATTTTCTTACCCAAATCTCAGTGGTTTTGGATAAAATATCCTTAAAACATACAAGTTTCCGTGGTGCTTTACGTATGATAACTCTGGGTCTTCCAACTTTGCCTAGACAGTGTAAATTACTAATACTGGTTGAAAGGGTGTATATGTTGTATAATGATGATATAATTAACTAACATAATTACTAAATATGTGTTTGCCATTTTTGTTTTATTATGGTAAAACTCAGTTAACCGTAATACCCAATTAATATAACACTACATTTTTAATGCGTTACTCTATTAGTGTTCAAATATTCAATGTTAGGCCTATGTCCATCTTTTGACATCGTATAAAATATGCTTTACACTGGAACAATAATGTTTTTGCATATTTCTTCCCCTACTATTGTTACGAAATTAGTAGGAAAACTATTTTAACAAACACGGCTACATTTTATCGAAGCAAACTAACCAGGAAATGACAATACCTTTGCCGGAAAATGTTTCTGATGTTTCGTTTTCAACAATGAAAAATGGCTTTAAACGTGACACGCTCACACTTACTCAAATGTTTGCTCTTGTGAAAAATAAATACTGATACAAACTGTCTTTGTGTTTTGTATAACTACACCCACCTTTCTTTATGAATGGTGTAAATAAAATTACTTACTTCAAACAACCTTAACTAGGCTGTAATGTCGGAATTGTAATAAATTTGTAATCAGTGATATTAAAAATATGGAACATTTACAAACACAATATACTTGTAACACCAAATATAGAAAAACGGCTTGCTAAATATTTTAAGCAATTTGTACATACAGGGTGAATTTTAAATGAGTTCCCCCCCTACTTTTTTCTACATTTCTTAAGATATCATCTCCGGACCACGTCAGATCATTGTTGAGTAGTAAGTACTTCATTTTGACTGGGTTTACATTTTTGGCCGCCATCTTGGATCCGCCATATTGGATACAAAGTTTTTTTTTCAAATGTAAAGGTAGGGTTGTGACCCATTATTTCAAACAAGAATTTTACGCTGATTACAATGCCGCAATTCGTTTTTAAAAATCTTGATCCATTCTAAAGTTATGAGGACTTTTTATAACTTTATTTTTAGCGCATTTTAACATTGTGCATTTACAAACTAAGACCATAATCTCAAAATAGTGCTAGATAAAGATAAGTATACAACACCATTCATTGTTGACATACTTTCACTTGGTTGTGACGGATGTAGTTTTTTCAGCCGCCATCTTGGATCCGCCATTTTGAAATGTGATCAATTAATTTAAATATGAAGGTGGTGTTGTGACCCATCATTTTGAACTACTTTTTTATACTGGATTCAATGCCGCAATCCGTTTTTGGTTATCAAGCTTTCTTGATGAAATATTAAAATACTCTTATTTAAAATTTCAATATTTCAAAATCCAAAGATGAAAATGAAAAACGGATTGCGGCATTGAGTTCAGCATAAAAAGTAGCTCAAAATGATGGGTCACAACACCACCTTCATATTTAAATTAATTGATCACATTTCAAAATGGCGGATCCAAGATGGCGGCTGAAAAAACTACATCCGTCACAACCAAGTGAAAGTATGTCAACAATGAATGGTGTTGTATACTTATCTTTATCTAGCACTATTTTGAGATTATGGTCTTAGTTTGTAAATGCACAATGTTAAAATGCGCTAAAAATAAAGTTATAAAAAGTCCTCATAACTTTAGAACGGATCAAGATTTTTAAAAACTAATTGCGACATTGTAATCAGCGTAAAATTCTTGTTTGAAATAATGGGTCACAACCCTACCTTTACATTTGAAAAAAAAACTTTGTATCCAATATGGCGGATCCAAGATGGCGGCCAAAAATGTACACCCAGTCAAAATGAAATACTTACTACTCAACAATGATCTGACGTGGTCCGGAGATGATATCTTAAGAAATGTAGAAAAAAGTAGGGGGGGAACTCATTTAAAATTCACCCTGTATGTTTAACAACTAACTCAGATATAATTATGGCCTCGTAACCTCTACTCCAGTTTTGTTGAACAATTTGTTTAGAGTAATTTGTAATTTTTATGTTTATAATTCAGAGTAGGGCTACATTCATCCGGAATTTTCAAGGTTACACAAGTCTTACACGGCAGATAACCAAATGGCTGCGGAATGTGCTGATTCCCATCATAATAACTTTTTTCTACTTGTATTAATCCAGATCACTTGGTCCCTCAATTAGTCAGGATTAAAGAGTTTTTCTGCATCTTTAACTATTTTTCGTGATCAAACCAATGATATGTTATTACAAAATATAATAGTATATTATAATAATGAGTCATTAGATTAACAGATGTGTACTATATTCGTATTCTGTGTTTCAACTTGTATAGTATACTAATAATATTTTTAAAATGTGTACCGTTGTTTATTATCCACTGTTTAATTGTATAGCCATTATGGTAGGTTCTAATACTTCATGTTATCTTGGCATATTGTAAGGTTACACTTTTTACAATACTTTATTCACAGTAGAATACCAACAGTCTACCATCACTAGCGCAACAATGCAATATTAATTTGCCAAATGATTACCTAATATCCTATTATACCTTATCTAAAATGCTTAAAAATTCTAAAAGGAGTTTATACCATAGACTCATAAAATATGATCTAAAAGAGATCTCTTATACAGGCGCTGTTTAAAGTAAGGTCTGTCTGTGAGACGGTGACAAGAGACATAAATATACATGAGACAATGAGAAAAGGCATCTGACACAGTTTGTTTCTTCAATAGATAAACGACTTTAGTATTGGCTCACAGGGATCTTATTGGTGCTTTCGTCTTTCACAGAGTTAAAATGTTAAAAATCGATAATAATTTTACTATGGATTAGTCTTAGATGCATTAAGTAGGTATTACTCAAAGTAGCTTGTATAAATAGACAAAATAAATACATTTATGCATTGGAGGAAACCCAGTTGTAGGCCTCTACTCTTTGGGTACACTCTAAAATGAATTTTTAAATTTTATAAGCAATGAATGTCATACGGTAAACAGGTAAAGTATAATTGTAAAATAAAGCTAAGCTCTCAACACCCTATATTTCTTAGTTTTTATTAAATTACCAATTATTCCCAAGAAACATTGTTGAGAACGATTGAATTTATTTTTTATATGCGTTAATTTAATAAAAGAAATTCTTCTTTATTACTCTAAATAAAAATAACTGTTCTTGCACTCATTCAATAAACAATTACTAAATAAATATCCATTTCCCAGCACAAAGTATACACACTAAGATATTTAAGTTTTACACTAAGATATTAAAATAATTGATAATAGATAACAATCTGGAATTCATAACGTGCTTACTAAAATAGTAGACGTAAAAGTTAACGCAACGAGACAAAACTTGACTTCGTTTTTAACTGCATTGGTCAGGTTGTCAGTTTTATCTTATTGGTGTCTCGTACAATTTATCTCTTGACAACGGATCCTGAAAGAAACACGATACTTTTTCAACCTTTTTATTTCCATCTATTGATAATTTACTATTCGTTTTTCTCCCATAGAACAATTTCGCACAACATAGGACAATTCGTACATCATGGATATTAATAAAATAAAACGTTGATTTAACTATCTAAATTTCTAACAGCTGTTGAAGTTTCCACTAATTTGTAAACTTTCATTGAGGCTCTTTGGTAATTTTTGTTAGCACAAACACTTTAAAATGAAGTTGTATCTACTAGTAAAAAAATCCACACATGTATTTAAAACGGTAAAACAAAACTTTATAAATTGTAGTGTATGGAGTGATTCAGTACAAGTAAGAGTCGCCCAGTTCAATCTCAGACTGGAGATGAAAAGGAGTAAACAATGTCAGATGTTTATTTCCCTTGCGGCGTTGCGATGTCCAGCAGTAAATAGTACTATTCTCAGAAAGGTTTATACAAAGGTGTGACCCTTTGTTTTGCTCAAATCAAGTAATTTGTTCCATTGTACTCAAAACTGATGTAGACGATTATTCTTCTATTATTATTCTGTGGAACCAGTATTTAGAATAGTAACAACGATAAATATAGATTATATTTTAACTCTCTAATTTTGTTATATAACTCCTATACAAGAAACATTTAAAATAAAGTTTGCCAAATAAACTAAGAAAGCTTTGTATTTGTAATAAATTGAATTTTTGATAGTGTTAGTTTAGGGTTATAAGCCCTTTAGTTAAAATAATTTTTTCGGCAAGTAAAGTCTGGAGATTATAATCTTTCCAGCAAGAAGTTACTTGCCTTTATAAATAAAATAACCGTATTTACAGAATGCTTTTTGTATTGTGGATTAATAGACCACAACAAAACTTAATCTTTTTGTTTCATTATCATTAGTCTCCAAATAAGTCCTGTTCCTGATCATAAACAATATTTTACATTTTTCTTTGTTTTACATCAGAGTTTATGTAATGAAAAAATAATAGCTATATAAAGTGGATTTTATTGCTTTTTATAAAATTGCAAAAAATGCTCCAATGATTTCTCTTCAGACACTAATCATACACCTTGTTTCTGACAAAGCAAGCGAAATAATTTTCTATAATTCTTTGACATACATTGAATAAATAAACTGCTTACGATAAATATACCTTTAAGATAATCATAGCTATATCATTTAAGAAACACGGGTACAAAGTACTTTTTCAAGGGACCAATTACGTGAAATTACCAACTGGGGAAATCCGAACAATACGAGTATTTTACTGTTGTTCTCCACTTTATAAACGTTAACTTTAAGTTTTTCTGTTGTCAGATTAATCATATAATTCGTAAAACATAGAATAATAACGTAGGTTGTTATAAATGCCGTAGAATTGCCTATTTATGAGTTTGTAAAAGGGTGAAGTGATATTTTTTGTGGCCCTTCCATGCTTAAATTATTTTGTATACGATGAAATCAAACATACTCTTCTGATAGACGTGACATTACCTTTATTTTATTATCCTTGAAGTAAAATCAAGGCAAGTATTAATAATAATAAGGTGAAACAGGAGGTCCATAATAACCACTAAAATTTTGTTTTGTGACAGCTCAGCTAATTCATACGTTAGAGAGAATATTTTTGCGTTGAATGGTTCATTAATTAATAACATATTTTTCTACTTATCTAAGCAATGTTTGTTTTGCTGGTGTAAAGTAATACATTAAACAACGCTGTGTAAAATAACAATAACAGGTTATTAAAACTCAAAGATATATTTACAAAATATAATAGCCAGCAAACCATGTTTACTTATGGAATATGACATCCCTTATATGATGTCCACCGACAACCTTGCATGTTTCTAATTTATTTTTGAAACTTGCAATTGCATTTGACACAATTGACGGGTAATTACCCGTCGTATCATGGGCGTTGGTATAATTTCTTACGGCAGCTGTTCTTCAGATCTGCAATACTTTGCGCTTTCGTGGTGAAAACCTTGTGCTTTAAGTATCCCTACACCATAAATCACAAGACGTTAGGTCTGGAGACCGGGCAGCTGCAACCAGGTGATGGCGAGTTGACGATAACCGACAATAGTTCGACATTGCACATATTATTTATTTTTATGCCACCTCAGTTAGAAAAGTTGAATAGTTTGAAAAACTCATAACTAGAAAAAGATGCCTTTAAGGAACCATTCAACGCAAAAATCATTAGATCCATGAATTAGCTGAGCTGTCACAAAACAAAATGTTAGCGGATATTATGGACCACCCGTTACAATCCATACAAAAACCCATTCTGCGTAATTCCGTACGAATCTTAGCTAAGTTCTAGTTAATTTATACATATTACGCGGTCATAAACTATTAAAAGTGCATTTACCACATGAGTGTTTTGCAACATTGTTATATTTCATGAAAAAGCTTTTTAATGACAAATGTATATGAACTGCTGTTTCATCTTAGACTAGTGTTTCGTTTTTGATAATAGAAATACATTTTTTGGAATAAATGCTTAGTGTTTTACTATTTTACGATCAAATAAATTAGTTCCGTGTCAATCTAAACAGTAGGCTACAATAATATCAGAGACACAGTTGATGTAGGAGGTGTTGGACCTTTCAGCCACTGTCATCACCAATCATTCAGCTTACTGTATATCATGTACAACTCTATGATGCTCGTTGTTTGGGTATAGCTTTATGCTCATTTTACAAACTAATTAACTTAAAGTATAAAATTTCATTCAAACAGCGATATGTTTTGATATATTTCAATACGAAATCTCTCTAAATTTCAATTTGAAATCTTTAAATTCATTACTAGGAGAAGGAGGTCTGAAATCACACGTGAAAAGTATAAACCTGTGTTTACCAAAATTCATATTTAACTGCCTATGTAAGAATATCAAAAACCTTTCGTATTTCGTAACTTTAATAATAAACAAAGAATAATTTCTGTCACCGTTAACTAATTGAATATAATAATGAAGAACACAAGCACAGGCCCATTACTAATAATTGAAAAAGATATTAATTACGTAAAAAAATGTATATAATTTTAAATTTAACAAATAATATCTCCAGTTTTAAAGAATAATTCTTGTTCCATCACGCTGATTTTAAATGGCCAATGTTTCCTACTTAAATGTAATATATTATGGCGGAATTTTATATAGTATAGAGGCCTATGAGTGAAATTGTTAATTTATTCTTAGTTCTGATTTTAAACCAACCCTAGTTAGAAACAAAAAATGTATTTGTGTACCTTTAAAAAGGTATACAATATAAACAAGAAAATTTTCACAAACTTTATATTGTGAGATTGACAAGATAAATATTTGGTTTCTTAGTACACGTAGGCATAGTTTATGTAAAATATCATTATTGGTTTGAAAATAAGGTACTAAGCAGTAGCAAGTATTATTTTCTTCCATTAAAATATAGCTATTATTTCATATCATGGTTCTGTTTGAAATATTAAAATATTAATTTGAGAACTGGCGTAATGTAAGAATCTTATACAAGTTCCATTCTCTAAGTTAGACTGATGTATACACTTTCGATTTAAACTATTTAAAAAATGAATAACATCATGTACTGGAATAATTAATCTCAGAATCACATTTAACCTTATTTTGCACTTGAATTTAACCTCAACAAAAAACAATTAAATTCAAGTGGTCCTTAGTGTCTGTCAAAATTATTTACCATCTATTTAGTAAAGATTATTTAGATAAAAACAGTTATACTGTAATTAACTCTAATGAAATCTCATGTGACATTAAAACAACCCGGTGAACCTATCCCATACAAAAGCATCTACGTAAATATTGGCAATACACTTCTAGGGAAAAGTCTCGATTCGTACAACATAAGAGCCATTATTGTTTGTGTGACGAGTGTTTCTCAGAAGTTTGTCCTCAACTTGTAGCGATGAGACTGTTAACTGTTACAATTGTGGTGGGTTTTCCTTGACGATAGTCAAAATCTTGGAAAGCGATGAAAAATTGCTGGAGTAAATATTATTTTGACTGGACCACTGTACACATTTTGGGGTCTGTCACCTTTATACACTTTATACACTGTACGCATTTCAAAACACTTTAGACTAATTAATTGATAGAAGTTATATTTTGCTAATCATCGATTGAAAGCTACTTAAAAAATGTCAACCAAAGGGTGTATTGCAAGCCTCTTTTTGTTGAAATAGGGAACAATTTTGAACCCGTAAAAAGTTTTTTTATCGTTTAAATCGTTTTCCCTTCAATAGCGTTTGTGATTGCTTAGTTCAAAATATGTACCATTGGCAGGAAAACCTAAAAGCAAATATTTAAGTAACCTTAAACTTGAAAAAATAACTACTGAAACGTAGCCTATCATTTCTTTCGTAAGATCCTGGCTTTCGCATCCTAATGTTTTCAAACAGATACAATCACTGCAAATGCTTTGAAAGTTTTTTTTATTTCATTTTGTTTACACAAATGGAAAGTTTGAAGTATGCGAACTAGCATATACCAAAATATTTCATCCTGAATACATATAATAAATGTACACATTAGATTAATTTGAAAATATTTTAATTTGCCCTCAATTTTTTCCTAGTGCTACAAATATTTACGATTTACCTAAGAAACATTATATCTGTTCCAAATACAATATTCCTTGCTGATATTAACGGCAGACTAATCTAGTTATCTAATGTTTGATTAGTTGAATGATCGTCTCAAGTCAGTTTGATATTAATAGTTGGGGAATTGACATCAGTCGAAGTATAATTGACTTGACATGACCTAACGTATAATAGATGTCTAGTTAATATCTGTCAAACTTTCCAGAGATTTAGATGTTATAAGAGTTGTCAATGTGATGTGTCTTACAAATACATACTCATTAATATACTAAAATTCTTTTATAATGGGTAGAAGCGTTTGTTGTTTAAAAAGATTAAAATTAAATGAATTCTATTAATAAATAGACATTTTAAAAAGAAATATCAAATGTTGTAAAAATCCCATTGCATTATAACGACCACGATTTTTTTAAATGAATGATGATGCCTTCTATTAATTTAGAATTTCTGATTGAATAGTGGTTCCCAATTTACTTTTCCAGTAAGAATTTGTTTTGAAAATTATTTATGTTTACAATGGACTTCTTTGATTTGTTTTGAGTGAAAAAGACAAAATATATATATAAAACTCTGTTCTATTTCATGAAATGAGGATAAACTTTACAGTTTGCGAACCTTATGAGTAAATTAATTGATTAATAGCTTAGTATTTTTGTTCTATATAGAACAGTCTATAACAGGATCATCAAATATTGATACTAGTGTATTATCCTCATTAGCAAAGTTATACAAACAACAGTATTGTATTACGACATCTCTGCTGGGTCTATTTATTGAGATAATTATAGTAAACAAAGCAATTACGATGCAAACATTGCTTAGGATTAAGCGATGGATTAATCCATATAAACGGATATTCTCAAAATGCATTGTAGACAAGAACAATAATAATGCTACTCAATTAAATTATATACCACCCCAAATATATATGCCAATTATATTAAATTATTTAATGGGTATTAAATTATAGTTATGTAATAAAACTTCAAACAGAAGAAAGACCAATAAAATATTGGTAATTTCAACAAAAGATATAAACTACTTTGGTAATAATTTTAATACACATTTTAAGCACCCGACCTTACGGTTCCTTACAAAGACCTTGTGGAGGGGCCTCAGGATCAAATCCCGTCAATAACCAAAGCTACTATTATTTGACCCGGTGATATTAATCTAGAAATCATAAAACATAGTTCTTAGCTGATAAATAATTCCCTTCTATGGGGAAACTCCCTTCGTATTAATGCGATAATTTTTTTAAACTGTTAACTTTCAAACAATTCTGTGAAAATTCCCGCAACCTCAAAGACACCCTTAGCGATTCCGCGACATGGAAAGTTGGCTCCTAATTGAACTCCACCCCCTCAACACAAACAATTACTTCTAGACGGCCTAGCTTCTTTGTTCTTCACTAATTAACACTGAACCGTCGACAGCCTTTTAGGCTTCGTAAACTTGTTTATTTGGCTTGATTCAGTTATGAGAGTGTTGATAGCTGATGATATTTTGTAACCTCAATATCACTAAATTAAGTATGCAAATTACGATATAGTATTTCCCCCATTCAAAGGATATTTTCTTTCTAAAATGTTTGAATTCAAAATATTATATCAACTATCTGATTAATGTTGAAGTCCTATCTCACTATTAGTTGGGAACAGTAACTATTTCCACGTATTAAACAAGATGATGTTTATAAGTTACGGATAAGGCTTCCTGTTAAGAAATATCACATTATTACCGTTTATACGAGTACTGTCTGCATATTAGTATCATACATTCGTAAATATCTTAAGCATAAAATTCTACAACGAAATGGACAGAAATGCTTGACAATTTTATATATTTGTGTAACTGCATGTAAAGTTTTTTAAAAATCAATTAAAACAATTTGGAGTGAATTGAGAGAACATTGAATTGTTACAGTTTACCTTGAGAACACGTAATGTGAACACTCTTGGGTCTTAATTGAAGCTTTATTACCAGAACTTTAACTGTTAACAATTAACATTGTACATCCCTATTTAATTTCAAAATTTTGTAATTAGTGTTTTGGAGGTTCAAGATGTATAGTTTGTTTTCATAAAAACCACTGTGGATCTGTTAATTTTAACATGACGTTCATCCAGTTTCATTGTGGATTTAATTGAATAAACTGTATGCATTATTTACTGTTTAACCGAGATAAACTGAGAGATTTCAATGAGTTAGTGAGATGAGTCTCCGCATACCAATGAGGCAGAGGTTAGACTCTCCGATCACGGGCGCCACGTGCGGTTTTTACTCATAGTTTATCTCTTAACATCTCAATCCCTGGAGTTTGCTTTACATTTTACCCTCTAGTGCCGTGAACACATTTAAAGTTATTTGAAAATAATATGGATGGTTTTTGTTTTGTACATCGAGATCCTACTTTTTCTCTAACATTACTGTATTAATTGTAATTAATAGCAAACAAGCATTTTTTATTAAATTACTTTAGACTAACTCATCATCAGTCTTTTACAAAACAACTCCATTAGCCAGTATTGTTAAAGGGTAATTGACAGTGTTAGTGAAGAAGCAAGATTTAATTAAGAGTCAAGAGTTTCTGTGTAAGGTGCTTTAAAGATTCTGTTATTTTTAATTACATTGTTATTAGGTATTATAACTGATAATTTGTAATTTTTATTGTAAACCCCTTATATTTTACCAGGCCTTATAGTATACGCATTATTTGGACCGATTTTAACATGACGTGTGTCATAATTAGCAGCAAATACACATATTTTTGAAAGTGCAAAACAGTGTAAAAATATTACTTTTCAATGGAAATATATCTATACTATAAATGTATTAATTTTAGTAAGCCAAATAAAAAACTGTTATCACAAACCAATTATATCCGATGCATTTAATACTGATAATTTCTCTAAGTTATTTTATGTTTAAAAATAAAACCCGTACAAAAACCGAATAAAGTATTTATCCATGTGTATCTCTAAGATTTACTTATGTGTATTATACAGTTTTTCACTTATTTTACAGTATTTATTAATTAATTATGTTATCGATATAGCTAACTCTGGTGCATTTAGCTTTAGCTTAAAGTTATCCAATATTTTTGTGTATTTTTCACACACTTCATCTTGGAAACTATTATGAATTAAATTGTTAGTTTGATAAGAAATAACCATCCCTACCTAAATAATGTATTATTTAACTGTTAGTAGAATCAACAGTAGATTTACATCTTTAAGCTCCAATCCACCAGACCACAATATTATCACATGGTTAAAAATCTTTGGTGACTGGCTACATTCAAACCACGAGCCTCTAGGACAGACGTTTCAAACTACAAGAATAGCCTCGTTTTACCAAAAAGAAATACAAAAAGTGCTATAGTGATAAATATCTCTACTTTAAGGGGCACACGTTGTAATATTATAGATATTTCTCGTTCATATTATATAAATTGCGAAATATGAAAGCTATCGCCTATAGAAATTTAAAGTTAATGCAATTTATCTTCAACTTAAGCACGGTTCGATATGACTTTATAGTCGATTTATGTATTTATATACTATACCGACATAAATAAAATGAAGACCTTTGCGACGAAGACCGCCACAGAAACAGTTTCCAAACAAAATTGGGACAAAGGATTTTACCCTTAAATGGGTTTGTCCTAATGGATTAACTTGGGGAGGAAATGGATTGTGGGCTTCTGCCAATTGATACTATTTTAGCACCTTGTTGCTCTGGCTACAATTTTCTGACAAAGTAAATTGAAATTATAATACTTTGTTGATGGTCTAGAATTGATTTGTTTGGTTTATTGAGAGCATATTTTCCCATACCTAAATCCCAAAACTAATTACACCAATAAATTAGTTATAGGGTTGAAAAAATGCAGTAAACTTCTGGTTTACCTTTAACGTTGTAGAATTTTGGTAAAACGTTAAAAAAATAAAATCACTTACCTTTGTCTAACCAATGTATTATTGCCACTATACCAGAAAAATATTTTTGATCCAATAAAATGATAAATAACTCTGTTTAAAAATGGTGTTATTTCAACCGCTATCCGTACACAATTTATTGTTATACAATACTAATAAAGGTTTTCTTAACAATACCTGTTTATTAGAACCGTAAAATGACTGCGTTTTAAAATCTATCTATCTTATCTTGTACTATCAGATAGTTTAATCATTAAACAATCATTTAAGGTACTTATTGCAGTAAAAAAATTGTTTATAAAACAAAAATCTAAATTTTTTAATAACAATAAACAAGTTACAAACCAAGTTGTTTTAACTGCTAAAGTTAGTGGTATAAACCAATAATTTATTGTTGCAATAAAAAAAATTAAAATATTTTTCTGATTGAATCACAGTAAAATTAAAGCTTTATACAACATCCATATTCACACCGACACTAATTTTGTACCGTCAAAATCCTCGTCTAAGCCAATTTTTATGGATCAAAGTGACTAGATTTGGCTAACAATTAGTTCCAAGAATGATTCTAGATTCGGCTCAAGTCCCAAGTTGGATGATACTGATTGAATCAGAGTCAAGAGTCAATATTCAATTAACTGACCAACACTGAAGTGTATAACTAGTGGAGCTTGTTAATGTCTAACAGATGTCCTTTGATGACGTCACTTTAACCACAGGACACTATCAGAATATCATCCTCCACGTTTGTCGATTTCCTCACAGTTTAAATGTTATTTGCAAAGAAGCTAAGCAACCTCCAAATTTGTAGTTGTTAGACAAATATACCGAATTAGTGATATTTTTCTTAAACTTTGTATAACTAAATCTTCACTTCTTCTAGACTGATTTTATTAATAAATAGGTCAATAGTCTTCTAGATACATGTACATTTGCAAACGATTAGAAAGTTTTGTGGTTGGATTAGATTTATGTATGGCAGTAATGAGTTTTGCTCGTATGAATCATCTAAACACATAAAACAACAACAATAATTTAACAGCTGATTGTGGTGTTGTTATTTCGTAGATTTTTCTTTGTTTACATTTTAATGTTTACAATTGGCATTTTGTGGTTAAAGTGCGTTCCTAAAGCTATGAGCTTAGTCTGTGTCGTTAATTATTAGTGAGTAAAGCAGTGTATGGATTGTTAACCATTATTTTTATAGACACCGTTGTGTTTCCCCACAACGGAAATCCATTGTTAAAGGTATTTAATGTAACATAATCTAAAAAAAATAATTGATATTTTTATAAAAGATCTTACATTTTAACGCCTTGAATAGATTAACGTTTGCATCCAGGTATTTCGGACAAGCAAAACATGTTACGTAAAAAGTCCAATGTATTACTGTACACAGTATTGATGGTATAATATTTTTACTTTAAGTCCGAACAGATGTTTTCAGAAGATATACGTCATGTGCGTGTGGCATGTGACAAGGATGTCTTTTAACGTTAATGCCGCTGTGTCGCTGGATATTTCCCGCCAATTCACTCCAATATTTCCCACCAAATGGTATATTCTCTTCAAACACCACAGCTTTTCGGTACGGAACCTTCCCACTACATTCATGTTTTTTCTAAATTTCACACAAATACAAACGGGTTGATTTATGTAGTGATTTAAATAGACAGATTTGAGTTTATACAAGAAATTTATATCCTTAAACATGAATATCACCCTATTATCTCTGTTTCGGCAGACTAAAGGATTGAGTATTAGAATATAAATCATTTTAGGCTCTGATAATATAGTACAAAAATATTTATTTTAGTAAGAAGGGACTCTTGGTATTAGAATGGAAACAGATACATGCTTAGCTCAGTAATATCGTCTTGACCTGATAAGCCTGACTTTGCTACTAACAGACCAGCCACTATTTTATATTAGCAGTGACCACTGACCAGCATAGAACCTAGTCTAACTAACTGTACAATCAATAATCAATAATCAATCAATCATTAATATGGGGACGACACTTAGTTGCATATTTTAACCCAAATATGAGCGAAGGATGAGTGTAGAATGGTGTGAGATGATCTGTGCAGCTTTGTTACTGACTAAGATCAACTGTTTCATTAGCCAGGATCATTTATTTAAAGCCCAATGATCAGGAACAGCTGGGTCCAGTTTCGAACCATCAAAAAGCTACTGACTTTTCTCAGGATCGAACCGGCGACCTTTTGATTAGTAGGCGAGCACTATAACCACTCAGCTACCCAGCCTATGTACGTTTTATTGTTTTATAACTTACGTAGTGATTGTCATAACGATTGGACTAGTTAAGGCAGTGTATACTAAGAAATAGCTTAGAATTTTTATTAAACTGTAGTTTTACTTGTTTAGTTAGAATAATGCTGACATTTAATCTATTCTAATGTAAACATATTTGAAAAGTATAGTAATAATAAAGTAGTATCTTGGTGAACAGAAGTTCAAATAACGCAAGGAATAAAACTCTTAAAATGATCAAATATAAAAGTATATACAAAACTATAAATCGATTTTCTTATAACCAAGATATGTTAATTGAATAAACAGGAGGTAACCTAATAATCCTCTAAATGTTAAATACGACTAAAATCACGAAAACTATATATTAAACTAAACTTTAAAAGTATATTTAAAACAAACCCCTAAATGTATGCGGTTAAAATCAACTTCATACTAAAGCTAATTAACTTAATTGCAAATTATAGAATAAATGAAAAAGAAAAAATAATGATGTCCAACCTTGTTTTTGATTACTAGCAAAAGTTAATTAGAATCTAATTATAATGAAACTACAAGATTAAGTTTTGCTGTGGTCTAGTCGTCCAGCATAAAGTTAGCTCTGTCGCGGAGGTTTCAAAACACTGTAATTATAAACTTTGCCGCCTGGTTCAGACCTTCAGTAAATAAATCTAACCTTACACCCTTCAGTTCAACACTTGTTTACTTAGAGAACTTACCACGGTGTTTTTGTTTGTTTTGGTCGTTGGAAAATAATAAAGTGCCAATCATTCTGGTCTAAGTAGTCAAGTTGTTAAAGCGCTTGTCTTTAAATCTGAGAGTTTCTCATTGGATCCTGAACGTGGTTGATTGTGGATCTTGATGTCTTTTATCATCAGGATACCATTACATTAAGTCACTCATAAAAAATATTGATCCTCAAGATCTTTATTTAATCATAATATGACATTTCCTATAATTTTATGATGTGACATGAAGTATACAAAATCAAACAGTGTTGAAATATCTGTATAAGCACTAAATATTATGAAATATGCATTTAAGGCATAAGCATTTAGAATTAGAAATTTATCCAAGCATATTCAACAAAATTAAAATCTAATTCTCGTCTGCGTAGAAGTAACTTTATATCAACAGTGTGTCTGCATGTATAATTTCAAATTTACAATTCCATCTCGCAACTTTTGGAATAATTTCGTGTCTCATTGAATACTTAGGAATAATCACATGATTTCCTACTTCAGCATACGTCCTACTTTAACACAACACACTGTATGATAATCGAAATCGAGTATAGCTTCATCATAGGTTAAAAGTCTCTATAACTATAGAGTCTAAACAGGTTTCAGTATCTGTAATAATTAAAAATCTAATATTTTAGTTAAATGGTTTTGTTTTCGAAGAGGGTAGAAGCTTACCACTAAAATACTCAAAAAGTTAGATTATTAATTTGGTAGGTTCTACTACTACGGCAAATAGTGTTTCTGCAATACTTTAATAGTCACCCCAAACTGAATAAATATAATAACCATATGAGAGGGATATAATAATATACATATATTTATATAAGTGTTGGTATTTATTTTTCACAAGAACAAACATTTGAGTGATTGTAAGCATGTGTCACGTTTCAAGCCATTTTTCATTGTTAAAAACAAAACGTCAGAGACATTTAGTCTGAAAAGAACGTTTGTTATGTTATATATTTTTTATCTATGTACCATTCTAATATTTTTGGCAGAAGTACTGCTAAATATATATTCATGTCAACCCATATTTATTTTACAATTTTACTCTGGTTTCAATTAAATTAAATCTGTATTTAATGGAAGAATTGCATCGATATATGTACAGTTTTATGGTATCTAGTTATTCATCCATGTTGGTAAGTAAAAATTTAAATTCTCTTCAATGTATTGTTTAGTTTATTAATTCTATGTGACAAAATAAAACAGACTTTTAAACAACACAAAATAAACAACAGAACGCTTTAAACTAACTCGGAAGGACCCAATTTTTAAAACCTTGATTTTCTTACTACTTAGTCACATGCAGCTGTAAATGTGCATGAATTGATAACATGGTTTGAAACATCAATCATTCAAGTAGCACAAATAATTATGTCCTAATTGAGTAATATTCCCGCTGCAGCAAACCTGCAGACTAAGTGAATTTCATCTTGCCTGATTACATATTTACTAAGATATTTCCATAAATAAGACATATTTATTCCCAATTTAAATTACATCATTAGACTTAACGAGTGCTTAGCTTTGCTGCCATGGGGAAGGTAAAAAGTTTTTTGACCATACGTCAATATAGTGTATAAGATGAAATAAATAAATTTGCCAAATTGTATTAACAAGTAGTGTTTGTTTGCTATCCATAAACAAGTAAACTGCAACCGATTTGATTTTCTTTTCTATACTTATAAATTTGAACTGATTGTGTTTTTTGCCTCTGGGGACCTCAAAACGAAAAAGTAAATAGGTCCCGGGTCCAGTCTATCCATGAGACCTACGGTAATAGCTTATTCCCTATATGGGAAATTCGCTAAAGCCATATGAATAACATCGTATGGTAAGATGTACTGTACAAAGTAAAATGATGAGGCGACTTACTTCAGTTGCATCAAGTCTATATTTCGGTTTCTTAAAATACCGAGTTTTCACGAAATGACCGTGCAGTAAATACTTAAAGTGGTGTGGAAAATTACGTGTGAAAACTAGAAATAAAATATGGGTAACCCTAAACTGGTTGGAAAACAGAACAGCTGTTGTCGTATAAGAGAAGGGTTTTAGTTAATGGTGTGAAAAGAGGTCTTAGCAGTTAAGTAAGATACATCTTGCGACTATACAAACTGGACAAAAACAGTTATCCCACAGAGATTAACAGATAGCCTGGTTAATGCTAAATACACAATATTTTTACTATTAAACTAGCTTTGAAATATTTCAAATAAATCTTCTTTTAAGTTATTGTAATTAATTATTTCCTTCAAGTAATTAAATTTGATTTTACATTATTTTCAATCCCTAAATTAATTTGTATGCGTTATATTCAATGGTAAGTATAGATGGGTTTGTGAAATATTTAACTGTTAATATTAACCGATGACGTTACTAGCTTACTAATATTACTGATATTGGTATTGAGTACAGAAAGATACAGTACTATCCTTCTGGTATTAAGACAGTATACCGATACTGGTTAGTATTTTTATGACGTTAATATTTACTGTTTTGTGGCTGCTAATAATGTGTAAACCCTGTGATAATTTTACCATGGTGCCTACTTAATATAGAATAGTCATTAAGTGATAGGCAATTACCCAAATTTTATTGATGTGTGATGTATACATGTAAAGATTAACACAAACACACAAAGCAGTAAGCTAAACGAGATTAATATGTCTCAGTTTTTTTTTGTAAATAACAAATTTAGAGAGAAACTATTATGTTAATAAATTTAAATATTGGGTGAAAACTGCTATTTAACAGTGAATTATCATTGTATTAAATATCCATAGTTTGATCAAACGTAAAATACAAATTGTCTGTTACAACAAAGTTTAACTTTGACAAGAGACAAATTTGATATTTTGAGCTTGTCTTTTGTGATTCTGTCAGCTTACCTGAACAATATCAGGTGTCAGGACATCATTATTTGCTGTGTTGAAGTTCTGTTGAAACTTTCTTTAGTTAAGTTTCCTAACACGGCAATGCACACCTTTGTTATAAATAATGTCGTTTCAGACTTGTTGCTTTTGATGTTTATAAGAGTAAAGTTTTTACTTGAAACCTGAATACCTCATACTGATAACATATCTGTATTCTATAACTTTTTTCGTAAGGTAAACTCAATACTCGACTACAAAACAATTTAGAATCAACACGATGCAATACCTTTTTGCATCATCTTTTTGTGTAAGTCTAAAAAATAACCTGTGTGAATTATTTACATAGGTATAATGTATATTATAAACATTCGTGTCACTGAAAATTCTAAGTATAAAATTTTTAACATATTTTGTCCGTCCTCTTAACTATTCAGAGAATAACTAGAGATAATTCATTGTCAAACTCATCAATAAAACGAAAATTTATAAGATCCAAAAATTTTGGTCAATAAACATGCATTAAGGGAACATGTATGTTACGGGGAAACATTTAACAGATATTAGGCCAGCTATTTGAAATTTTCCAAATGAACTTTTAAGCTTTATGTGGCCTCTGAACATATGGATAATAAAATTATCAAATACGAAGCAGATGTGTTGTCTTCTAACTACAATTTTAGCTGGGACCTTTAGCACACATTTTAAAGTATAGTTATGAAGTTTACGTATTGTAATAGTTTTATTGGGTTACCAAAAAGATAAAAAGTAAGTATAACATTTGAATAAATCAATCACACCACTGAAACCAAATTTATCACTTTAGAGCGGGAAGAACTGATTAGATTCTCGGCACATCCACTACACATAAGGTATGATTGCCAAAAAAGCGATTAAATAACACAACCTCTCGTTTCCTATGAAAAATTCTACCGGCAAAAGGAAGCTATCCAGTTCTATGGCTTTTGAATGTTGAACTACTTGTAATGAGATCATTTATCTGCGGTACTCTGCGGGTATTCTCTCTACTTAGTCTAATCTGTTTAGGCCTAATGAGTATCATTGAGGATTTAATCAGACAAAATCCAAGCTTAGCTGGTGATCTCGGCTTTCTCAAAACATTTTAAACAAGGTTTGATATTTAACAAATCACAAAAAATACAATCTTAACAATATATGTCTAGATTGCATTATGCTTCTGAGTTGAACAATTACGTATAATAGTAGTTATTGGTGAACTTGAATCGTTTGTCAATATTTCTTTACGTCCATTTGAGTCTTAGTTCCAACTGTATATTTGGGTTAGAACATACCTTATGTGCTTATTTAATAAGTGCTACATAGTATCCAAGTAACTTCTTATGTTCTTAAACATAACGGAATGATTAAATACTCGTATTAAATAAGTTTTTAAAACTGAAAAATATTCAATACACAACGTCTTAAAGTTTATCCTATTGTTTAAGGTTACAATAATCATATTTAATGTGTATACAGTCATTCTGTAATGCCCAAGGTTTTTTTTCATTATACGTTTTTTGTTTTTTTGTCATTGTATAGAGTTAAAAGGTGAACGTTTAATAATTTTTTTATTGGAAGGAGATCTACTGTGAAGAAATTGTTCTTATGAGTTAACAGACTAATTTTTCTATAGACAAGAGACCTTTAACTTAAAGCACAAAAAACATACTACAGTATGTTTTCTGTGCTTAAAGCCGGCTTGAAATCAGTAGAGACTAATGATGTAACTAAAATCCAACGGTGACTGGATGGAATTCATCCTGGTCTCTAGAAAAGTAGAATCCACGCCTTAACCTTTAACACTATTCGTGCGGTCGACATGTTTGAACATAAAAGTTGCATTTATTTCAATGTTAAGCAATTGCGGGAATTCCCGTCATCAGCACCCAACGTGTTAAACTAAATTAAAATTCAAGCGACAGCATTAAAGTTAATAAATTTGTGGTTAATTAAATGCCAACAACTATTTTCTACGAATACTTGGGTTACATAGCAAAATAGTATGCTATACAGTACACTAATAACACGTTGTGTATATAATTCACAAGTCTTGACAAAGTCGCTTCAGTGTGCGTGTCATGTACACATCACGTGGTGTCGGTGGTGATGACGTCACAGTGAAGAATGATGCATGCTGGGAGTGTACACCATTAGTCACTGCACTAGACTACGTAAGTGCAAACTGCTGTGGTTTGTATGGTAGATAAATTCATTCGATTAACCGTTGAAATAAGTAATTCACATTATTTGTTAACCTACATAAATGTAATCAACTGCATTAAAACTCATCTAACGAAACTTGACTAGTTACGCTTTAAAAAACCGTATAAGCTGTATATAAAGTCCGCAATAGAGAACTCTCTTATGATCCAGCAATACAGGGCACATTCCTTATACTGTTGTGTAGTTTTGCAAAACAAGGTATGCGTTTAAAAATTCAAATTACTGTGTAATACGTTGCACATTTATATAAACATTTTTACATTATTACCTTTTATCAATGTTCCTTCAAATAAGCAAATAGAACAAATAGAATGCTGTTATAGTTATTGTAGGATATTTAGGTTAAAGCTCACAAACGAACAATGACTACGGATTTGTTAAAACCTAAATAACAATAAAGGAACTACAGTAAATAATTAGTTACATAGGCTTTAACATGCGTCTGTGTGTGCTACGAGTAAAACATTATTTCGATAATTTATCAGTCAATGAAACCCTTTGCTGCATCATAAAAATCCATAATTACTTTGATCCGTGTTATTATACTTTTTTCATTAATCACAAGCACAGCTCAGCTTAATGGATGCGAAAAATTTCAAAGTATGTTCTTCTACGGTCCACATAAAGCAAATTTGTAGGTAATGATTTTTTATTTAAACAAAATTGGTAATATTTCAAAATATCAAAATCCATTGGTAAATCTCTAATTTTTCGAGTTACCACGGAATAAAGCGAAGTTAGTAAAGCCTTACCTAAAAAGCTACATGTATTTATAGGACAATAGTAAATTTAAACGTAAGAAACATGAAACATGTGAACCTTGCTTTAGAACTTATGATAGGATGAGAGGTGTAGTTTCTTTATCTAGTCAGAGTTTATTTTTTCACGTGTGTATTTATGTGAATAACAAAGAAAATAAACTCTGACTAGATAAAACTGGATGAAATATAGGTAAGTAAACACACTATTTCGAGTTCATGAGCTCCTACAGTTCATGATCCTTGAATTAGGCAGAGAGCAAATGGGGCAGAGAGTCGTAAAAATACATGAGGCTAAGTTCTCATGGGAATTGCCAGAGGAAAACAACGCAAAATGGCTTCTTGTGGGTTATTCACCAAATATTATGCCAAATCGTTAGTTTATTTTGATGAACAATCTTTAATGCATAAAAAACTAATTTGTTTACGAATGATAATTTTAGTATAAACTTGTAATCCATTTGTTTTGAATTTACATTATATACTTACTTTACTAAAATACAGCAGGGATGGTGTGACCAAAACTTTAATATTTGTTGAGCGAGTTTGACAATTTCATGTTAACTTTTTTAATTAATGAAGACTTTTGTGTATTGAGTTGTTTTAAGAAATAAATAATATAATATCAGTTCTTCCCTCTAGAGAACGTTATTTTTGTATACACGTAATTTTTAACACTATTTTAAGCCTCACATAGTCTTTAAAGACCATGGGACAGACTCCATAGTAAAAAATTTGAAATCGAAAAAGAAAGTATCCAAATGTAATAAGTACAAACATTAGCAAACTCCAGCTAATTTTGTTTAAACTATAACTGTATCCCTACACCCAATTATCGAATCTTGTTTGAGTTGCAAAGTCCATAAGAACACTAAACTTAGCCTGATGAGATGAGGCTTAAGCTGTGGGAGTGTATTGTAAGGAACGATTTAAAGTATTGGTGGCATGATTCAGTAAACTTTCAGAACAGTTATAATTCTTTTTAGATTTATAGTTGAAAAAGTGTTCCTCTCCTGTATATGCTATAGTTTCTTTTTCTTAGCGAGTAGAATATCTATACCTTTAGCATTAATGGTAATATGCGAAACAGTTGGACACAGACATGCCACTCCAACAAAGATGGTTGACTAGAATTAATCTCAGGTAAATATGACAGAATTCTTGCGATCTATGTAGATGCTAAGATGTAGTAGTGGGATCACGGGACATTTATTATTATTACATACATTACCAATGACTTTGGTTAATTAATTGACGAGAACTTAGGATTGTTGTTGATTGAGATTTGGTTTATTTGCCCATACAAATAACATTGTGTTCACCAGTGACACCGGTAAGTAGGATAAGTGGTACTAAAAAAAAAAAAAAAAAAAAAAAAAAAAAAACGTAGGTGGAAGACCATTTGTTGCCCACGTTCACTCATCCCGTTACGCGCAGAATAAGCGTACTACTAGTTATTGTGCATTGCCGTCACAGAAACTTTCATTATTGCCCTTTTCAATATGAAAAGGCCTCACAATATGAAAAACTGCACAATGGAGCGTCACAAACTCTGTATTGTAGTCTTCGATATTGCTTTCGTTGCAAGTTCAGTCTTGAATCTTGAATAGTGGAACACTGTAGCAAACCTACTGAAATTTTTTTTAGGTTACAGCTAATTCTATAACACGATAGATGTACTAAGATTTAATTTACAAAACTCTTATTCAATATATACAAATGTAACAATAACCAAATTTATTATCTGATGACGTAATTTCCTCCTAATGTTTGTTAACGTAAGGATATAATTAGCCAATTTGTCTTCAGGCAAGGCAGCACATTACAAACGATTTATCTGGAAAGTTTGGTCGTTAGTAACTTTTAAAAGTAATTATAAAATGTATCCAATGTTTAACGAATTGCCTCATTGCTGCTTGATTTTCAAAAAGTATAACCTTCAGTATCCAATAGTCAATGGTATAACATAAAGGAGAAAACATACTTCTATTTCATGCAGTTAGGCTATTCATAAATCATTAATTATTTACGGATATTCAATATTGTTAATTCAGTTAATTGAATATTGACTCTGATTTAATGATCAGTGTAGCTCGATAAGTTGAATGGCTACTTAACTTAGCACTTGAATTGAGTGGTTCTTGTGGCCAATTCAGAACTGAGGTTTGTCCTTGGTGATTGGTTAAACATCGAGATTTTATTATGACTAATTAAATTGGTTAAATGGAAAGATTATTTTAAATGAAACTTTATGGAATTATTTACTCGTTGATAGCCAGGCTGATGTTGTCATTTAGAATTATAGTTTAATTTTTTTTTTAATGTATTTTATATAAAATATTGACCCTTGAACCCTAAACGTTTACAATTTTACATTAGCTAGGCCCAATTGATGGCTTGGTCTTTGATGGCCCGAGTGACTTACCAAAATAATTTATAATATATTACCATTAATATATACCATAGAAGTTTAAAAGTAACTAACAATTAATTCCACAAGTAATATTTTGCTGTGAGAAAAAGTAAACCACTAACGAAAAAGTAGTTTTAAAATGCATCATAGGGTTGGTGAAAAGAATATGTGGTTCATTGTTTTTTAATTATAAAATTATGAACTGGATGACATAAATTAATGATTATAACATAACTTCCCATAGTCAAAATTAGCCATAAACAACTTTCTAAAATGTATCATACTAATATTATTTCAATTGTATTCTCGTGATTGCAATATTCATACTAAAGAGTAATATTTTAAGCTATTTAATCACTATAGTTATATAATTTGTATATTTTATCGTACAAAAGAAAAGAAAACACATGAATGTTTGTAGTGAGTAGATTTTCCAGCATATGGTCATTTATTGTGAGGTGTGACGTTTGAAACATTAAGCTATTATTTTCTGTTGTAAATTACAATATGGTCTGCTCAGATAAACACTGCAGATCTTCCCCATTTGCAAATAATCATACATAAATGGCTTTTCAGCATAATCGATTATCAAGACTACAAGTAGTTAGTTAAAAAGGCCTGTTTAAAATTTATTGCTTTCCTCGGTAAAAAAAATCTAGTAATGATGTTTAAACTGATTTTTAATAAACGAAAGAATTACAAATTTAAAAGTTTATTATAAAACAGTTTACTTCAAAACTAAATATATTTTTTGTCTACAGAATAAGACGTTCGAGCAGCCAAGACAAAGGGAGTTCAATTAATTTTTTTTTCAAATTTCTATACTGTTCATTGTAATTACTATGTAAATCGTCAACATTTTGATCATTTATTTATTGCGTTAGTGTATCTCTGAAAAAGAAACAAAAATTATCACCCTGAATTCGAGGTTCTATGCAACAAATATGTCTGCTTTTACTATAACAAATAAGAAAATTACAAGAAATTTAGGTTAAAGTCAAATCATTGACTAAGTATTTTACTATTTGAAACTCCAAACTACGAACACAGGAGGTCCGTTGTGTGTGCCATTTAGACCCCCAAGGATCAAGCCTCCATAAAAGGGGAGTTATCAGAAATACCCTTTAATCCTGAAAGAATTCTTTTAGAACAATATATCCATGAAAACAAATTCTCTCCTCCAAGCGCTGGGAGACCAATAATGTGGTTTTTTCGAACAAATTTTTCGCTTACACAGGAAGATAATTACAAATCAGCAGCTGAAAAGTAGATCAATTATTTTAAACTTGTGTTTGATTTCAGGCGAAGCTAGATGCTCGACACTGGAAAAAAGAAACACAAAAGGTAAGCATTGGAATTCCCCTAATCACTCTTATGGCTTAATCACTTTCACATTTATATGGACATATATTCTATTATTTAGCCCCAGCACAATATTCAGTAGCTGAGTAAATATGGATAAACCAGTAAACAGAAGTGGTGTTTCAGTTAACATTATTCAATAGTTCAATTAGGATTGCCTAATCAATATCAACAGCGTGTCAAGAGACTAATTAAGCAATTTAGAGTGACTGATTGATTACGTTGCGTCTTCAGTTGTCGCTTCGATAACACTGCCATAAATAATGATTAGTAAAGTACATTATTAAATATTTGGGAAAATTGATTTTTCTACAAAATATAGTAAAAACCTTTAAAAAAAACAAACTTAAGGGTTACTTTATTCTTTCCTACACAAATACTGATTTAAATAAACAAATCAAAACCAAAACAAAGTAGCAAAATAAATCAAACGAACAATTAAATGGAAACCCAATTAGTAAATTGGGTGTTAAAAACAAAATATGAATTATTTGAAATGATTATATTTATAAATTTATTCAATGTGTAGGTTGGTACCTACAATAGAGGCGAAAATATGTCTGTTTTCAAGGGAAATTATTTGTTGAAATTTTTTGAGCTAGACATAATATTTTACTTTATGTTTAGGAATGTGTAGAGTAGTTAATATTCAAAGAAATTACAGACTCTAAAAAGCGAATCTCACACAAAACCTCTTGACTCTTAATTTAATCATGCATCTACAAAAAATGGTCAATTAACAAGCATTTATAAACTCCGCTACAAACACATTCTTGACTAACCATTTCCCTTCGTGCGTTTTAATACTTTCTAGACTGAACATGATAATAACACGTTCTTTAAGTAAACACGCCAACTTGAGAGCTAACACAATAGAGGTTTGGTTATATTTTTATTATTTTTTTTGTTTTTTTCATAAGCAATAAAATAATATTATTAAACGAATTATTGCTTTGCTTAAAGAAAAACTTGGCATTTGTAAGGATAACACAGCACGGTTAAACTCCTATCAGCTCTTCACAAGCTAAGTTGAGGACAAACTTCTGAGAAACACCCATCATAGACCTGTAATGGTTCTTATGTTGTACGAGTCCACAATATCTCCAAGAAGTGTATTGTCAATATTTACTACATGGTTTTGCAAATAAAATGTTTTGGTTGTACATGTTATCTAAAAATAGAGAAAAATATAGCAAGTGAATTTTAGCGATTGTGGTAGTTTAGTATATAGAATAAAACAATTCGTACCTATTTCATTTTCATCGGTTGGTGAAAATAAAAAAAAATATGTATAAAGCTATAAGATTTGTTAATTTGGCTCACAAAATTGTTGGATAACAACCTTGTATATATATATATATATATATATATATATATATATATATATATATTATACAGTTTGGATGTACATATTGAATTATGTTTTCATTTGATAAATTAAAATGCCAAAGTATAAATTAAATAACAGTAATGGTAAGTTTATTTTTATAGTGAGAAATTATTGATAGTAAATAGTGTGCTTTTCTCAATCTTTACTTAGAGAATCTATGAAATAAGACGACAAATTAAACACATTCGTAAAGCCCCATATACCTAGTCTTCACGTAAATACCTTTAGTGGTTTGACTAAACAGTTTTAACTTTATAACAAAGATAAACCACAGTTATATAAACCTAGCCGGAAGTGTGAGAGTATCACTCACAAAACTAAACACCGGAAATGAAACCAAGATGTAGAACTTGAACGTGACATGAACATGGAGTAAGTTTTCTTCGTGATAAATGTCTATAAATCTTGTACCCATTTAATAAACTATACAAATATATCTTCCCATTATTTAGTTTTTCTATAGCTTGTTTAAGCAAGATTTAAATTGCAAGGATTTTGCAAGGGTTTAACCTGATGTTCTGTCTCTATAAGTGAAGCTTTGGTCTAATGACAACCCATCTGGTCTAGAATTTAACCCATGAACCCATCTAAAATTGAACGTGAGTTTTACTTGAAGCAACTTGTTCTACTAAAACGTGGATATTTTTCAACTACAAGGAAACTCGTAACATAATGAATATTAGCATAGGAAAATGTATGTGCTATACAATTAAGTAGAGAACAAATATCTAAATGTTTTTTTATAACATAGCCTTCTTTCACATTGATTTACAATTTTGTTTAAACAAAGTGGAGTCTGATGGTGTATTTCATCATTAGCACCGACAGCTATAATTCACAGTATTAAACATGACAGTCATGACACACATGTGTTACTGTGTCGTTTATGATGGCTTGTGATGGAATGTATGCATCTGTCTAACTTAAAGTGTAATGGAACCTGTACTCCATTCTCCTTGTAAAACATGTTTACATCTCACGTTTGTAATATTTTGAAACAATTCGAATTTAAATTTGGGATTTCATTACGTTAAATAGTAAAACTGTTCACTAAATTAATTGAAATTAATTATGTAAACTTAAGTTAAACACTCCTGTACACATCCACAACCTGGTCAGCTGCCTTTTCTTTTTTATATTGTCAATAGTTTCACCAACTTAACGCTATTCATTACTATTTTAGGAACTATAAAGTAAAAGGTTCTGTCAAAAATAAGAATGGTAACACTTTTTTTAATAGCTGTAAAACATTTAAGGGTAAAATGGAAAACGTAGCCCAAAGGAGAACTAACGGTCACACGTTAGGTATAAACTCAGCTCAGAATGGGGCCATTTACTACTGGACATTGGAAAGCCACGAGGGAAATAAACAGCTGACATTGTTTACACTCTCTCATCTTCAGTCTGAAACTAACTGTCTGACTCTTTCTGATACTAAATTGCTATAGAATTACATGGGCTTGTATTAAATATATGATAACCGAAGTGAAATTACTTTTTAGTGGCAAGTAGGATACTCCCTAAATGGCCTCTCTTAAAAACAACAAAATGTTTACAAGTTCATAATGAAACCCGTTTTTAGCGATTACCAAAATCGGCAAGGTTATAAAAATGTTCTGTTAGTTATTCCATTTTTATTAAATCAACCGGTAAACAGGAAAATTCACTGGCAATATCAAAATTCAATGCATCGTACGAATTGAAGTTATTGAATCACCGTTGAAAGAAGTTATTAATATCACTTATTAGATTGTAAGTAAACAAAAGGTTGCTGTCAGTGCAGATATTGGATATTTTATTGAAAAAGTTTTAAATGAGATATTTAATATAAGTTTGAAAAGTATATTACTTATTCAATTTATAACTTAAAATAATATGATTGGCTGCAATGCTAAATATATTGACATTGTTTATATTTTATTTGTAAGGCAATTTATGAATTTGGAATGAAATCTTTTCTGCCCGAACGTAAATTTGTATCAAAAGTGTATCTATATGCATAATTTAATATTTTTAAGTTTATCTCGTAGCTTTTATAATGGTAAAGTCTCACTGATTACTGGATAGTTGCCTATTCTTGGTTATAAAGGAGGTAAAATTATTTCCTTGAGAGATGTAATATATGATGCTGAACTACAGTCCAGTGTAAAAAAGAGTGTTAAGTTAGAGCACATAATAGACATAATTAAGTTCTCTTGTCTATATGGATAAAGTATCAAATCTACTTATAGGACAAGTGTTTAGTTGACTTTCCCAATTGAAGAAAAATTCTGCTTGCCTTAGCTTTGGATCGAAAGTTAAAATGCTTTTTTTTATAAGATGAAAACTTGTTTAGTAGCCTTCACCTATTTACTTTTAGCATTGAAAGATAAAGACATAGAGAGAGTTCCCATTATAGATGACCATTTGTGATCTTTGCCAGACCACACCAATCCATTAGTGTCTTGGTGGATCGTTTTTATTGTTCTACTCCATTTACTTAACACGTCCAATCTCTTAATGCTCGGTGTTTGACTTTATAAATTATGGTCCATCACCTTAAAGACCTATAGATAAAATTTTGCTATAGAATAAGGTACTCAATAAGTATTAATTTTAAATCTTATCTTTAAAATTCATGAAAAAATTCAAATACTATTACGAATTCGTTTTCAATACCAAATATATATACTTACAATACCAAGGTATGTTATAAATAAAAAAATATACTTTGCGCAAGGGAAAAGCACCAATAAGATCCCTGCAAGCCAATACTAAAGTCGTTTATATTGAAGAAACAAACTGTGTCTGTTGCCTTTGCTCATTGTCTCGTGTATATTTATGTCTCTTGTCACCGTCTCACAGACAGACCTTACTTTAAACAGCGCCTGTATACAGGGAGTTTGTATTTATTTTGTCTAGTTATGCACCTATTACAGAGTCATTAACGACCTATAAAATAGTTGAGTTTTCTCTACATGCGACCGTTTAATACCACTAATATAATAATAATATAATAATACTACCCTAAGTGGCTTTTACAAACTATATAAACTACAGACACATCCCATAGCCTAAACTGTCAAAATACATTTTCAGTTGATATTTACAAAACACATTTTATATTTATTAATATTATATTTTTTCAACTTATTCCCTTTGGTGCAAATAAATGTATTAAAAACATTTCAGTGCAGCATAAACCAAATTATAAGCAAAAAATATACATTTTATCTGATAAAAAGACCATAGGGTAAAAATTTTGCAGTTTCATATTAATTCAGGCTGTAATTACATGTTAATTCATAATTTTACCCATAAAGTTCATACCATAGTAGCCGTTGGAAGTAAGTTTGTTTTGTTTTCCACCAGAGATCGCAAGAGGCTATCTTGTCTTATGTATTTTTACGATTCCAAGCTCCATTTATTCATTACCTAATTCAAGGATTATAAAAACCAAAGAGACGAACATTTGTAGTCACTCCCTCTGTTTTTCTTACACAAACTAATAAACATTCTTTGAACAAGATTATTTTTGTAAAAGTAAAATACAATTTTCTTGTTAAAACATATTATAAATTTAAAACAGACATTTTTCCTTCTAATGAAATTGTAATGCAAAATAAGTAATCCTTTGAGTTTTATATATTTCTTGTTCAATCGTGTTTTTCTCATGTTCATTTAGTTTGTACAACAGAATATAAATACAGGACGGAAGAGTTCCTCAATAAATACAGATTTGTTAAATTTAATTGTAAAAACTAATAATATTTTTTATGAATAGATATAAATAAACCATAGCGAAAAGTTCCCAATTGTTTAAAGTCTTTCCTATAACAAAAGTAAATAAATAAACATTAAAAACGTTAACAGAGATAATTTTGAATCTTAAATTCAACCCTTATTTATGATTAAGAACATATTATTAAAATTAGTCACATTTAATTAATAGGTAATAGATCGTAAAAGTTATATTATCTTTATACAAGAATTTCTTAGCTCTTAATACTATTTAATGTTTTACTGCTTTTTAGTATTCAAAATTAATAGCCTGCTTTAAATCACTACCTAAAATCTAATTACAGCAAAGCAACCAACAAGCGAAGAATTTGATATTTTGAGCTTGTCTTTTATGATTTTGTCAGCTTACCTGAACAATATCAGGTATCAGGACATCATTATTTGCTGTGTTGAAGTTTCTGTCGAAACTTTCCAGAGTTAAGTTTTCCAACATTGTAATGTACACATTCATCATTATTAATGTCACGTTGTTTAACATTTTCAACGTTTAATGTGTATAAGAATAATATTTTTACTTGGAATCTGAATAATTCAAAAGTCATTTTCACATCCTTATTACGTGCTCGTGTTCTAGAAATATATCCTGGAAAGAAAAACATAATACTTCATTAAAAAGATAAAATAGAGTATAAAATGCAGTTTTATGGCTTTTAAAAGTTGAACTAGTAGGAGGTAATTTATATGCATATATTCTCTGTACTTAGTCTAATCTGTTTGAGCCTAATGAGTATCCTTGAGGATTTAATCTGACAAATTCCGAGCTTAACTTGTGATCCTAGCGTATTAAACAAAACATAAAACAAGGGCCTTAATTGAAAGTGTTATTAACATGTTATATTATTAACATTATTGAAAACTTTACCCTTAATGTAACAAAATCATGTACACATCACGTGGTGTCGGTGGTGATGGCGTCACAATGAGGATTGATGCATGCTGGGATTGTACGCCATTAGTCACCTAATTAGACCCTATTAGACACTAAACTACGTATGTGCAAAATGTACTGTTAGTTGTACCACGGATGAATTTACCTGACCCTTTAAGTAAATAATCCATATCGCATTTTTGTAAGCCTCTACAAATGTCGAACGCTTGAAACTAATCCCTTGTATTGTTTTAGCTGGAACAGGGATTTAACATGAGCCCGCTATACATAAAACAATAAAATTTCAATAATTATTTGTAGCTATATAAAAAAATGCCCTTAAACTTCACTCACTGCGTAATGAATTATATCTATATACTACTGACAGAAGTCCATAAACAAACTTGAAACAAATTATAGCTTCATGATCATTGCACCTAAATACTGGACTATGCTGGGATAATTATTGTAGCATATTTTGTATCCTTTTGGAGATCACAAAGGAACAATGTGGGCGAAATCGGTACTTTTGTAACCCTAAGAGAACTGCAGACGTTAACTAGTTCCCTAGGCTTCGACATACATCCCTGCAGTCCACAAGTAAACACATTCTTTCGGTTATTTTATTAGTGAATAAAACCCCTAACCCAACGCTAGAAATATTTATTTATTTCGATTATTATTTAATACACTTCACTTTATACTAATAATTGCTCAGCCAAATAGTGCCAAATAGTCTATTTCTTATAGTTGACAATATTTTTGAACCCTAGACAATAGTACAGAAGTCTTGAGCTGTAAAGACTAGACTCAATGCCTTCATTATTATTCCATATTGCATCACAGAATCACACTTATTGCTCTTTTCGCCGACGCAGCCTCACAATATGAAGAATGGCACAATAGAGCGTCACATCCCCTGTATCTATTGTTGTCTTCGATATTGCTTTCGTTGCAAGTTCAGTCTTGAACGTTGAATAATGGAACACTTAATCAAGTCATTTCAATAATTCTACAAATTAAATTTAGTGAAAAATGTTGGTAGAATTAGGTCATCGAATGTTTCTTAACTTCTGTTAGTTTGTGGGGTGTCAAAAGGTTTAAAAAATATCCATTATTTGAACTGGTCGGGCAAGAAATTGCTTACATTACAGGAACATTGTAGTGCATCAAAAAGTATTAAAACTTGAAATTCCATACATGCCAGTAATTATCATTTTGTGCTTAAGTACCGCAAACACAAGCAGAAAGTCGAATACATCCTCTAGACAGTAAGAGTAACGGTAAATTGCCCATGATTTTATACCAGCTGTTTTGACCTGTAATAAAACTAATATATTCATATTCGACTTACTAAACCCTTGTTTTAAATTAACAAATATGCGTAACATAGGGATGTAATTAGCCAATTTGTCTTCAGGCAAGGCAGCACATTAAAAACGATTTATCTGGAAAGTTTGGTCATTAGTAACTTTTAACAGTAATTGTAAAAGAGCGTCCAATGTTTAACAAATTGCCTCATTATTGCATGATTTTCAAAGAGCCGAAGCATTACTAAGGGCTTGGGTGTTCTTTTGTGCGAGGCAAATTTTCATAAATTATTCTTTTGCATCCTTCTATAAAAATATATATTTTGTGATAACCTATATAATTTTGGAGATGATTATATTATTTTTTACTATATTTTCAGGTTTATAAGTCATATTGTTAATCACTACTTTGGATAGGAAATGGTTATATAAATTTTTGAAAGAGTTGTTTATAAATAGGAAACAACAACAATGTTTATAGTATAACTGTTAAATATTTTAACGTTATTAAAGGAAACAGCTGACAGCTTGTTGTCTCCTGTAATCAATAGGACAGTTGTAAACAATCTGTGATGTAGTTTCTAGAACTGATATCAGTATATCCTACAATAATACCAGAAACCACAGTTGATATAGGAGGTGTTGGACCTTTCAGCCACTGTCATCACCAATCATCCAGCTTACTGTATATCATGTACAACTCTATGATGCTCGTTGTTTGTTCACCCTCCAAACTAAAATACTCACATTTTAAGATGTATCATACAAAAAGCATGCACTTTCAAGCAGTTTCCTTGACTTTTATCGTATCCTACAACCTTGTCTAGTGTTCAGTCTGCCTAATATTTGGGGGTAGTCCGATTTAATCCTGATAAAAGTCAAATATTTTAAATGGGTCGTTACCATACCCAAACTTCTTTTATAATTGGACTTTCAACGAAAGATACCAGCTAAAGAAACTTCTGAACTTTCAGTAACAAAGATGTTATTGCATTAATTCAACAATTATTATTGTTGATCTTCACCTTAGCATATACACTATGAACACTTTGCTAAGAAAAAATAGAAGTAACAAGTACATATTTAACATTCTTTAAAGACCGATTTCAACACTTCAACAAAGCCCCAATCAATGCCTGTGGTAAAGTGACGTCATCAAAGGACATCTGTTACACATTAACACGCTCCACAAGTTATACACTTCAGTGTTGGTCAGTTAATTGAATATTGACTCTTGACTCTGGTTCAATCAGTATCATCCAACTTGGGACTTGAGTCGAATCGTCCTTGATGCTAGTTTAAAGCTCAGGTCACTTCCTTATAAACTATATAATCGGGTTAACTTTGAAAAACGTTTTAAATATTTTTCTCGGTACTTTTAAGTCAAAAACATATAAACTTCCAAGTAAATTTCAAGTTAAGCGTATCATTGGGTTAAAATAATATTTTACTTTAATATTATAAATGTATGAGGTAATAAAAATAAAAATTAAAAACAACGGACTCAAAAGCACACCTTACACAGAAACTGTTAATTAAATCTTGCTTCTTCACTATCACTGTCAATTAACCTTTGACAATACTGGCTAATAGAAAAGAAAGCTGTAAAAAAAGAAAGCTTAACATTTGTAATTATTCTTTCTCTTTTATAACCAAGAAATACATTAAGAATAATATTTACTTTCTTGGTTATATATCGAGATTGTCTTCAGTTGATTGATAAATGAGGATAATAAATTACATTGGGTAGATATCTAGATATACTCCGCAATGCAATACAGCATATGGTAGTGCCCACCTAAATAGGTTAGGAATTTATGGCTATTTTTATTAAAGAAACTGGAGTAATTAATTATCAAATTTATAGAGGTTGAATAATGATTAACGCTTTGCTAAGTGATATTAAATATAAAATGTAGATAAAAAGTCATGATTTAGATGTTTAGAGGATGTTTTGCCTAAATTTATAATAAGACTATCGGAAATCTCTTCATGGGCAAAACGTACGGGATTTGTTTGTTAGTTTACATCTACATTAATGGGCAAATTAATGGGGCAAATTGTGAGATATTGGTTATTTTTTTGGTTTTCTATTTAACAGAATGATGCACAGAGCTTCCTCTTTTATAATTAGTTCTAGAAAACCCAAGGGTTTAATATGTCCAAGTCATCCAAAATATTAAATCGGACCTGTAATAGGAAACCTGCAAAATAAGCTAATGTACAATTTATATTTTCTATTTAAATAGCTATTTATATTTTTCCTGCTTTTAAAGCCATACAACGCCATACAATAATTTAACACTACAACCAGCAGAAAAACAAAGCTGTGTGGGTAACAGAAGGGAGTAAAAACGAATCAAAATACTAAAGTTATTTTTACATGAGTCAAAATCTAAATAAGATTAATGATGTTGAAGGCTTCATTTTCCCTTAAATAAAAAAAGCTAAAGTATATATGAAAATATATGAATACATACTCTAGTTTCTTAAATTAGTATTTGAATAAATTTGTAATATCGAAGAAAAATATCACAACCATTCAACTAATGCAAGTACATATTGTTTTTTCGTTATTTAAATTATACAAAAAAGTCAATAATTATTACAAAATAATGTCCAACCTAATTGAACCGGTAGATATTTACATAAAAACATAATTTCAAGAACCTTTTATCATATAAAACATTTTTCAAACTATTAAATCGTACAGATTATTGGTAACATCAGGATCTCGATATACCTGACAGTTAATCACCAACGGATTTTATCTAAGTGATAATGCCGCATCCCCTAGGTCTAGCCTGAAGTAATGTGAAAAACAATCCAAGGATCGTGCCTAGCGTCCTAGGACAAAAAAAATGTCAACTAGACATCTATAATACATTAGGTCATGTCAAGTCAATTATACATTGACTGATGTCAATTCCCCAACTATTAATATCAAACTGACTCTAGACGATCATTCAACTAATCAAACATTAGATAACTAGATTAGTCTGTTATTAATATCAGCAATGAATATTAGGTTGGGGCTTAGAACAGTTGCCAATAGCTTCAAGAAGATATTTCCTTACGCTAACACAACAACTTACGAGTGTTAGATAACTCCAGAAAGGTTTTACCAAAATGGTTGTAAGTCTTAAGTTGCAGTAATCAAACGTTTTATTGTATTTTAGTTATTTGAGATTATGTAATTTCTAATCAAAACATCGAAACGTTGGTTTAAACGATTTTGAAATGATTATTATTGTAATGCGGTTTAAGGAGGTGCAGTTGAAATTTATTTTTATTTTTGTAATTTATGTAAATAGCTTATTATTAATTAACAATTTTATGTTCACCCATACAGCCAGATCTATCTTAGTAGGTTCTACTTGAGTCCCAAGAATATTTCCGGCCAGTTGCATCTGAATCTAATTTCAAACTTTACCCTTTTGAGGCAACGCCACAGTTTCATTTGGACTAAATCTGGAAAACTTTGATATTCTTTAGATAACTATACCAAAAACGTATTTGAAAACATTTTCCTCATTTGACTAGAAGTTTGGGAATGCTAAGTATATTCTCAATCTCTTGAATTTGTAAAACTAGAGTATTTATGCTGTATTTTGAGGATTTAGTTGACCATGTTAATGTAAGAAATATTTTTGTTAGGTAAATAATTTATCAATAATGATCATATACTATATATATTAAATGAGACCACGATGTGTTTTTTTAATTCTTTTAAATTTTTGTGGAATTGACCTTATAAATAAAAATGAAATCTACTCGGTCAAGCTACACTATTAATCTATTTTAACCACAAATATACGTCGAACATATTTTTACAGTATGAAGTAGTACACTAGACACTATGTAGTAGAATATGATTAATCCTGTTAAAATTATTTTTAAACATAACCTTATTTACGTGTTACCTGGTTTTGAATTTTTTTACAATGTGGAGTCTGATGGTGTATTTCAACATTAGCACCGACAGCTATCATTCACAGTATTAAACATGACAGCCTTTTACACACATGTGTTACTGTGTCGTTTATGATGACTGGTGATGGAATATATACATCTGTCTAACTTAGAGTGTAATGGAGGGAATTTTTAGGAAATATGTTTACGCACCATGTTTGTAACCTATAATGATATAATTTTAGCACCTACTAAGGTGAAAGAATAAAACTTTCCATACAAAAATATAAAAATATGTAAAGAGATTCCGTCATGATTATTAATGGATTAATATATGTAAAAGAGACTCATTAAATAGCTCATGGACCATTCGTTACATAAGCACTAAGAGAAACATATTAGAAACTATAAGTTATTTAGTTTGGTGTATGAGTCAAAAAGATTACCAATTACATTTACAGGTTTATAAAAATACTAGCTGTTGTACCCGTGCTTTGCAACGGGAAAAGGACACAAAATAGAAACATTTTAATCTTTACATCTGTTGTGTATAATAGTTACACACCCGCCAACGCTTTTAGAAACAAAATTCAACTTTCATGGCCTTAATATAAACGTTTAAGTTATAACTTTTAAATCTGGTAAGTAGTGGATACCACCATTTTGGTTTTGAATAATGTTAAATCTTGTGTAGGCTGATATGAGAAAAACTGGCCAAATCTTTGAATAAACTTTCACATACATGATTTACCTTCTTTTTTCTTTATTTTTGACATTTTAAACTTCAACTTTGAAGCTGCAAAAATACTAACTATTAAATTTAAATGAACATGTTTTTAATTTCACTCTTCTTTGTATTAAATCTCCAATCCTTCCATCTTCAGTTTCTTCACTCACAATAAATCATGAGCAAAACTAAGTCAGCTGTTATAACTTTTTGAAATATTGCTGTGCCTTATCAATAGTCTTTGAAATATTAAAGAAACTATATATATACTATAACAAAATCCAAACAAATAATGTAGCATTAAAGACAGCAGACAAAAGTAATAAAATTATCAAAGCATCAAGGACTAAAAAATGTAATAGCAAATACAGTATGTTTCATTGCATCTCTGATTCTACTCTACAAAAATATCATCAAACAACTTAATATACAAACCAGTTCTTTTAATCAGTTCCATCGTCCATTGTCTTTTCATTTTCACACTTACCATTAAGTAAACATAGTAACGGATATTTCATTGATTTTAGAAAGAAAAGAACACTGTGTACTGCTTAGTTTTGATATTTCCCTCGGTTTAATTTAATCAGTGGTGTGGCAAAACACAAATAATAAATTTATCAAATGAAGTAAATGGGAACTGAAAGCTATGTTAACATAAAATAAGTGTATTTTGTATTACCATTTGATAATTAAATATACTTACACATACACAACAGATTTTAGAACACAAAAATCAACGAGGAACAATTTAGTTATTGATGATATTCTTTAGTTTAATTTAAGCAACAACAGGTTTAGCAAAACACAATAACTAAATTTACCTAAATATACCGGTACATGTAAAAAAACAAAAAAAAAAAAAAAACAATGTGATGTGCAAGTTATGTTAAGTTATTCTAACACATGTTAAGCAGTTCGAATTTATTTGAAGTAGCCTCCAAATTCATACAAAACATATATACATTTTAATTTTCTTACTGTTTCCATGAAAATATATCAATAACATTATTTTCATAACACTTTAAAATCGAAAGCAGAGCCATTTTTTATATCCTATAATCATTGACATAGTTTTTGAATAAATGATCTTTGAAAAAAATGTTTATTAAATAAACCAACCACATAATTGTCTGAAATAGTATATTTTTTTAATTTCATTAGATCAGCTGTCTTAAATTGTAAAATATGCAATTTGGCAGTTCTTCTTGTTTATTTTGAAATGTCAAAGCAAATGTAAACATTGTGAGAATTATCATTGCAGCCATGGTGACCAATCAATATTTACTTTTAATATCCTCACCTCAGAACTTTTAAGGCCAAAGGGGCAAAGCCCACGGTCAGTATTGAAGTGTGAATAGTCCTATAATGGTCCTTGGTATGGTAACTATATTTTTGTAAAATGTAAGCCAGTTTGTTTCAGTAGTTTTCGCACCTATTAGTAATACACATACAGACAGACACTATTAGATTTTTATATAATAGTATAGATTTTAACCAAAGTAATCATAAAAACCTTTACATTACGAAGATCTTGTTCATATGTTGAGGAATTAAAGTTGGGAAAAGGGTTTTTTAAGCCATATTTTGCAAGCAAATCACTATTTAGAGTTATATTCTTGAAGTGTCATTAAAATGGCTACTAAAATCGTCGAAAAATACTAAAAACACACCAATGTATGTATAGAGACCTAGTTGAACATTTGTTAGTTTGGTTCGGGTTTTTAAAAGTAAAAAAAAACTACTTCACGCATTTTCACTTCCTAGACAAATAATATAAAGTTTGTTGTGGATAAACTGCTATCAGCCTCTTCGCTACCTCAGATGAGGACAAACTTCTGAGAAACACCCATCATACGACCTGTAATGGCTCTTATGTTGTACGAGTAGAGACCTTTCAGGTAAAATGTATTACCAATATATGCTAAGGCACTTTTATAAATAGTACACTTTGATTTTAGATATTATATCTACGTAAACTAAATGTGTAAAAGCTTACTTTAGTGATTCTAACTGCTTTTTAAAATAAGGAACACACTTGTCATTTCATATTTATTTTATTTATTACCTCAAATAAAATAAAAATTATTAGCAAAAGTTTATAAATATGTGTTTGGCTTTAGCTTTATTTGAAAATACCCCCATAGACTTTTAATTCAATTTTACTATTATTTGAATCAAAACACTAAGTGTTATGTACTGAAATAATTTTACAACGTGTTAATTGTAAAATACTTATTAGAGTACAATAATGTAAAATAAGAGACATTTAGAATTAAACGTAACCTTAATTTCAAGACTATATAAGCCTGGTAGGAGGTAACAATTTAAGCAAATGTTTAATGCCACATTTACATAGTCATCAAGTTAATATGTTTTGTGGGTTTACCAAAATATTGTTTTTTTTATAAAAAAGATAAACCACAGTTATATAAACCTAGCAGGAAGTGTGAGAGTATCACTCACAAAACTAAACACCGGAAATGAAACCAAGATGTAGAACTTGAACGTGACGCGAACATCGAATAAGATTCTTTCGTCTGAAATATGTACAGCACTTTTATAAACTCCACAAAATATTATCTATATTTTAACATGAACGAGACAAAATTAATTCAATTACCAGCTTAATATATTGAATATAATTTTAACATTTGTAGGTAAAATGATATGATGTTTTTTCTTAGATATTTATCATGTTTGACACATATAATGAGCTAAGATTGTACATGTACATACCCGTGCTACGGATTTTATTTCTAGTTATAGCAAGTGCACGATTTATTTTAAACTCGAACTCATGTTAAAAGAGTCAGTCTATATAGCAAACAAGCTCTATGTCACTAGTAATGAACCAATCAAGTTTGAGTGCCAATCAGCCTCGTTAAAATGTTTTTACAAGATCCTAGAAATTACGTTTTTTGTTTAACAGTGTTACTTTATTAGCCTCTCATTAAATTTATCTGTATTGAAAACTAATTTAGTCATTGTAGCAAACGTGATAATGGTAGCCTATTTTAATAATATGTTATGATGGTTTATTACCGAATATTATAACAAAAGTAATATTTTTAACCTGATCGTATATTTCATGAATAACCTCTAATTTGGGAATTAAAATAGTCTCTTTCTTTCTGGAAAAATCTAACAATTTATCATTGGAATATTCTCCGGAGGCAATGATTTGCTTGCCAAATTCTACTACATTAGTCGAATTTCAAAGAACTAACTTCACTTTTTTCCATCGAGTATTATTCTCTGACTCGACAGATGTTGAGCGAGAAGGCAGAAAACAGTTTAAAAGTGTGATAAAACGTGACTCTCTTTGATCTTAAACCGAATTGTCTGTCTTGACTCGCGCGTTTACACAGTCTTTCGCCCTTCATTCCAAGAGAGAGGTGGTTTATTACCAGGGACAACACACACTATAGTTATTATATTTGTCTGAGGTTTAATCAATATTAGTCACACAGGAACAAGGAGCGAAACATTCTCTGTTTAATATTTTTTAGATTAGAAACTAACAAATTAACAGGGATAATGTAGTATAATACAGTGGTGAAACATTGGTTTATTGGCATTAATGTATATTTATTCGATTGAAATAAGTTAAAATGTAATTATTCATCAAAAGGTATTATATTTTCATCATTTTCTTAAAAACCAAAAGTTTTTACTGAAAATATTTTTAATTTTTACGGAACACATTGTGTAGTCCCTCTCTAAGGGGGAAATCATTTATTAACTGAGATATTTAGGTGATACGTAGTGACAAATAGATTACTGAAGTGATAATTATTTTGAAGAGGAGTCAAACAGTGTAGGCCTAATTCTTAATATTAAAGACCTATTCATAGGAGCAACGATCGCTCAAAGCTAATTGGGCCATCGTCAATGGTCTGATACCGCCTTAATCATTTTATTTAAATCAAAACTGAATAATGAGGTTTAAAAACATTTCTCATTATAACTTTGAAAACTATTATTGGTCAGTGATATGACACCAACTTTATTAATTATTTAAAACAAAACTGTGTAATGACGATTGAAACGTAGTCCAAATTATAACTTTCAAAGCCACTGGAATAATTGTCAGTCATATGGTACTGCTCTTATTATTTTTTATTTGGATTATTTAAACTTTAAACTGAAGTTATAAGAAGGTTTAAACTCTGATTCACTGTATAACTGTACAAACTGATTGGCTCATTGTTAGTGATCTGATATAGGCTTTATTCATCATTGACCTTATTTAAACTAAAACCCGGTTATATAAAAGTTTAACTCTATTTTCAGTAAACTCTTACAGTTGATTGGCTATATTTTTAGGTTACTTTAAGCTATTGTCTAAATGTAATTATTTTAAATTTTTGTCATAAATACGTTTAACGGTAACTTTATTCATAAATCTCAGAAGATTTACTCTTAAAAGTATTGAACTATAGTTTGTCAAGACTTCTTGTATGCATAGCCATTTTTTTACAATATAAACAAGCTTCAATTGATGTATTTTCTAGGAAGACAAGTTTTCAGTAAAGATGAAAGGTGTTGGTTGTACGCTTATTATGTGAAAGATGTCCAATAACTATTCAAAGAAAATTGCAAACATGTTTTCTATCTCCGTACACTAGAAGAAGAACAGAAAGAACAGATTAGAAGTAGAAAATGTTATGCATATTTCGGTGCGTTGGTTGTTGTTATTTTTTAGTATCCAATTTAAGGCAACTAAAATGGATTTAAATTTAAATGACAGCAAGTGGGCATGCATTTTATAGTTAAATGGTTGTGTGTTATTACTAATTTTTTATTCAATAGAATAGCATCTTATTTAAAAATAATTCCGAAAAGATTTTTATCATGATTTTTATTTATAAGATAACACGTCAGTTTATATTTCATAACAGGCAATTAGGTGACATTCAAGCTAAGCTGTTGTGATTTTTGGATTATTTAGCAAATAGAGAAGATCTTAAAGGTTACCGAGTGATGGATTTAGATTTTATCCTCTCACATCCAAATTGCTTCCTATTAAACTCGCATTTAAATAAAATATTGTTATCAAACGACGGAAAAGAATTTAAAACTTTTTGATCGGCTATGGTTTTGTTTCTTCGTTATTTAAAAAGCTCGTTCGCTGCGTTCACTTGCCTTCAGGTTAGCTCGTTCGCTACGCTAACTCGCCTCCAGGTTGAAGTTCGTTCGCTACGCTCACTCACATTTTGGTTGCAAATTAGCTGTTGTCATAAATAAAAAAAAATAATAGTGATGCACCCTGTTGGTAATACTTGAAACTTTAATGCTATTGCACATCATAGAACAGAACCAACTTGTTTAATTGAAACAGCTGTTAAGATTCACTAATTCCATTTTAATATGAATACTCATAAGGTTAACATGGGAAACTCCAGAGCCACTGGGGCGGAGCCCGAGAGTCCGATCAGAATAAAAACAACTTAGTTTTCCTATTTAATGCCTAAAGAATCAGTGTACTAAATTTCAGCCTCCTAGGTAAATAGGAAGTGGGAGAATTAGTGATGAGTGAGTGAGTGAGTGAGTGTGTCAGTCAGTGAGGGCTTTGCCTTATATATATATATATATATATATATATATATATATATATATATATATATATATATATATATATAGATATAGATTACCCATTGAGTATATTTAAATAATTATTTTGTTCAACACAAAGTCCAGATTGTTCCCACACAAAGACCTGTGAAGGGATTTATCAGGCAATAACCAAAGGCCAATAGTGAGACTGAGACGTGTCTAGACTGTCAATACAGCTGTTGTGTTGTTTTGTGTATTTTTTTGTGTTTGTGTTTAGTGTTAAAGTAGAGTTTTATGTTCCGTCTTATGTTGTTTCATAATAAGTTCATTGTGATTGTTTTAAGCAAATAAAAAAAAACGATCTGTCTAATTATATAATATCCTTATATTATTATAGTGTATGTGTATATTATTATTTGTTTTGTTTAACAGACTCTTAAATAATACCAACAGTTGTGTCGGTAAAAAAGTAATTCGATCACTTAAAAATTATAACTCAACTAACTCTCTTTCCTGTAGTCTATTGTGTAAGTGTGATTCGAAGCTCATATAAGAAGGGTAAATCAATGTAAATCAATACAGATGTAGAAAAAGGTTTATCATCAGTTAATTAAAACCACGGAAAACAGTATTATTATTACTATTTAATGTAACGTACAACAACACTAGCCTATAAAACATGTCCAAAAACCATTTAAAACTTAACCGAACACTAGAAACAAGATATAATACTAAGCATACTTGTCGATAAACAACATAATATTTAACTTGAAAGTGTCAATACATATTATCTTAAGAGTCAAATCAAATGAAGTAAAATGTGTATTGTATACAAGCCCGAATAGTTTAGAGTTACAAGTATCATTTACAAATGAGTACGACAGTAACCCTGTGATAAATCATTCAATGTTAAACGGTCCGCGAGTTACGACAGCTGGAGTTTTTGCCTCTGAAGGACTGTAATTTAATCTACCAGATGTTCTCATGAGAATCGTTACTCGTCATTAGCTACTTCACCACTCTGACTTTCACTTTTTCCATAGTATAAATAATAAACAACTTTGTATCAAAATGTAGAAAATTCATTTTAGGCGTCGGCAATATAATTAACAACGACTATAATGTACTCAACAGGACTAAGACGCGTTGGGGAACTGGTAATTATTAAAAACGAAAGTCCATTTTCCCCTAAGAGAAATATTTGTAGAATTTTTAACGAATTATGAATACTTCTCATGGATAAAACTGTTAAATGCTCATTTTTCCATGCAATTAGCGTTACTTAATCCATAAGAAGTTTTATCCTCATTAAAGATTCTGCAAAAAAGTGTTGTAAATTACGAACTTGAAACTTGTTGATGTAATTACTATTTCTTGTAATTTTAAACCAACACCATTTTGCTTCGAACCTTTCTGAGTCGAGGTTGTAGCAGAGTTTTTTCTCAGCGTAAACCTTTAATTTTAAGTACTTCTTTAGAATAAACGCCCGACGTTTTGTGGTCCGTCCTAAGTAAGGTAGAAGAAAATCGTAAAAAATCTGTTACTTACGAGAAAGGTTTAACTGTATAGATTGTACTATTCAGAATGTGAAGTTTTAGTAATTAAAAACACTGTATGAGTCCAATTAATTAGATTATAATCAATTTTACATTATATTCCTCGCATAGTTTATCCAAAGCAGTAATTCATTATTTACCTGTCTCTTAAGTGCTGTGCGGATTACCAGATTATTCTCTAAAAGCGGGTATAAATCAATAATTGACACTAATATATAATTTTATTTTATTAAAGTAAACTTGGCTCAGAAAATCTTAAGAACCATACAGTAAAAAAAAACATTAAAGTACGGTATTTATATGAATACTTTAAATACTTTCATATGCTCATGAGAGATCCCTTTGTTTTTATTATTTGTCAAAATGTCAAGGGTAAAATTGAAAACGTAGCCCAAATGAGAACTAACGGTCACACGTTAGGTATAAACTCAGCTCAGAATGAGGCCATTTACTACTGGACATTGGAAAGCCACGAGGGAAATAAACAGCTGACATTGTTTACACTCTCTCATCTTCAGCCTTTAATCAAACTGACTAACTTTATGTACTACTAAAATACTGTATCATTTACAGAGATTTATTTCTCACTCGAACGAAACTAAATAATGACTTCGATGTAAATTGTAAACCCTATAGCAATGAATATTTTATCAGTTCATAGGGCAAATTTAATTTTCAACGATTACCAGAAATATGCATAAAACATCTTTATCAGCATCTTGCAGATTTACTCTATTTAATATTTTTTTCAAAATGGTAATTAGAAAAACTAACTGACAACATCGTTATTAAATGTAACTTTAAATTGGACCTGTTTGAAGTTCATAAAGCTCTCTTGAAAAAAAATAATATCACGTTATTTTATTGGAAGTAAAGCAAAGATTTTTGTCAGTGCAGATATTGATTCTTTTATTGGAAAGGTTTTTAATGAGATATTTAATATAAGTTTAAAATGTCAATTACTTTATTCAATAATAAATTGAAATCAGACTTATTTCTTTTTTAAAGTATGAGAGGATGTTTAAATACATCTGCGTTACTCATTTACAGTCAAAGTTTACACTTTGATATTTTTTAATGACACTTTGACTCAAAGTACTCTTCTAAAACCAAGCTATTCATTTATTCAAGTATAGTTGTTTGGCTACTTATTCAAAATACCTTTGTCACAATTCTTGTAAAACCAACGAAAGGAAAAGAAATAGAAATGTTACGAATTTGCAAGTGTAGTTGTTACATTTAAACCAGACACTAAAACAATGCAACTGCCAACATGTCCAGAACAGTAATACTACCAACCAATGTCTTAATTTATGTCTAAACATAATTAAGCTTTTTGTGTTGCAAAATAATTCTGTGAAAGTAATTTTAGATTAATTAATCATACATTAGACAACAACACTATATACAATATATGCACGCATGTTCATTATGTAATAAATTAATTAGGATCTCTTGGTAACAGTGTTACATTAAAATGTATTAACTTTTAGTTATTGCAAATAAATAAACAAAATATACCCGTAATTCATATGCATAAGGCATAAGACTTTATATTTGTTTTTTTGTATACGGGAGTAGCTACTATATGCTCACCCGTCCCTTTCTTGTGAACTATTTAATAATTATATTTATCGTTCTAAAATTAATATTATCTAGTATAAATCAATTCACTAATTGTGCTTGGCACTAACCATTGAACCAGATTTTTTTTAAATCGTATCTATATTGGTAATTTATAATAATGATTGAGATACACGAGGGTTATAAAATGAATTAAAAGTTTCTTTTACATTACATTAGTCTTAAATTATAATGGTTGATAAGAAAGGTGGGGGGGGGGGGGGTTATTGAGAATGCCAAATGAAGCTTTTTAAAGTAAACAGTTAAAGTTCCTTTGTAAAGAAAATATTTAAATAATGTATTAATTGATTTTCAAATTTGTAGCTTAATTTAAAGTTTATAGATTTTCCATGTTAAAGTTTATGAAGTAGGATTGAAATCTCGGTTGCGTAGAAGCAACTTTATATCAACAGTGTATCTGCATGTATAATTTCAAATTTACATTTCCGTCGTGTAACTTTTGGAATAATTTCGCGCCTTATTGAATACTGAGTGATTACAAGTTACATATATTTCTTGTTGAGAAGCAAGAAAATATTATTTCCTCAAGTCCACAAAACCTAGTTCATAATTAGGAGCTATATATAACAAATAAATTAGACTGGACGGTTAATTATTAAATGCCCTTCTGTCCACGGTTAACTCGTCAAATACACCAAAATTTAATGACAATGTGTAGACAAATAAAAAATTTAAACTCGCTGTACTGAATCAAAACACATTTGTACAAAACACTTGATTCCCGTGCGAAGGACGAGCCCCGCTAGTTTTAATTACTTTACAATTAAACAATAAATTTTTCTTTGAATCTTGAAAGGGTTATATTTTAGAACTAGTTTTACAAAAAACATCTTGTAAGATAACGTTTTCCATTGAAGTTCCTTAAAAATTTAACTTAACATGAAACCTAATGTTTTAGTGTTTTTACTTTTGTCAAATAAATCCTTGTTTAATATATTTGTATTTACCTGTATTTGCAAGTAGCATTAAAAGACAATGAAACAAAGAGACTTGCTACCAACCCATTAAGGATCACCATTTTTGATCTTTGCCAGACCTCACCAATCCATTAGTGTCTTGGCTGATCGTTTTTATTGTTCTACGCCATTTACTTAACACGTCCAATCTCTTAATGCTGCGTGTTTGACTTTATAAATTATCGTCCATCGCCCTTAACACCTGTAGTTAATCTTGGAATAAAAGACTAGTAATCAAATTATCAAATAAAACATACATTTTTAAAGTGGCATTTGAAATATATAACTAAATTTTATTACCTATTGTAAAAATATAGTTTAATAAAATGATTCCAGATTATTTCGGACTGTTTTATTACTTTACAGTTACTTTAAGCTTAGACCAAGGTAATATTTAAATTTAACATTTTACTCTGTAAATTAACCTTTGATAATATTTTGTCAAAAATATCAAGGACATGAGTAGACCCCATGGGAGGATAGGCCAAAATGACCTTGAACTGGGTCATTGACCTTGGGATTGAAGATAGACTTGTTATCGTGACCCTGGGGTCAAGATACGCTTGTTATCATGACCTTGGGGTCAAGATAAGCTTGTTATCATGGTGTTGACTAATTATGTTTGTCCTTGGAGGTTAAGAGTGTGATGTAGGATGAAAAGTATTTCGTAGTTCTGATTTTGACCACTAGGAGTCTTAGCCACCAGATTGTAGCACTGTAGGTACATTATTTTTCCACCAGATTGTAGTACTGTAGGTACAATTTTTGCCCACCAGAGTGCAGCGTTGAGGTGGTCTAATGAGGCTGAGATTTATATATTTTGTAGCTAGTATAAAGATGAATCAGTATATCAAATCTCAGATTGATACGATGAAAAATAAGCTCAATAAAAAATCCCAAAGCTTGGGGGATGAACAGTGATTTTGGGGTAGCTGTTAGGATTAGGTTGAAAGTTTCAATTGTTAAAAATATTAGACAGTGCTGGGATACTTTGTAGCAAATATAATAATTTTCCACCCTCTGGTAATCATGTAATAACTGTTTTAGTATAAGGGTTGATAAAAGAAATTCCAGGGGATGATTTTCAATATTGGTTTTTAAATAATGTTGAGTAAACTAGTATTGATTTTTGTACCAAGTTTCAGTGCTCAAACTATTAAAATAGCTGAGCAATAAGGAAAAAACACTTTTAGGGTAGTTTCATCCCCGAGTGAAAATTTGACTATTTTCAGGTGATTTAATGTTAATAACGCATGAATCTCAAGTTTCAGACATTTTCTATTGAAAATGACATTTTTTATGTTAGGGGTGGTTCAGAGGGTAGTTCACCCTTAAGAGGTATACTATGCCTAAGTGGTTGTGGTTACAAACCACCCTACCAAGTTACAGCTTTAAACAATTTCAAATATCATAGATATGATAAATTATGTTGTTTGTTAACTGCCAACTATATATGGAATGGGGAGTAGTGACTACAAGGAAAAGTGGTTCTTTGAAATGTCGAGGTGAGTGAGTTAATTTAACATGGATTATAAATCTGATTACAAAGTTGGGCCTTGTATTATAATTGACAGTTAGACATCCTGATTGTCGGCTCTTAAATGTGAAGGCCAGTGAGTTTGTTAATCTGGGGCCGGCTTAATGGTTCTAAATTATACAGTCCTTGCTGTCTGTCCTTGTTGTGTAACGACCTACCTGCCTGGCTGGCCTCGACTTATATGACGGTGTATATAAGCGCTCTATTCACCTGAGCAAGATATTCTGGTCTCTGACTTGGTCTGCTTTAGTCCATCTTGGTGTTTTGTCTTTGTGTCTCAGGTTAGTAAAACAAATAAATAGTTTTAAAGTTTTATTATAAAGAGTAAATTAATTATATTACGTTGATTGAACGAAAGTTAAATACTTATTCACTAATTTTCTTTCTTCATCATTGGCATATTATCTGAAACAAACAAGTTATATAACTCATTAGTTTTGTACACTTTTTCAAGTGAGGGTCATCAAGGTTAAGATAACAGTTTCCTGCTGATTGCTTTGTATGCTAATTAGAACCATCTAAGTTTATATTATTTCTGTTGAGCTATTGTCAGTTGGGATACGTTTGAATTTTTGAATTTAAATTGCTATCACAACAGTCATCCGCTGCTTAGGTCATAAGGTTACAAGTATAAATACCGCTAACATTTGTTAATAGTTATCTTTCTGCTGCCAGCTTTATAGGAAGTAACATATTGAATCTTAAAAATATTTTTAAACTGTTTTCTTAAAAAATAATCTATTAGACTTTTTTATTATATATTATAAAATAAATTTTAGTTTTTTTTAAAGTTAGTTTAATAATTTTTAAATAGTATACTGTTTCTGGTCTTTAGTATGGATTCAGTTCCAAGCACTTCTGCGGAACCCTTTATTGGGCCTGTTGATCCAGTCAATGTTGTCAACACCAATGAAACGTATGTCAGGCGCTTTAGAGTACATGGCCGCAGGACCACTTTTAAATTTAATTCCCCTCCTGAAGGAGTTTCTGAAATTGATTGGCTTAGAGGTGGCTTTTCTAGCCTTGTTGAAAAAATGAAAGCTGAGTCCGAGGAAGGGGATCAGCTCGGGTTTACTTTGCGAAGTCTAAATTTAAAAAATAAAGAGCCCGGATACGTTGCGTTCCGACCAGCTGCCCAAGTGGATGAGGACGTACTGTGGGAAATTTTTGGCGGAATAGTTCAGAGTAATGCGGAATCAATCACTTCGGCAGATACCTTCCAGGTCGAGTGCACGCGTGTCAATCTCCCTGTAGGCACAGGTAGGGTAAGGCCAGGCATGTTTAACACGTTCAATGAAGAATGTCACAAACGGAAGGGCATTGTTGCTATAAAGAATACTGACAACCTCTGCCTGCCTAGGGCTATTGTGGTGGCAAAGGCTAAGGTTAAAAACAATCCTGAATTTCAAGCTATTCGTAAGGACAGAAGGGGTAGGCAATTGAACAGGGCAAGGAAACTGATGCAGAAGGCTAGGGTGGAAATTCCAGAGGAGGGTGCAGGTATCCTAGAGTTGCAAAAGTTTCAGGACCATCTGAAAAAATACAAGATCACTGTGTATCACTATGACAGGAGGGGCAGAGACGTGTACTTTGAAGGAAACAACCCTGATGCCTCACTAAAAATTAATTTGCTCTTCCATAATGGCCACTACAATGTTATAACTTCATTGACAGCTGCTTTTGCCTGCACCCACTTCTGTGAAGGATGCCACGTTCCGTATAGCAACAAAGGAAACCACAGATGTAACAATATTTGCTCAGCCTGTCAAACCGTCTCTCCACCTTGCATTGAAGAGATGGGTGGTATTGTGTGTCCTGAATGCAACTTAAAATACAAAAATCAGATTTGTTTCCTGGCCCACAAGAATGAGCGCTGTAAATCTGTGAGAAAATGTAAGGACTGTGACAAAATCATCAATCTTAACAACAGAAAGTCAGATCATGTTTGTGGAGAAGTGTTCTGTGTGATTTGTAGGGAATTCTTACCACCTGACCACCAATGCTACATGAAAGTGGACAAAAGAAAGCCCACAGACAAGATTAAAGACTCTGTGTACATTTTCTTTGATTTGGAGACGCGTCAAGACGAACCCCTGGCAACCGACCCTGACTCCAACCTGCATATAGTCAATCTCTGCATTTCTCAACAGTACTGTTGGAAATGTATAGAGGGAGAGGGTTGTGACACGTGCAACGATAGGACAAAAATATTCAGAGAGGACCCTGTTGGTAGATTTGTGGACTATGTTATGGAGAGCAGAAAGCAATTTAAGAATGTGTGTGCAATTGCCCATAACGGTCAGGGGTTTGATTTCCAGTTTATCCTGAAGCACATTATTGAACACACTAAATTCACACCTGAACTGATCATGAGAGGCACAAAGGTGATATTGTTGGAAGTGGACAGTGTACGGTTTATTGATTCCCTAAACTACTTCCCCATGGCACTGTCTGCTCTTCCAAAAGCGTTCGATCTGCCCCCGGAGAAAAAGAAAGGCTACTTTCCTCATCTGTTCAACACGATGGCGAATCAAAACTTTGTCGGTCCTATCCCTAGTAAAAAATTCTACTGTCCTGACACTATGTTTGAAAAAACATACAAGGACTTTGAAAATTGGCACAACGAACAGATGAGTCAAAATTATGTTTTTGATTTTTCCAAAGAAATAGTAGAGTATTGCCTTTCTGATGTTGACATACTGGCCCAAGCGTGTATTAAATTTAGAAAGCTCTTCTTACTTGAATGTAATGTTGAACCATTCCTAGAGGCTGTTACGATCGCGAGCGCCTGTAACCTGGCGTTCAGACGTAACTTTTTGAAACCCAACACTATCGGCTTGATTCCTAAAAACGGATATCGCATGGTTGAAAACCAGTCGGCCATTGCTTTGCAATGGATGACCTGGGAAGAAGGCCAGCGAGATGTGACAATTAACCACGCTGGGCGGGGGAGAGAGAGTAGAATTGCGGGAATGAAAGTTGACGGGTTTGATGGGGAACGTGTTTATGAATTCCAAGGCTGTTACTACCATGGATGCCCTAAATGCTACCCCTACAAACGAGAGGAGCCTCTGAAAGAGGATCCTTCTGACAGCCTACATCTCCGGTATGAAAGAACTAAAACAAAAATTCAAAAACTGTCTGAAACCGCGTATGAGATTGTTGAGATGTGGGAGTGCGAGTTTAAAAAAATCAAACGCGATAATAACTTGTCTTATCTAAACTCTTTGCCTATCTTGAATTTTCTCCCCCTTGAACCTCGCAACGCTTTCTTTGGGGGTAGGACAGGAAACGCCAAGACCTATCACAAGTGTGAAGATGGTGAATCCATCCAATATGTCGATGTGTGTTCCCTATACCCTTATGTTTGTAAGAGAGGGCACTATCCACTAGGACATCCCACTGTACATGTAGGGGACAGAGCCTGCCGAGAGCTTGGACTGGAAGTAAATGGTATTCTGAAATGTAAAGTCCTGCCACCACTGAAACTGTATCACCCTGTACTACCTGCTAGGATGAGTGACAAACTGATGTTTGTTTTGTGTAGAAAGTGTGGTGAGCAGTTGAACCAAGAAGATTGTCACCATAGTAGTGAAGAAAGAGCCCTGACCGGTACGTGGACCATGGATGAGATAAGGAAAGCCGTGGACAAAGGATATGTGATTCTAGACATGTATGAGATGTGGGAATACAAGATGGCCACTTATGAAAACGGAGGGCTCTTTACAGATTTTATAGATAAATTCCTAAAGATCAAACAAGAGGCATCAGGGTACCCTTCATGGTGTGAGACCCCTGAAGACAAAGAGAAGTACGTCAAGGACTATAAAGACCATGAAGGAGTCAGTCTGGATCCCGCCAAGATTGAAAAGAACAGTGGATTGAGATCTCTTGCTAAACTAATGCTTAACTCTTTTTGGGGAAAGTTTGGCCAGCGAGAGAACCAGACAAAGGCGTCGTTGATTAGGAACCCCAAAGACTTCTTTACGTTAATGATAACACCAGGGATACAGGTCAATACCATTAGAGAATTGAATGAAAATGTCCTTCTAGTGAATTGGCAAAACATCGACGAGGTTGGAGAGTCTTTGCGAACAGTGAATGTTGTCCTGGCAGCGTTCACTACGGCACAAGCTAGATTAAAGCTTTACGAACACCTCGAAGCTCTCGGCGGCCAGGTGATTTACTACGACACAGACAGCGTACTCTACATATACAAGCAGAACTTGTACAGGATACCTACCGGTGACTACTTGGGAGAAATGACAGACGAGCTAGCCGAGTATGGTCCGGGCTCCTATATTGTTGAATTTGTTTCAGGTGGTCCAAAGACATACGCGTACTTGGTGTTTTCAACAAATAAAAATGCTTTAGTTGAAGTGTGCAAAATTAAAGGGTTGACACTTAACCTCAACACCTCTAAAAAACTAAATTTTGCCCAATTAAAAGAAATGGTGTTGAGTGAAGCGAGACTTTCAGTTGAGACAACTGAGAGCAGAATTAGAAGGACCAAAGACAAAAATATCATAACGACTAAAGTGAAAAAACTCTTTAGAGTCACTGGACCTAAGAGGAGACTTGAAGGCACATATGACACCCTCCCTTATGGCTACCAAAAAAATCCAAGACTTACCTAATCCCACCATTCAATCTTCTTATGAAGTTCTTTCAGCCTCCTATTCATCTTGTCCACTTTCCTTTCAATTTCCCTATATTCCCAATATGCTTCATCGTCCGCGTATTGGGATGAAAACGGCCCGTACAGTTGCATAAACAGACTCAACACGGTAATAATCATCTTGGTCCAGTTTTACTTTTACGACTGAAGGCTCTTTAATAGCGCGCGTTTTTAATATGGTGGGGGAAACGATAAGATAGTGCTCTATCTCATTCGCTTATGTAACGCGGTACAAAGAACACGACGGAGCCATGACGCAAGTTATATCCCTATTTAATATTTGCTTAAAGGAAATTTGGGACAAATATCTCGACTGTGTTTTACTTTTTAAATATTTAAATTTACCTCCTCTAATGTTTGATTTCTTTTTAGAACGTGAATACTTTTGGGCTGACTACCCCATAAGCTTCATGCCGATAGATCTTGCTTGCAGATGTATAAAAGATCCGACTAGTCACTCGTTTGAAGAATATAAAGCTTTAGTTTGCGATTTAAACTCAGTACCTTGTTCTTCACTAAAACTATCACCTCTGAAGCCTTTCACTGGTGTGTAAATTAACAAACAGACTTAATCTAAAGATTTACATACCTGCTGTTGGGTTTTGTTCCTTGGTGGTAAAGGTGGTGGCAAAGTTTTCACTCTTTCATAAATTGGCTCTTCTTTGTGTAGAAATATTACCCGTGTTTTTATTATCGGTTGAGACATTCGATCGATAGAAAACACCCACCCAAAACAGGAAAACGCACACATACTGCTATGGTATAAGAAAGTTGACTGGCGCTGTAACAGCTTGCACTTCACCCCACCCTCAAGTATCGTTATAGCTGTGGTAGCCACCTACGAAGGCAACATACATTGGTCACCACATGCCTGTGTCACCTGTGTAAAGGCTGCAGTTTTACAACACGATGAGAGCACTATAGTGTATCCAAAAAAAACTTTACCCCTAACTTCCTATCCTGTATAGATGCTCACACACGTGACGGCCTATCAGGTGAAACGGATTAAATTCTATAACAACCTGAGAGCACTATAGTGTATCCTAAAAAAACTTTACCCCTAACTTCCTATCCTGTATAGATGCTCACCCACGTGACGGCCTGTCAGATGATACGAATTACAGGCCACAATAACATGAGAGCACTATAGTGAATCCAAAATAAATCTTTACCCCTAACTTCCTCTCCTGTATAGATGCTCATTCATGTGATGGCGTATCAGGTGGCACAGATTGAATTCCATAACATCTTAAGAGCACTATAGTGTATCCCCAAAAAAAAAAACTTTACCCCCAACTTCCTATCCTGTATAGATGCTCACCCACTTTATAGTGCAAACAGCTGTTGTGGCTAAAGTCACGTTCTTAAACCATAAAGTGGATTAATCTCTTTAAACCTAAATTTTGCTACCACCGGTTTTTTAAGGAAATTGTATTTTCATGAAATTCCATAAGAATCTAATTGTTTCTCAAACTGTTCCTTTTTATTAAGTATCGTCAACGATTTTGAGAGCTTTATAAAAAGGGAGAGGGTGTTACAAGGCGACTACCAGTTTCGCTGGACTGGCCATGTAACGCTTAACCTGGGCACACCGTGTGCGAGTATTCTCAAACCATACTCATATAAAGCTTTTATTTTGTATATGTTAGTAGTATAAAAATGGATGTCAAACGTGCTATAGCTGAAGAGCTTCATAAGCCTGCTCGGAAAAATTACACTAGGCGTAAAGTTACTCTTAAAGGTATTCATGACTTATATCAGGCAGATCTTGTAGAGATGCAACCATATGCAAAACTAAATAAAGGATACCGTTATATAATGACCATGATAAACTGTTTTACTAAATTTGCACTTGCTGTGCCGTTAAAAGACAAGACTGGGCTGGAAGTGGTGAAAGCATTGGAACCAATCCTAGCAAAGCATAAAATGAAAAATTTTCAAACCGATGACGGTAAAGAGTGGTTTAATAAACATGTTTCCAAGCTGATCAATAAGTACAATATTAATCATTATTCCACGTATTCAAGGCTAAAAGCTAGTATAGTTGAGCGGTTTAACAGGACACTAAAATCTCGAATGTGGAAACAATTCACAGCAAAGGGGACACATGACTGGCTATCTATATTGCCTGATATTGTTAAGGATTATAACAACACGAAACACCGCACTATAGGAATGAAACCGAAAGATGTTAAACAAAAACATGTAACACAAATATTGGATAAAATAAATAAGGTTAAATTGGGAGTGTATAAACCTAAGTTTAAGGTAGGAGACAGTGTTAGGATAAGTAAAAACAAAAGGGTTTTCACAAAGGGCTATCTACCAAACTGGACGAATGAAGTTTTTAAAATCTATGCTGTCAAACCGACTAAACCCGTCACATATATTTTACAAGACTATAAGGGGGAAGTACTGAAAGGTGGTTTCTATGAGTATGAGATAAGTTTATCTAAAACAGGTGATGTGTACTTTGTTGAAAAAGTACTTCGGCGTAAGGGTGACATGCTTTTGGTACGTTGGCTAGGTTTTGATAAGACACACGACACATGGGTCCATAAGGACTCTATAAAATAAATATGTAGGAGGAAAACTCATCACTTTATGACAAGATGCGTGTTGTAAAACATTCATCACAGCTTCCAATAGAAAACTTTGACTTGTTTGTTGTCGGCACAGGTATGAGTACAGAAAAAAGGCACGGTCCGCTTCTTCCAAGCACAATACGTTGTATTATATGTGGCCCGTCAAACTGTGGCAAAACAAACGTCCTTTTTAATCTTATTTTTGATGTAAACGGATTGAGGTTCAAGAATGTGTACGTATTTTCGAAATCGTTGTACCAACCTAAGTATAAGTTTTTAGCCAAAACGATACCGAAGGAAGTGGGCTATTTTGCGTATGATGAAAATTCTAAGATTCCTCCACCAAACGATGCAAAGTCTGATTCAGTCATGATTTTTGATGACATTGCGTGTGAAAAACACAATCACATTAGAAACTATTTTACGATGGGACGTCATAAAGACATTGACACATTTTATTTAGGGCAGACGTATAGTAGTATTCCTAAACAACTTATTCGAGACAATTGTAATTTTCTCATCGTTTTTAAACAGGATGATATGAACTTGCGACATATATATCATGATCATGTTAATACGGACATGTCATTTGAAAAGTTTAAGGAGATTTGTCAGTTAGCATGGAAAGACAACCACGGCTTTGTAGTCTTGGACAAAGATAGTGACATTGATAAGGGCAGGTATCGAGTTGGAATTGACAGTTTTGTTCAGGACTTATAATGGTACGCATCTATTCTTACAATGATTTAAGAGGGTTCAATACTAGATTGCACAATGTCAAGTCAAATTTGTGCACGTTTTACTATAAGGACAAGAAAAAGTTTTGTGGGAACTACTGCAGTCGAAAGGGAAAACACGGGTATCTGTTCAATAAAAGGTGTTGGAGGCATAAAAAACCACAGAGATCAGCTCTTATACCACCGGTAGTTTTACTAATGATATCAGCTAGTGAACGGACTTACAATAGGGATATTTGGGTGAATATTCTAAACAAATGTGAAGAGAACGGTGTACCATTAGAGTTAGTTATATACCACGAAGATATGAATAACTCCACAGTTAGAGATCCTCAAAATTTAATATCTAGATTCAGACCGTTCCCTGACATATTTGGTGGGGTACTTCCTTTACGTAATCAACATGGTAGTGTAAACTTTGCGCAAATTGTACTCAGACTGCTAGAGTACGGATGTAAAATACCTCATGCTTCGCGATGTATTGTGCTCACCGAGCGTACTATACCAATAAAACCACCTTTGAATATTTACAAAACAGCGATGTCTTTAAATTGTTACATAGACATTAGTTACAACACGGCTTGGGGGCCTGTACCAGACGGTACTCCAGCAGGACCGAGGGGAAAACCATTTGCAGCTGTGAACAACTATTGTCAGGGACTGTATACGGTGGAATTTCTCAACGAGGCTCTACCGACAGTTCCATCCCAATGTGAAAGGTTCGGAATATCGTTGAGTAGGGGTGTGTATTCTGTAAATAACAGAGCGTTGTTTGAACAATGGCGGACCTATACAGGTACCAACCCATGCGAGTTTTGGCTTTTGAATTCTTTCCTTATGTACAACAGATGTCATGATAAACCAATGGCTATGCTTAAGAAATATATGGAGAAAACTGTGGAAGCTGACAAATATATAGTGACACACGTGTCCGAGTGGAGAAATGATGTTAAACGGGCATGGGTTTTTAAAAGTTTTACTCGTAAACATGTAATCCCATGGTTCGATGCACGAGAAAAAAGGTACTACAGTGGGCTTGATTTTACCAATGGTGTATCTCTGTATGATGTAATAAAGTATGTACGGAGACACAAGAAGCGTGCTATGTTTTTCAGACAGGTAGAGCTACCATAAATTAACCTACAGGAGTAACTAATGTCATTTTCAGTAATGAAGCGGACGGAGAAACATCTTACTTTACGAATAGCCAAATTAAAGGAGGCTATCCGGCGGAAATTCAATAGTTTTAAAACCGGTATAGTTGAAAGTGAAAGGTTTTTTAAAAACAAATACAAACCGATAATATCAGAACTTAAAAAAACAAACATGTCCTCAAAGGATGAGTTTCTGATGGGTCCAAAAAAGGAGGAGGAGGAGGAGGAGGAGGATGATGAATATAATGAAGAATTAAAGGAAGAAATGGACGAGTCTTTTGAAGAAACACCACAGAGTGTGACACCGATAAGAGATACAGGTAGTGCCTCATCACTTGACAATTTACTTTCAACTCCCTCAGGCAGAGAGACCGTTTCTTTTTACGTTAATGAACACTTTGAGAACAAACTCACCAAGGAGTATATGGACTTGTTTTTTAGGGATCGAGGAGGTAAAGCCACAAAAATAGATCACTTGTACGGTCCACGGTTTGATGGAGAGGCGCTTATGGTTGGAAACCAAAAACTTGATTTTGACGAAAAGGGTTCGATAATAGTAGGCGGTGATAATACATATACGGGTACAGAGGGTCTTTATGAGCTGCTGTTCAAAAGAGTCCCAGGTGATTATAATACTGATGATCTCGACGTTTACAGGGAAATACTTTTAAAATCCAACGCTCACAAAAAAGGCTATAAGCCTAATGGTCCGATAAATAGAAATTCATCTTTGAAATATAGATCAGTTATTGCAAAGCTGTTTCCTCCTCCTCCTACAAAGAAAACAGGTTCTGGGATGCAATGGAAGAGCACGGGATCTCGCGATATCGTGCACTGGGACGATCCTAATGAGCTTGTAGATCGTCTGCGTTTGTTGGCCATGTCCACAGAAACCGGTCATACATCTCACACAAATGAGATACTTAACATTATCGAGGAGCTTCGTGAAGGTGGCTTTATAAAAGGTTCGGGTAATCAACGATTTCAAGCATTGTTAAGATGAACGTTGACAAGTTTGGACGCCATACCTACACCGGGATGACCATAGACAAATTTGGTCGTCACACGGCTAGGGAAAGGTTAAGAGGGCCAAAAGGGGAGGGTTTTAAAGTGACGGATGATGGTAGTTTTAATATAGAAAACAAACGACTAGTGAACGTCTTAGATCCTATAAACCAGTCGGATGCTGCCACTTTAAAAACGGTGGAAAGTCAAATTAACTCGTGTATACGTTTAAACAAGGATACCGATCAGTTTGATGCTCTAAACAAGCGTATATGTAGTACTGGCGAGCCTGTGGAACCTGCGGACGTAGTGACTAAAAGATATTTTGAGAAACATCAACCTATTAGGGATGACCGGTCTTTTAGTTATTCATTTCATCAATTTAGAGTGCAGGATATAGCAGCTCCAATAAATGACGGTGATGCTGTAAACTTGGATTTTATAAAGTCTAAAACTTTAACAAAGAATAAAGATGATTGGGACTGTAATAATAAACGACTAGTTAATGTTGGTAGGCCGTTAAACGATGGAGATGCAGTAAATAAGAAGTATTTAACTAATCAAATTCCTGTCAAGTCCAAAAACACTTGGTCGTTTGGTAACAAGACATTGAGTCAAGTCGGTCCGCCCTTAGAACCGGCTGACGCTATTAACCTTGCTTATCTCAAAGCTGCTGCAATTTACAAGTCAGCGGAAAATAGAGCTGCAGACGCTGACTTTTTTAGAATATCAAATTTAGCAAAACCTCGGGAGTTGGATGATGCGGTAAATAAAAGATATTTGAAACACGTATTGGCGGAACTGTCGTATGCTGTGTATAAGGCGATGCACTCCAAGAATAGGACTTCTCTAGTGGATCGGGACGAATGGGAGACAAAAGTATTAGACTCTTCTTGGGAAACACTATTTAACTTTGAATCACCCAGTGGATCCGATCAGTTATAAAATGGTTAAGCGCAAGTCAACATCAAATAGTCGAAAGTTAGCTCTCGTTACGGGAGGAGGTATTATTGGTGCTGCTGTTAACAAGGCAATAGATTTATTACCTATAGAATTGCACGTGCCTGGTTACAACTTTTGTGGACCTGGAACTAAGCTTAAGAAAAGGTTAGCTAGGGGTGATAAAGGGGTGAATCCGTTGGACGAAGCGTGTAAAATACACGATATTGCCTACGCAACCTATAAAGACTCTGCACAGAGACAAAAAGCTGATAACGAGCTTGCAGAAAGAGCTTGGCAAAGGTTTAAAGCTCCAGACGCGTCTTTAGGAGAGAAAGCAACTGCGTGGACGGTCACAACAGCCATGAAGGCAAAGACAAAGTTTGGTGGCGGTAAAAAGCGACGCTGTACAAAGCGTAAACGTCCGGTCAAGGGCAAAGGCCTGTATTTAAGACCCTATCCAAAAAGAGGTGCTGGTAAAAGAAAAAGGAGGGTAACTAAAAAAAAACGTCAATCCCGATAAGACCTCTTACAAACTACGACTTGGAATATTATGCAACTCATCTCGGGATACCTCACTTTAGAGGAGTTTACATGCGTGACACATTGCCCGGTAAACCTAAAAAATATGAATCGGCTATAGTTAATTTGGACTCAAATGCGGGGAACGGAACACATTGGGTTTGTTATATGAAACGGGGTGTAATAATATATTATTTTGATAGTTTTGGCAACCTTCGCCCGCCTATTGAGATTCTTAGATATTTCGGGACTCCTGTGGACATTAGGTATAACTATGACAGACGGCAAAGTTTTAATTCAGTCATTTGCGGACACTTGTGTCTAGAGTTTCTTACAAATGTTTAGTCTTAGCGGATCCGGTTCTATTATTAGCTGTGAAGTCTTTCCACCGCTTGATGTTAGCGTTGGAGAGTGGGAAATAGGTTTGGTAGGGCTGTCCACTTACAATTCAATCCCAAACATTGAGAAGGGTGTTAATGACAAGTTTTTCTACGGTAATGATAAGGAGATAACAATCCCTGAGGGATCTTATGAAATTGAAAATTTAGAGGAGGAAATAAAAAAACATGTAGCTTTTAGGTTAAACGCTAATAATAACACCCTAAAGGCCGAGATGAAATGTAACGAGGATGTGCACTTTGAAAAGGAAGGAACTATAGCTCCTTTGTTGGGATTTGAGAAAAAATTGTATGAAAAAAACAAACAACACCTGTCAACAAATACGATACAGATAATAAAAGTAAATTCAATTAAAGTTGAATGCAATATTGCACGAGGATCATTTAACAATGGCAGGGAAGGACACACAATTCACGAGTTTTATCCGACTGTTGAACCAGGGTATAAAATCCTAGTGATACCTAACCCGATCATTTATTTGCCTGTAAACGTTCAAAGAGTAAATAACATATCTATTCAGCTACGTGATCAGGACGGTGATCTGGTAAATTTTAGAAACGAAGTAGTATCATTAACGCTACACTTGAGAAGGCGTCAGAATGGGATTGGTATTTAGGGAGACATCAAACGTCACAACCGTCATTACACAAAAGGAAACAGAACGATTAACATCGTCAAGTGTAAAATTTCTAGAGTCCCTTGGCTTTCGAGTAAAAAATGTTTTCAATAGAAAGTGCCGCAGAGTATGAGGACACTGTTACGGGCTATGAGTACCATACATATAAACCTTATGCATCGTGTACCTATAAGAATAACGATGAAATTAGAATCGCTGTAAGTCAGCAAGATATAATAACGGCTCCATTTGAAAGTACACTACACATAACAGGGAAGGTTACAGGAAAAAAGGTAGGCGGCATTGAAACAGACGTCTCATTCGTAAACAATGCTGTGGCGTACCTTTTTGACAACATTCGATTTGAAATTGGTGGTATTGAAGTAGACCACACAAAGAACCCCGGTATTACCAGCACAATTAAAGGACTCATGTCGGTACGTGATCAAGAGAAAGATGGCTTAAAAAATGCTTGTTGGTTAGGGGCAGGAAAAACTTTAGCTCAAGTAAAAGAATTTACATTTTCCGTTCCACTAAAAATGTTGCTTGGATTCTCAGAAGATTATAAGAAGGTCTTGGTGAACGTTAAACAAGAGATTATCTTGCTAAGGTCAGCTTCTGACGCAGATGCTATCACATCCGGTGACGCGACCTCTTGCACCATAGATATAACCAGTTTGTACTGGCGACTTCCTCATGTAACTGTCAGCGATACGTTTCGTCTAAAACTTTTGCGAATGATTGAAAAAGACACAGCAATTCAAATACCCTTTCGCTCATGGGAATTACATGAATACCCATCCCTTCCACAAGCCTCTCGTCAATCTTGGACAGTTAAAACTACATCACAATTGGAAAAACCACGATATGTGGTTTTGGCTTTTCAAAAAGATAGGAAAAATAACTTGGCTAAAGACATGTCCTGTTTTGACGCATGTGACCTTACCAATGTCAAGCTTTATCTGAACTCCCAATATTTTCCTTATGATAACATGCATGGTGATATGACGCTATTTTATGAAATGTTTCTAAGATTCCAAAAATCATACTACGGTAGAGACTCGTATCCAGGAGTGGATTTGGACACTTTTAAAACTGAAACACCATTGTATGTCATCGATTGTTCTAAACAAAACGACACAATCAAGTCTGGACCTGTAGATGTTAGGTTAGAATTTGAGGCAAAAAATAACTTTCCCGAAAAAACTACCGCTTATTGTCTTATTTTACATGACTCCCACCTAGTGTACACCATGCTAACAGGATCAGTAAAAAGAGTTATGTAATACCATAATAATTGTCAGTCACAATCGTGGAACCGAGAGTGGATGTTGTGTCTTGGTCAAACAGCATGGATAAAATAGGAGCGTTTAGATTAACCACTCTTAAAGATGGAGATTTTGATAAAATTGGAGGTTTTATAACAGTTTATAAAGAGAACAATGAATCTTTTGTAAGATTTTTGGATTTTTCCCGCGGATTAGTAGAGATTGAAACAGGCGATGACGTAATCAAGGTAGAGATTATTATAAATAGAAAGGAAAGGGAGGGGGTGGATTACACGTATGACATGGGGAGTCAGTGTTAAACCCTCTCAGTTGCAGACATGGAGTCTTCCGATACGGATGTGTTGATTCTATCTCAGGAGCAGGAGGAAAATCAGGTAAGTATGGACACCGACCTTATTCGTATTCCCAGACGTAGGGAACGTATTGACGTGTTAAACGGTATTTTCCTTAAAAAAGTTTACTTTTTAAACAACGAATTAACAAAATGTGCGATAATTGGGATTTTTAAAGATAGAGCCAATAGTCTGGGTGTGTTGTTTAAAGGACGTAAAGGATCGGTGTACTGGTCAAGGGACATGTTTGCACAGTTTTCCGCGTATTTTGAGGCTATCACATCAGCATTGGAAAAGAAGACTAAATTCTACTTGCGATTAGAAGGAGGAGAAGATATCAAAGTAAAAAATGTATTTGGTAGATCTTGCGCATTTCTCTATGACGGAGAGCATTCGTTAATGCTTAACTTGCATGAATGGTGTCAGTTTATGGCTTACCTCCCACTCGTGAACAAGTATATTGCGGAGCTGTTTTATGATGAAGATTTAGTTAGAGATTATATTTTCAAAGTCAATAGTGGCGCAGAAGACGTGTTGAAACCTGACGAAATTGTTTGTGCAGATTTTAATCAACTGTTGGAGGAATTACACATTGCAAATGGCAGCCATCTTGGAATTTCACGGGTTCAAGGACAACAATAACCGGTTTATTGTCAAAGAGCTGGCCATTGTCGCAAATAACTTTCAAAGTCAAATAATTTTCAAAGCTCCTCACAGTTTTTACTTTTTAAATGCAAAAATGCGTCGCACAGCTCGGTGGTTAACAAGACACTTTCACAGTATTAAATGGGACGACGATGGAGCCCCATACAATGAACAAATCATTCGTGATTTGTGCAAGCCCTTTCCTGTGATTTATACAAAAGGGCTTGAAAAGGTCAAATTCCTTCAGGAGTTTCACCATAATGTCAAGGAAATCACTTGGGATCAAGGCGAACCTTGTACAGTGCACTGTTTGCTCCCTCAACACCAGGTTGATACAAGCGCTAAGTGTGCTCTGTACAGTGCTCGATCCTTTTGGCAAAACCTATAAAGACAGGAGAAGTGATTAAAATCTAATCATTTGCAATGGAGACAGCGTGGAAGTTACTTTCCCGGGAGCACAAAGCTCCTGACGGAGTTATGTCTGACAGTTTTATTATGAAATTTGACTCTTTTATGGACTGGAATTTGCTATCGGATAACTATGATTTTTCACTAGACATGCTGAGAGTCTATTTTCACAGAGTTGTCTGGTCCAAAGTGCTGCGGCGGAAACTTTTTTCTGAAAACTTTCTCAGAGAAATGGCACCAAGCTTTGACAGTGCAGCTTGGGAAGTGCTCAGTAGATACCAGTTCCTTTCAGAACAGTTTATTCACGATTTTTCAAATAATGTTGATTGGGACAATATTGCTTTGTATCAGAATGTAAGCGGAAAGTTCCTAACCGATCACAAATACTTGGAAGAAGAAAAAATTATCCTATGAGTGATTAGTAAAGGGGCGGGGGTGGTCGGCATTCAGTTGAGGTCAACCCCGTGATGGCTTGAACGGACTCATAGTAGATTGTAAATAGCTGTAAGTAGTATACCTCCACAAGTGATTAGTAAAGGGGCGGGGGTGGTCGGCATTCAGTTGAGGGCATCCCCGTGTTGGCTTGAACGGACTTGTGAGGTTTGTAAATAATTGCACATAGTATACCACTGATAGTGATTAGTAAAGGGGCGGGGGTGTTCGGCATTCAGTTGAGGACAACCCCGTGTTGGCTTGAACGGACTTTCAGTGGTCGTTAAATAGGTGTAAATAGTATACCTCCATGGGTGATTAGTAAAGGGGCGGGTGTGCTCGGCATTCAGTTGAGGGTATCCCCGTGATGGCTTGAACGGATCTATGGAGGTTATAAATATATTAACGCCGCAGCACTAAAGGGAGGTAGCAATTTGCCTGCGGTTGGCTACCACCGTAAGTGGGCGTTGTTGGGGCCCCTTACCCCAGAGGCTAGGACTACAGGTGATGCTCTGGGTAAACAAAAAGAACGCGCCGAGGCCCCTACCTCTTGGGTGGTGTGGAAACGTGGGCCCATAAGAATAGTCATACTATAATATATGTGAAGCTCTAACAAAGTTGTTGTTTCTAATCTGCAAGAGAACGGGTCATTAAGGTCAGTCAGCTGCGATAAAACTTGCTATATAATGGAAACCATGTGTTGGTATTGAACACAGTTTACAAAATGATTGCTATAGTGTTTTTTGTTTTTTCAAGCCTGAATGTTATTACAGCTTCACCCCCTCGAAACAGAAACGTAAGTATACCATAGGTTGTTTGGTAATTTACTGTGTGTGTGTGTGTATATGTGCGTGTGTGTGTGTGATTTTCTTATTTTAATACAATTTCCTCTTACAGCCCCTACAACCCCGGTATTTTCCATTAGAAGAGGACCATTTGATGGCTTCTTCTAACTGGACTGATGAACCACAAGCATCCACTCCAAGGGTAAACCGACGGCTTTACTCAGAAAGGGAAAACATCAATCCAGTGAGGATAACACCCGGAGCTAACCGCCCCAGACGACCACCTTCCCCTGACATTTTTGCATCACCAGAGACGAGAGGATGGACTGGCGACCAAGCTACCTCTTCTCAAGACAATAGACAAACATCCCCTCCATCTCCTGATCCATTTGAATTTCCACCAAGTCAAAGAACATTGGTAAGTCTAGGTAATAGTGTTGTAAAAGGTATATTTTTTCATCTAAACAGGATTACATATATTCCAATTGTTTACAGACTTTATCCAATCAACAACAACAACAGGAATACATAAACCAGGCTCGAGCTGTTTCATTTACAACACCGAATCACTCGAGACAGCAGGATCAACACAGAGGATCACCAGTTAGATTTGCTAACCTCGAACATCGTCGGAGACTTTTTACAACTCCTCCATCACCCTCAATATTGGTGAGTGTTCACAATCATAGGGCAATGGTGCAATTTTTTTTTGTTTTATGCTTTGAAGATAAACATGTAACATGTGTGTGCAATCTGCAGGATGATGTCTACATTGCGGCTGTACACGGACCCCCGCCACCAAGAGCTAGAGCAAGGGTGAATGGTTGCACATGGACTGTATGCCAGCTGTGTATGAGACGTATGAGTCCCAGCTGTGATGGAAGTATTCTATCAGGAGTGTTACATCGTGAAAACTCGCTGGTCGACAATCTGTTACGGGTTAGTTTCATATCTCTCTCACTCAATCTCTCTCTCTCTCTCTCTCTCTCTCTCTCTCCCCCCCTCTCTCTCTCTCTCTCTCTCTCTGTCTATGCAAAAAAAAAATATTTCATGTTTTTGTTTCAGAGTGATACGGCACTCTCACCACCATGGCAGTCTGAAGAGGTGATTGATGTCCTGCTGGAGTGGATGATCATCCTAGCGGGAGTGCTAGGAATGTTGAATTATTTTTTCATAGAATGTTCTGATCAAGAGAGGTGTGCTTTGGCACCCTCTATATGGAACGAACTTTACAAAGGTTTAAGCACTCCTCTAGGATTGTCAAGTGAAAAAGTGGCCGGGATTGCCGAAAGGCATGGGTTCCCTACTTATAGTCAGATATCACCCTGAGCCGACCCCTCGCACCGCCCCCAGACGAACAACTATTGGAAGCATGCCCCCCATAGTGACAGTGCGAGTGGCCGCCCCACATCCCTAACAAAAGTGAAAGGCCGTGGGTGAATATTAAAAACAAACAAACAGTTGTCAACAAAGCCTATAATTAATCAAACAACTTACTCATCTGACGACTGGCAAAACACTTAAACCATGTTCAAAATTCGCTGGCGTAGAAAATAAAGCAATTGTCTGAAGTAAAATATATTGCCTTCAGAAAACAACAAAGTTTGACAGGTTAAATTGACAGTCGCTCACCTTCTGCCGAAAATGTGCTCGGCAGCGGAAAAATAGCCCCGGGGTCTGCAGGACTGCTGCCAGACCCAAACTGAACGAGTTCCGGCGCAAGGCCAGCACTCGCACTATAAAAAAAACTGAGGCGTGACATTGGTGGGACGCTTGGTGGACATGTCACGGCTCAACCTCCCCCCCCAAAGGAGGACTTCCTCTCCAAAAAAAAAGAAAACAACCTCTCCCAATTCTAGAAGATCTCAACACCACAGATCAACTCAAGTGTCTGAAGTGGGGAACGCCAAAAGTCTTTCAACTGGAGGGACTACTCACCCCCAGGGTTTGCACTGGCCAGTGCTGGAAAATTTACTAGGGAAAAATCTTCAGCAGCGCACAAGGGACAGAAGAGGTGATCAAGCTCTCTGGCCCAGTGCACTTCCCACTCAGACACAAGAGTAAAGAAAGATGACCTACGGAATTGTTCCCCGGAAAGGCTTCAGATGAGAAATGTGAGCCCTCCGGAAAACTTGACCAGTCTGCGGATTTCCAAGCCGCACGGAGACAGGAGTCAAGAACTTCAAGATGCGGTGGGGACCTGACCACCGATGAGACAACTTAGCGGCTCTCTTGTCCACGGCCGAACTGACCGGATGAGCCTTACAGAAAACCAAATCCCCCACCTGGAAAGGATTGTCCAACCGACCTCGATTGTGCTTCCTCCGTACCAATTCCCTAGCTCGGATCAAGTTCCTCCTAGCCGCCTGCCAAGTTGCCTTGACATTGGCTGCACCAGGGGGTGGCAGAAGGTCGCCAATTTTCCACACATTTGCCAAAGGATTATTGGGTGGATAGCCCAACAACAGCTCGAAAGGGACCGCCTTGTGACTCTCATGGTGTGCAGTATTGAAAGCAAATTGAATCCAAGGAAGTTCCTGATCCCAGGTGGTCTGCTTGTCAGCATGAAAAGCTATGAGAGCGGATCGAAGATTTCTGTTGAACCTCTCAGCATGGGAAGGCTGTGGATAGTAAGGAGAAGTGGTCACATGGCGGATACCGTGCCCAAAGCACATTCTTTTGAAAAGGTGAGACACGAACTGAGTTCCGTTGTCGGAAACAATGGTGGCGGGTATCCCAAAGTGTTGGAACAAATGGGTACGAAGTGCCTGCACGGTGAGCTGTGCAGTGGCGTTCCTCAAAGGAAAAAGCCAACAAAACTTGGAGAAGGCATCCACACAAACAAGTAAGAATTTGTTTCCTGACTTGCTACGTGGGAGAGGCCCTACATAGTCTATGAAAACCTTCTCCAAAGGTCTCTCCGCCACCTCAGATGACAACAACCCATACTTGGTATTCTGAGCAGGCTTGCTTAGCGAGCATGTTTGACAAGAACGCACTCGTGCCGCAATGTCCCTGTCCATACCCTTCCAGATGAACATGTCCCTAACCTTCGCAATGGTCTTGTGAATCCCTAAGTGCCCACCCACAGGGGAAGAGTGAAAGTACGCAAAGACCATGGGTACAAGAAGACTAGGCAGCACAATCTTGGGTTTACCTCGCTGTCGGTCTCGACAACAAAGGGCACCCTGGGACAGAAAATACGGGGGGTGGGCTCCCCCATTTTGAAGCTCACCAATGATCTTAGCCAGCTCGGGATCTTTTAACTGAAGTGGGATGAACTCAGAAAAGGCAAGGGGAAACTCCAGGAGCACGGCACACCCAGTGTGCTCCTCCTGATCAGAAGGTTGGTCGTCAGGTGAATGATACATCCTGGATAAAGTGTCAGCAATCACATTCTGCGTGCCTCGAACATGTTGCACTTGGAATTTGAGGGAAGATATTTGGACCACCCAACGACCAATTTTCCCAAGCTGGCGAGGATGTGCAAGGAGCCACGAGAGTGCTTGGTTGTCGGTTTCCAACAAAAACTCTTTATGTTCCAAAAAACGTCTGAACTTATTCACTCCAAACACGACAGCCAAACACTCTAACTCATACACAGAAGAGCTTTTCTTTTCGCATGGGTTCAAAGTGCGTGAGGCATACGCAATTGGCTGCCTAACACCATCTACCTCTTGAGACAACACAGCCGCAATTGCGACGGAGGAAGCATCGGTTTGCAAAACAAACTTTTGACTGAAATCTGGCATCGCCAAAACCGGAGGTTGCATGATAGCTTCTTTCAGAAGATCAAAAGACATCTGTTGTGCTTCACCCCAAACAAACTTGGCGCCCTTCTTCCGAAGCTCATTGAGAGGAGCCGCCAACTCAGCCACATTGGGGATGAAGCGCCGGTAGAAACCCACCATGCCAATGAAACGGGCAATGCCTTTGACATCTCTGGGAGGAGGAAACTCCCTGATAGCCTGGGTTCTAGCCGGATCGATACAGACACCTCGTGAAGATACTAGATGACCTAGGAAAGAAATCTCAGCCTGAGCAAAACTAACTTTCTCGGGATTTACGGTAAGGCCAGCCCTAAGCAACCTATTCATGACTTCCTCAAGATGAACCAGATGGTCTTCAAAGCTCTCACTGTACACCAAAAGATCGTCAAGATAGTTGAACACAAATTTGAACTTGACGTCATGGAAGATGGAGTCCAGAAGTCTGGTGAGGGTCTGGGCCCCCACAGCTAGGCCCATGGGTACACGTGTGAACTGGTACAAGTTCCACGGAACGCAGAAGGCAGTGAGAGGTCGAGATTCAGGTTTCAAGGGAATCTGATGGTAAGCCTGGTTCAAATCAAAGACGGAAAAATACTTGGCCTTACCGAACCAATCGAACGCAGAGTGCAAATCAGGGAGAGGGACAGAGTCAATTTCAATCTGAGCATTCAACTTGCGATAATCTAGAACCATTCGAGACTTGCCATTTGGCTTTGGAACTAGAAAAGCTGGACTAGCGTAACTTGAGCGAGAAGGCTCAATTACCCCATTTTCAAGAAGCTCATTGATGATTCCACGGAGTGTCTCCATTTTGGGTGGAGCAAGTTTGTAAGGATGGGAACGAACTGGACGGGTGTCAGTCAAACGGATTTCGTACTCCAAAAGATTGGTGACTCCAAGCTTTGGCGTCAGCACCTCAGGAAAACGAGAACACAATGTTCTGATTGCTTCAGCCTCACCAGGAGTCAGATGCCCTAAAGGATCAACTTTTGGTTTGCTGGGTTTCTCAGGCTCTACCACAGCTGCACCATCCACAATTTCATCCGCAAAAGGAATGAGCACCCGTCTTGCGAAACGAAAGAAGCACTGGCCTTTGCCTAAATCCAAAATCAGGCCACAATGCTTGATGAAATCCGCTCCCAAAATGACAGGAATGCAAAGGTCCTTGGCTACCCAAAAACTCCACACCCAAGAAAAATGTTCAATCTTGAATTTCAAACGGGCTTCATAGATGATGGGAAGTGGGGATTTCGATGCAGTCCAGCAGATGTGGGTACTTCGCTCAACTTGCTTGATTAGCCCAGAAGATTTTAGATTTTCAAACAGGGAAAGGGAAATGAGACAACGGGCTGACCCAGAATCCACAAGGGCCTTCTGCACCGTTTTACCTAAGAAGATGTTGAGTCGTGGGCAAGTTGAGCGCGCCGCTTTCACTCCCATGCATGCAAGCTCCCTCATTCCCCGCGACAGAGGCTCCCCAAAACCAGCACTCCCAGAAGGGGCAGTACTCAGAGAAACCAAATTCCTGCTGACTTTCTCCAAAACAGCTTCCTCACAGGGCGGTTTAGGCAAACTTTCCCCTTGTGAGCTACTCAGGTTTTTGGACAAAGTCGCAAGATTAACCCTCTGACGACACTCTCGTCTCATGTGACCTGTTTGACCACAACTAAAGCAAACAATAGGACGCCTCTGTCTCTGCGGTATTTCAGGACCTTGACCCACGGAAGCTACAACGGGATGGGGAACAGTCTGGGGAAGATGCCCCAAAACATGCTCCCTCTGAAAATCAGCGTCTTGAACGCTCCGTGAAAGGATGACCAACCTATCCAGGTCTGCAAAAGAAGAAGGCTTCGGAGCAAAAATCAGTCTGGACCGCTCCTCAGGCTTCAACCCCTGCAAGACAATGTCCACCAGTTGGTTTTCAGGGATGCCCAGCCGTAGGACACGCCACACGCCACGAATGTCACCCACATACTGACTGAGAGTTTCGTCAAATTTTTGAGGTCGAAAAACTCTCTCAACCTTCAATCTCTCCATGACCCTGAAGGGGACAAAGAGCTCAAGCACTTCACTGTGAAAAATGTCAAAGTTTACTCCCCGTTTCAAACAATCTAATAATTTGTCACCAAGAGGTCTCAGGCAGAGTGGAACCAGCAGTTCCAACACTACTGAGTCCTCCATGCCTGGGAACTCCTTCAGGTGCAACACCTTTCCCAAAAACTCCAACAAAGGTTCCACCTCTAAACCATCAATCGGGCGAATGTCGCTCAAAACCCCAGCAATGGGATTGGGCAGTGGAGCAAACAAACCCATTTTGCTCTCAGTCAGTCGACCTACTTTCAAAACACACACAAAAAATTTTACAACGAACAATTCACAAACTTAACTAACTAAAGACTCTGGACTGAAATGCCTACAGTCAGATGAGGTCCCAAACAGAAGAACCTGCCCATACACACCGCCTAAGCCACCAAAAACAAAAAAACACGGACTTACACTCACAACATACACACATACATACATACACTAAACGACAACACCTAACATTTGTGTGATGAGGTAAACACACACACACAGTTTCAATTTTGGGTTTGGCCATGCTTTTGACACTCTTGCTCCCAAAGGATGCAAGTCATTAACCAGATTCCACCCGGTGACTCGGCCAAGGGCGAGCTCCTAATAAAATACAACAGTGTGCTTACCCCACCACGACAACATTTCTTCAAAAAATTCCCAAGACTGCCAGACCAGCATCACCCAAAAATCAAATCCATCCACGGCCCTTCAAAACAAATCAGAACGTGGACAGTGATCGGAACTCTAAGTATCCAAGTCATGAAACCGAAGTTTCACAACAAGGCACCCAGGACGCAACCAAAAAACCACGCTCTGCTACCATCTGAGCCGACCCCTCGCACCGCCCCCAGACGAACAACTATTGGAAGCATGCCCCCCATAGTGACAGTGCGAGTGGCCGCCCCACATCCCTAACAAAAGTGAAAGGCCGTGGGTGAATATTAAAAACAAACAAACAGTTGTCAACAAAGCCTATAATTAATCAAACAACTTACTCATCTGACGACTGGCAAAACACTTAAACCATGTTCAAAATTCGCTGGCGTAGAAAATAAAGCAATTGTCTGAAGTAAAATATATTGCCTTCAGAAAACAACAAAGTTTGACAGGTTAAATTGACAGTCGCTCACCTTCTGCCGAAAATGTGCTCGGCAGCGGAAAAATAGCCCCGGGGTCTGCAGGACTGCTGCCAGACCCAAACTGAACGAGTTCCGGCGCAAGGCCAGCACTCGCACTATAAAAAAAACTGAGGCGTGACATTGGTGGGACGCTTGGTGGACATGTCACGGCTCAACCCCAACACCCACAAACACCGACTAGGCGAGATAGCTCCCCTCCCGTCTGTAGGGTCTGTTTAGATCGTACACCCACGGTGATGTTACGTTCCTGTGGACACGTATTATGTCAAATATGTGTCCACAGAGTATATAGATGTCCGGTATGCAGAACCACTATTCTAGGAAAACAACGTATATTTTATTAGAAAAACAAGTGACAGTTAGACCATACCATCTAGCCATCTTGTTAGCTATTACATAACTAGCTCAGTGACCTTGCGGTCAGATGTAGTGGGGGGAGCCCGGGCAGTATAAAATCCCCACCGCACACCATATTGGTATCACATTCAGCAGTCACTCAGCAGACACTCGCCACTCCAGCAGACACTCCCTCTTTCTCCACCAAGACCATCCAGGATTCTCTCTCCCTCTTCTCCACTCCAGGAATAATCACCGTAATATACAAGTAGGTATTGTAGTAGAATAAAAGGCATGAATTGACTCACTACACTAACCCAACTACTGCAACTAATAATTTTTCGTCTAATTATTATTATAAAATACTTAAGAGATTGTTTTGTGTTACAGAAAATGTCATCCCTGAGTGCAAGACTTGCGGTTCTTAACAGCTCTCCAGAGACGGTTCACCCGAAAGACCTCGTTGGGCAACCTCCATCACTGATTGTAGGTGCTAAGAAGGTGACAACACGTTTTGGGAGGATGGCGACCATTCTGAACATCCAGAGAGAGGACATTATAACGTCGATCTTCCTCCCTAACAAATTCACAGAGGCGTTGGATGAGTCGGATCTGGAGACAATCGTCCAAGAGGGCTACTACCTGAAGATTATTTTTGATAAAGATGGAACTACTCCAATTTGTATGATTGAAAAGAAGTTTTAATAAATTTGTCTAACTGTCACTATATATTTTGTTATTATTATACCATTGGTAGAATCCTAGAGATATATTCATTTAAGTCAGTTTTATGGAACAAAAGTAACATGGCATCCACAACCTTGTTGATAGCATCATAAAAGGTATATTAATTTGAGCCAGTTTTATAAAACAGAAATGACATGGCATCTGCCATCTTGGTACTAAACACAAAAAGTGGAACACAAACCACTACCATCTTAAGGTATTATTAATATGAGGTTGTAGGGATTACACCTACAGTGTTGCAATCTGGTGATAAAACTATAAAACACCAAACAACCACCATCTTAATGTATAATTGGTGTAAGGTGTGCAGGTCAGTTGTAAAATTGTACCTACAATACTGCAATCTGGTGACAAAAAATCCAACGACTATTCTATTATACCACCTCAGACTCTTGCTCTACAAACTGACGTCATAGCTCAATGGCTAACACTCCCGCCTCACATGCTGGAGACACGGGTTCGATTCCCGACTATTCCTAAAAACTTTTTATCACACTCTTAACCTCCAAGGACAAACCTAATTAGTCAACACCATGATAACAAGCTTATCTTGACCCCAAGGTCATGATAACAAGCGTATCTTGACCCCAGGGTCACGATAACAAGTCTATCTTCAATCCCAAGGTCAATGACCCAGTTCAAGGTCATTTTGGCCTATCCTCCCATGAGGTCTACTGACATGCTTTAAATCGTAATATACTCGTTAAAATAAATAAAACCCCTAATACAACACACCTGAGCACGTGTTGTTGCCTAATACCAACAATAACCAATAGTTCGGTCATTTAATCATATTTGGGTTTTACCCAATTCTTTACCTCTAAAATAAATTAACTGTTTGTTTAACAGGCTAATATAAAATCACAAAATCAACAAGTAATTTACTTGCTAATTTCTTTATATATTTTTTTAATTATAATTTTTTTTTTTTACTAATAATTACTATTTTTTTATTCTTATGTAGTATTTTATACTTCACACAAGAGTTTTGAAAAATAATTTCATAGCAAGAATAGATATTGCTTAGGTACGCATTGTAGTTTACCATAAATTTAGAATTAAACCTATAAAGGTTTAACATTACATTTTAGTCTTTAGAAGAAAGTTTGTTTTGTTTTTCACCAGAGGTCCCAAGATCCTCTGAGTATCTTTTATTTTTATGGCTCCCGGCTCCATTTATTCCGTACCTAATTCAAGGATTATTAACCCCAATGGGAAAAATATTTAAAGTCGTTTCCTCTGTTTTTGTTTTTAAAGAAATAAAAAAATATCTTAAGCATTTGTTTAAAACATTTTGAAAATGCTTTGCTTCTCTAAAATTAATAGTAAAACCTATGTCAATAATAAAAAGTATTGTATATATTTCAGATCTATAGTACATGATTATATTAATAAACCATAGCTATAATATCCAGTAAAATTGAAGCTGCACCCAATTAAAAAATTATCACCAAACATACCTCTGTATGACTTACATACATATTAGTAAAAAGAGAACAAAAATATAAAAATTACAAAGAAATTATCAACAAACTTACCTTTACTAATTTATGGAGATGTTTTAGTTTCTAACAATATTACTTGTAGCATGCATAATTATACTGTTGTAAAATACGAAAGCCGCCTCAATTTAAGTGATATGTGTTTACTGATGAACCTTAGTGATTTTAGTAAATTCTTATGACGTAATGGAATTGAAGAGTTATCCTCGTGATTTTTAATATTCTAAATCCACCACATAAATTGTTAAAAATTTTTTAGTGGTTAAATTGTTAAGCCACTACAAATTCTTGCAAAGGGAAAAAACTGTCAATACAAACATGGTCATAATTTTGTACTATTATTTATCACATCTAACATTTAAGTGGGGTTTATGTGATTTCAGCCTTAAGTGCATTTTGGAATCGCTTAAATTCGTATTTAAGGGACCAAAATTCAATTAATTGTTACTCTCCTTATTAACTGTGCTTGATTTGCTTGAAGTAAAAATACCGTGTCAACAAACACAATATAATATGTATAATATATTTTATTCAATACAGTAGCTTAGTCCTAAGACTGGTCTACAGGAAAAGTATAACTATTTTATAGTTTGGTAACATTTTGAATACAAGTGATAGCTCAATTCGTTGAATCTACAATACCACTTAATTATCGAATTCATATGAACACCTGGTCATGAAGGAATGGTCTGGAACGGTATCAAGAAACTTCAACGTGTCTCAGATGTATTTTAAAGCACTGAATTCAAGTAAATACACACGGTAGTGATACTATCATGAATCTCAGTAAAAAACACATTGAATTTCGTTTGAGGGTTGGTGACATGGCACAATCTAGCTTCAGTTCTAGAAATTCCTGGCAATTTTGTACATTATTACTTTTGTCCGTGACAAAGTCGCTCTAGTGTTCGTGTCATGTACTCATCACGTGGTGTCGGTAGGGATGACGTCATTATATGAATGATACAAACCGAAAGTGTCATCTGCTGATTTCACTGACGATAATAGTTCCTTGTAGTAAATATAATAACGTGCGATTATTACATTTTTTGGATTATAATCGTGTGATATACTTAATCATAAATTTTGGCGAGATTGGTTTATATTTAAACTCATGTCTCAGTAATTTAAGTTTATTTTTTTATTGGCAGAATAATAAATCTTACCCTTAGGTCTAAATGTCTTCAGGTGACCAAAATAGCGGAGTAACACCTCTTGCACCTATGTCTTAAAATGGCCACCAAAACAGATCATGAACATTTTGCTGAAAGTGCAAGGCAAATTTTTACTGGAAGTTAGTTGTCTAATTGATCAAAATACCATTCCATATCATATGCATTTAAAATATTTAAAATCTCTCTATAAGTTGATTCATAAAGTTTATCCCTTACAAGATATTTAGTGCCTATAAAAAGCACGCATGTGAACTTGGTAAAAGTTTTCGCTAACCACACACTGCAAATATTATGTCCTACAGTTCATGAACCTTGAATTAGCCAACAAGCAAATGGGGCAGAGAGTCGTAAAAATACATGAGGCTAAGATCTCATGGGAATTGCCAGTGAACAAACAATACTTAATAGCTTTCTGTGGGATTCACTGAATTTTCTGTCGAGTAGGTTATTTTTCCAAACATTGGGTAACGATACAAATCAACGTTTGAATACGGTTTAGAATGAAAGTACAATAAAATTTAAAAATCTATAATTGAATGCCATTGCAAATATAATACGCAGATTTTTTTATGTAGGATAATGAATCGTTAATCAACTAATATAAAACATTTATAAGAAGAGGTAAATTGATTGTTAAGAGTAACTAAATTTCAATTTAAAATTACATCAATAATTAAGTTATTCTTTTAACGAAATGTTTAGTACAACTTATGAACACAAGTCTTTATTGAGATTACCTTGCAGCTTTTATCCTGATTATGAGAATCTATTAATTTATCTACGAGTATTGTTTTGTTCGTGTTTGTTCTGAATACGTTTGTATATATTCAAGGAATAAATCTACCAATGGGCACCTAGAAGTTCATAACACTATATGACTGTTTGTTAAAATGTTATTTTAGCTTTTCATATCGTTGTCATATGCATTTTTTTTATTCACAAGCCTAATAACTCCTTGTACGTAAGTCCTAGATTATTAATGTAATTATTTGACTATCGCGAAAGCTACGATCCTTGAAGTTAGTCACACATCATAGGCTATCTTACGTCACCATACAATGTAACAGAGAGGTTGGCCTACTGATTTGTTTATTCAAAGTCGATGGCATGTTATTCAGAAATCAGAAATATTTGCCTTCATTTCCGTCTAAAATACTGGGTTATTGACCTTTTAGTTGTTGAAGCATCCCAATAATAGAAGAGGCATAGTAGGAATACAAAACCCCTGTTTCCATTGTTGTCTTTGCTATTGCTTCCTTTGCAAGTCAGTCATATTTACTGAACAAAGGATGGATTCAATCAATATTTTGTTTTGTTTTGCTATTGTTGGGTATGGTTTGAGAGAGTATAGATTGTATATTGATTTAAAAATACATCTATTATTATAGAGAGCCATGGGCTTTGGTTCTGGAGGTTCAAGGTTCAAATACCGCCAATTAACAATGAATTTTATTTAAGTGATAATGCCACGACACCCTCCAGACCTAGCCTAAAGTGATGTGTAAAACAATCCCCAAAGGAATAAACATTTTCTTGAATTATCACATGGCCAGGGAAGGGAATCTCTCAAGATATAATCCATGGTCTGAAATACTTAAATTTTCTTTCGAAATAGTTGGACCTAAACTTTAAGTACATTCAGAACAAATGTTTCATTAACTAAAACTTTATTAATTAGGGAAATAAAAGAGTCCCTATGTCCCTATTACAGTGAGCTACTATCAGAATTGTAAAATTTTTTCGATACATGGGTTTTTAGTTTGAGACATTGGGCATGTAGGGTAAGTCAAAGCAGACATAAAGCATTTAAGACATGAAGTATGTTATAGTTTATCGAATAAAAGGCGTCCTTACATTTTGATCAGGTAAAATAGTTTATGGAATCAATAGAAATGTAATTGCTAGACAATTGTCTACATCTTTAATAATTAATTTTTTTAAATAGATACAACTCTAACAGAGGAAATAAATGTTGGCTACATAAAGTCGAAACTTATATGATCATAGTGATTTGAGATACTATAAATAGCCGTATACGCATCATAATGTTTGCTCTGAGGGCCGAGTTTGTTTCATGTTTCGTGTTCAAAACTTTTTATCGTCAGTACGAGGAATATGAAACACAACACCATATTTCCTGGTTTAAAAATGTTCAGTTGGTAAAAAATATTAGCGCAACATTATTTATATATTTTTTACCGGTTTGTGAAAAATACTGGTTATTTGCAGTTATATTGTATGGTGTCTACATTCTTTCCTGAGTTCTTGGTAGAACATAATGGTTATATTACAATTAGTTGTCCTATAGTGTGTTTATTTTAAAATAGTATTTTTCTACTTTTTATATTCCCAATACATTACTTTCATTATAGGTCAATACTTGTCATTTGTTTAAACATTTCTACATATTACAGTAAACATGTATAAATTAGTTTATTCGGAATTTAATGGAAGTAATCTCTATACAATTTTTATTTTTTTACTATTTAATTATATTAGCCCACTTAATATGAGGAAAGTTCCAGAAAACAGGTTTTGATTGTAATTTTCATAATATTGTCCTTGCTTAGGATTAAGGAATTAGTAATCCGCTTAATTTTTCAATCAATTGGAATAAAAAGAAACATATGTTAATTACTCAACACAAACTCAATGAATTTTATTTATGTTCTCCTATTGTAACATATAAAATATATAATTTTAGCTTCAAACATAATAGCAAGAAAGCAGGAAGTTGGAAGGCTGAAAACTATTTGGAAAGACAATTTGGGTAAGTCTTGAAACAAAAGGAATAATTGGGGACAAGCTATGCATACAGTGCATTAAATATAGGTTAGTCACGTAATAAGCAAAGCACAATGACACTTAACCTATATATTAGTTCTCTATTTAGTGTAAACTTTAACTTTAAATGTTAATAAGAGTCCGGATGTACACAGCTAATAAGTCTTAGTTTGATACTGGGTTAGTTATACTTCGGAGGATGTCGAGTTAATTATACATCTATGCCAATTCCCCAACTAACTATTAATATCCCGTCTTGTCTTGGAACTGTGACACAATTAGACAAACATTGTCTGATATCTCTATTAGTCTTAGTCTGTAATTTAGGACAACTTGGTATTGGACTTTGAACTATTGGGGATAAACTTAGTCTTATTTGGTGAAGTTTGTTAGAAATTATCGATAATTTATGTTTCAAATGTACTACCATACCGATACGTAACAATCGAGTTACTAAAATCCTAGCTTTAGGCTGTATTTTAAAATTTATAAAAAATTTTATTTTGAGTTAAGATAACGTAATTTTTAACACATAAATAGTGAAAGTATAAATAAACTTAGCGGAAGAGAACGAACATAAAAGTATAAATTCATTTATGTAGTACTACTAGAACGTCAATTATTAATACATAATAATAACTTCTAGGGGCTATACCGTACAGATCAAAAATCATTTTTTTAGGTTAGTAAAATAATAGTACTGCAACTAATTATTGTACAAAACCTTTTTATTAAAAAGGTTGTAGTTAAGAAACAGCGTATTACAGTTTAAACATTTTAGAAGAAATTACATTTAAAAATTAAACTTCATGAAAAACAGTTTATGAAAAAGTTATGAAATTTAATCCCAAAATTAAAAGAAAGAAGAAAAAGTCCACAAATGTAGTTCCCTGCAGACTCCCAGCAATTCCCAGCAAATTCCCACCACTGCAAGCTGAATGGACCCACTCTGAACATGAGCAGCACCATGTACCAGAGCTTAGCCCCAATCTGTACCTCGTGGGTATTTATAAACATAAACTCAAATTCTATCACTTAACTAATCATCGCTAATAACCAAAAGAGAGCTTTTATTATGATCACACTGTTAATTAATAATGAAAAGAGAGCTTTTATTTTGATCTCACAGTTAAAGACTACGTTTAAAGCTACTTCACTCACTTTTTATTACTGGACGAAAATTACAAGCAAATGAGTAGAAACGTGTATTTTTACTGAAACATTGAAACTAGCACACATAGCAAAACGATGCAGATACTGTAAACTTGCACATTCTGCTGCTAGATAGCAGCACTTGTGGGATCACCTAGCTTGAATTCTAGGCCAAAAAAATGAGTGTACGGTTTAGCCTCGCTGTACGGTTTAGCCCCGCTGTACGGTTTAGCCTCGCTGTACGGTTTAGCCTCGCTGTACGGTTTAGCCTCGCTGTACGGTTTAGCCCCGCTGTACGGTTTAGCCCCGCTGTACGGTTTAGCCCCGCTGTACGGTTTAGCCCCGCTGTACGGTTTAGCCTCGCTGTACGGTTTAGCCCCGCTGTACGGTTTAGCCCCGCTGTACGGTTTAGCCTCGCTGTACGGTTTAGCCCCGCTGTACGGTTTAGCCTCGCTGTATGGTTTAGCCCCGCTGTACGGTTTAGCCCCGCTGTACGGTTTAGCCTCGCTGTACGGTTTAGCCCCGCTGTACGGTTTAGCCTCGCTGTACGGTTTAGCCCCGCTGTACGGTTTAGCCTCGCTGTACGGTTTAGCCTCGCTGTACGGTTTAGCCTCGCTGTACGGTTTAGCCTCGCTGTACGGTTTAGCCCCGCTGTACGGTTTAGCCTCGCTGTACGGTTTAGCCTCGCTGTACGGTTTAGCCTCGCTGTACGGTTTAGCCCCGCTGTCCCCTACATTGAAACTAGCACACATAGCAAAACGATGCAGATACTGTAAACTTGCACATTCTGCTGCTAGATAGCAGCACTTGTGGGATCACCTAGCTTGAATTCTAGGCCAAAAAAATGAGTGTACGGTTTAGCCTCGCTGTACGGTTTAGCCTCGCTGTACGGTTTAGCCCCGCTGTACGGTTTAGCCTCGCTGTACGGTTTAGCCTCGCTGTACGGTTTAGCCCCGCTGTACGGTTTAGCCCCGCTGTACGGTTTAGCCTCGCTGTACGGTTTAGCCCCGCTGTACGGTTTAGCCTCGCTGTACGGTTTAGCCCCGCTGTACGGTTTAGCCTCGCTGTACGGTTTAGCCTCGCTGTACGGTTTAGCCTCGCTGTACGGTTTAGCCTCGCTGTACGGTTTAGCCTCGCTGTACGGTTTAGCCCCGCTGTACGGTTTAGCCTCGCTGTACGGTTTAGCCTCGCTGTACGGTTTAGCCTCGCTGTACGGTTTAGCCCCGCTGTCCCCTACATTGAAACTAGCACACATAGCAAAACGATGCAGATACTGTAAACTTGCACATTCTGCTGCTTCTCGCTGTACGGTTTAGCCCCGCTGTCCCCTACAGAAACACACATTTAACACATTTAAGGACCGATTGGTAATGACGTTGTGGCCACCGATGCCCATAATTAATCATGTGCGTACGCGAGTTTTGGCCACCGCAATAACATTACCGTTTGGTCCTTAAATGTGTTAAATGTGTGTTTATGAATTGTGTGACTGTTTTATGCTTATATTGAAACCGAAGCCATAACGAATCACCTGATGATGTCGCTGTGCTGACGATACGTGTAAACTACATCAATTTGGAACGGTAGAAGGTAACACAATTATTATTTAGAAAAGTATGTCAAGGTATAGGAATTACTTGAAATAAAAAAGGGTATAACAATGTAAAAAATAAATAAAGCCCTTTAGTAAACTTGGCGATTATATGACAAGCTAATGAGCATTACAGGTGGCAAAAGATTCCTTCACAATTTCTTCTCAATCTAGAATATCAACTTTTTAACAATCAACGCCATTGTGATCATCTTTCTAACAACGCTAATGAATACTATCAAAAAGCTTTCAACAAGTTCGTCAATAAAGAATATAATCCCTTTAATGAGGCACTTGATATTGCCTCGTTACGTATAATAAAAGAGTCATTATCTTGGTAAACATTTTTCAATCGCTGTCATTAGTTTATAGTGGAACCTTGATAACAAGTGGACCTTAATAGAAAGTATCATTTTCAAATACCTTTTTTTTATAGTACTTTAAATTACATGTTATTGCAAACCTCGATAAGAAGTCAACCCCTCTAACAAGCGTTATTTCAGAATCCACACGAAAGACTTGTTATCAAGGTTCTACTGTACAATGTGCAGCAACTATTGGGTTATTTTCCAAGTAAAGTTTGTGAATTCCCTTGAACAAAATCCGTTTTGACGAATATAGTACAATTACATTGCATTAACAAAATAATATGAAGTTCTCATTGAGTTCTAAGTCTTAGATCATGGACACGAAGTTTTTCTAATCAATTCGCAATCGTTTGAGTCTTGATTTTGATCAAGACAGATAGAGTCTATCCATGTTCTATGTTCGATGTTTCCATGTTCCATGTTTTTAAATTTTTCTTGCCACATTTTTGAAGTAATCTGGATTCCTCGTTTTCCTAACTACAGTCATTTCAATGTTTTCTCTGGAGTTATTTTATAATTGTTTCGTTTGACTCGTAATGTATATTATATTATTCCATCTGTTAGTTTTTCAACTTGCAAGATACGATTATAAAATGACAGTCTTCATACCATGTGAATGGATCTTTGTCTTTTTCTAAGTAGTTTATGTATTGTAGTACATTTATATTTTTTTCTTAATTTTAAGAACAGTTATCATATAAACAGATCGGTTAAGGTATTGTAAACAAAATCATGGAGTTATTTATTATATGCACCTGTGTAGTAGACTGTTTATTTTTCAAAACAGGTATGATGTAAAACATTATAGCACTTAAACTGCACATAAATAGTAATGGTCAAATGTTAAAAATAGTTATAAAATGGAGGAGAGGAAAATTTACCTACTAGTTTCTACATTACTGTTACCGCCTACATGATAGCTGTAAATATATTGTTGAGCTTGTTATAAAATGATAAGGTTATCTTTAGTGTACATATAAAATGAATATTTGAAGTGAAATACAAATTGAAAGAGAATTCCTTCATGCATTTAAAATAAGAATTAACATCTCACATAAACTGTTATGATTCATGCTTAAGTTTTATGTTAAATTAGTTAGTAAAAACTGCAAAACTTTCCTAACTTTTACAAACTTCAACGTTTGAATCCGTAAATAAAATCTCTACATTACCTGATGTATATTTGACTTCCAAAGCCTCAAAGGATCTTTCCGGCCAGTTACGTCTGAATCAAATTTTAAACTTTTCTCCTGAGTCGACGCCACATTTTTATGTAGATTGAATAACTGTAACTTTATATAAACCGATAAGGAAATCTTTTGCTCTTCCATAACTTAGAAAACTGAGTAACAAGCTATCAAAAATTTACAGGATGAGCGTATACGTTAACATACATTATATGAGGTTTTTCCTAATGTGATTCCAAAATGTTCTTTACGAAATCTGGCAGAACACTTATCACATATCTGTAGATACAGACACTCTTTATGTCAGTATATAAGATACTTGTTGATGGCATGGCCAGGCTATATGTTTGTAATGACTCCTAATTTATGTTGATCATACTGGATTTACTGATACAAAACTTACTTATATATTATAGAAGTGAATACACATGTGAATAATATGTTACCTGCATGGGTAAAATTTGTTCTATTTACATAAACTGTAAAGTGACTCCATGCATAATATAGTTGATAAATCGTTACACGAAATATATTTTGTAAATGTTTTGAAAAATAATCACATAAGGTAAAGTATTTACCTAACAAAAGCTACGTTAAAAGTATATTTTAGTTCATTCTAAGTTTAATGGACTTCATTGTTAAATGGCTCAATGTTTATTTTCCTAACATATTTTAAAGTAATCTAGCTAACTACCGTGACAAATGTTCTTAGAACATATTTAGGGGTTCATCCATCTAAATAATACATATCTCACAGAGCAATTTGAATGCATTATCATTGGCTTTAGTTAATTATTACATCTAATGATGGAACAAATAACAGGGTTTAAACCTCAAAGCAAGAACAGACCAGTGTGTAATTGCCAATCTCCTGGTCCTGATTACAGGATCAGTGACTGATCTAATGATTGATTCATTGTCATTGATCTGGCACCGCCTTGATTCATTATTTAGTTAGCTTAGAGACGGTAAATTACTTAATATCCCTATAACAACTTTACTTATAATTTACTTATGGCATGTAGTTTAGTAGTTTTAAAATTTAACTTACATTTTATCCATATACTTACTTTATAACATCCTTAAAACAGTATACAATGTTTAATTACACACAAAGATACTAAATAGATAAGAGATTAATCCTTTTATAATGAAATAGTTATTTGTGCAACTGGTCTCGAGTGAGGCAATTGCATTTTGCACTCGAGTTGCACATTATATTTTCCCTACAGTTACTATAAAACAAATAAATTGGTAAATAAACGTGCCTTCGCGTTGCAAATCTGTTGAAAACGAATTAATGTATTTTACTAATATTATAAATGTGAAAGTTTGTGTGTTTGTTTGTTTGTTTGTTTGAAGTTCAATCACGCATAAACCACTGGACGGATTGGGCTGAAATTTGGCATGATGATAGCTTACATTCCCGATTAACATATAGGCATATTCTTATCTCAAAAATCCTTTCGGGCTCCGCCCCAGTGGCTCTCTAATTCCCCATGTTAACCTTATGAGTATTCATATTTAAAGGGAATTAAAGAATTTAGTCAGCTGTTTCAACTAAAAAAGTTGGTTCTATGATATGGAAAAGCATTAAAAAGTTATAAGATTTACCAACAGGGTGCAGCACTATATTTTTTTTGCATTTATGAAAACAGCTAATTTGAACTAAGCAGCAACAAAAAACTGTGATTCGCAATGAGAACTGTCAAAGTAGGATTGTTTATAGTTATGCATATGTTTTTCATTTCATGAATAATTTGTGATATTTTGCGAATTGATAATTTATTTTTCTCTATTGTTTAGGTAAAATGGTAGAACATTATGGCTATGGTAGATGTGTAATACTATAGAATACTGTAAATTTAAAAAAAGCAAATTTTATCAAACTGTGTCCTCCACCCATTGCAATTGCAAAGCTTGAGTATAACTGCAATAAGCATTTTATACTTATATTCCAACCCCGTACGAAGGACGGGTACTCTGCTAGTATCTTTATATTTTTCAAATCTATTTGTAGAGTTTTTTTATACTAAAACTATTAACTGATATGTGGTGTAGCAGGAAAAAACTGTTCATTGGATTAACGGAGGTTTATTTTGTATTAACTTTACATTTAAATCTTGTATTGGTAAATGAGTGAGGGATCTCTGAATTCAATATAAGTTTAAAATTGGACTTGTACGAAGTTCATAAAGCTCTTTTGAAAGAAATTGTTAATATCGCTTTATTCCGTTCGAAGTCAACCAAAGCCACCTGTCAATAGCATAGATATTGAATCTTTTATTGAAAAAGTTTTAAATAAGATGTTGAAACCATTGGGAAATAATTAAAGTCGTCGCCCTCTTTTTTAGTAAGCATTAAAGGCCTACCATTGGTCAACCACTCCCTTTGCATTTATTGAAATGTATGTTATTATTTACTAATTACCTATCGTAGTTTTTTTATTTATTTTATAGACAAATTAAATTGTTTATAGTTTCTTCGGTGTAACCTAGTCAGATCTTTTAAGATGTCCTATTTAACTTTGTCTGTAATTAAAAGAATTATATACGTGCTATGATATTACTATCAAAACCCAGTGACAGCCTTAGAGATAAAAAATAAATAGTAAATATATTTTAAATAAATGAAATGTTACTCGAACTGTGACATTTTACAAATTTTATCAGGATACCATTAGGTTTCATATCAAAGTATTCACATACTGTGTGGTTACAAAAGCAAATGAAATACAAAGGAGTACTTGGTTATTTAGAAACGTTAAAAGCAGTAATTTCTTTTAAATGGTATATAAAACATATTGGTCCAATATCGCTACATATAAAAACAGCTCGGCAAAGTAAATGAAAGCCCTTGTAACGTCAATCGACTAGAATATTATTGAATCTTTTATGCGTTTTGTACATTGATGCATTACTAAATATAACTATTGACTATCAACAATTTTAATGACAATGTATGACACTGTTCAACAATTATATATTTGTGATAGCCTGTCTGGGCGATTCACAATATTTTACATCTTTTAACTTTGAAATACTTTTGATTTATTTATTTAGCTTTGCTGAAACGTCACCTTGTAACAAATAATATATCAATACAGGAACATGTATAAATACATTACATATAAAAGCCCACGTACAACTATAAACATTACACAACGTGGATGTTCTAGGGTTTTATTTCTTAAACAGCGCGGTCTTTAATTGAAATTGTTGTCAGAGAACAATTTCATTCTGAGAAAGATTCGTTAGAGTTGTGTTAATAATTCTAGGAAATTAAACGGAATAAAGGTGAGCGCGGTTTTGAAAAGTATAATGCTAGTTTCCAAAGTATTTAGCGTTCCACAATTTAGTTTCATAATTTATGTATAGTTTGATTATGAAATGTATAAGCAAAACCCTCCCCCCAGTAACTATTGTCACCCCCTCACCCCTTACACCAACTTATCTCATAGCACTTACCACAACATGAATGTGTAACACTTTGTATCAGTTTATAGCTTTATGATTGTTTTTATAAAAGATGATATAGTTATAAGCAGTATAGCCAGTTCGTTCTTATTATTTAAAATGGACTCAGATATCTCTTCAGCCTCAATTCTTATGAACTTATTTATTATTTTAAGGATTAATATAAAAAAAAAATATTGTCCTAATTTTTGAGGAAACGATATTTAGTATATTTTTTGTGGTGGCAGTGAATAAAATTATTTTATTACAGTGCGGTCTGCTCAAATTATAGTTTAAATATTTTTTGGTGTATGTCGGAATTCTGTTACCCCTAGTCAGGATATTCGAAAAAGGTCATTATAATAAAGATCATTATAAATATAAAAAAAATCTGTTTCTGATTGGCAATAATTAACGCATTAACTGCCTCAACTATATTGCTTTCTTCTCTTGAATTATTCTCCCAAGTGGAGGTGTTTAGGGATAATCTAAGCAAAACTACGACGAAAAACAAATTTAAACTATAAAATAATCAAATGTATTTCTCATTAATGTTTTCATGACAAGGAACAATATTGGACAACAAAACAGACAGCTGATAGTAAATAAACATTCACATCATGACTATTACAAATAACAAAAGGCAGGCATTTTCAACACTTTCCCTTATTTGCATAGTCATTCCGAGAGTCCAAGATTTTCTCGCAGAACTTGAAGTCTTGGTCGAGGTATAGGCTTCGTCAGTATATCTGCTAGTTGATATTCTGAACCGATGTGCTTTACAGTCAGCATACCTATATTTATCCTGTCTCGAATGAACAGGTACTTCCGCTGAATATGTTTTGTACGAAAATGAAACTCGGGGTTTTCACAGAGTTTTCTTGCTGATTCGTTGTCAACTTTCAGGATAGGAACAGCAGACAATCCTATAAGTTCTTTGAACAAACGAGCAATCCAGATTGTTTCTTTTGAACCAAGATTAGCTGCAATGATTTCTGCTTCACAAGTTGAGTCCGCAACTAACTCCTGACGATGACTAAGCCAAGTTATAGCTGCACCCGCGTATTTAATAATAACTCCACTTGTTGAACGCATTGTAGTTGGACAACCAGCAAAGTCCACGTCACTATAGCACTCCAGTAGACGTGTTTTAGATTTAGATTGGTACACTAGCTTCTGGTCCACAGTGCCGGTCAAATAGCGTATAACACGCTTTGCTCTTGTGACATCATCTTTTGTAGGATTTTCTAAGTGACGTGATAGAACACTTACACTAAATGCAATGTCAAAACGAGTACCACGGGCAACATAAAGTAGGGCTCCAACTGCCGATCGGTATGGAAAATCGGAGGCTTTCCCTGGTGTTTGAGCAGTGAGCTTCTCTATGGGAGTAAGTACAGGCTTGCATCCTTCCATGTTAAATCGAGAAATTATCTTCTTGATATACGCTGATTGGCAGACCAATATATCACCATCACTTTGAGAAATTTCGAGTCCGAGAAAGTATGACACTTCTTTAGCAACAATTTTAAATTGTGAACGAAGTTGCCCAATAAATAAGTCCATTTCAGTCTGACTAGTCGCTGCGACTAATCCGTCATCAACATAGAGTGCAACGATGATTTTTCCAGCAGGGGTAGGACAAATATAGACGCAGGGATCTTCACGGCTCTGTCGAAATCCTAAGCCTTTCATGAAGTCGTCAAACCGTTTAATCCAGCATCGAAGTGCCTGTTTCAGGCCGTATAAGCTGCGTTTGAGACAACAAACACGATTTGTCCCATCTGAATATCCTTCAGGCTGCTTCATAAAAATCTCTTCTTCAACGTCTCCGTACAAGAACGCAGTTGAGACGTCAAACTGCCGTAGAACCATCTTCTCAACAGCTGCGATGGACAATATTGATCGAACGACCTCCAGACGAGCAACCGGGCTGAAGGTTTCAGCATAATCAATAACAGGTCTTTGCGCACATCCTTTGATGACCAATCTCGCTCGATATTTGTCAACACTTCCATCAGGATTGCGCTTTATTCGGTAGACCCATTTGTTGTTGATAGTCTTCTTTCCCGGAGGGAGTTCGGTCAATTCCCATGCACCGTGTTTATGCATGGACGCCATTTCTTTGTCCATTGCTGTTTTCCATTCAGCACTATCTTCTGAACTGATGGCTTCAGTGTACGACTTAGGTTCATCGTCAACAAGAAGAACTTCGGCAAAGTTAGACGAGACGTAATCGTTTAGCCACTCGGGTTGCCTTCTTTCCCGAGTCGAGTGCCGAGTTGCAGGATCGTTGGATAACTCTCCACTTTGGATCTTCACTATCACTGCTACTTGACGGGTCTTCAGTCGGTATAGGCGCATTATTACCCTTCACTGGAGAACTAGGCTCGTCAATAGTCTCTTCAACTTCTTGCCAATCTTCTTCGACGTCATTGGTTTTCTCAATCTTGATGGGCCACTCAACTTTCTTGTCACAGTCTCCAACGATTTCTTGAAAAACGACATCACGAGAAACTACGATATCTCTTCTCTCTGGGACGTAGATTCGATATCGTTCATCGCCATCGTATCCAACCAGGTAACCAACCACAGCTTTCCTGTCCATTTTCCGCCTCTTCTGCACAGGAACATGGACGTAGCACTTTGAGCTGACCACTCGCAGATGTTTGATCCTCGGCTTTTGACCAAACCAGAGCTCAAAGGATGATTTGTTGGCAACTGCTGACTTTCCCACTCGGTTCAAAACGTAGCCAGCAGTGATGACAAGTTCCGCCCAGATCGCTGCAGGAAATGTTACATTTGGATTGGCGTACTTGAAGGTCCGGGCCATTTCGACGATCGTTCTGTTCTCTCTTTCTACAGCACCATTTTGCTCGGGTGTATACGGCGCTTGTCAGACGTTGGTTAACACCATATTCTCTGAGAATTTGACGAACTTCAGCGTTGTCAAACTCACCACCGTTGTCGCTGAGAAACTCTTTGACGTGATGACCAATTGTGCGTGCTTTAGACAACACTTCACGCAACGCTTCCTTCACAGCAGATTTTTCCCTTGCGACAAAACAGTATCGGTACCTTGAAAAGTGGTCTTTTATGACGATCAAGTATCGGCGACCTCCGAAGGATGGGTCAAACGGGCCGCAAACATCACCGGATAACAACTCACCGGGGGCTGAGGGGCGTTCTCGTGTTCCAAATGGTAGACGGTGTGCCTTTCCGAACTGACACGGTTCGCAGATCTCGTAGTTGGCTGGCACTTTGATACCCATTTCGGATTCAAGCTTCGATCGGACTTGAATAACTATAGAAAAGGTTTGTACTCCGTGAACCAACTCAGATTTGACGTAATGTGCCGCGTAGCGCCATTGTCGATCCACCACTGGTCGTTCGTGGTCACGATATTCATGTCACTGCTGATGGAAATCAGCGCACTTCGGTTGTCGGTCACGTTAACTTGCGAGCCCTTCGTCCTCTTCTTATAACTCTTGAATTATTCTCCCAAGTGGAGGTGTTTAGGGATAATCTAAGCAAAACTACGACGAAAAACAAATTTAAACTATAAAATAATCAAATGTATTTCTCATTAATGTTTTCATGACAAGGAACAATATTGGACAACAAAACAGACAGCTGATAGTAAATAAACATTCACATCATGACTATTACAAATAACAAAAGGCAGGCATTTTCAACATCTTCCAAAAAACAGTATTATCTTCGTCATTCAAAACATATTTACTAATCCAGTCGAAAAGATTCCTTAAATTAAATAGTGAAATTTAGATTTTTTAGAAATATTCTAACTTTATATGCTCTATAATTAAGTTATGATGACATGTTATGATGATTAGTGACGTCATATGATGGTTGGAAAAACTGATATTTACTTGGCTGCATAACTGGCCCGCAGTATGTGTGTACTGTTAACCAAGTGACACCTGGTCGCTATGAGTAATATTAAAATGTATATATACCACGGGCCATGGCAATGACTTTGGCGTCGCAAATAGCCTATGTGGTGACAGGTAGCGAACGTGTTAATTAATAGCTTATAACTAGTAGGATTCAAATGTGTATGGATGGATATTTAAAAAATCTTCTGTTAAAATTAAATTCGTTCAATAGGCCTATCTAACTTACAAAAGTAAGTCCCTAGCCTGAGGCAAATTGAGTCCCCTACGTTCTTAATGGTACATTATGTAAATTAAAGCATTATAAAATCATCCTTAAGTAAACCTTGTTGTTCAAATTGTTATAAAGTATAATTAAAGCGTTGATGATTCAAATTAAACAAAAGAAAACATTGTCTACCTTTAAACTTACTTTTCAATAATTATGGTAGGCCTATTTAATAAATGGTATTTAAAATCCAAAACTAAAATGGTATACAGAAGGATCCACTCACAGTTATGGAAATGAAAAACTAACTGTACTCACCTTTCTAGTTAATCTTTTTAGATGACAATTATAAAAATCTAAAATCATACAAAATATAACTTTTACTACTTCCTAATTAAGGGCTGTCGACATTTCTCGTCTGCCTGCAATGTACAAGACCAGCCCAAGACGACGATGCTTTGCTTGACATTTGGATGAGACAAGGCCAATAAAAAAGACACCAAAAGCTTAAAGCATACTGTAAAAAGATGTTAATGTTTAAGATTTTCAGTATTATATAAAGTATTTGTAGTTATATTAAACACCACATTACATTCTTTAGTTAATTTTTAGCTATTATTGCATGTTAAATGCTTATATGGTTAATGATTAATACTTTAATCTGAAATTGTTACCATACTAATGTAGATCACTTTAGTAGATGTTTAGATCACCTACAATAATTTGAAACATTGATTGAATCTATAATTATTACTCGTTTATAAATTCACTATATTTGGATCAGCTGACGTGAAGTTAGTTTTAAGGTCAGTTCTGTCATTGATTATGTATTTATATCTTACTAATATTATAAATCTGAAAGTTTGTGAGTTTGTGTGTATGTTTGTTGCTCAATCACGCATAAACTACTGGACGGATTGGGCTGAAATTTGGCATGATGATAGCTCACATTCCCGATTAACATTAAAGCATATTCTTATCTCAAAAACCCTTTCGGGCTCCGCCCCAGTGGCTCTGTAGTTCCCCATGTTAATATTATGATTTTTCATATTTAAAAGGAATTATTGATGAATCTTAACAGCTGTTTCAATTAAACAAGTTGGTTCTGTTCTATGATGTTTAATAGCATAAAAGTTACAAGGATTACCAACAGGGTGCAGCACTATTATTTTTTTTAATTTATGACAACAGCTAATTTCCAACCAAAGTTGTGAGTGAGCGTAGCGAACGAACTTCAACCTGGAGGTGAGTTAGCGTAGCGAACGAGCTAACCTGAAGGCAAGTGAGCGCAGCGAACGAGCTCCAACCTAAAGGTGAGTGAGCGTAGCGAACGAACTTCAACCAGGACGTGAATGAGCCATGCGAATACTTATGAAGTTAAACGGGGCGAAGCCCGCGGGTACAGCTAGTAATGTATACATATAAGCAAGAAAGATATATAATCAATGGTTCTGTCCAGTTAAAGTAGACGGCGTTTTGTTTTTTTCATGAATCAAGAAGTTTACTTTATTTCTTGACATTTGATCAATTTCAAAACTATTTTGGCCGAAAGACTAATCATTTACAAAATTTGATATTACCGTAGACTAACCAACAAAAGTAGACTTCTCGCCCCATTGTAAAATCAGAAGGTTGTTTTTCATGTCTACCGTCCATGTTGGTTGTGAGGTATTTTCTCGAAGTTTGCCTTACAAGTTTGACAAACTGTTTACAAGTTTGAGTGGGGGAAGCACAATTTTTATTTCAGCTGCAGTTTTTAAATACGGACAATATGAGTGTTAAAAAATGAGAAAAAAATGAGAAATTATATAAAAAGTTTTAATGATAAAACTAAGAAAAAATAAAATATTTAGTTATAAAATTGACCTAACTAAACAAACTTACTGATAATGAAAAATTCGAATGAAGGTTTAGGCCTACTAATCGAAAAAAAATAGTTCTGTTCATATAAAATAAAATTATAAATGCCTCAAATTCAATTTTATGATTTTTAATTATAAAATTAAACTGTCATGACCTAACCAAACTTGCTGATAATGAACAAATAGAATGAAGGTTTAATAATCGAAAAAAAATTATATTTTCATAAAATAAAACTATAAATAGCCCAAATTCAATTTTATACTGTTTTAATTATAAAATTAAACAGTCATGACCAAACCAAACTTGCTGAAAATGCAAAAATATTAGACAAAAAGTTATTGCCACCAATGTGATTCGAACCTGGCTACCCCAGTTTCTCAGCCCCGCACCAATTAGACCACCGAGGCCGATGGCTCCAAACCGTATCGTTGCGGTAATGGTGTTCCCTCAGCCAATAGAATGCTCTCATTTTGCCCGTATTAAAAAACTGCAGAAACGGTTTAAGTTTCTATTATGTATTCCGTTAATGTATTCTGCTAAAAATCGGGAGGTTTTTATAATAATAATTAAAGATAAGGGGATGTTTATTTGGAAGAAACTGAGGGACCTGAAGGGGAACAACACTTGGGTTAAAGTCAATGGTTGTTTGTACAGTGTTGATAATTCTGACAATGATGTTTAATTTTTTTCAAGACTAATAAATTAAAACTATTATTTTTTAACTCTTGAACGTTGCCGCACAGGAAACTGAAAGATGTTAAATTAGATAAATTAAAACCTTGCTCAAGAAATCTTCTATATTATTAATACGCTACAAAGTGGCGGTTCTAGGACCTTGTCAAGGGGGGGGGCTACCGGGGGGCTTGAGGGGGGGGGTGGAATTTTCAAAGCCGTTTGATGACTTTCTAAAACCATTTTTAACAACTAAAACCGTGCCCAATTGTCCATAAACTCCCATTTCACCTGTTGTTTGTGATGAGCAAATATACATTTTAAAAATTAAACTATGACGATTGCATTAATGAATGTCAAAACACACTGTAGACTCAGGGCTACAGATATACGGCCATATCCCCCTAAAAGCCGTTGGGTGACTTTCTACAGCCAGTTTTAGCGTCTAGAACTGTGTGCAAAACCTCCCGTTTCTCCATTTATTTGTCATGAATAAGTAGACATTTTTAAAACTAACTATGACGATTGCACTCATATCAAAACATATTGTAGGTTAGGGCCATATCCTCATAAAAGCTGTTTACTAATTTTCTAAAGCCATTATTAATGTCTTTATCTGTGTCCAACTGTCCAAAATCCTCCACAATAGACATTTAAAAATCAAACTATGACGAACTTGCATTCATGAATTTCAAAACATAGGCCTACTGTAGACTACGAAGCCATCTCCTAAACGCCATTTGGTGATTTTATAAAGCCATTTTAACGGCTAGAACTGTGCAAAATTGTCGTAAAACCTTCCATTTCACCTATTATAATGCAAGCAAAATAGACACGATTTTTAACCATACGTTTTTCTCCATTTCATAGATCCGTCACAATACGATTGTATAGTATCAAATTCAGTAATATCATTGACTGTATAAACTTTAACACTATTTTTTATATAGTCAATGGTAATAGGCTACCGCTGATTGCTGATTGATGCCTGTTAGTTGAGCGGAGCGAGCGAAGCTCTTATACGTCGACTTTTATGCATTTCGTAATACGCAAACTCCTCCTAGACGGGTGAATCAATCGTTTTCAAATTTTGCATGGTGATAAAGACCATACCGGTGAGTGCCAACATCTATATGGCGTTAAAAAAGTCTCTCGGGAATCCGCCCCACTGGGTCTCAAAGTTTCAATGTAATCCTTATGGAAGCAGTATTTGACACATAAACAAAGAAATATGATCAGCTGATGACTTTTGAATGCAGTAGATAAATAAATAGCTGATTGCATTATTCCACAGATATTAGAACATAAACGGTGGTATGGATCAAAAATATAATCAAATGACGACACTAGCTTGAGGTCCGTGACGTAGGAAGTGGTAAAGGAAGTAGTAAAGGTGAGCAGTCTGGAGTGTGGGAACTGTTTAAGACGATTAGATTTAGGTAGGTATCTGCATTCCTAAAATTCTATGAAAAGGGAGGAAAACGGGTCCGTGACAAAGGAAGTGGTGAAGGAAGTAGTCAAGGCGAGCTGTCCGGAGTGTGGGAACTGTTTATGACAATAAGATTAAGGTATCTGCAATCCTAAAATGCTATTGGAAGGGAAGGAAACAGGTCAGCGACGTACTGTTTATGACGATTAGATAAAGGTATCTGCATTCCTTAAATTCTATGGGAAGGGAGGAAAATGGGTCCGCGACATAGGAAGTGGTGAAGGAAGTAGTCAAGGTGAGCTGTCCGGAGTGTGGAAACTGTTTATGACGATTAGATTTAGGTATCTGCATTCCTAAAATTCTATGGGAAGGGAGGAAAACGGGTCCGAGACGTAGGAAGTGGTGAAGGAAATAGTCAAGGCGAGCTGTCCGGAGTGTGGAAACTGTTTATGACTATTAGATTAAGGTATCTACAATCCTAAAATGCTATGGAAAGGGAGGAAAACAGGTCCGCGATGTACGAAGTGGCGAAGGACGTAGTAAACGCGATATGTTCGGGGTATGGGATCTGTTTATGACCATTAGATTAAGGTATTTGCAATCCTAAAATGCTATGGGAAGGGAGGGAAACAGGTCCGTGACGTAGGCAGTGATGAAGGAATCAGTAAAGGCGAGTTTTTCGGAGTGTGGGAACTGTTTATGACGATTTGATTAAGGTATATGCAATCCTAAAATGCTATGGAAAGGGAGGGAAACAGGTCCGTGACGTAGGCAGTGGTGAAGGAATCAGTAAAGGCGAGTTTTTCGGAGTGTGGGAACTGTTTATGACGATTTGATTAAGGTATCTGCAACCCTAAAATGCTATGGAAAGGGAGGGAAACAGGTCCGCACTGCTAACCTTTACTACTTCTTTCATCATTTTCTATTTTGTGGGCATGCTTCCATCCCTTCTCATAGCAATTCAGCATTGCAGATACATTAATCTAACTGCTACAAACGGTTTCCAGTTCCCAAACTCCACACTGCTCACCTTACTACTTCCTTCACCTCTTCTTACGTCGCAGACCTGTTTTCCTCTCTTCCCATACAATTTTAAGATTGTAGATACCTTAATCTAATCGTCATAAACAGTTCCCACACTCCGAAAAACTCGCCTTTACTTTCCTTCATCTCTTCCTACGTCACGGACCTGTTTACCTGTGAAGGAAGTAGTAAAGGTGGGCAGTGTTGAGTGTGGGGATGGATTAATGTATCTGCAATGCTAAAATGCTATGGGAATAGACTGGTTAAAATGATTCTGAGTTTTTATTTGATTTGTATTTTATGTAATTATGGTGGAATAAATCATTATTTCATTATTATTTCACTATTTCATTATGAAGCACGAATCGTTACATATTTCGATACGTATTCAATCGTTTAAAATAGAAATTTACAACTGAGTTGACAACAGCTGAGTTTTACTCCATGGAGGCTAAAAACTAATTTTATTTCCTAAAGAGTAAAAATGCTACTTTAGACCCGGAACGCATGCATCAATGACGACTGTTTTTACTGCAGTATGACAACAATAATATAATATGAACCCTTGATGACTCCGCTCAATTTTGTGGATGCATCTGCGAACGCCACCTAGTTAGTGGCTAGCAGACAGTTTGACAACTAACTAACTAGCCTAGTATGGAACATCAAGAAATCAGCTGTTTCCCCGTCCTCGCTCGCGCGCTCGGCACTCGCCTTTGCCCTAGCATGTCAACAGCTGACTGCTGTAAAAATTGGATGATGAGTACAACTTTCCATAGCGTAATATTGTTTTATGAGTGCAGCTGTTGCTCGAATTCGAGCAATTGCAAAGTATTTCAGGCATTCAAAACTAATAACAGTTGCAATTTCCGATGACTTAAAAGAGTCAACTCAATGATTATGTAATCAATCACTCTACTCCAGTTATCGAAACTGGAAACGAACTCACTCTGAATACGAAAGCTCTTGTGTGTATCATGACGTGTTTACTATGAACAGCTGTAATTAACACAAATAATTCGTCTGTTTGTTTAAGTAAGCAAAAGCTTTTCTTCATAAGAAATACATTGGTATTTTGATGGCCTGTGGGGCAAAGTGGCAAAGGCCGAGGACTTTTATTACAGGAATTAGTGAAAGGGGGCGTCTACAAAAAAAACTTTATTTTGACACATCGTTTGTAAAAATCCGTCCATTATTAACGGAGGAGTAGTGTTTCGTAGAAATCTATGATAAGCTGGATAATTTAATTGCTGATGTTAATATTGTATTAGAAATCTAAGGAAACTAGAGCTACAAACATATTTTACTAACTTGGTTGAAATGAAATATTACTGTTTGAATTTGGGTTGGCGTAAAAAATACAATGGAAAAAATCAAGCCTGGACAATTTGTTATACTATGTATTAAAATAAAACATAATTAACACTGTGCTGAATTTCTTGAACTATGGAAACAAAGGAAAGTCATGGAACACCAAGTAGAAGAAATTTAAATGATGGTTTTTAGCGAATTTCCCATATAGGGAATAAGCTATTTTTATTTTCAAGAGTAGTAAAAAAAAAAAATTAATCGTTATTATGAACAACTTTATGAGTGGGAAACGTTTGTAGAAAACTCTAAAAAATAAGTTCAGCTTTTGAAAAATGATAAGATATTTACAAGAAATGTTGATCATATCGAACTGTTGTGTACATCGTGAGTATTTCAATAAACTTTGAGTCGACTCTTTTAAAGACATCAGAAATTGTGCCTGTACATTACAGGCGTTATTGTAATACTTCAACATTTCTCGAATTCGAGCTACTAGTACACTAGTAATTGTTGTAATAGTAATTGTTGTAGTAGTAGTAGTGTAGTGTTGTAATAGTAATTGTAATAGTGCAATGAGAAATTAATCATGAATATAATTATCTTTAATAGCGATCGCAATAAAACAAAAACTCGGGTTACAAAATAAAACGGATTTAATCACGAACTTAATATAAACCAGTAAACATTTCAATAGGCTTGGGATTGCATTTGAGATTGAATTTCACTGATCAATTTTTGTTTTCTCGCTTCATGTCTGGCCACCATCGTATCTGTGAGTTTGTGCGTCACCCGAATCACTGGGAGGGACAGTATCCTCTTGATCTCTTGATATAAAGTGTAAAAATGATTGTCATCATGCAACGTCAATAACTCATACCTGACTGACTTGTAATGGTGCACAAAAACACAAACAAACATCGCCATAGCAACAACACTGCTGCGACTCAACATGTAACATAACACGTACAATCCGTTCACTTCGGTACTGCAGGGGAAGTATGGATAGTTGTATATTATGTAGAACATGTTTGAGGTGGAATGCACATTGATGATGTTAGTCGAGATGTACTTCACAGGGAATGTTAGCAGTTGAAACAACATGAATGTTACAAATATCCAGTATATGTGCATAAAGGAACGAAGACCAGTTAAGAAGAATCTGAACACTGTTCGTCCGAATCTCCAAAATGAGTAGAAACGAAGCAAAATCAAAATATACAAGGTGCAAAGTAACGCTCTTGTAGTAAAATAATAATGCGCGATCTTGTAGAAGTCGAAGGAGTTGAGTTCGTCAGCGTGCAGTTGATACTCAGTGACGTAATGACGAGCGGTAAGTTGATGAAGCAACAAATAGACAAGCACAGCCAAACCGTTGACTGTCATCAGCAGCTCGTGCACGCGATGCCAGTTCTTAAACAGAGCCAACACTCCGACAAAGTTTGTCAGCACGACGATTCTGACGCAGAGCATAAACACCATGAAGATGAACACTGTGAGCCACCAGTCCAGTTGCAGATTAGGGTCAACCGAGTGGACCACTGTTTTAGGCAGGATCTGCCCTGTGACTGTGTGTTCTGCAATCAATGTAACCTCCGAGAACAGACGTGTGTTGGTGTTGTACACCTTGATCTGAGCAAGGACCGCTCTGGTGTAATGTCCCAGCCATCCCTTCCGCAACAATTTGTTCAAAGACGCGCTAAATTCTTCTCTAGACGCCTTAAGATCCCATTTGTACCCTCCACTCGTGTAAGTCAATCCTGTTTCACCGTTGAAACTGAAGTTTGGATCGTCTATAGGCCTGGTGTAGGACCAGTTACCCACTAGTTCGATCCCAAGCCATTCGTCTGTTTCATTTAGATCTTCACGTCTCAGCCAGTACGGAATATAATCATTTGTGTCTTCAGATCCTCTACCGAATGGAGCTGCACAGTCCTTTGACAAATTCAAGTACGTTTTGCAATAATCCGGTTTCACTCTAAACTGTCTCAGTCGAACCTTCTCAATCATCCTACTGACACTGTCATGCAACCAGTCTTGTCTAAAGTACTTCAGTTCAGTTTCTCGACTAAGGGGTATGTAATTGTACCAAGAGTACCTAAAAATATAAGGCTCGCAGTGTTCCTGCAAGTAGGAGTAGTAGTCCGATGTGTTGTGAACTTTGTCAAAATCACCCATCAAAGTGCGCAGATGTGCATTGGTTTGGTAAACAATGGACAAATTTGAGGTTAGTATCGCACCGAGCACTATGAGGAACAACAACTGTACTAATTGTTGGTACAACCTTTGAAGCCTGCCAGTCCTTAGCATCTTCTGTCTGTGTTCTTCATGGAAGACTTCATTCAGTGAACGATAAGTTGGTTGAGATCGTAGGTGTATGAGATTAGACAAGTATTTAACATTTCCAAATAAATTTGTCTGTTTGCCTTCTGAAGGGTCAAAGGTGTAAACGTCCTTGTAAATTATACGTTTGAAGAAGACTGCTAACAGAGCTGAAACACATAAAATTTTTAAAGGCAACAATATAAACACATGGAATAGTATTGAAAGAGCCACAACTGTTAACCACTTTTCAGTCTTTACAGGGGGAAGGTTTTGTGATAAAAGAATACTCATTGTTAAGCAACCCAGTGTGATTAAGGAAACTGTAATCCAAGATGTGTATAACCAAATCTTATCAATAACAACGTTAGGATCATCTCTTTCCAGCCTGACAGGAACTAATGGCTTCGGCATCAACATCAAATTAACAGATTCACACAATGTCCTCTTCTTCAGAACCCCATTCTCTAGTTGATGTCTCCGGCCGTAGTGAATATAAGTCTTGTCTTCAGATAGCGACATAGTCGAGGGCGAACACAAGTAATCCTCATGTATACTTATTCTAGTGACTCTTTTCGTGTGTGCTTTGCCTTCCTCGTGTTTTTCCATGTAAAATATTATCTTGTATATCTTTCTAAACAAATGCATCAAAACTAATGCTACAATTGCTGCAATGATACAGGTATAAGTGCCCATTTCCACCATCAACCATGTCAAAGAATAAGAGAAGTCGTCTATTTCCAAAGCCTCGTCGTAAAAGTTGATAAGTGTTATGCTAGCAGCCATTGATACAACTGTGTAAGACACGATGATAGCTAGTCTGTCTACCCGAGTAACTGGGTCTCTTGCATGTCTTGTGACTGTGGCGAGCCAAACATGGGAGAGATGAAACTCCAACTTTAAGTAGTCCAGGAATACTCTCGGTGGACTCTTTATTGCAGAACATGTTGATGGTAATAAACTCGCCTGAGGGAACCTCTTTGAACTTAAAGTGATCCAGTCATTTACTAGGAAATAGTAGCAGTTCTTGTGGTGTAAATCATAAATGATTATAGAATCACAAAACCAGTGAGGTCTGGCTCCTGCATTGTCATGCCAGATGTCCAAACAAGATATTTCTCCAAGGGATTCAGCTTCGTAGATCAAAAACCAGTCCTCTCCTCTTGTACCCATGACCTCGTGTGTTTTACTTGTCAAAACGTGTCTTCGACCATCATTCGATGTCCCATAAATTTGGATACCCACAGCTGCGTCCGTGCCAGCTCCGAACCGTGCTCCAGTCATAACGCAGACTAGATATCCATGACGCTCACCTGGTAAGTTATCCGGTAATATTGATACTAGTCCTGCGGTTCTTTCATAACTGTCAGCCTTCCAGCAGATTAGTGCAAACAGAAGTAGTGAGAGCATGAGAATTAACAGCGTTAGATGTAAAGTTGTATTAACTCCTCTTATGGTGAGGAACAGTGATAAGTCACTCACAACATCCAGAGATAGTGAAACCTCTTTTACTAGTCCACCAATCAAAGACAGTCTGCTACACCTACATACAAGATTGTCCGTTTGGTTATCATGCGTTGCTAAACATCCTCTAGTTTCCCACACGTCATGAAAGGTGTAACAATTCTTCGAATATATTTTTACACCAAAGCTTATTGTACGAGTTTCATTTATGTATATCTCGTCTTTGGGTTGAATCACCATGTAATAATGATGCTGGAGATCTGATGGTTCGGTAACAATAATATGGAGCTTTGGACTAGCAGCCGAAATATTCTTTCCCTCCGTCATAAGCATTTCGTAAGTCGGTCTGATGCCTTTCTTTAGAAGAACTACTATTTCCACGTTGTCGTCCAATTTGAATTCAGCCTCTACAATTGCTGAAGGCATTGGATCAAATCTGTAAACAGGCAATATCTCGTCCAATACATATTCTCCTAATGACGGATTCAGCCTTGTGAGTGAAACGTTTTGGAAAGGTATATTTGAAATCAAATTAGACACATTAAATTTTACCTTAAGTTTATCTCGTAGAAAAGATGGTTCACGACAAGTTTGATAGTTCTGGCTCTTATAACAAACCGACACATCGATTGTGTGTTCCGTGTTTGTTTTTATCACCCAAGTTGGATTCTGTCGAAAAGTTGTTATAATTAAAGTCAGTGGGTTTCCTATTTTATTAATGTCACGCACAAATGTTTCTGAAAGTATAACGGGGAACCTGCTGTTATTTCTTGATTCTATCTGAGTGAAATCTTTGAGTAGTTGTGGGTCGTCTGCTTTAACCCACAAATCAATTTCCCCCACACTTGTTTTTATCACTTCATGCAACTGTGAAGAAAGTTGTCTGTACGTTAGAGATGATTTTATGAAAGACAAGGTTTTCTGAACATGTTGACAGATATTCTTCATTTTCATGTATACATTTTGTATATTTTCATGAATGTGTAGGTCAAACTCGAGTGGTGTTGTTTCGCTTCCATCGTAGAATTCTTTAACTTCCAATTCGATAAAAATACAATCCAAAACATGTTTTATGAGTTTGTAAAGGACCTGAAATGTGCACAAGCGACCCTCTAATATTGCGCCAAACAAAGTCTCTGATAAAGTGTGTAGGGTTTTAGCCGCGTACCAGGCACTGTCGAGGTTCAGAAATCCTCGACCTGTTATCAGTATATCGTGCAAAGTAAAGATACCAATCTTTGCATCATCAAACCTGGTAATTGCCTGTAAACTCATGAAATGCAGTAGACTGTTGTACATGTCACTTTTCCTCACATGGTCCTCACTTGCTCCATATAATAGATCCGATATGATAGAGGCTGTTTCGAGGGAATCGCTAACACTTTGTCCGCTAGAGTATTTGATTAGGTCGTCTAACATAGTTTTGACATCCGCAGTTTTGTAACGCTTAAATGAAATGTAGGTATCGAGAATAAACATGGAATCCATTCCGAAGTCATCAAACGATATTATTTCTAGCCTTCCTCTTGTAAGAACTAATTCTTCAATGTCACTAGTCTCTTGCGACTTAAACATTCTAGTCCTGGAGCCTGGCTCATATGTGTCATAAAATTCGTATAGTTTAGCCGAAGAGGATGATGAACAAGATAGTCTGAACTTCGTTAGTCCTGTTTCCCCTCTCTTTGGTTCAATCTCGCACTTAAAAGAAGTGTCAGTCGCCGTCGTAGTTATTGGATACATGGCGAACTGAGAAGTGTTGTTGGGACGAACTTTGAATTGGTACGTTGACTTTTCCTTTAGTTTTCCACTATCTATTATAAGTATGAACGATGGCGAGTCGCTTGGCTGCCTTAGAGATTCCGCAGAACTTTCCACTAATTTGTTTTCAACGAACTTATAATTAGTCCATTCAAATTTCATTCGTAATAAAAGACTCCATGGACCATCAACTCGCAAGTAAACTATATCATTAGGGTTGGTTTTGCTTCCACAGTTGTATATGCAGCTAATGATAATGTTCTTCAAAACTGTTTCGTTCTTTCCTAGTTCTCCCACGAAGATGATTTGATTCGCGAAGGCTGGATTGACCTTTGTACTGTCCCTAAACGCCATCATCAATGTAAAGTTGTATACTCTATCATTTTGCAGAACCATAGGGTCGATTTTGTAAAGTGTGTTGGACTGAAAGTTCGTCGAGTAAGGTTTGCAGACAGCTTCATCAGTCCAGTTGCATGTGAATGTAAATTGACATTTAGACTTGCCCGGAGCTGAGTTAAAATCTTTGGACTCGGAAGCGTCCAGCTCCAAACCGTATTCTCTATAGACGAACCTGGATATACCCCCTGAGATCACAGCCACCAGGGGAGAAAATTCAACATTCAGCAAACAAATGTTGAAGTTGGCCTCCCTCCTCTGTCCATTGTTGATGATGCCAGTAGCTGACAGATTAACAAGGTAAAATCCTTCCCATCGAAAAGGTCCTACGTTCCACGATAGTGATCTGAAGTAAGACCCTGCAACCTTTCGCGCTAAGGAGGTGTCACCTTCTAATTTATAAGCTTCCCATTTGAAAAAAAGGTTTTGATTCAACTGTTTCTCTCGATCTTTTGTTCTACTGTGGTCTTTCACGTAGTAAATATTAGCTTTCAAACTAATGTCGTCCCCGAACTTATACTTCGTAGTAGTTCTCAAATTAAAACCACATCCCTTGAATCGAATGATGGGTATGTCCTCGTAGTTCTCTGGATACCATACAAGGTAGTTGCGGACGTGCCATGACAATCTTGTGCCCTTCCAGTGCGTGTCCAGTTGGATCTGTCGAGTGAAAGACATAATCTTTTCACCTGGTGGCGTGGTCCAATCAAACGGGATTATGAAACTAGCCTCATAAAACTGTTGGGCTCTGATTTCTTCACCGACTTTGATAAATTCACACACGTCAAAATTTTTTAAATATAAATGATTAAATGATTTTACATTGGCGAAATAATTTGAACACAAGTCCCATGCACTTCCACGTTTAGTCTGGTCCACCTTGTTTTGTATCGACGCTACGTATCCTCCGACCAAGTCGTGCACTATCAACGTAGGGTTTTCGGAAGTCTCCTTCATGGTTACTAGCAGTTTGGCCGGTTCGTTGAAAAACACATGTATCTGGGGAATGAACTGAAACCCGCTCGGGTAGGCATCCCTTACTCGCCCTTTGTATTGACATCTGCGCCCGTACCATCCTGTCGGCTGCCCCGAGTTGTTCAAACAGAAACAAACACAGTCCCCGTAACCCTCGAATTTCAGCTTAGTCATGTTCTGCCCAGACGAATAATAAAAATATTTACATGGATCCTCATTGGTGCAGTGCTTCTTGTTGTACGAGCAAGGCAATTCGTATTTGAAGAGATTCGGGTCAATAAGCTTACACTTCCCTCTATCACAGTAGCCACATCTTATGTATCGAGCGAGGGGTCCGTTGCAGTCCAAGTCTTTCTGGCACGGACCCCCTAGAACACTTCTTATTTGTCCAACTCCATGGTAGTTACGGGAAGTTACAAACCGGAGAGAACACAGAAATAGTAAGACAGTCGTCAACTTTAAAACCATAACAAATTAAAATAAAAAACGTAAAAAACTAAATTAAGAGAATAACATTGTTGACAACGTTGTAAGTAAAGAAGTGCGTATGTTTTGTTTCCTAAAACTGACAGTATTTTTTACAAATTTTAAACATATGTTTTAAGTAATTAACTGAATAAAGCCCCTATGCTTGCCATAGAAGAGCAATGAATATTTTTGTTTGAGCCAGGAGTCGTGAAGAGTCTTTAGTCATGATAATAGAGTTCTTCAACATGAGTTTATGAAGTGACGGACCTAAATGGCTGAGTTCAAACACTCTAATGGATACAACAGAGCGTTCTACGTCCCTTGGTAAAAACCGAATCAAAACTGATATAAAAAGTCATGTTTACGGGAAACTAAAAAATACCCCCGCCGCAGCAAACCTGCAGACTAAGCGAATTTCCATTTGCCTGAATTGATTGAGTACCTAGGTTTGCTGCTACACAGGGAACAGGGAGGCTAATAAATTGTGGTTTTTAGTAAAATATTAGTAGCTTACTATAAAATAAATAAATTTGCCAAGTTTCATCAAAATATTTCCATAAACAAGCAAACTACAACATTTTACAATACTCTCCTTAAGAATATCACGGGAGTTTACAGTTTTTTGAATTTTCTCCTTAACTAATAGCCATACAAAACACTTTGGTATATTAAATTATTTGTTTTTTAAGCACTTTAAAATGGTCTGGAGATAAATAGGTGTTTTGAGGGTCAAAATGAGAAAAATATTTTTATCCCATAAGACCTCCCGTAAACCCCTGTTCCCATGGTCCGATCATGCTGGTTCGCGAACTCATTCAAGTTAATCTTATAGCCTACTTATACTTTTCTTTGAAATGGCGACCATACAAATGTAGGTATTTTAAGCCAAGTATGAATGGAGATGAGTGTGGGATGAGTGGCGCGATCTTGTAATCTTGTTAGTGACTAAGGCCGACATAATCCTTAGACACAGCTGTTAATTAATAGCACATACAGCTAATGACAACTAAGGGACCTACAGTTTATAGTGGAATCCGAACCACTTTTTTGCCATGGTTTATAGGAATTGGTCTAATTATCAGGATAGTACTGCGGATAGTCGTATTACTCTTTCGTGCGGACGTTAATCCACACTAGGAAGTATCGCATCCTGACTTTAAACCAAATTTCATCAAAATCGGAGAAAATTGCTAAAGTTCATGGTTCACTGACGTATATATATATATATATATATATATATATATATATATATATAACAATTTCAAAGAATAGTGTTTTTGGCCTTTAGGGACTTACAAATGAAAAAGTATATCGGTCCGGCTCCAGGTGTTACGTACTTTTTATACTTGATTGAAATGGCACAACTATGTGTGGTCGTAAATCCCAACAGTCACTAATGGGTTTTAGTTATGTGGCAATGACGCAATACAAGATATCTATGGTTTGTATGATATAACCTGTCTCCTGTTCCTACATCTACCTGGAACTGACCAATGGTAAGTTAATAAAAATAAAATAAACTAAATGAAAAAATAAAAAAAAAAACAATGGTAAAGCACATCCACTGACCTCTTTTGTGAAAATGCCTCTGGCGTAGAAAAAAATGGTTTAAGGGTTCAGGAGATAGGTTCCATCATACACACTATAAATGAGGTTCCTTAGGGGCCTCGGCCCACCACTTCTAGAAAAACGGTACTCATAATTTTGACGGAACCCACTACTTATGGTACTTTACCATCAATAAAAAATGTCAGTTTGACCTTGAAAAGCCAAAAATATGTTTAGTGGTTTGAAACTGGACCCATCCGTCCTTGATTATTTTTTTGAGCGGAGCGAGCGAAGCTCTTACGTCGACTCTTATGCATTTCGTAATACGCAAACTCCTCCTAGACGGCTGAATCAATCGAGTAGTGGGTGTAGCAATATAAAGAATCATGCATTTTTCAGAGTTCAATTTCAAACCATGTTTGCGTGACCACTCACTTATTCCCACCAGATCAGATTTCACTCCTGCAAAAGCTTGATCAGCAGCCTGAATCTCATAGGAGAAATGCAATTGGCAGTCATCGGTATATGAATGCACATTGCAGTGACTCACACATCTGGACAGATCTGCAGTGTACAGGGTAAACAAAATGGGCCCCAGACAGCTCCCCTGAGGCACTCCCCTTGATTTCTCTAGGGGAGGTGAGATATCCGTACCCACCCTAGTAACTTGCAGTCTGTTTTCCAGGTAAGATCTAAACCAAGCAACCGCATTGCAATGAAAACCAAAATGTTTCAATTTTGCTAGGAGCAAACCGTGGCTTATGGAATCAAAGGCCTGTGAAAAATCAAGCATGGCTACAGAGCTACACCTGCCCTCGCTCCTCGCCCCAAACAAGTCTGCAAACATATTCATTAATGCAGTACAGGTGCAGTACTAGGAGAGATGGAAGTACATCATAATCTCTAACCTACCTGTGTCTGTGGTTCTTTGGGCTTTGGCCTGCTTGTTGTGTGCGACCAGCATTCAGTGGGCAAATCCTCGACTTTGGAAGTAACCTTTCCTGGAGGTGAAAACGGGCAAGTACCCGCAGCTCACGGGGACACTCAAGGGCAACGTAACTTTCCGCAGTGTGAGGGCAACGGTTTGTAGGTACTTATGCAAACCTATCCCTGTCTCTGAGCACGGACGGTATGGTTATCTTGAGTGTGGGGGGTTCTTCCCGGAACCTCAATTGAGTCAAGGGTGTCGCCACCTCTGGTGGATAGGTTCATCCGGGTGGGTCCCACTTCTATACCTGCCTCCTTTTGGGAAACCCTGATGGCCTGGCAGTGATGTTGGGTCTGACGGGCAAACGAAGTAGATCGGGTGCTGGGTCCGAGCCCGCCAGGGGTATCTGGGGATCTATCGCTCTGGATATCTCTGGTTCCCAGCAATGGGTCAGGCCTCGATCGGGCAGCGGTGTAAACGGGAGGTTAGGGTTCCCCCCGTCAGCGTGCTGATGGTCCCCTTCCTCCTGGCTATTGATGGCGGGTTCTGCCTGTCAGGGATTAGATAGGTCCCGAGTGTTGCTTGCACTAAATGCGTCGGGGCGCTCTACTATGGACCTCTAGGTTCCGACCTAGTGGAACCCAGGTGGAGTGACGCTTAAACAAGCAGCCGGAATCCCTGGTTAGGATTGAGGGGCAACCCTCTTTCCGAAGGGTCTGCTTCGGCAGCCGGCGAGCCTGATGACCTTAAGTCATCCGCCCATGATGTGCTAAAGGTTGATGCGTAAGCTTCGGCCTACATCATGGGGCCCGGGTATGTCCTGAAGGATAGGTACCGGGTAAGCAGTCAGGGGGCTTCGGCTCTCATGACAACAAATGTAAATGTAAATGTAGTACAGGTGCTATGGTTCTTTCTGAACCCTGATTGCAGTTTGGAAAGCAGATTATCTGCATCTAAAAATTCTGATATTTGGCGTATTACTAATTTTTCCAGCACTTTGGACATAGCAGGCAAGACTGATATTGGCCTTAAATCATTAAAGTTTGAAGGAATCTGTTTTTTGGGCAACGGATGTACCATACTTTTCTTCCACTGTTTATATTTTAAGGAATATTTTAAGGCTAGAACAAACTGCAAGCGTTAGTAAAAACTGGAGATATAAGAAAAATTATCTTAAAAAATGTTCAAACTACGTAACGTCCATAAGAAATGTATGATGAATGTTCGTTTGAATATATCCTCAATATGGCGGATCCAAGATGGTGGCCAGAATGCGTTCCCTATCAAAATAAAAGACTAACCACCCAATAAATATCGGTGGTAATCTTAAGTGAATATCTAAAAAATATACATAAAAATGCATGTGATATATTTTTTAATGTGTCCAATGTTGGGGATAACCGCCATTTTTAATCGTCATTTGAGGGGGTTTCCAGTTGACCGATTTTTCGCAACTTTTAGTACGTCACTCTGCACACTCAACACTATACCAAATAAAACCATACAATGTTTTCTTTCATTGTTTTAAGGCCATATTTCACATTTATCTGACTATTGGTGTTTCAAAATAAATGGCTCTTAAGAAAAATAGCCGCCATTTTAAAATTTATTTTTAGACACTTTCCCATGGTCGGATTTTGTCGGATTTTGGATATGTTGTAAAGTAACATTTGTTGAGTCGAATACCATTTTAATGGCTTATGAAGCAATTTTGCCCAGGTCAAATCATAATTTTACTAGACTATACGGGTTACCTAAGATCCACAAACCTAACGTTCCTCTGAGACCAATAGTTAGCTCCCGTGATTCTGCTTGTAGGGAATTGTCTAAAGTCCTTCTGGACAATTTAAAGCCTTTAGTAGGAAACACTGATTCGTTTATCAAAAACTAAAGATTTTGTAGAAAAGTCTAAATCATACTGTCTAAATCGTACTGGCTGATACTGACAAGCTGGTCAGCTTCGATGTTGAAAGTCTGTTTACGAGTGTCCCCGTTTCGGAAACCATAAAAATAATTGAGACTCGTCTCACGAACGACGATTCTTTAGCAAACAGAACTAAACTCTCTGTTAACGTCATAATGGAACTTTTGGAGTTGTGTACTCAGTGTAACTATTTCCAATTAGAGGGTAAATTATACCGTCAAGATGAGGGTATGGCCATGGGGTCACCATTGTCACCTATCTTTGCCAACATCTTTATGGAGGAGTTTGAGCAAAAAGCTTTGGCTTCAGCTCGGCTCAAACCGAGGATATGGTGGAGATATGTCGATGACACTTTCGTGGTTTTCCCTCGTGGAGATGATAAATTGAATGAGCTTTTAGAGCATCTTAATAGCGTTTCATCCTCCATAAAACTAACCATGGAGGTGGAATCACAAAACAAACTCCCCTTTTTGGATGTGTGCGTAGAAAAGCATTTGAACAGTCTTAGAACATCTGTTTATAGAAAAAAGGACACACACAGGGCAGTATCTAAACTTTCAATCAAACCACCAAATTTCTGTCAAGGAGGGGGTTGCTTACTCTCTGTTTGACAGGGCTAAGAGCATTAGTTCCAATCAGGATGAGTTAAAGGATGAAATTAAGAAAGTAGAACAGGATTTGGCTAGGATTCGTGGACAGGACAGGATTCGTGATGGAAAATGTCCGCAATAAACCTTTGAACTACAATATAATATTGATAAAACGAAATGCTTAATAATGCTTATACAATTGAATTGTTGGGGTGCCATATTTTTTTTTAATATTGTTCATAAAAATATTGACAAATTTTAACTGTACACAAACATTCACAATGTTAAAAATTTCATAAGTTTCAAGCATTTTTGCTACTAATTCGAATTTCGTTCCCACTTTAAGAAACTTTAACCTTAAGTTACATCAATGAAATCGTCATATTACTTGTCACATACTTGATTTCTACAGGCGTAAAGAAAATATTTCACGTAGTTACATCTGGATTAATTTTGCTTCATTTACAGCAACATTTTTGTTGATAACTTTACTTATATAAAGTAACACAGTTTTCATAAAACTAATTTAATATTGTACTTTAATATCATAAAACTTGCTTCATCACAATTCAAGACAAAACAGAATCAAAACATAAATAAACAACAAAAACAATACAATTAAAGAACATATGTTATTTAACATATGAACATTACCAACATCTTCCTTTTTCCAAAATGTTTTTAAGTTCTTAAAAATTGTCTATTTCGAATGTAGTCTTTTCCTTCCACGCGCACAATGTACTTTTTCCTCCCTTCCTTTTTAACAACTTTACCCTCAAGCCATGTCGCATTCTTCAGTTGGGGTTGTTTCTTTAACCACACGCTTTGGCCAATCGATAATGGAGGCAGCTCTGTGGTTCCATGGTCATACTGACTTTTCTACCGTCTCTTTTTACGTTCCCATAGATTCTGAACATTTTGTGGAACTTGTGGCTTCAGTAAGCTCTTATTTATTAGCAGTTTGCTTTGTGTTCTTCGGTTCATGAGGAGTTGAGCTGGGCTAAAGCCAATTCCTTGCAATGGGGTGTTCTATAACGCTTGTTGGAAGTCCACTCCATCTTGACGCGATTTCTTCAAAAGATTCTTGAAAACTTTTACTGCCGACTCTGCTTTACCGTTTGCTTGGTGATGGTACGGTGGGGATAGAACTATCTTAAAATTCAAATTTTTGGCAAAATCGTGAAAACTTTGAGCCATGAGGGGCGTTCCACTGTCTGAAACAACCACCTCTGGTATTCCATACCTTGCAAACAGTTCTTTGCAAAATGTTATCAGGGTTTCACTTGTGCATTTTGTTACCTTTTTCACTTCAAAAAATGAAGAAAAATAGTCACAGACAATCAAATAGTGAATCGAACCTTCCTGGGCAAAATCAATGGCTACTTTTTGCCAGGGTCTCTCCGGAGTTTTCTCAAGTATCAAAGGTTATCTTCGTTGGTCTGGTGCATACATTTCGCATATCTTGCAGGAACTTATATCATTTTTTATGTCTCTACTCAAACAGGGCCAGAAAAACACATCTCGTGCACGTCTGATACATGCATCTGATCCCTGATGAGAGGAATGTATTATTTGAATTAATTCTTTTCGTAATGAAACTGGAATCACAATTCTTTCTCCTTTGAGAACGATCCCATCCTCTACACTTAGTTCATCACGAAATGGCCAATATTGTCTGAGATCCTCGGATAGTTGCTTGCTACTTATAGGCCACCCATTGTAAATCGTGTTAATAAGTCTTTTCGTAGTTGGATCTGATTTGTTGATATTCTTAATCTGGTCTAGTCTTTCGCCTGTCACGTTTAAGTACATTCTTGAACTGGAGTTTTCAAAACACTTTAGACTGTCTGTTAAAAAGATTTGAATACTTTTATCTTCATGTGATTTATCTCCTGTAATGGGTGTTCGAGACAAAAAGTCTGCGATGAACATTGTTCTTCCTGGTCTATATATTATATTGAAATTAAATCTTTGCAGTCTGAGAAGCATTCGCTGCAACCGCTTTGGGGCCGAATTCAATGGTTTTTTAAAGATGGTCTCTAATGGTTTATGATCAGTTTCAACTGTTATATCATGTTTTCCAAACAAGTACTGTTCAAATCGTTCAAGAGCATAAACTACTGCCAAGCATTCTTTTTCAATTTGTGCATATGACGATTCTGCCTTACTAAGAGTCCTGGAAATGTATGCCACTGGCTTACCATCTTGCATCAGGGAAGCTCTCAATCCAAATTGGCTAGCATCACACTGCACAGTTGCTGGCTTTTCTATGTCAAAGTATTTTAAGGTTGGAGATGATGTTACCAAATGGACTAGCTTTTTAAATGTTTCATCATGAGTTTTTTCCCATATCCACAAATTACCTTCCTTCAACAGTGACCGTAATGGTGCTGATACATCTGAGAGTTTAGGAACAAATTTTCCCAAATAATTCACGAATCCTAGATATCTTTGCAGTTCTTCTTTGTTTTGTGGTGCTTTCATATTTCTTATTGTTGAAATCTTTTCGGGGTCAGGCTTCAATCCATCTGCACTGACTACATGACCCATATATTTAATTTCCTTCATACCAATCATACATTTTGATAAGTTAAACTTAACATTTTTCTCATGAGCCCTTTGAAGTAGTAATTTTAAATTATTGTAATGGTCAATGCGAGCTTCTTCTTCAGTATCTCCACTGCCAAACACAACAACATCATCTGCTATTACTATGACCCCTTCCAGATCTTCAAACTGTTCATTCACACGCCGCTGGAATTCTTCTGGAGCGGAACATATACCAAAAGGTAGCCTTAACCATCGGTATCTTCCATACGGTGTCCAAAATGTTGTTAATTTACTAGAATCTTCTGTCAATTTGACATGCCAAAATCCGTCTTTGAGATCTAGTTTGCTGAATATTTTGGTTTTACTCAACTGGGGAGCAATCTCTTCGATAGTCAGTGCTTGGTAGTTCGGGCGTTTTATTGCTTTATTGAGTTGATGAGGATCAATGCATATTCGTAATTTGTTTGGTTTCTTCACAACTACCATGGCACTAACCCAATCGGTAGGCTCTGTCACTTTTTTAATCACTTGCAGATCTTCCAAACGTTTTATTTCATCTTGTATCTCTTTCTTTAGTGCTACAGGATATCGCCGTGGAGGAACAACAATCGGACGTACTGATGTATCTAGCTTAAATTCACAGTGTCCTTCAAAACACCCTAAACCATTTCCAATATCTGGAAAAGAAGATAGCATTTTCTCTGAGACTTTATAACTTTGGATTTGATAGACCAATTCATCAAATGAAATCAAACCAAGGTTAATACAATCTTGCGCACCAAGTAGTGGATTGTGAGGTGTCTCGATGACCTCAAAAATCAATTTGTGTTTCTTATTTTTCCACTTAACATTCAACTGGACTTTTCCAAGGGAAAACTGAGATTCACCGCCATTGAAAGTAAGTCTTGTACTGCTCTCCTTCAATCTTGGGATTCCCACTAACTTCTTTAGCGTCTCGTAGCCAATGACGTTGCATGATGATCCACTGTCTAGCTGGCATTTGATAAAAGGTTCACTGTCTTTCATGCAGAGTGGGAGATCAATGAATAGCCTAAGCGTTTCTTCGGTATTTCTTCTTTGACATGGTATATGTCATCATCCGAGTTTGAACGATCTTCATATGCGGATGTGTCATCCTTGGGTCTACTAGCCGCTTCAACATGACAAACCTTGCGTATATTTTGCTTGCAAACATTTGCAAAATGATTCTTTTGTTTACACTTACTACAGACTTTCCCATATGCAGAACAGTTCTTGGCACCCCAAATATGATTCTTGCCACAAAATTTGCAAGTCCACATGTTAGTGTCTTTTTCAACTCTAAAACTATTGTCTTTATTCTCCTCTAAATCTTCTTCTGTGTTCCTAGAATTAATTTTCAATGCTAAGCTCTCCGAGTGTTCATCCGCAATACACAACTGTGTGGCTTTGTTTAAGCTCAAATCTGATTTAGTCAATAAGTGTTTCCGTAACCGAACATTAGCAATCCCAGCGACCAAACGATCGCATATCAGCTGCTCCTCAATCTCCTTTTTTGAAAGATTAGCCAAGGCTTCAAAATCACATTTACCAACAAATTCATGAAGTCGGTTAATGTAATCCTTCCAAGATTCTTGAGCATCTTGTTTGGCACTATTGAAATTGTATCGTTCGTAAGTAACATTCTTTGCTTCCTGAAAATATTCATCAAGTCTAGAGATAATTTCATCCACATCAGATGGTTCATTGCATAGCTTGTTTATAATCTTACAGCCTAACCTCCTATTACTGAAAGGAATAGCGCAAGCCCAATCTTCTTATTCGACAAGTTTGTTGACTTTGAGCTGAAAGCTTCTGCCAAAGTAACATAATTCTTCCATTGGCATTTGAATAACTTCCAGTTTTCTGTTGCATCACGTTTTTCAGTAAAATCAAATGGTTCAGGAGGTTGTATATTATTCATATTCTCAAAGTTGCATACCTGACACCATGTTGATAACTTTACTTATATAAAGTAACACAGTGTTCATAAAACTAATTTAATATTGTACTTTAATATCATAAAACTGGCTTCATCACAATTCAAGACAAAACAGAATCAAAACATAAATAAACAACAAAAACAATACAATTAAAGAACATATGTTATTTAACATATGAACATTACCAACATACATACTTGATTTCTACAGGCGTAAAGAAAATATTTCACGTAGTTACATCTGGATTAATTTTGCTTCATTTACAGCAACATTTTATTAATTGATGAAGACATATATAATCCCAACATAAAGCACACATAGCTTTTTTAGTTGGTGGCATAAACATCAATAGAAAACAATTAAATGACAGTTTCCGAGAACATTAAAATTATAGAGGAAATATTTATTCTTTCAAATCGTTTTTGTACAACCCCCTTGTAAACGTTATCTTAGAAGAGAATGATGTACATTTTATTAAGATTTTAGCAGAATTCGTTCAATAAAAAAATATGTTTGACCGTAGGCCTATAATAAAAAAATATATTATTGCCCACGTAAGTTATTAGAAATCGACCAAACCTTTAATCATTCGAAAGAAATCTTAGGTATTAATAAGGAAATGTGTACAATAAACGTTAATGACTAGGATTTGTTAGATATGACTTGACAGTGGAAAATAATGAATAGACTAATATCTAGCTGCTACATTTGTCAATGTGTTGCAATGGATGGATAACGGTGTATACAGGTGAACCGTGAGTGATGCGGTACTCATAAATATACTTTACACCAGAAAAACTCTGCTCCACCAAACATAGTTGCTACATTTGTCAAGGGAATCTAACAGCGTAATATAGTAGTAATTTTCTTTTGAACTTTGGCGAATAAAGATACAATTGAATCATTGATAGGGAAACTATATGTCCCCAGAATTCATCCAAAAACGTATACATACGTAAGTTTTATTCATTCAAATGGATTTAGATTTTGGACTTTTTCTACTTATTATTCTCATAGGTCTTAAGATTTGAGTGAGAATGACCAATGAATAACTTTAAATTAAGCAAATTAACGCACTCAACTAAGCTTTTAAAAAAAATGTAAACATAAGTAAAACACCGATTATAAAACTTAATGAAGATAAAATATCTGCATTTAGAATATAGATTCCAGCTACTAAAATGTATTTATTTAATAAAAACTAAACTATATATCGGGCAAACTCAACTATGTACAATGTCACTATAAATATCGAGTAGTAAAATTATTTAACTCTTTTAATATTATAAGTAGCTTCACATTATATAAATTACTTTAGAGATAAATTATTTATTTTGCCAGAGTGGATATTTCATCCTCACTGAATCATCATTTGTTTCTGTTGCATTTGCAATTCTAACTGTTTACTGGAGATGTTTTTGCTGCCGCATGGATTTGAATATCAAAATGTTTCTCCATAATTTACTAAACTGGCAAACAAGTTAGCAAACCCATATTTAATGATAAGAGAATTATATTATGTACGTTTTATAAGATTAATTTTTTATTGTGATACTATTTCATTTGTGTTGATTTGGGTATTCAATCGAAATCGATCACCCCTACCCAGTGATTAATATCTTTCATATGTATTTACCGTCTTGTTACAATAGTATAAGCGTAAATATATGTTTCAAATGCTGTTAGACGTACTTTTATTGATTTCACATAAAATAATTTAATAGTTATATGCTGACTAAGAAGGTATTTAGAAATATCATAGACAAAAAGAATTTGGAAATATACAGCAGCTAAATATCGTGAATAACTTCTCAAGTATTAAGAGACGGAACAGGATATAATATGTTGTGAGCTTAATCAAACTAAAAAAAATTAATAAATTAATACATAAGGGCTTTAGTTAATTATTACATTTAATGATGAAACAAATAACAGGGTTAAAACCTCAAAGCAAGAACAGACCAGTGTGTAATTGCCAATCTCCTGGTCTTGATTACAGGATCAGTGACTGATCTAATGATTGATTCATTGTCATTGATCTGGCACCGCCTTGAGTCATTGTTTAGTTAGCTTAGATACGGTAAATGTAATGGTTTTAACAATGATGTGGCATGCTATTCACACTAACATAAATTTATAAATTTAAGACTTCATGACTTAATTTCTGTAACGGAAATAGTGTTAGTAGGGGATCGCTTAAAAAAAATGCCTTAATAATATTTAAGAAGTTAATTGTTTGATCGTTTTGAAATGTAAAATTAATACAGATTTTATGTTAAGATATGTTAAAATTAGAGTTAAATATATATAATATATTCAGAGAATGTATTCAGAATTAAAATAAATCGAGGATATCAATTTATGTATATATTGTCCGAAGGTCCTTGCCAAGAAAGTAAATATTTGTTAACATTCTGATACTTTCATTAATGTTGTCATCGTTGCTGAAAAGTCTAAAAATATAATTTGGATAAATGTACAGTACCATAAATATTTAATTGAAACTTTTCTATAACCAACATAAATATACTTCATATAACATATAATCAACGAGCTCTGTAGTTGTACTTAAATCGAGATTGAAATATAACACAGATTAAATTACAATTGGTTGAAAACTAACTTATCTTTAGAAATATACTTCATGGAATTTTATTGAGGATTTGTTTGAATACATACACGGGGGTTTATTGGCCTGTACAAATATATTTCAAACAGTTTCATTTGAAACCAAGTAGTTTCAGCATCAAGCTCTGAAATTGGATTATTCGACCGGAAATTTTATTTCCGTTGCAAATCCAGTTGATACTGTTTTATTAGATCGATGTGTCATATCCGAGTGCGATAGAATCAGATCAACAAACCTTTATGAGAATAAAGTTTGTTATTATTATGCATACACTGTTACTACAACACTAATACCAACTTACTATATTAATAAATTATTTCAGAAAATAATGATAAGTTGCTAAGATAAGATAATCAGTTGTATTTTTAATTCATCACAAATAATTAATTTAAATACAAAATTGTTTTTAAAGTTATAAATGTCATATTCATCTTCGAAAAACATTAAACATAATAATACAACTTGGAGTTCCCTAAGGGACTCCATGGAATCGAGTAATTGATATATAATGTAATTAAAAGAATTTGTGAAACGATCACAACTCTAACCATAGACTTATGATAGTAGTTTCAACGAAGAGCCTATGTCCTCTGGACCTTGCTTTGAATATAATAAATTTGAAACTATGTTTAACTATATAGAAAAAAGATAAACATAGGGGCAATCATATAAAACGTTTTGGCTGCTTTAATATCGTAAAATTATGAAACAATTAGTTTTACGAAACACGAAATTATCTTTTCGAGGATCTCAAAGCACAACTTTATTTTTGGAATGTTCGAAAAATGTCTACTTCAAACATTCTATGTGCTTAACACTTCTTGTTCGTAGTCTACCAATGAATAAATATGTTTTAACTTAGTAATAGTCAACCTATTGATTGGTTTTGTAAATGTTATTTAAGTCATTTTATTTTGTAGAATAAATTTATTTGCATGTTAAATAACATACAAATCAATTCATTCTCATTTCTAAAATAAATAAAGCTAGGCTAGGGTTCTTAAGAACTCTTAAAATAAGTTTATATAATGAACATTACTGGACATTTGCTTACTATAATACTATAAGAGTTTTCAAAGGAAATTAATTCGTATTCCTTTTGGAATGAAATGTAAGTAAAATAAAGTTTGTATTAAAAGATTATCACAAATAACAAACATTTTTGCTTTTAGGCTTATTCATAAATAAATTTAATCGCATAATAGCTATAAGAGTATATTAACTTAGACCCTTCCTGCTTACCTAATATTTCAGGTGGTCCATTTGTGGTTGGACATAAGAGCCCCCCGGGAAAGTAACAGCTGACTTTGTCTAAGCTCTCGCTTTTCACTGGGAAAATATAGGAGGCAACTTAATTAGGTATGTATACAAAAGGAGATAAACACTTTTAATACTGCCTATCGTGTTGATACAATTTTAGTGCTTTCTCCAGATAACTTTAAGTTATTTTAATAGTTTTTTAACGAACTGTTAAATAGAGTTTACAACAGTAAAGCTAAATACCCCCGCCGCAGCAAACCTGCCGACTAAGCGAATTTAAATTTGTCTGAATTGATTTTCAGTAAAATATATTTTAATAACTTTAGGTTTAACGAGTACCTAGGTTTGCTGCTACAAGGAACTAATAAAGTGTGTTTTTTAGTAAAATATTGATAGCTTAGTACAAAATAAATAAATTTGCCAATTCTGATCAAAATGTATCCATAAACAAGGAAACTACAACATTTGACAATATTCTCCATAAGAATAACATGGGAATTTTAAATTTACATTTTTTTTAAATTTTCTCCGTTACTAATAATCGAACAAAATTACTTTTTTACTATACCTAATTATTTGTTTTTTTAAGCTCTTTAAAAAGGTCTAAAGAGAAATCGGGAAATTTTGTGTTTTGAGGGTCAAAAGTGAGAAAAACCAATTTTTACCCCATAAAAACCCCCGTTAAGCCCCGTTCCCATGGTCCGATCGTGCTGGTTCGCGAACTAATTCAAGTTTATTTCACTTTACACCTTTAAACCAAATTTCATCAAAATCGGACAAAAATTACTCAAGTTATCGCGTTCATGGACGTATATATATATATATATATAAGTCTATATATATATATATATACATATATAAAAATTTGAACGAATGGTGTTTTTGGCCTCTGAGGACATCAAAATGAAAAAGTAAATCGGTTCCGGGTCTAGGTCTTACCGTGCCACCTACGGTAATAGCTACTTCCCTATAGGGAAATTCGCTAAAACATGACAATTAAATAGGATCATAAGCAGAATAGCTTGTAAGGCGAGATTAAGATTATTGTTTCCTGGAATTAATGCATTCTGTAAGGGAATATTTGAGCAGGTTGTGAAAACTAGATCTCTGAGTTCGAACATATAGAAAACGAAAAAATCATCAAAACATTTAATGACAAAATCATTCGAAATACTTTATAACTTACGGATGGTTGTTAAAAACTGTCCTTATAAATAAAGAACAAAACCAAAACCTCCAATGAATTGATCATGCCTACGATCTTTTAATATTTAATTACCATAGCATTGAGCTAAAGTTTGTTTCGTCACATAAATCAATCTTCAAAACTAGACCTTTACCAGAGAACTTGTCAAAAGAAATCAAAAGAGTGAATGCCTCGAAATGTATATTTACTAAAAACAATAAATACTTCAACGAAGTTTATGCAAATGTTATGGATCCCCTTAAGTTGTACAATTGTTTAATCTCCAGTGATAAAATTAAACACGATTTGCTTAAAGTAGCGTACAATGCTCAAGTTATAAAAGCGGAATAACTTTGTAAATTTTGTGTTAAGTGATACAACTCTGTTTCCCCTGTATTTCCTTGACTCTTGGTTTGAAAGTAGGTTTAATTAATTGACATAAATAATACTTATAAATTAATATTGATAAATAAAATATTTATTTCAGTATACGTTTTAATTGCCATGGAAAAAATTAGGTTCATTGAACAATTACTTAATTGTTTATAAGATTAAATGCATTTAATATCTGGTATATGCCGTATTGATTGGTTTGTAAAATATTCTCTAGTCGGTTAATAAAATATTTACCTTAAATAAAAATGTTAATATTAGGCCTAAATACTATTATATTAATTATTCTTTTACATAAATACTTTATTCTATGACCTTGTCAACAAAATGGCATATTAAGATCAAACGAATCTTATAAGCTGCAACAAAACTTTATTCATCAACAAATTCGGTAATATTATTTTAACAATAAATCAAATATATACGTCTGCTATTTATAATTGTTATGCAATACAATGTGCCTTATATTTTTGTATGCTAGTTAAGTATAAAAAAAGCTATACCAATAGCCCAAACTTGAATATTGACCGTTTGTAGGTGTGACCTGAACAATAAAACAAAAAGATAAGATGCACTTGAAGAGCGACACACGCTGTCACTTGAAGTAGTCCTCGACACTTTACAACGCTCAAGCGCCGTCTCAAGAGACGTGAAAGCTTTCTTGTGTCCTTTGTGTCTCAATAGACTTCTCTTTGTTGGTGACATTCGCCGAGTGAATCCAGGTATAAAATGTGACAATCGGAAATTGATTATCAAGGTCGTACTGCGTATACGTTAAGACAACATTTTATTAAAGGAGAAGACAACTAATTGAACATCGGTTGTGTTATTGTCTTGGACTTCGGTTTGGGGGAACGGGTTCAATTCCCGACAAATCCACAAAACTTAAATGGATTTGGACAGCTTTTCCTTGAAAACATTTTAATATCTCGTTGACTTTAATCAAAATGCCACTTGCGTGTAAAAATACAGGAAAGAAATTAAAACTATTATGACTATGAACATGCACATACCTATTATATTCTAGAAAATAATAAAGTAAATTTACCTTTGACATCAGTGAATCTTGTAATTGGTTTTTATTCTATTTGAATAAAACAATTCTAAAACAGCGTGTGTTGTATTGAATACCCGTCCTTCTATGTAAACATCTTTACGGACCAAGAGGTTGATTTTAGTTTGAATTTTGCTTAACACAACAAAAAGGTTTATATTGTAGGTTTATATTGTTTGTATTGTAAAGGGTTATATTGTGTGGTTTGGTTTATATTGTACAATACTGGCTCCTAAGATGCAATGAGCGTTCTCAAGCAATCATGTGTTATATAAAGGCTTAATAGGTTGTACGTGTCACTAATTGTGGTATTGGAAGATAATAGAGTAAAATTGGGAGTACAAAGGGTAAATGTTGGTTGGCGCAAATCATGTATCGGTAATAAACCACTATTTGAAGCAAGTTCAGCGAAACAAAAGTAATCAAAGGGGTGAAATCCTTTGTTAAACTAACTAATACAATATATTATTTATGCAACATTACAAACATTCAGTAAAAATGGATAAAATTTTCTAGGAAAATTGTAGAAAAAAAACTAATTGTACTCGGAGGTAGCTTTTAAAATTGATTTTAGGTTTTAAATTTAAAACAATATAGATTTTTTTAGATTTATAAGCAAACTAAAAATCTTACTGTTAATAAGAATATGTCTATCCTTAACGTTAATGAACGAGTACAACACGCTGTTATTTTATCGCCAAGGGAATCAATGAAAAGTGTACTGTGCTTCAAGGTTTACAAGGGGAACAATTAGTTCTTTTTACAGAACTCATCGTTACATTTGTGCTAAAAAAAATTTTAAAAATTTAAAATAAAATCTCTTTGTAGTTTGAATTTTAACTAATAAATATTTCATTTCAACATTTATCGTAAAAATACGCCTATAGAAGATTGTTTCTAATTAGTAAACAACAGTTTTTACAAAGAACCAACTACCTGTTATAAAATCCGCCTTCAAGAATGTGCATACACTACCAATCAATTAAATGCACTATAGAGAACATTAAGATAATAGAGACTTTCAATAATCTATGTTACTAAGTATTATTTAAGTTGCGCCTTTGTTGCTTAATCCAACTTGTCTAAAGCATTAGTTTGCCCAGCTTAATGGTGGCTAGATAGATTAAGTCCTGTTAAGTAGACTTCCGCTAAGTAGTGAAGTTCGTAATCGTTAACATTACTAACCAAACTGACTAAAGCGTATTAGGTTTGACCTCATGGGTTGAGAGGTCAATGAAAATCCTCCTAGATATTTCAAACAATGGAAATCTGGGCGAAACGATCCAGGGTACATTTAGTTTCAGGATTGATTCATCATTATTTATAACGCATTTTGAATCTTCTATTCTTGTATGCAATAATTAATAAAATTACTCTTTTATGTAAAGCCATTCATACAACTTGTATATTCATAAGTTTTTTTCACCCGAAAACTTAACACAAATCTGTGATTTCATATAAATTATTCATTTTATATACTATATAGTTAAGGAAAATGTGTATGAATGTTACTGTTTTCGTGAACCATGTAATACGATGTACTACAGGCGATGAAACACGTTGTGTGAATCATGTAAGTTTGATCATCCCATGGTTTTGTCATTAATACCAACATTATAGTATGAAATCCAACCGTGAACTATAGTACCTAAATCCCTCATCAATATAATCGTGAGCTAAATATGTATTCCTGTAATATTAAACTAAAACCGTCCATTAATATCGACGCCATTGATGATATTGCAGTGAAACCACCTTCACGTCACCGGTCATGTTTCATATGAACGCCTCACTGGTCAGATTGCAACGAAGCTGGATCCTTTTGTTTGCCTGACGATGGCGGAGATGCTTAAATAGCCGCCGAAACATGTGTAGCAATTTCGACACTACATGTTAAGGATTGTCTGACGAGGTATGTTTAACCATTAGTTGTCAGAATTTTAATGCTCAACCCAGTCTTATCATCAGTGCGAAAAGTATCTAGGTGGACAGTAAGCTCATTCAGTACGATTGAGTCGGTGTTCCTAATCAATTGGTTGATGTTCGACGTTGAAGGTCCCTGCATTGAAGATCCCTTCAACCTAAATGGTAAACAAGTGTGAGAACGCATGCTCAGCAAGTTTTAGATTTTCGTATAGTGGTTCCTTGTCACTTCCTAAAATAAAGAAATAAATTGTCGCAGCAGTTAGTGTAAAACTTGATTATAATTAAAATCATTAGTAAAATGTATGACTTGTGTTGTTTGATTTTGACAGATTTTAGTTTGTAATGTATAACTAAAATATGCATGGTAATATAACTATTTCATATTTACTTTAAAACATATATTGTGTTTATAATTGCTATTATCATTGAAGAATATCCTGGGAGTAAATAGACTTACTCTAGAAAAATAAAACGTTTATTTAAGACATTATAAAAAAGAAGCCATTTAAAAAGGTAGTACGTGCGACAGAACAATATTATTGCTTTCTTTATAACGAAACAGCAGCATACTCAGCTTTGAAATACATGTGATCACTCAAGGTACTGTGTCACACTACGATTAGAACAGCTGATGATTCCTCATATATAAAGCCACATGAGACAATATACTACAGTGACTTTGTGTTCTACGAGGCAGCAACATGAACCAGCAGCATACTCAGCTTTGAAATGCATGTGATTACTCAGAGTAGTATGTCACACTACGATTAGAACAGCTGATGATTCATCATATATAAAGCCACACGAGACAATATACTACAGTGACTTTGTGTCCTACGAGGCAGCAACATGAAACAGCAGCATACTCAGCTTTGAAATGCATGTGATTACTCAGAGTAGTGTGTCACACTACGATTAGAACAGCTGATGATTCATCATATATAAAGCCACATGAGACAATATACAACAGCGACTTTGTGTCCTACGAGGCAGCAACATGAACCAGCAGCATACTCAGCTTTGAAATACATGTGATTACTCAGAGTACTGTGTCACACTACGATTAGAACAGCTGATGATTCCTCATATATAAAGCCACATGAGACAATATACAACAGCGACTTTGTGTCCTACGAGGCAGCAACATGAACCAGCAGCATACTCAGCTTTGAAATGCATGTGATTACTCAAGGTACTGTGTCACACCACGATTAGAACAGCTGATGATTCCTCATATATAAAGCCACATGAGACAATATACAACAGCGACTTTGTGTCCTACGAGGCAGCAACATGAACCAGCAGCATACTCAGCTTTGAAATACATGTGATTACTCAAGGTACTGTGTCACACCACGATTAGAACAGCTGATGATTCCTCATATATAAAGCCACATGAGACAATATACAACAGCGACTTTGTGTCCTACGAGGCAGCAACATGAACCAGCAGCATACTCAGCTTTGAAATGCATGTGATTACTCAGAGTAGTGTGTCACACTACGATTAGAACAGCTGATGATTCATCATATATAAAGCCACATGAGACAATATACTACAGTGACTTTGTGTCCTACGAGACAGCAACATGAACCAGCAGCATACTCAGCTTTGAAATGCATGTGATTACTCAGAGTAGTGTGTCACACTACGATTAGAACAGCTGATGATTCATCATATATAAAGCCACATGAGACAATATACAACAGCGACTTTGTGTCCTACGAGGCAGCAACATGAACCAGCAGCATACTCAGCTTTGAAATGCATGTGATTACTCAGAGTAGTGTGTCACACTACGATTAGAACAGCTGATGATTCATCATATATAAAGCCACATGAGACAATATACAACAGCGACTTTGTGTCCTACGAGGCAGCAACATGAACCAGCAGCATACTCAGCTTTGAAATGCATGTGATTACTCAGAGTAGTGTGTCACACTACGATTAGAACAGCTGATGATTCATCATATATAAAGCCACATGAGACAATATACAACAGCGACTTTGTGTCCTACGAGGCAGCAACATGAACCAGCAGCATACTCAGCTTTGAAATGCATGTGATTACTCAGAGTAGTGTGTCACACTACGATTAGAACAGCTGATGATTCATCATATATAAAGCCACACGAGACAATATACTACAGTGACTTTGTGTCCTACGAGGCAGCAACATGAACCAGCAGCATACTCAGCTTTGAAATGCATGTGATTACTCAGAGTAGTGTGTCACACTACGATTAGAACAGCTGATGATTCATCATATATAAAGCCACATGAGACAATATACTACAGTGACTTTGTGTCCTACGAGGCAGCAACATGAACCAGCAGCATACTCAGCTTTGAAATACATGTGATTACTTAGAGTACTGTGTCACACCACGATTAGAACAGCTGATGATTCCTCATCTATGAAGCAACATGAGACAATATACAACAGCGACTTTGTGTCCTACGAGGCAGCAACATGAACCAGCAGCATACTCAGCATTGAAATACATGTGATTACTTAGAGTACTGTGTCACACCACGATTAGAACAGCTGATGATTCATCATATATAAAGCCACATGAGACAATATACTACAGTGACTTTGTGTCCTACGAGGCAGCAACATGAACCAGCAGCATACTCAGCTTTGAAATACATGTGATTACTCAGAGTACTGTGTCACACTACGATTAGAACAGCTGATGATTCCTCATCTATAAAGCAACACGAGACAATATACTACAGTGACTGTGTGTCCTACGAGACAGCAACATGAAACAGCAGCATACTCAGCATTGAAATACATGTGATTACTTAGAGTACTGTGTCACACCACGATTAGAACAGCTGATGATTCATCATATATAAAGCCACACGAGACAATATACTACAGTGACTGTGTGTCCTACGAGACAGCAACATGAAACAGCAGCATACTCAGCATTGAAATACATGTGATTACTTAGAGTACTGTGTCACACCACGATTAGAACAGCTGATGATTCATCATATATAAAGCCACATGAGACAATATACTACAGTGACTTTGTGTCCTACGAGACAGCAACATGAACCAGCAGCATACTCAGCTTTGAAATACATGTGATTACTCAGAGTACTGTGTCACACCACGATTAGAACAGCTGATGATTCATCATATATAAAGCCACATGAGACAATATACTACAGTGACTTTGTGTCCTACGAGGCAGCAACATGAACCAGCAGCATACTCAGCTTTGAAATACATGTGATTACTCAGAGTACTGTGTCACACTACGATTAGAACAGCTGATGATTCCTCATCCATAAAGCAACACGAGACAATATACTACAGTGACTGTGTGTCCTACGAGACAGCAACATGAAACAGCAGCATACTCAGCATTGAAATACATGTGATTACTTAGAGTACTGTGTCACACCACGATTAGAACAGCTGATGATTCCTCATCTATGAAGCAACACGAGACAATATACTACAGTGACTGTGTGTCCTACGAGACAGCAACATGAAACAGCAGCATACTCAGCATTAAAATGCATGTGATTACTCAGATTAGTGCGTCACACTACGATTAGAACAGCTGATGATTCCTCATCTATGAAGCAACACGAGACAATATACTACAGTGACTGTGTGTCCTACGAGACAGCAACATGAAACAGCAGCATACTCAGCATTAAAATGCATGTGATTACTCAGATTAGTGCGTCACACTACGATTAGAACAGCTGATGATTCCTCATCTATAAAGCCACATGAGACAATATACTACAGTGACTGTGTGTCCTACGAGACAGCAACATGAAACAGCAGCATACTCAGCATTAAAATGCATGTGATTACTCAGATTAGTGTGTCACACTACGATTAGAACAGCTGATGATTCATCATATATAAAGCCACATGAGACAATATACAACAGCGACTTTGTGTCCTACGAGGCAGCAACATGAACCAGCAGCATACTCAGCTTTGAAATACATGTGATTACTCAGAGTACTGTGTCACACTACGATTAGAACAGCTGATGATTCCTCATCTATAAAGCCACATGAGACAATATACTACAGTGACTGTGTGTCCTACGAGACAGCAACATGAACCAGCAGCATACTCAGCATTGAAATACATGTGATTACTCAGAGTACTGTGTCACACTACGATTAGAACAGCTGATGATTCCTCATCTATAAAGCCACATGAGACAATATACTACAGTGACTTTGTGCCCTACGAGACAGCAACATGAACCAGCAGCATACTCAGCATTGAAATACATGTGATTACTTAGAGTACTGTGTCACACCACGATTAGAACAGCTGATGATTCCTCATCTATAAGGCCACATGAGACAATATACTACAGTGACTTTGTGTCCTACGAGACAGCAGCATACTCAGCTTTGAAATACATGTGATTACTCAAGGTACTGTGTCACACTACGATTAGAACAGCTGATGATTCCTCATCTATAAAGCCACATGAGACAATATACTACAATGACTTTGTGTCCTACGAGACAACATCAGCTGTGTGCCAGTAGCAATCACTGAGCATTGTGTTTCATGACGCTGCATGATAAAGAGTTGATCCTGCCTTGTCTGTCAATGCACATGGAAGAAGTCATAGTGGTATTATCTTTATGGACACTGACCCTTTTTTATAGAAACAAATATTTAGTATGTTTTGCCTTAAACTACTGGATATATCTTTGACTCTTCAACAAAATCTATGTTGCCAATTCACGCTTTCGTGATAATACATCCAACACATTTACTTTTACTGGTGGTCCGTTAATTCAACTTATGTATGTTAGTGAAGAAGATTGGACAATAAAAAATTAAACGGAACCTCAAAACCTGGCGTAGCCTTGGATGCCCTATATTTTATGTATTGTATGTAGTATAAATCAATAATTTGCTCAAAACTTATGTTATAAAATCAAAGTGTGTCTTTGATTTTCTGTATCTGGTTGTATAACTTGTAAACACTTATGTAAATTATTATTTCATATGTTTTTAGGAAGAGCAGTGTTTAGGCATGGTTTTAAATAAGTTTTTTGTGATGTTTTACTTCGCTTTTGTCAGTCTCCATACGTTATTATTGTCCTCATTGAAAATAATATCAAATGACACATATTTCACTGCAGCAGACTGAGTGTAATTTAACTCCTACAGATTGAATAATGTGTAATCAGAATTGTCTAACATGTTATTGGACACTAAATTACTGTTAACAACCTCTAATCGTTATAATTGTTCTCACGAATAAATGTATCACGTCTAAAAATACCTTATGTCACTGTGGCAGACTAAATATATATCTAGGAAATGGACAATGTGTAGCCAGGGTCTGCCATTGTTATTGTGATACTATATCACTGTTAACAGCCTTTAAACGTTATTGTTGCTGTCATTGACTAGAATACTAAATGTAACGAATATATATCACTGCAGGATACTTACTATATGTGTACAGAATAGTGACGCATATCTCACAGTCAAACAGTTTCTGAACGATGTTTTCTATCCAAATAAAACACAAAACACTGTATGCGTATTAAAACAATTACACTTGACAATATTTTACCAATATTTTATACATAGTGTAAAATTATTGCATTTTAATAGTATTTCTCATTATACATTTTCCGACCTGAGTTACGGTAGTTGTTGTATAGTTGAAAACTATACCAATTCAAATTGTAAATTAAATTATAAATTTCAAAACTATGGTTTTATAGATTTATTGCACATACTTTTTATTAGGTTGCAACTGCAAAAACTATCCACCCCATCGTGTGGATTGCACACATTATTGCAGAACTCTTCTCATTAGTGTTCTAGTGTGTATAGTTGTCTGTTATCAGCGAATGATTGTGAATGATACAACATTGCATTGTCAGTGTAACCCTGATACATATCATGATCACATCATGCGTAAATGATCGACTGGTCACAACAGCTAGGTATGTGTACAACATCGGATATTGCAGCAGTACATCATGCGAGACGCAGCAACATAGGCTTACTCAGATATATCTATAGAAGTATGTCGAATACGTAAAGAATCGTTTAGGGCTTTTTTTGATCATTTTTACCATATAAAATGAATTTACCTTTGAATTTTACCATAGATGATATTTTAAAGGCTATTAACTGCATCCGTTGAGTATGCTTTATTAGCTACTAACAATGTTATTGCTTCAGTTATTTCCTCTTTCGCCTGTTGTTTATACACTCATAAAGTCTTATTTATCCATAGGTTTAGTTGCATATTTTTTTTATAATAGTTTCTCCCATCTCCTTGATGGTTTCCTAATAATTATACACAGCAGTAAAATGTTTCTTATAAATACCCCTAAGAAAACGTCATGAAATGTTGGAACTTTCTTGCAAACCTCTAATAAAAGGAACCTTAGTATTTATTGATAGTTGGATGAAATAATATTTTTAACATAAATCCTAATTGAAATACATAATATTTTATTTAAATTACGTTTATAGTTATATTGTTTATAGATTTGCACTATTCAGACCTACTAGCTTATATATATTGAAACACTTTCGTTGTCAAATAATCATATGGAAATTTTGAATGAATACTGTAAACATGAAAGTAAATAAATATAACTATTAAGACATTTCACAACGTATATAAAGAGTTATTAGTAATTCCAAACTGGTTAGAAGACAGATAAGCTTTAGTGGGTTTACAGAGGGATTTAAAGTTAACGTTTTGGAAAGACGTTCCCTTGAGGACAGAATAAATCTGATGAAATTACTTACGTAAAGATTTTGATAAAGAGTTCTTTTTCAGACTACTACAAGTATATAGTCTAATGATCAACAATACGAGTGCTGGTGAAAATGAAAGCCACGTAAAATAAAAATAAATAATGGAGAAAAAAATACTGTAATTTTCACTTCATTATCATTGTAGGCCTACCTATATCACACTCTGTAAAACGTGCATTGATTATATTTTTGAACTACATTATTTATGAATAGATAAACGCCAGTTATTGCTTTAAATGTTTTCTAAAAAAACATAAATATTAGTTTTGAAAATAACAAAATGTACCAAGGCCTCAATTAAAATATTTACCTCGCATAACGGATAAATAGAGCAAATAAACACTTGTTCCAGTAACACAATCTATTTTGACTAAGAGGTACAGCTTTGCCAATCCTTGCTAAGCCAACAGCTTTGCTAATAGCTGAAAAGCTGTTTAAAAAATACATTCAAGTCAACACTAACTTTTGTTTTCAATAATGCAGAATATTGATGAGTATCCTACCTGTGTTTTTGTAGCCGATTTTTTTACACATAATACTTTTTACTTTATTTGCATTTAGTTATTGGATCAAGCTTGCTTGTAATTTTCTTTTATTCTAAACTATCATTTGAATGTTCGATATTATGTCTTTTCCTCTTTGAATAACGCCCAGTGAGATAGCATGTTATTGTTTAAAAAAATGCATTCCTGATGGTTATCAGATAGGAAGTATATTTATTTTGAATATTATAATCAACTTTAAAGTATTAGCAAGTATTAGCTAGACTGTAATTATTTCGCTTCCGCGCGTGTTTTCCGTACAAATGCATCACAAGTCTAGCATATTTGGAAAGTCACTTTTCAAAAAGTATATTTCTTTCTTGCGTCAAGTTTTAGTTTACATTTGAAAATTTTACATCGGACTCAAAAGAATTAAAATATATTTTTAAAATTCATATCGTCCGAATATTAAATTGTATTTGCGTAATTTAGCAAAATGATATCATTGAAACTAACCTCTGATGAGTTAAAAAAATATTAACTTCGATTAATATAACATACCAAGTCTAAGAGGGTTCGCAATAAGGGTTGGTGTTAGTAAAGACAGTTGCGATTGGCTTTATTACTTCAGTCTGCAAAGTCTTTGCCCACATGTTGCTAAGTCAGCTTTTAACACTTACATAATAAGCTTAAGAGGGAACTTCGATTAAGTTTGTCTAAATACACACCACGTAGTTCTATTTTCATTAAGTCCAACAAAACCATTCACTTAAATTGCTCAGAATAAATATTTAACAATATTAAATTTGTTAGGGGTTAAATATTTAACAAAATCTTTAGTCATGAGTGACTTGGTGTTTATAGCTGATTTAAAATTCTATACTGATCATCATACTACTGCTGGATACGATTTTTCCTCCTGACTTTTTTAAGGAAGATAAAGAGGGCTTAAATAAAAGTAGATGTTCTCTTTCCAGGAGGATTTCATGTTCAGCTACAATGGACCAACTTAGGTATTTAGTTGATAAAGATACTGCTCGTGGTTGTTCAAAAGCTTTTTTAAACTCAGATTAGTGCTGTTTGATAATTTTATGTCTTTATTACATGAATATTGCAATGGTTTCTTAAAGAGGAATGATCATAGAGTACAATAAGTTTTTGATTCTTATTTTGACGATACTGTAATCTAGAAATAGTCGGCAACATAGTACCTCAATACTACGTTTCCGACCAAACTTGTCATTGCAGATGAAGCTTACTCAATAAACACCCCCAGGTGACTCATTGATATGCTACATTCTCCACGGTACAAGAGCATGTGTTGACATTGCCTTGTTGTAGCGATATCAGCCTGAGTGAGACAATATTGGTGCATGTAGACCTCTTAGCTCATGCGGGTTTGATTATGTGTAGCTTTATGAAATAGATGTTATCGGTTTGTGACAAAGATTAGTTGGACATTTAGTTTTTGGTCCGAAACGAGTTGTATTTGTAATATGCATTTTATAAACTAATATTTTAAGATTGTGTTCTAATTCAAGAGTTGAAAGGGTGGAGTACAAAATGTGCATTGATGTGAAATCATGATACTAAATTTCGTAAAAAGTTGTTAAGGCAGTCATGCATGTGTTCGGCAAGTAAGTTCGAAAATCAGCTGTACAAAAAATATAAGAAATGTGATATTTATTAAAGCGAAAATAACCTAACATAAATTGGTCAAGTTGATTTAGATTTAAAAAGTCTTGGCTTTTAAATTGTTGATGAAAGAATTTCTGTGGATAATTGATTAGTCGTAGGCCTACGTTGTTGCACGTCGTCGCATGATGTACTACTGCAATATCCGATGTTGTAGAAATGCCTAACTGTTGTGATCAGTCGATCATTTACACATGATGTGAACATGATATCTATCATAGTTACACTGACAATGCAATGTTGCATCATTCACAATCATTCGCTGATAACAGACAATCCTACACAGGAACACTAATAGACAGTGTTGCAATCATGTGGCAGTACATGATGTTATGGCTGACATTACACCTAGTCTTTTATTCGGTCTGGATGGGTCTAAATTAGACCTCTTACCTGATTTTATGCGAAGAAACCCCTAAGAAAACCGTGGAAATGTTTACACCGTGACAAAATAAATAGATATTGATGCCTGCATGTCCTCACCCTCCATCATTGTCAATATTAAAGAGTTCTAATTGGTGTTAACCTTAAAGTCTATGCTTATATTTAGGTGGTTAGTGGAAGAATGTATCTTCTGACTCGTCGGGAACACCCCTGGAGCACCTAGGCACTTTTAGAGGAGACTTAGACATTTGAGACCCCCCCCCCATTCAGGCAACCATCGTATAAATTAGCCTCGTGGCCAGGATTAAATATATTGTTATCGAAGCGTAATGATTGAAACATATGAAACGTGATCAGTGATGTGAAAGCTTGCTGCAATATCATTGCAATATCATTAATATTACTGAACATGTGTGTCAGTTTAATATTACAGAATGGTATCATGTTTACCGAAAATAAGTACACGGATGAAGGGCTTAGGTCATAATCATTCACTGATTGATTTCAAAGAGTATTGGTGGTATTAATAATAAAACTATGAGAAAATCCAACGCATATTTTTATCTAACAAAAAACCACTAAGTGGTAACACTTCCCCCGCCAAGTCAGCAACCCAAAAAAGACAATAAATCACCACTTTTCCGCCAAGTAAAACAATGTAATGTATGTAAGTTTGGCAACTTGGCGGCAGACTTTTGCTTGTTTTTTTTGTTTTTTTTTCATTAAAGTTACGTTGGTGGATAATTTCACAAATCAACTTCTCTAATTAATTAGTCCAACTCCAACTAAGTATAATAATTTCGAGGTAATCAGTAAATATAAAACCATCACTATTATGATTTTATGAAATGTGACACAAATAAGGTCAAATTTTGTAAAATAAGCTCTCATCTAGCAATGTACTATTGGGAGAGATACTTGCTCAATGAAACTAATTTTATGGTATTTTTTAAAGTGATCAAGCAAAAGTCTGCCGCCAAGTGGCCAAACTTACATACATTACATTGTTTTACTTGGCGGAAAAGTGGTGATTTATTGTCTTTTTTGGGTTGCTGACTTGGCGGGGGAAGTGTTACCACTTAGTGGTTTTTTGTTAGATTGTATTTATTTTTGTAGAAAATTAACAGTTAAAATAAAAATCCTCTTTTCTCTTATATATAGACCAGGGCACAACTACATATAAAATGCATTGGTGTTACATTAGTGTTCCGATAATTAAACCCGTATATCTAAAGACTAGTGTAAATTGAGCCCTTATTAGAGAAGTAAAAATGTAATCAAACAGATTAGGTTTGTTAGAAATAGCATAAGGCAAAACAAATATTGAAAAACTCATTTTTATCCTAAATTTACATATCACTTTTTACATTCACTTTTTTGCTTGTTTAACATACGTAGACGGATTTTCCCGATTGTTTTATTTGTTTTAGTGTATCAAAACATAAAACTAACCTTAGTACTAGTACTAAGTTTCAAGTTCCTAGGTTTCATATGTTTTGATAAGTAGTATTAAACTGTTAAAAATGACGAGCTGCTGTACCAGTGTACCATCGGTACACTGCATTTTTCAATGGAAAGTATCGGGGAATATCACTGCTCTAAGTAATTTTATATAGTAAGTAGCTCAAATCATTCGGTATACCTGAAAAAAATACTTTATACAAGTTTTAAAATAATTTTTCAGCTGTTCCTATGAATTTCTCTAACATTTTAAATTAATTGAGATTTAATCGCAGCTGATCCTTCTTTTGTTTTGATTTTAATCCCATGTTATTTAAATGGGCCAAAATCGTACTTTGAGGGCTTGCCAAGGGTTTATGGGTCAACGCACCGACTTGTGACCCTCAAAAGGCACATCTACACGCTAAGGGCTTTCAAACAACATAAAAAACATTAAAATTGAGCCAGTGGTTTGGGCTGTAGGTCCGTCAACATTTAAGGAGAAGAAGGAGAACACGGAAAATTTGTGAATTTTTAAACTAGTTTTTCTTGGCTCAAACACAACCTTTTTTTAAATTCTTTTTTTTATTTTACCAAGAATGATTGCCCCTATCCAGTGGATGAACAATTATTTTAATAGTTTTTGTTTCTTCAGAGCTATAGACGAGTAAAAAAGCCACTTTGTCACGTCATGTATATATACACTGCAGCAGCTGTGTACCGCTGGGGGACTTGGCGGGGCGGAACGCTGCCGCGTTCCTTAATACGCTGTGTTTGGAATAGCATTAAACATTAAATACGTCCCTAATACCCTTCTTTCTTAAAATAGCATATTTGTAAATTTAAAAATGAATTGTTACTGTGGACAATTTTTAATATTGTTTGAAAAGGGAGCATTTTTTACATACCTCTTAATACAAGAGGACAGATCTAATGTGCTTTAGTAAGTTTGGTTAGTAATGTTAACAGTTAAGAACTTCACTACTTAGCGGAAGTCTACTTAACTGGACTTACACTATCAATCTGCCCCTAATCCGGGCAAAATAGTATTAGACATATTAGAATAGACTACGAAGGAAAAAGTTAAGTAATATCTATAAGCATACACTTGATGTATCTAATAGACCTTTTGTCGTACCTTAAAGCTATAAGCAGTTGTAGTTAGATGTGTTCGCAGTACTATAGTTTTTAATGTAATTAGGAGAAATAAAAATTACATAATGCTTTGTACGCATGATGTCTTTTTTTTACTAGCATCATAAAATACTTTAATATAACAAATAACTAGTGTATATATCTTAGTGTGTCAATAAGGCATTTATCTTAGTGTAAATTTGATATACCATGGACTAAATATCTCTTCAATTTTAATACTACAGACGAAAAGGTCATGAACGAAAGTCGACACTGGACTTGAAATCCAGCTTCGCGACAGATATTATGATATTATACTAAGAACCGCTGCTTTTAATAGCATAGTGTATTTTCATTAGTAAGATAATATTAAATAGAATTCACTTAGCTTAAAACTCATCACTTTGTTGTGTGTTTTACTATCAACATAATTATCTGTGTCTTTTGACGTAAAAAAAGTTGGGCAAGAATAATTAATGTTTATTTACAAGAAAACATTAGTATGAAAACCGTTCGTCAAACCTTTTGGAAATAATGCATTTGACAGGTTCAAACCAGCAGACTTAATGGGAAATCATTTATTTTATGAACTTGAGAATTTTGAAATCCAAGGCAAAGCTGTTTTTGACGGTGAATTTGGTAAGAAGAAATATTGTTTTGGTCAACAATACACTATAATATAATTTTTTTTTAACATTGTACTTATTCGATAATGTTGTAACAATATGTAAGAATAGTTGGTGTTTCGTTCATTAAATTTGTTATTGATAAAAGAATTCTTTTGAAAAACAAATTTAATGCTACAATATTAATACGGTATGATAAAAAAATTCTTTAAATATTTACCGACAAATGTTTCCAATAAATTTAATTTCGTAATTTACTTTTAAACAACGTTGTAAAGTATTTAATAACAGCGTAGTATTTTACTCTAACATTTAACTACGTGTTCTGTTAAGAGAACGAATTGTTTCACTTGTAAACCCTGAAGCACAATACATTGTTAATTGATTCCCTTGGCAATAAAATAACAGTGTGTTGTACACGTTCATTACTTTTATGTCGAAAAGTAATTTCATAAAAATATTATTTAACCATAAAAGTTAATCCCGTCTAAACTACTTTATGTATAACCCCGTACATGAAATTTGCCTTATTCTATTCAACAGGATTTAACGATAAACTATTTATTTTTATAAAAAAAACTAATTTTCAAGAAACATTTACAGTTTTACATTTAATCTGACTAAACTAGTATTTACTAATTTACCAAAGGATGCAGACTCTTTTGTCACTTTGTCACGTTTAACTACCTTGAAATAGTAGTTTGTATCTCCGTCCAAATTGAGGTTTATTACCGATAAATGAAGGGGGAACACCAACAATTACCCTTTGTACTCAAAATTTGCCGCTATTATCTTTCTATACCACAATTAGTGTCACGTATACGTTATTAACCCTTTATATAACACAATATGCTACAGAAGCGATCACGATCGACATGCAAGACCCTTTCAATTCTGTTTTGAACGTCATTTCTCCCTACATGTGCAAATTTAAAAAGTTTTTTTAATAATTTGAAACGATTCCCGGGAGATTGTTAAGTTTTTTTACGTAAGCAAAGTTACTTTCCACTATAAACGATTAATTGTCAGCTATTTGTAAATTTGACGTTTTATAGGTGAGCAAATAAGGAAAACAGCTGAACTCAAAGTAGTGTAGTGAAAATAAAATGTAAAGACCATTATAACGTAGCCTTTTAAAAAAAAAAATAGTAATAGGGATTCAATCCATCTGAAGAATTTCTTTTAACAAAGAGAATACTGAGCTAAACCGGTGACCATTAACCAATATCCTGTGGCCAATTCACCCTTCTGCTTTTTAATACTATAATCAATACGTATTATTGTCTGAGCGGCCTATTAGTTATTGTGTTCAACTTTAAATGTAAAAGTTCTAGATCAGCCTTAAGCGGGTTCTGGAGGCAGATGACACTTTTGTCATTACAGTAAAATTAATGATGGGTACAAGATTTTTAATAATACTTACTGAAAATATACACGATAGCCCCTAAAATAACACTGATTAGAGTTGTGTGCAAATTTAATGCTGAAGTTCACACTGACGCATAATTTAAATAAAATTACTCAAAGATCTAAGAACAAATAGTGCGTTGGTAGCAACGCGTGTAAAATGTAAGAAATAGTATACTGTGATAAAAACACATTTTGTTTACAGCACGGTGAGTTAAAACCCGTCTAAAGAAGAAAAGAAACACATTTGTGTCCTTTCTTGTCTCGTAAACTACTTGAACCACGCACAACATGACTTTAACGTCTGACGATTTACAACCATATAAATGTCGAGGAATCTTAAAAAAATAATTATGACAATGGGGCTTTTTTACCCAGTGAGTAAACTTTACCACTTTTTTGTTCCAAGAAGAATGAACGAGCTCCCTTGAATAAAATAAACTCAATTAATTTGTTTGATGTTTAGACTTTTATTTGGTCATAATGCGGTGATTTAAAATAACAAATTATATTGACGACTGTACAAATGATTCTGCACATTGAAAGGTTCTAAATATGCTCTAAAGAATCGAATCGAATTTCTTGAACTTTCTCAATAATTTGAAAAACTTTAGCGCAAATGTTGGAGAAATAATTTGAGGAATAAGTATTGTGTGTTGGTATAGCTTAATTTTCTCAAAGAAGCGTCAATTTTAATTCAAACGTATTACAAATTCAATTACAGTAGATTCCTAATATTAACTAATGTACTACCATCTAATTCACATAAATTATTTAAACTATTTCTTACTATTGCCTTTAAATAATTCCAGAGTGATATAAGTGAGTGAATAAATGAGTGATATACGAATGAAATAAATAACTAATGACGTCAAAATGGCTAACTATTTAATAATTTTAAAGTCCTGGCATAAGTTAAATAGATAAACATTGATTTTATGGCTTTATTGCATTGTATTTTAACAAATAAGTAATTTAAAAATACTTAGTAATGTGGTGTTATGAATGGCATCCAAATACTTATGATTACTTGTGTAAGTTTAATTCCTATGTCCCATAGTATTAATCTCCAGAATTCCTTAATTTTATCTCCAATAACAATATTAAACATTTATTTGTTTTGTTTAACACATAATTCCGATTATCTTGCCCGATATTAATGAAATATATTTCAGGATCTCTCTGAAACGTAAAATTCCCATAGTTAACTATTAAACATTTTCAGGCAATGTATAAAAAAATATTACAGCATGAGATATGGTTGTTGGTGGGAAAAATCGTAAATCTCTAATAAATGGTTAGTGTTTGGCAACTGACACACAACATGCAGGATTTTAAAACCACAGTAGCGAAAGATCTTGCATCAGTTGTTAGCGGGATTTCATGACGTTGCTGAGATCGATGTTGAATGAACTGTAAAGTATGAAATGTTTTTGAACCCGATATTAATGTTGTTAATACTGTTAATGTCGTTAATACTAAGGGCACGGCCACCTTTTTTTAAGATGTTTGTTATTAGGATATGCTGCTTCGGAACTTTCTTAGTTTTCCATTCAATTAAATACGTACCTCCAATTATATGACCTCCTTTAAATTATGTTCTATTTATTTGCTATTTACAGGATGATGAAATTATTATTTAAATCATCTAAGTTAAGTGTCTCCTATAAAGTCCAAATTTGTCCTTTGCCAATACAACTGTAATCAACAATTTCAGATTCACACAGTTTACACTTGAATTCACTCGGCGAATGTCACCGACAAAGAGAAGTCTATTGAGACACAAAGGACACAAGAAAGCTTTCACGTCTCTTGAGACGGCGCTTGAGCGTCGTAAAGTGTCGAAGACTACTTCAAGTGACAGCGTGTGTCGCTCTTCAAGTGAATTTCTGCTATGTTAAGCACTATAAAGGCACTATCAGTTGCGAGTTTGTATTCAGAGTTTATTGTTGTTAACCACACTTGCAACAGTAGATTAAACGGTTTATTTCATTTTTTTTCACATTGAACATTGAACATAATTATTTATAGATAAGTTATAACTTTATAAATTCATACATTCATTAGAAACTGTTTGCCTACTATGAGGTCACCACTTTCATATAATTCATCATGGATTATAACCAGCACTGTAGATTTGAAATTGACACGTGAAGGGTTACACTTACACATCAACAGATATTTTAAAAACTTTGTTAATTTATATTTATGGAAACCTGACAAACGTTGAACGACTTGAAATATCCGCTGGTGTCAAGAATTTCGATATGCTACGTAAGTTAGTTACAATTATTATTATTCATAAAAATAAACAAACCTACTTGAAGTATTGATAATAATATTGTGAAATAATAAACTTATCATGTATAAATATATTGTATACTAAGATAAGTTATAAACAATTAATAACACCTCTCACCGTTTAACATTCGAAAGTAAACTTTTACACAAATCGAGCTCTAATGTTACAAGGTGACAGAGTTGTTTCACTTTGCGCAAAATTATTCCGCTTTCACAACTTTTACTTAGTCAACTCACTGTAAGCTTCCTTGATCAACTTGTGTTTCATTTGTCGTTGTTAATTAAACAGTTTAAACCTTTGTGATTTAGTGTTCATGACAACCTGACATGTGTTTATTAAGATCACAATCACACCAAACAAAACCTGCTGGTAAATGGTGGGATTTGAACCAGGGATCTTATGAGCCAAAGCCCCGTGCTCTACTAGACCAGCTCGCTCCCATAACTAAAACAAAACACAAACTATCTATAGTTTATTTATCTACAATACCTTTGATAAATATTGTAAGAAAACATTGTATGATCTTAGGTTTTAAAGGCTGTCACTATGGTTTGCTAAATAAGATTTTCTCCCTCTCTTGCAGTTTGAACAAAAGGAAAAGAGGGTTAAAATAGAGGCAGATGTTCGTTTCCCAGGAGGATCCCATGACTAGCCACAATGGACCAACTTAGATATTTAGTTGATATCAAGTTACTCCTTGCGTTTTTTCAGCCGTTTGAAATTCGAACTAGTGTTGAGACCAAGCGTTTTAGTAAATTTCGTTAAATCTCATATATTTTCGTTTAAATATTTTAGTTCCAAATTTATTGTTTTGTCATTAATTATTAAAACAATTTATTTATATAAACAATACTTAGGCCTACTTTATTAAAAAAATGTTATTGTTAAAGAATATTAATAATAGTGCTTACGTTTTCCACAAATAACACTGTGAAGTCAGAAAGTTATTTTTTTAGTATGACATTAGTAATGTTTTGGAAAAGTTAAGATTACACCTTAAACAAAATTCCGTTCCGCATTGGTCTATATTACCATAACATATCAAAAAAAATCTTTAAAGGATGCACGCTAGAGTTTATTTGCGTCGATAATTTAAATTAACGCAGACCATACTTCTGCAATTGAAAAGAATTCGATAAGAGTATTATTGATATCGCAATCACAATTTGTTTGTTAATCGGATCCAATGTACTTTATTATGACACATCACTTCAATAAAACAGTATCAACAGGATTTGCAACGGAAATAAAATTTCCGGTCGAATAATCCAATTTCAGAGTTTGGTGCCGCGACTACTTTTGTATCCAAATAAAACTGTTTGCTTTATCGTTATACAATCTCACCAAGTTCAGTATCAATAAAATTTGTATTTGAATATCATATTCCAAGTGTTTTTACTAAGGGTTACGTTTTTTATCTTTACATTTCATTGGTTTTTCTGTCCAAAATGTTACGTATAAACTTAACCTAAATAAGGTCATTTTCATTGTTCAACCAATTAATAAAATAACTTGGTTTAGTAATCATTAATAAATGTGAAACTGCATATCTTTTAAACCATTAAGCCGTGACTCATTTTCTGGCAATAATACACTTGGATGATAGAGGTCACAAGAAAAATATAAAAATCTTTGTGATCTAGTCTACAACCAATAAATAAAAAAAAACTAAATTAAATAGCCAATATAAGAGATATGTGGTAGGTTAAATTACAATTATTTAGTTGGCCTATCTCTGTAGTCAATTATACTATTTAATCTTTTAAAAACCTATATATATGTTTTAATACAAAATTAAAATTTAGTTAGTAAATTACGTTCACGGGTAGGGAAATCTATGAACCTATCATTAAAGGTTGAAATAATAGTCGTAACGAAATACAGGCTTAAATAAGAACAATATATGAATCGCATTTAAGAGATCTTAAAAGAAAACCAACAATATAATTCCAACGAAATAATATACAATTTTCTCATTTGAAATAACCAAATATTTTGGCATTTTAAAAGAGTTGTCAAGTTTTTTTTTCAGTGAATAAACCGCAAACCGTTTTACGTTGTTTACCAGTTTCACTCCTTGGGAACTTAGACTCGTATTTTTACGACTTTTTGGTTCTTTCTCCTCCAGTAATACAAGGACTATGACTCTTAAAATAACTTTTTGTGTTTTTGCTCATGTTTCCTTGGTAAAATATGTATGAAAATGTAATTTCTTATGTTAAATTGTGGTTAATTTTTATTTTAGTTTTATTAGTTGTATGGCCTCTTGAGTACGGAACTTTAAATAATCGAACAATAGTGTGTACCACCTGTAGGTTAGTACATTATTAGTTTTTAATGTAAGGGTGTATATTTTAGTTTAAGGATTCTCTTTCTCGGTAACATATCTACACCATTCTTAATCTACAATGTTCAATAAATGTTTTTACTATTTTAGAAATATAGGTTTGTAAATCTGTATAACATATTTAATAACACCATTGTATATTTTTATACCGCACCTATATTAGAAATTGTTTTGATAACGAAATAATAATGCCTTCTGCTCAAATAATTGAATGGTATTTTTAAGTAATTGGTAGTAAAGTGGAAACTTATTAGTTTAAATAAACTATTAATGATTCGCATATTCGTTGTGATGATCATTAGATTGTCCAACCGAAATCTATCACCACTTAACATCTTTTAGGTATTTACCATCTTCTGGGTCAACAGTATAAGTGTAAGCATATGTTTAATCTTTTAAACAGGAGTCTATTTAAACCCTAGTAAAGAAAAGCACATCTTCACTTGTTATGAGTTAGGACTCATGAAATTAAAAAAAAAATACTAGATTGTGCATTGTAGAAATACTAATGGCTGTCTTTTAACTATGTATAGCAATTAAATTCTCTTACTACTATGCTACTACTGCAATCTAAAAATAGTCGGCAACATAGTACATCAATACTACGTTACCGACCAAACTTGTCATTGCAGATGAAGCTTACTCAATAAACACCCCCAGGTGACTCATTGATATGCTGCATTCTCCACGGTACAAGAGCGTGTGTTGACATGGCCTTGTTATCAGCCTGAGTGAGACAATATTGGTACATGTAGACCTCTTAGCTCATACGGGTTTGATGAATTAACTGTACCCATTATGAAATAAGGTTCAAAATATGGTGTTTGGAATACATTACTTGCACTCCCGTTCTTTTATATATAAAACATGTATAAGGGAAAAATGTTTACAACAAACAAAAATTTTTAATATATTACAAGCTTTAATTTTGTGCACTATCAGTTCTACGAGGGGACGAAATATTTATTGACTTATATTTACAACCATCACCAGTACAACCAGTGGCGGATCTAGAACAGTCACAAGGGGGGGCGAACCAGGAGGTCGGGGGGGTTCGACCCCCCCCCCCCCCTAATAATTTGTGTAAACTAAGTCTCCAAAATGGCAGTTTTATACCATTTCTTTGTCCAGTATTTTATATTATCGTACCCCGATAAGATTCTAACTGAATCAGCAATATCCACGTTTATAAATTATATCATTTATTTTCTTTTCCTAGTCAGGTGGTTCAGTGTTTTTTTTCTTTATTTAATAATTGACATATTAAAGAAAATACTAAATTACAGCTAGACAATTGAATATGGAGAAATTAAAACGAATAATGTTAATACAAAATACAATTCGTACCTAAACGAAGTTAGTACAGGACCTTGTTAAGTTTACTGTGTAACAGCTGAAAGCTTATTTGGCAACATGTAGGCAAAGACTTGGCAGACTGAAGTAATAAAGCCAATAGTTACTGTCTGTACTTACAACGACCCTTATTATTAGATTAGTCTTACCCGATTTAGAGGTTTGTACTATATTAAGATTGTTTATCTAATAAAATATATAATATTGAACGAGAACAATACAAGTGATGATCAATTGAATAACTTCTTAAATTTATCTTTCATATATACGTTTATATTATATTGGTCGTTTTCTATAAATGGGATATCTATCATCATGTCCAGGCAAATATATGCTCACACAAAAAATAGCAACTGATATGCACTTATGGGTGGTTATAGGATAAAGCAACAGCAAACTTGCACCATACAAACAGCCCCAAAGCTACTCCGATTTGTGTAATCAGTCTATCATAGTTTACCCGGAGCAGAATTGCAGAATCTGCAATATCAACAATAAGAGACCGTATTGGCATAGATTAAAATAAGTAGACACTACTCTACTCCTCTACTCTATGTCTCCTCCTTTAATCTATGGTATTGGGCTTTTATAAACATGCGGCTCAAACAACCTCTTCAGTAAGACTCTTTACCATTCTGCGTTACCGATAAAATAAGCATGTTTTGTCTTGTGTAAACACTAGGCTGTAAATGGTTTGTCGCCTGACATGCATTAAACATTAAAAAGATACTACACAGTAACTGTAGTAATTTTTTGACCACTTGAATAAAATACATTTAATATAAGTGGTAATGATATTTATAATTTATTACGTCACAAATCAAGTTGTCATGTGTAAAAATCTAATTTAATGTAAAAGAAATCAAAATATACAGGTCAGTAAAAATAACAGAAAGGAAAACAAGCTGCTATTAGAAAATGATTTAATACGAAAAATTTTAAATAAAAATGAAGCATTTTATTACGATTTCTGTTTTAGGTACTTATACAACATTTGCCTAATTATTATCCTAACTAACTGTTTTCAAATTCATTTCTGTGTCCAAAGAAAACTATTGTTGAATCCCACTCCAATGGCAACACAACACTTATCTCCCATCTAGTTTAAACTTATGATATTATTAAGCTCTCGTAAACTATTTTTCAATAGTTAAACATTTATGGCAGGTCCTGAAAACAAAAAATAAGCTTAAAAATCCAACAGGAAACGTTTTGTTGAAACAGTACCTAATGAAAGACTAACAAAAATCAAACTTAACATTTTAAACTGAAAAGATTTTTGTGCGCACATAAGTAATTTATTTATTGATATTTCATTTTTTACAAATACATTATTATCAACAAAATGAAATAACAATTACATTTGCTCTCTCTGAGGGAAACTATAATTTTATTGAGTCATCCTTCTAAAATAATATACAAGCGAGAGATTCTTTCAATAAAATATTTATTAATTGAGTAAACCCCCTAGGACAGACTTTCACAATGGTTTGAACAAAGTGCAAAGAACTAAAAGAAAAATTACAGGATATTATAAATCTGTTTACAAAATAAATTTTACAACTGTTATACTTTAGTTTTTAATATCATTTGAAAATGTTCAATTAGAATGTAGCTTAAATTACATTTTGGTACGGTCTACTGCATTTTTGAGATTTGGTTCGTATATTATAACTTAAATTTTAATGAGTAGCCATCACATGTTGTAGTTACTCTAATCAAGTAAATTAATGTAAATTTACATTATGTCAAATTTGAAATTCTACAGAATTCAAACAACAACTACCTTTAGAGGTTTCCATGAATAAAGGAGTATTTCAATAACAATAGTTGACAACTGTTAGTGTCCATTCTCTAGATATATAGTTGGTCTGCTGCAGTGGCATATATCTGTTACATTTGGTATTGTACATAATGAGAACAACAATGCCATTCAGAGGATGTTATAAGTGAAATAGTATCTCAATAACAGCAGTTGACAACTGTGGCTACATAATGTCCATTCTCTAGATATATAGTTGGTCTGCTGCAGTGACATATATCTGTTACATTTGGTATTCTAGACAATGAGAACAACAATGATATTCAGAGGATGTTATAAGTGCGATAGTATCTCAATAACAGCAGTTGACAACTGTAGCTACACAATGTCCATTCTCTAGATATATAGGTGGTCTGCTGCAGTGACATATATCTGTTACATTTGGTATTCTAGACAATGAGAACAACAATGATATTCAGAGGATGTTATAAGTGCGATAGTATCTCAATAACAGCAGTTGACAACTGTAGCTACACAATGTCCATTCTCTAGATATACAGGGTTAGGCAAAAGTCTGGAACCCCCCCATTAACTTTAAAACGAATCACGCCAAGGAAACTAAACTGAGCACACCTTTATATGAAATGAAAATGCACTTTTTGGTCAGTATAAAAAATTTTTCCTGGACCCCAAAATGGGGGATTTTGGGGGCAACTCAAAAATTTCAAATGTTAAGCCCCATCGAGTGACACCTCATTTTAAAGGTCTTGATTTAAGAAAACAAACAACGCAAACTAGAGGTCCCTATCTTAACCCAGTCAAAAATGGCGGTCACTTGAAATTTCAAAAAAAGCAATTTGGAAATTTGAATAAAAAGTAATAACCCCCCTTCTAAGTTTTTTCTAATGTTAATTACAAAGATATCCTTTTGGTGGTTGTGCAACCTTCGCAGGTACTTTATTATTGTCATTTCAAAAATTTTGAATTTGCACCGAAAATGGGGGATTTTGGGGGCAACTCAAAAATGTCCAATTTTAAGCCCCATCGAGTGACACCTCATTTTGAAGGTCTTGATTTAAGAAAACAAACAACGCAAACTAGAGGTCTCTATCTTAACCCAGTCAAAAATGGCGGTCACTTGAAAATGCATCGCACTATTTAATAACCTCTTATGAAGATTCTTGATCAATAAACAGTCAATAAACAGTGCGTACTAAAGTTTTATTAAAAAGCAAAACGTTATTAGACGAAGTTTATGTTACAATTCTTATTAATCACTATCTTTCAATATGGCGTAGGAAAACATCTTAACATTAATAATTATTATCAAATTTTATTGCTTCTACTCACCTAATTTCCTTATAAAAGATGCTCGAATTGCTCCCCTTGTACTGTCTGGACATGTCCTAGCCTGTTGTAAAAATGTGAAACAGCATGTTGAATGGATTCTCGTGGAACATTGTGAATTTCCTCAACTATCCTGTTCCTCAGATCATTGATGCACTGTGGTTTTGTTTTATACACATTATCTTTAATGTGGCCCCAAGCAAAGTAATCAAGTGGTGACAAATCAGGTGACCTTGCAGGCCACTCGACAGCCCCTCGTCTCCCTATCCAGCGATTTGGAAACATGTTGTTCAAATACGTGCGGACATCCCGGCCATAGTGTGGAGGTGCTCCATCTTGCTGGAACCAAATCTGATCACTGTTATTAGTTGCTAACTGGACAGCGGGAATAATCTGCTGTTGGAGCATTGTCAGGTACACTGCAGAGTTAAGATTACCTTCAATGAAGAACGGTCCGATAAATCTATCTCCTACAATACCAAGCCAAACATTTAATTTTTCCGGATGTTGTGTATGTTGTTCTCTCATCCAGCGAGGGTTTTCATCAGACCAGTAGCGACAATTATGCCTGTTGACATTTCCGTTTACCATAAAAGTTGCTTCATCTGAGAAAACAATGTTATTTAATTGAATAGTATTGTTATCAATACGTGACATCATTAACTCGCAAAATTCTACTCGACGATCGAAGTCATCCTCAGATAGTTCCTGAACTAAATGAAGTTTGTATGCTTTAAAACCGCTGTCGTGTAAAACTCTACGCACTGATCTTTGGGAGATCTCTACACTTAGGCCAACAACATTTGTTGAGACATGGGGATTTTCTACAACAGATTGCAAAACATCCAATGACTTTTCTTCGTTTGTAGCAGTTTTCGGTCTTCCTGATCTGGGACGGTCCTTGACACTGCCTGTCTCTTCAAAACGTTGAACAGTTTTTATTACTACTGATTTTGAAATAGGGTTACGATTAGGAAAAGAATCATTAAATAAGTTTTTTACCTGTACATAACTTCTGATTCTGTCACCATATCCTCGCATAATTAGTATAGTGATCCGCTCTTGTTCACTCAGCTCCATTTTACAGTAAAATTATGAAACATACCATATTGGCTAGTGGTTAGTCTCACCCAAATGCCAGTCTGATAGTTACTGATAAGGTTGTGGTCCTAGAATGTCAAAGCCGGTGAAAGTTGCCCTCAAGAGTTATTGTTTTCCAATGTGGGTTTTTCGAGTAATGCGGCTGGTTTTCCTCAATGTACAATAATTGTAAGTGAACTAATAAAATTACTCTGGAAGTAGATGACAAAGTTTGGTTTGCACAATTTGTTTTCTTAAATCAAAATCTTCAAAATGAGGTGACACTCGATGGGGCTTAAAATTGGACATTTTTGAGTTGCCCCCAAAATCCCCCATTTTCGGTGCAAATTCAAAATTTTTGAAATGACAATAATAAAGTACCTGTGAAGGTTGCACAACCACCAAAAGGATATCTTTGTAATTAACATTAGGAAAAACTTAGAAGGGGGGTTATTACTTTTTATTCAAATTTCCAAATTGCTTTTTTTGAAATTTCAAGTGACCGCCATTTTTGACTGGGTTAAGATAGGGACCTCTAGTTTGCGTTGTTTGTTTTCTTAAATCAAGACCTTCAAAATGAAGTGCCACTCGATGGGGCTTAACATTTGAAATTTTTGAGTTGCCCCCGAAACCCCCCATTTTCGGTGAAAATTCAAAATTTTTGAAATGACAATAATAAAGTACCTGCGGAGGTTGCACAACCACCAAAAGGATATCTTTGTAATTAACATTAGAAAAAACTTAGAAGGGGGGTTATTACTTTTTATTCAAATTTCCAAATTGCTTTTTTTTAAATTTCAAGTGACCGCCATTTTTGACTGGGTTAAGATAGGGACCTCTAGTTTGCGTTGTTTGTTTTCTTAAATCAAGACCTTCAAAATGAGGTGTCACTCGATGGGGCTTAACATTTGAAATTTTCGAGTTGCCCCCAAAATCCCCCATTTTGGGGTCCCGGAAAAAATTTTTATACTGACCAAAAAGTGCATTTTCATTTCATATAAAGGTGTGCTCAGTTTAGTTTCCTTGGCGTGATTCGTTTTAAAGTTAATGGGGGGGTTCCAGACTTTTGCCTAACCCTGTATAGTTGGTCTGCTGCAGTGACATATATCTGTTACATTTGTTATTCTAGACTATGAGAACAACAATGATATTTAGAGGATGTTTAAAGTGAAATAGTATCTCAATAACAGCAGTTGACAACTGTGGCTACATAATGTCCATTCTCTAGATATATAGTTGGTCTGCTGCAGTGACATATATCTGTTACATTTGTTATTCTAGACTATGAGAACAACAATGACATTTAGAGGATGTTTAAAGTGAAATAGTATCTCAATAACAGCAGTTGACAACTGTGGCTACATAATGTCCATTCTCTAGATATATAGTTGGTCAGCTGCAGTAACATATATCTGTTACATTTGTTATTCTAGTCAATGAGAACAACAATGACTTTGATAACATTTTGTTGTATTAAAAAAAGTATGGTTGTATGTGTATAATGTTAAAATTTCGACCTATTGACTATAAAATGTGTTTTAATTTAATTTAGCGCATTAAATTATTCCTTCAGATACAATGGGTTCACAACAAGCCAATTAAGTTGGTTATATTATATGTTTAAATTATTAAATATCAGTATGAAAATGTTTTGCTTCCTTGTGTACTTTTACAATAACATCTTTTAAAACTGTAACAACCACAACTTGTACAAAACAGATCAAATATCTCCTTAGATTTATTATGTGTCCCATTAAATAGAGATAATTATATTTGTTCTTCAATACAGGACGTAATGTGTGAGAGCATAGTAATTGCTTCACACAAAGCTGATGATGTCATAGTCCCTAGGGAGACGATACCACGGTAGCGTGATGTCTCATGTGGCTTTTTAGATGTGGATTTATCAAATACTCTCTAACGCTAGTCAGTATTCATCGTGTTCCATTTTTTAATAGTACTTAAAATTACCAGTAATGTAACACCTATAGTACATCAAAATTTACGTTTCATTAATTTTTCGTGATTCCATGATGATTAATTACATTTTATATTGAAATGAATGTTATGGATTACTTTTTACTTTTACCAAATATATAATTGTAATGTAAAAATTGCCTGTGCATAATTTTTATGAAACCATGTATTCGATTCTTACACTGCAATATCACCTTTTTTATCTGATGGTTTGATAGTTTTATTAAAAAATGTATAAGAGTTGTACAGTTCTTATTCACAATAGTAACTATGTCGATCTAGCTTACTGTTAGAAATTTGTTAAAATTAATACAAAATTTGTCTCAAAATAGTTCAATCATTACTAGTTAAACAAACTAAATATATTCTTCCTTTTCGTTGACTTGCAGTAAATTAATTATACTGTAAGTGGAGTGCTTTTATGGTTTTATGAGGATGCAGTAAAACAATGATTTGCCCTTGATATTCAAATCACTGTTTGTAAAACACCCATGGAATGACTGATTTATTGAGACTTGTTTTGCACATTTTGCGGAAAAAGGAAAACCCACGCCACATTTGCATTTACAGTTTGATTTATGGACAAAATCGAGATCGGATGTGTATTAGAGAATTCAATTTGATTGTTTGAAGTGAATTACAGTTGGATTATGATAATGTCAATAAAACAATGAAATCGTTGCCAGAAAATTATATCCCTTGCCAAAAGAGGTGACTGATGGAAATTTATCAAATAAATCACACTGGAAATTTTGAAATATATACAGTTTTACTGATAGCTTTACATTTGAGAACGAGATTAAGTTTAGTTGGTAGTTTTATATGTCTCGATCTTGGATACTTGACGGAAATTTACTCAATCAAACTTAAAACAACTAATTTCCCTATAAAATTCACGTAACTTGCTATTGTATCAGAAAACTTAAGATTAAACAAAGAAAGATCAATTTAAGTTATTCTTGAAACAGTACTATACGCACTTAAGACTATTTGCCTATAAGAGTATCGTTAAATCAACGTTCTTTTAGATGTATTTACATGGATAAGATACCACTGGTTTTCTATTTGTTTTACTAAATTTCTTAATTATATTACGTTTGACAGTAAATATGAGTACACAAACATCGCATTTGTGTAATCAAATAAAAATATGACCAGAAGTTGACTTTATTTGAGAATTCCTGGTATTAAACCACAGGTGTCTTAAATTCCGTACGCTCTTTACGAGATAGCTGTTTATTAAAAAAAAGAAAACTTACAATTAAACAAAATACAAATATTAATTGTAAAATCAGCTATTGTAAGAACTAAATGTATTAGTTATTATAATTTTAAGTATGATTTTTTGATCTATTATTTATCCACAACCTTGATATATGTATATAAATAAGAGTCTACTGATATCTTTAGGAAAATTAAATGATTCAGTTTACTACAATTTTTTTTTTTTGTGAAGATCGCAAATCCTATAAGTTTACCATAGCTGTAATTTAGATTAGTACTTATATCTTAACAACTAGGTATGTTAATTTAATATCAATTTTCAATTTTTGTTAATATAAATCGTCTCGCGCTCAGCATAAGCATGGTCTACACGGTGATTTTTTGGTATTTTTAGTATTGTCTAAAGACTGTAATTTTAAAAATATAATAGATGGTTGATTTGGTGTGATCAGGGCTTAATTCTGAATAAAATAGTTACCGTTAAAATCGTACGTTGAACGATTGAAACCTAAATCCCTCATCCATATGATGATTTGCGGTGGTAAAATCCATACTACTCACAACCATCATGTAATATCAAACTGACAAGCCATCGAGGAATATTGATGATATTGCAGCGAAACCGCTTTCTCATCAACTATAATGTTACACGTGTTTCAACCAATAAACCTCAATGTCACAGTTTTAACATGGCTACGAATCAGTATTGATTGTTATAGGTATCTCAAAAACTATTTAACTTTGAAAAAAAATGTCATAGACGACTTGAACTGATTTCTAAATTACAATACAAATAATTACGAATTCCAATTTTTCAAATAACATTACAACTTTTCAATATGGTGGCTAACATTGAAATATATGGATCACCTTGTATTTCATAGTTGTTTCAGAATATTAATGTAAAATAAAACACTTTTCATTCTGGAATTTTCTAAACTAGTTTATTAGGAGTTACAGCGTGTTGTTTCAGTTACACTTAGGAAAAAGTTACTTGATGTGTGCATTCTGCATTCTGTCTTAAGGTAGTAAGTTTGGGTAGCAAATGCAAAGAATATTTTTGTCTTAAAATTGAACATACATTCTTAAAAGATTAAAAAATCAAAATGTTCCAATATTAAAGGTACCTGCCATATTAAAAAATGTGCCCATTTTTTAATGACCTAACATTTTACTACTAGTGTCAACACATTTTTATTAAAATTATATGTTAACACCATGTATACAAAGATCAGATGATAACAAAACTTTGTTAGGCAATTCAAAAGTTCCAGGTTTGGCTGCATTACATGACACATTACTGTGTACCAATACAATTCATGTATTGTGAGATCATGTAAATAAAATACTCTAAATCTGCTTATCTGTATGGTGAAGCATATATGATCCTAATAACAGTGAGTACAGGAAGAGAATAATACGAATAGATTATCAACAAACATTGGTAAAGCTTTCAGCAGGGTAACTATGATATTTATAGTTTAATATAAACCGTTCATAATTTAAGCTTAGAGTTGTCTTACGAGGGTTGGTCACCATCAACTAAATGTCTTTAACATTCTAATAACGTCATAAAATATATCATACTACTGTTTAAACTATGTAGAATATTCAAGAGCTAATACTTAATTGCCTATGATTCTTAGATCTGCCTATCAATATGGAACCTTTAATGCCTGCGTTTTAGGCATAGTTATTAGATATTATCCATTATAAAGTACGTCTTTACATTGTGGTTTGTTGGTTCAAAGTTTGGCTATGCATACAATTTAAACTAAAGATTGTAAATATATATTTAGAGAGAAATTATGCAAACCTTTTGAACTAAATTTGGGAATATGTTTAAATGATGTCGTATACGTGTTCCAAAGATTTATGAAAGGCCGTTTTTCAGAATATTTTCGGTCTGTAAATTAAACTTTTCCATTGAGTAAATCCATGTTCTTTTCATATTATACTTATATATCTTTTCACAAGTATGATATTATTAACATCACCAACTACGTTTATTAAAATGCATGCTTTAAACAATTAAAGACAGTTTAACCAATCATGTTATGTTATATTAAGTCTTAAAAAGAATGAATCGTCATTGATAGTTTGTTCATTGATTGTTTATAATTGAAATGTCATTATTTGTTCGTTACGTATCGTACCATTGAAAAAACAAACTTAAGAGCAACCTAGTTTAGTCAATTTTAAGAAAATAAATTATAGAAAATGAGGAATTACCAAAACTCTTCCAAAGTTAGTAAAAGAATACCATTAATCCCTAACTGGTTGAAAAACAGTTTAGCTTTAGTGGGATTACAAAGGGAGTTAAAGTTAACGTTTGGAAAGACGGTCCCTCAGGAACACAGCTAATCTGGCGAAATTACTTATGAAACTTTTATTCGACGGCTAAAGTGTCCCTGATGGCAAAAGTTATGCAGGACAAAAGAGCAACAAATATAATCAAATATCAACGAAAGCAACACAAATTATATCTGAATTGTTTTTTTTTTGTGTGTACTTGTACAGTGTTCTGTAAATTATTAGTACGCTCCGATACATTGTATTACAATATTTCCATCCCAGATATATACTTCTGCCTCTAACGTGCGCTACGAACAGGTATATAAACCAAAACAGCTTTGAAAAATAATACAATATTAATACATAAAGTAAGGAACAAATTTACAAAATGTGCACATAAATAGACAATACAACCAGTAATGTATGAGTCAAAAAGACTGAATACAAGTTAATTAAAATGGACAAAGTTTTTGAACATTTTACATATTTGGGCTGCAAATCTAAAGGGGTAAATTACATTACGTAAGCAAAGCCTTTACCTTAAATTTACACTACTTAATATGTTAATGTTATGAAAAATCCAAAGTATAAAATAGAGCTAAAAGTTTCAAGCAATTTTAAACACCTTTTATAGTAACCTGTTATATTTATCAGTATATTTCCTTATTTCAGATGATAAGAGGGGCCCCACGACATGCGGGACGAGGGTAAGTCAACACATGCTAATGTTATCGATACTGCAGAATAATAAATATTAATTTATATGTGTGTTTTAGTTAATCATATATGTAAAAGAAACTAGCTTACTTCTATACTGTTTTTATGATGAATGTTTGTTGGGAATTTGTTCTAAAAACTGTTAACAGATCAGTGTTTTGATTAATCATTATGTGAAGTTTTTTTTGTATCCCAAAGCAGGTTAGAAAATATGTTCATTGTTTAAAAGGATAGATATGGTCTCGAATAAAAAAAAATCTAAAATAACATATCAGTAAACCATGTTGAAAAGTTTTTTCTTAATATTGATATAATATTCGTTACTTCTTAAATTTATCACAAGTAAAATTATACAACAATGTTTTCGCATAGTCTATGTCAACGCTCCCTGCAAACTCACTTTGTTGTACAGCATATGGAACACAAATGAACCTTCCCTTTTTAAATTCTAAAACTAGGATCAAATTCAATTTTGGGCAGTAACACACAAAAATTAAATCTAGTTAATTAGAAAAGAACGAAGAAATAGCTTTTTTATGTTAAACATTTACTGCCATCAACAAATCTCTAAAACAGTGAATGAGACTTATCCATAACGACAGTGCACCATTTGCGGTACAAAGTCCATTAGTGTTCCTATGTGAACGATTGTCTGTTGTGATTCTGGATATAAATTGATGTGATGAACACATGACCATTGCGAAATTCCATTGATACTAGCAATGAGTTATGCAAATTCGTTACATCCTGTATATTACGAACTTCTGAACACACTGAACAGAGAACTAACTCTCGTGCCTTCGAATATTTCTGATCTTCAACAAAGTACCGACTTTGCCGTTGGGTTTATATTCTTTGTATTCTCTACTATACAACAAAATTTTTTGTAAGGAATAAAAAATCAGAAATCACATCAAACCGTTAATAACAGTATATCTTTATTTAACAGTTTAAACCAAAGTAATAATTATATTTCCTACGTGTGCTTTATTGAGAATAATTAAATAATTATCGTGCAATTGTTCTCTACTAAAGACCGTATGTGATTGCTAAGTGATTGCTTCTCATACAAAGCTGATGAGCCCAATGTCCCTCGGGAGTAGATACCACTGCATTGAGTAGTCTCATTTGCTTTGTACGAGAGTAAACGTTAACTGATGTAACATTTTAGGATAGTTTGTGATGTGTTGATTTTTGTACAATACTGCGTATCAATATACAAAATAGTTAACATAAGGCTTACTGATTATTTCAAATTTGTCAACATGCCATACAACTCCTAAATCAAAATAAATGTATAAATTAAAGGTATCCCTAAACTAAACATTTCTAAAACAATTTTACAATGGAAACATTGCAGCCTAAAGGTGAAAACATGATAGGTTATATTACATGAGTACCATTACAGTATCACCTATATCATTAGATGGTTTGTCAATTAAAAAAACAGAACGACGAAAGATATCAGGGATCTTTTTTACCACGACATTTGATATCATTTCGCTTGTTGTTAACAATTTGACTGTGATGGATATACAGGGTGGTCATAAATTATTGTACACATTTTAAGATGAAATAAATATAAAAAAAACAAGCAACTTATAAACATGGGAATTGTTTGATTAAATAGGAAATCTAAAACAGTTTTATACAATAATTGCAAAAAATTAATTATAAAAATGTCAGCAATTATGAAAAGTAGTTAAAGAATAAAAAGACAGTAAAAATCCCCTAAACTGTTATTGTAAGATATGTTTTTTTTTTAATGAGGACCCTTTAGACTATAAGTTAGACACTTCCCAGTCGTTCGAACTGACTGTACCACCATTTAATAGAATTTGTACACGGAGAATTACGACTATACTCTAAACGAAATCTTCTTCGAACAGTTATTGCAGATTTGCTTTCATGAAACTAAAGACTTTGCTTTTTATTGAACACTAGTAATTTTATTACTTTTAAGTCAGTTTAAGGTTTTATGCACCAAATGTCATACACAGCTGGTGTAGAAAGGTCCATTGTTGGTTTTGCCATGCTAACTATACTATGCTATCTATGCTGACTATGCCACAACACAAGTCATTGAGAAAAAACATAAACTCACTGTTTGAGTTATTTTGCACACTTTTTATAATTATTTACATTTATATAATTATTGTTTTGCAGTTACTGTATAAAACTATTTTAAAATAGCTATTCAATTAAACAATTTCCAAGTTTCTAAGTAGCTTGGTTATTGGTTTATGTAATCTTAAAATATGTCCAATAATTTATGACTACCCTGTATATTAAAGTTGTCTTTGAACAATGTAATTGTAAGGAGTTTCAAATATAAAACTATACTATCAGATACTCTTTTTAAACACCAACAATGGATTTTTTTATTGATTTAATATCCTTATAATTTTCAATAACTTAGTGATTTGGCTAAAAAAAAACAATCAATATGACTAATAAAATAAACAATTATAATTAAGTAAGGAAAATAAATAACTACCTTCCATAACTGCTGTTCAATAAAAGTTTTTACTTTTAGTAGTGTGTTTTTATGCTTTTATGACGTTGCAATGAAACAATAATTTACCCTTGATATTTACATCAATGTTCTGACAAACGCCAAGGGAATGACTGATTTATTGAGACTTGTTTTACACATTTTGCGGGGAAAAGAAAACCACAAAATATTTGCATTTACAGTTTGGTTTATTAATTAAATCGCGATCTGATGTGTATTATAGAACTCATATTGATTGTTGGCGAAAGTTAATTATAGTTGGATTGTGATTCTGTCAAATAACTCAGTAATCATATATGGAAAACTATATACTATGCCGAAACAGTTGACCAATTGATTTATATTGAATGCCAAATTGGAATAGGGGTGAGAAGTAATACTGTTTAACATTAGTTATGTTTTATTATTTAGTCGAAGGAGATGAATCAAGAATTAATTAAGTAGGTTTAGTTGGTAATGTTAACATGTACGAGCAGGGCTACTTAACGCAAGTCAACTTAACTAGACTTAAAACTACTCAAACTTGACAAAGTAATATATAAGTAAATAAGTATTAATCTAGGATTGAAACTTTAGCTATTACTGAAATAATACTATACTAAAGACTTTTTTTGTCCTAAGACGCTAGGCACGAGCCTCAGATTGTCTTTCACATTACTTCAGGCTAGACCTAGGGATTGCGGCATTATCACTTGGATAAAATCCATTGGTGATTGGCGGGATTTTAACCCGAGACCTCAGGGCCTGGAGTCTCGCGCTCTAACCACTAGACCAGCTCGCTCCTCGATACTACATACTTTAAACGTAACTCCAAACCAAAGTCCTTTTAAATGAGTTTATTTATAATATGTTGTTTTTTATTTTTATTAGTTACAAGATTTGTTAACAATATTACTTTTTTACAGTAGTTATTATTAGAGAATAATTCAATATGTTTAGTAAATTAATATATGATACCCTTAATTATTGACTTTATTTGAGAACACCAAATGAAGAGTCACAGTTCCATGAAATGCAGGACAGACTATAGACTCTAAGTGGTTTATTTCAAAGAAAAAAGTGTTAAGTAATTACAAAAAAAGTCAAATGGTAATGAAATGGAATACATGTACAATATTTATATTTATGACAATGTATCCTTTTGATATAAACAATTACAGATACTTAAAAAGGTTATTGCAATTAATATAATAAGACGATTTGTTCATCAAACGGCTTAGTTATCTTATCGATGTATATTAAAATACCGTGCTCACCAAGAAAGTAGAAAATATTTGCTATGTAACATTTTTAATTTAATATTTTTATTAGTAAGGTAATACATATTTTTCTTATTATGTTATAGTGTATTTATTTCGTCTTAAAAACAAATGAAAAGTTTTACTCGAAAAACGTTATGTTACATTGTTAAAATAACGAGCAAACTGGGAAAGTTCTGGGAAAATGAAATATTTCCCATGTATGACCTTAGTTAGTGCGTTTTAGTTTTAATTGATTCACATGTATAAAAACCCATTAATTGAATTGGAAATACAATTTTTCAGGTGCAATACTTAGAATTTTATGATACAGTGCCTAAAGTTCTGTATAAAAATAAATGTGAGTGCATGGTCGATGTTTTCTGCTCTACTAAATCACGGCGAAGATGTAATGAGCGCCCTCAAGCATTATATGTTATATAAATGCTTAATAGGTTGTACGTGACACTAATTGTGGTATTGGAAGATAAGAGCGTAAAATTGGGAGTACAAAGGGTAAATGTTGGTGCGGGCCGTTTATTTATTGATAATAAACCTCCGTTCTGGCCGTTCTGGCTATATATTAAAGCTGGTAGACTAATATTCAGAAGATAAGGAGCAATCAGATTTTTTCGGGAAATTGCTAACGTTTATGCTGCATGGAAGCGTCGTCATTTCTAAATATGTAACAAAAAAGGTAAGGCATTTTTCAAACATTGGCTGTAGTTAGAAGAGTATAATGTAAGGACATTTTATCAAACTCATGATATAAACAATACATTTAATTTTGCCCTACGGCTCATCGATTATTTAGAAAATTTTTGATTTAATAAACAATATAAGTAAGGCATATAACAGTTTTCATTTCCAACTTGAGTGTTAGTTTAATTGTTAACATAATATTCTAATTTAGAATATATAATCATACTCGCAAGTTCTTGAGTCCTTCACGTTTCATTCAGTACAAAAAGTACACTACTTGATATTAACAAAGGTTCCATTATAAACTAAGATATATTGAAGTTCAGGAGAATATTCAGTTATAATTGTTTTGTTATTTATGATGATTTTACTTAATCAGTATGATAGTTTGCAATAGCATCGTATATTAGTTATCCATACAACTGTTTATACCAACGTTTGCCTTTCAATAAAAATATAAAAATAAAAATGAAATAAGCTACATTTATTAATTTCATTTGGATATAGTTAGGCATTCATTAAGCTATTTTTGTTTATTTATTAGAGATAGCAGCTCCAAGATAGCTCGTACAAGCAAAAACATATAGATCTAATTCCAGCAACCATTGTAGCTCAAATGTCCTAGCTGATGCATATACTTTTCTGTTAATTAAGGAAAGTATTTTTAATATTGCTGAACTAATAAACACTGTGCAACACATTGTTATTCAATTGCCGAGGGAATCAATTAACTTCAGTAATTTGTCTCGTGGTTTACAATAGATACATTTCTCTTTTCCCTGAACACGTTTTCCAATTATTACTTATAAAAAGAGAATTGCTATACGGTTATAATTACATCTCTCAACTCACTTCAATTTGGAATATTTATTTATAAAACAATTAACTTATATCTTAATTATTGTAACGTACTAAGCTATAGTTTTTTATGTCCCACCTTCACGTCCTAGGACGATAGGTTCTATTCTGGAAATGTTTTACACTAAATTCTAAGTTAAGTATTTTTTTAGTATTTTAAATTAAATACTTTTATAATTTACAATATTCTTGAAAATTAATATTAATAGATGTTTTGTAGTCAAATGCGTAATGTACAACGAATTAAATTATTCTCTTTACTGTCAGTGGAGTAGGTAAGTAGACTTCCACTAAGAAGAGAAGTTTGTAGCCCACTATCAAGAATATGTCCTTCATTAAACTTACTAAGATTGTACCCATTGTAGATAGTGTCATTTACTTTAACATTGTTATACAAGGATAGTGTCCTATATTATACATATTAAGAGTATAATCAGTGGTCGTATGACTCTAAATACTGCAAGTTTAAGAGGAAATTCATAATTAATACGTGCTGTGATGGATTTTGATCCCCTGGAAAGCTTATAAAGATCCTTGAAAAGGCTCATGTTCAGGCTTACAGTCAACGATTAAAACTGAGATCCTTCATCCATATTTTTGTGATTTGTGGTGCTAAAAATACTTGCTACCGATGATCACTCTGTCATATTAAACTGACATGCCATCTATTAATACTGATGATATTGCAATTAAACAGCTTTTTCTTTCACAATAATACTATACGTGTTTCAATCACTAAAGAACAATATCATTTTTTGAATTCATTTTACATAAGTAGGTTTTATGATGTGTTTTTCGAGACTCAACACACGTCTGGCGCACCTACATACCGCCCTGCCTGTGCACACGTTGCAAGAGTCCATGTTAAATCGTCTACTAGGCTTAGTGTTCAATGTGTTAAGTATTGTCTTTGTACATTTATGACGCACCTCTTTAGGAAAGATAATTTCTTATTCGTATTTCTGATGATGGTGGTATCACTTAAAACCCACATAGTTAAGATGAATACGCTTGGACCGCAAGTCAAGACAACAGGCAATTTAACCTTTTTTATCAGCTGATCTTTGTTTATCGGAACAATAAACACGTCATACTATTGCACTCTGCACTAATATTTAGATTGAAATACGCAACCAAAATACTTCGTCTTAGATTAATTAATTAATTGGATATTGATATGTAATAATAGTTAAATGCTATACTGATAAATTAGTTAATCATTCTACGAGTTTATATGTTTTAGTAGTAGTAAAAATACTACATATTGTAGCGCGCTACAGATGCTTGCCTCTGGTTATATAGCAACATTGTCAGCATGCTACTACGAACACTACGATCAATTATTCAGAGTACAATGTCACGTTACACTAGGTGGATCAGCTGATGACTTCTCATCTATAAAGCCACACGAGACACTCTGTAGCTTCCCTTATAGCGACAGCATCACCTTTGTATTAGATACAACCGCTTTTGTGTTTTGTGCCTAATTGTAAAACAACCCACTGTATATTAAATATTAGCTTAAATTTTCATAAAATATTGGGATTTGAGGTGATGATCCCTACACTATTCCAATTAACACATCAAAGAAGATACCAATTCTGAAACACATATGTAACTGCTATAAAATGTATATCAAGAGTGAGCCATTTGTTGCCATAGTTGTCTACCATTGTTATTTGGATACCAATGTTAACAACTAATAAGTGATTGCATAATGACATTGAAATGTTGTGCTGTTTGTGTAGAGTACTATATTAAACATATATAATGCAGCAGAATAAACGTATATTTGTAGACATTTTGTACCCAAGGTTGTAAAACAATATACTGTTTCATTCTCAATAGCTTTTAAACGTCATCGTTGTTCCCTTTTTTGTAATACAACATGTAAACGATCTATGTCCAGTCCATGCAGCAAACTAACTTTATATATACATAACGGACGTCATGTAGCTATCAATGTCAACTCTTGTTGTATGTCTATGTCATAAAAAATATTAACAGACTTTTAAGCCTTCGAAAAACATTGATTCTGTGACGGGCTTTACAAACTTAATATTGTGATGTAATTTCCCTATAACTCTTCTTTGAAATTTTTTTTACGTATATAGAATATACGTAAAATGTCGATAGAACCCAAAGAAATATTTTCTCTTTGTTTAAGGGGCTATAACACATGCTTTAATCATAGGATATCATCCATAATGTTATGTATTGCCTCATAGTGCACAATGTCCATTGGTGTTCCAGTGTGGGATTGTCTGTTATCATCAACGGATGAATGATTATCCATGTAGCAGCATTACATTACCAGTGGTAACACACTGTTAGATATTAGATTACACCCTGTATACAATCATCTGCTGATAACAACGGATATCTAGGTATTTCTAAAATGCCCGGTTTGGTCGAATTACATCATAGATTACTACGTGACAATACATAACCATGTCATTAAATTATGTGAGAATTAGTACGAAATATACAGTATTATAAATGTTTTGTATATTGTTTGAAATTCAAATATATTATTCAATTCATCGTTTTACCCCTGAACTGAATCTAATGTAGTTTTACTTTGATAATATCATACAAAATGTACTAAAATACTAAAATGCTACTCGTGTAAATGATTTAACGGGGAGGTTCAAGTTAATTACGAATAAAACTACTGCTAAAGGTGTTATTGATTTTATACTCAAACTATTGATTGGTTTATATTTGTTTTATTGAACTGAAAAGACGTACTAGATTTCAAATAAAAAACGCAAGTACTAAAATCTGAACCTTTTTTAGCAACTAGTTATGTTTATCAAACTAAGTTTATAATTTTTGATGTAAGTTTATTATAAACTAAATTATAATATGTACTATTTTATTGCCTACTGTTTAACCATTCGAAAGTAAATCGTGGAATATCAATTAATAGACTATCACAAGATTACACGAAAGATTGTTTATAACCCACTTACTACATATTTTGCTCTATCCTGCAAAAGTTAGAGTTCTATAAAAACTGTTTAGGTTTACTTACTTTTAGTTCCACGATGATGAGATTGCATCATTTAAAGAAGACCTTTAATAATCTTTTTTATGATAAAGCACTGTTTTAATTTTAGTGGTTAAATGTAGACGGTCATACGAATATATTATCAATGAACATTGGTAAAGCCTTATTAATTTCAGCAGAGTAACTAAGATATTTATAGTTCAATATAACCCAGCCATAACTTAAGATAAGGATTGTCTTACAAGGGTTGGTCACTATCAACTAAATGTCCTTAACATTCTAATAACGTCTTAGTATAAATCATACAACCGGTTTGTCAAAATATAAATAATAATCAAAGAATATTTTACATTATTTGTAACGTTGTGTGGTTTATACACTAACTATTGAGCGATATTTTGATTTTTACAATCTACTTAGTTAAGTCCAAGCTCTATAGTAATTAAGTGCTAAGTGTCTAAGTAAGTGCAGCTTTTGTTACTGACTCTCTGACTAAAATATTTTTTTTTTTATATTTTAAGTATGACTACTCAAAAGAAGACATATAGTACATATTTCCATAGAAAAGTCTGCAAAATCCCTACAATATATTTTGTACCCCTGATATTGTTATAACTATACAGGCCAAAATATACCACACATTTACTTATTTATATATTCTTAATTATTGAAAATTACTTTTATTTGAATTAACTACAGCATAAAATAAGTTAACCTACTAATTTTATACAATTAAGCTACACTGTATTGTACAGAATATCTTCCTGGGCCTAAAAACAACTAAAATAATTAAGTGATAGTCAGTATTATCATAGAAAAATAGAATTAAATATAGACCGACAGCAGCGCTGCCGTTAGCATAAGTTTTCTGGCATTCACCGTCAGGAGCGACGAATAGTTACGTAGTGCGTTCACCGTAACTACACGGCACTCCTAGCGGTGGACGCTAGAACTTATGCCAACCGCAACACTGCTTTCAGTCTATATTTGATTTAATTTGTCTATATTATTATAAACAACAATATTAAAATATATATTAAAGATCTTAAATACATTGTTACGACCGTGAACTAGCCATTTTTTGTTAAAACTTATTAAATTGATCACACTGATACATTTCAAATTCGTGTTGCATACGGATTTTTACGGTCTTTTTAGGATTTTTTCAGAAAATAAATTTCCCGATTGAGAGAACGAATACAATACTAAAAGAAGTTTAGTCAATTTAAAGAGAATGCAGGGTAGATGACGAAGAGAGCTATTAAAAAGTTTATGTTGGGAAAAGAATACCAGTAATCCCTAACTGGTTGAGAGACAGTTTAGCTTTAGTGGGATGAAAGAGGGATTTAAAGTTACGTTTGGAAGACGTTCTCTGAGGACAGAACTAATCTGGTGAAATTACTTATAAAAATGCTATGTGATATTTGAAACATTCTTGACGACTAAGATCATGCGGTTCAAAACATTAACACACCTAGACATTCCAAAACGACTAATTTTTATTTGCCTAGTTTCGTAGTTGAGTCAAATTATAGAATACCACGTTTTAAAAAGGTCCAATTACTCTATCTCGTATCTTAATACATGTATTATAACCAATAGTTCTTCCTTTAAAGCTTATCTTTGCAAAATTACCTCTAATGTAATTCATTAGATTTTTCAAATTATATATTTTACCAATGAATATTTTTTAAATTCCATCATACGGGATTAGTATTCTTAATAGCCATTATAACAACAACGGACACTGTTTTTACATTACGTACTTACGTACGTTACAGTTTAGATACATCATTGTAAAACAAATAAGTTGTATTTTAATGTTTAAAGATTTAGGAGAAACACATATAATTAAAAATATTCACAGTAAGGATTAATTAATATGTAACACACTAAGCCTAAGAGGGTTTGCAATAAGGGTCGTTGTGAGTACAGACAGTAACTATTGGCTTTATTACTTCAGTCTGCCAAGTCTTAGTACACACGTTGCCAAATAAGCTTTCAGCACTTACATAATAAGCTTAGAAGGAACTTATGAAAAATGTATCTAAATACACATCACACAGCCGCATTTTATTTGCAATAAAAGTGAAAACAACTTAAACTCATACGTATCTGATCTAGCTAAATATAGAATCCTATATAAAAGGTGAGCGCCTTAATTAAGGGTTTCTACGTCATGCTAAACTTCAAATATTTTGTGAAATCCTGTATTATCTCTGGAATAAATAGTCCAGTTATTATTCCATCAAAAGTAGCTAATGTACAACATGACATGGGGTTGCTGTATTTGAAAATTATAGTGATAGTGGAACTAGGGAACCTCAGATTTTTTACATACTGTATTCCAAAATATTTTCAACATTTTCACGTTATTTCTTAAGGTTTGTTTGACGTGAAAAATATGTAGTTCATCATTGTAGGACCAACGGTTCATAAATCAATACTAGACACCGTACGATAATTACCCTATAATTTATTTTTATTTCCTCGAAATGGGCAAAACAAATACCTCCATATTGTAGTAGTTTTTTCCAATTTAAATAAGGTCATTTAAAAGTATGAAATAGTAACCAAGTTTGCAGTTCATTGTTCCTGAGACCATTATGTGCCTATATTGACCCACTAAGGTTGATATTGCTACAACAAGGCAATGTCAACACATGCTCTTGTACCGTGGAGAATGTAGCATATCAATGAGTCACCTGGGGGTGTTTATTGAGTAAGCTTCATCTGCAATGACAAGTTTGGTCGGTAACGCAGTATTGATGTACTATATTACCGACAGTTTTAAAAGTTTTTATCCGTTGAACTATATGAACACATATTAAAATTGAACACACACTAATTAACTACACCATACTACACCCATCTACTATATAGCCATTTAATAAAGTAATCAATACCTTTTAAACTAAATTTAAAATACATATACATTTAATTTCTACACATTTTTCGTAAGGAAGTTCTACATTGCTTACAAGGTTTTTTTAAGATGCTGTAGCAACTTATCAAAACTGCTTTTATTTAGATGCGATTATTTTGAAACTGGTTATTTTAGTAATCTGATTACTAGTTTCGATTTGTCCTAGAGAAATTACAATATACACGATTGATGGAATAGATACAAATCAGTTGTTCCGTTTAAGTAATATGAATTTCTGCCACGTTCATACAACACTACGATAACTTTAGCACACATCGTCCCATAAAAACCTCAGAGAACAATTGGCTTGGGGTTACACCTCAGTAAATTATAACGATTCATGTCATGTTAGTAGATGGATGAGACAGCTGAAAATGTAGTAACCACATAATAAATTTAACTTTTATCATTTAAATGTATGAAGAGGAAAAATGGCAGTACACATTTGTAGCTATCTTTGTACGATATAACTTAGATTCAGGTCATAGCTCATACAAGATTATTTAAGCGTTTGAGTTTCATTTTGCAGTAAAATGAGGTTGTCGTCAAATTGTACAGCATACTCAATTTATAAAACAAAAAACAACACAGATAAAAACATAATAATTAAAACCTTATAATGATAAGATTTATTAAAAGTTTATTTTTTATTGTTCAGTTCCTATTAGCCTACGAAGTTTTCCCATCAACTTTTCAATGTTTTCTGACAGTCAAAGAGTATAGTAAAAGTTTAAGGACATCATGTATAGTTAGATCACATTATGCTAGTAATGTATGTATCACAGATAAATGTGATTTCCTTGAAATGAACCAATAACTTAATTACATAAAAGACAAAAGTCATGTAATATCATTACAACCCAGCTTATTTTTTCCTGGGTGAAGTAAGAAAACGTTCCTTAAATAGGAAAATAACTTGAAAATTATAATGTTTAACTCAATCATAGGGGATTTTCGTTTAAAATACTTCACTCAACGAAGCGTTTTAGTGGTAATTTTTGGATGAGGTACGAATGATTTGGTCCGATTTACGAGTTTGATTCAAATGTACATTGTAATTATCCATGGTTTTTGTTTTTAGTTTAGTCAAAGGTTGTATGGGTTATGTCAAACTAAAAAGATGTTCTCTTTTTTTAAACCAACCAAGACCAACAGATTAAAGAAATTATTTACTGAAAATATTTATCATGGAAGCTAAGAATTAATTTTAAATAAATGTTTTACAAAGAAGCATAATAAAACTTGTGTACAGAGAGTATAAAGACTAAAGTGGTAAAATAAAACATATACGACTTCTAAGAAGTTTATAAACATCGGAGAAACTTTATAAGAGCCTGTTGACTGTTTCCTCCACAATGTTCTAGGCTAAGCGAGACGTTGAAGTACATTTCATCCAATATTTCTTACTCTACTCTTTGATACTTTTAAATATATTTTTTCATAGTGTTCAAAAACTATTTTACATACGTAGAGATTTCTATTATGGAATAATTTAGCTACAAAGAATGCATTTTCTTCTGAAAAAAAAAAATATACACCACAGTTTACACAGCTTTTTTGTATTGTTATAGTGCATATTAACATTTAATTTATATATTTCAGCTGAATAAACGTTATATTTCTAATCTATGATTCTGCAGCTTTCAACTTAGTCTTTACCGTCATATGTACACATTTTGTCTTCATGTCAAGTCTGCCAACCTCATACCTTGTAATTTCCCCTGAGGTTTAAGTTAATTTCCTTTGAATCTCTCTGTCTCTCTCTCCACCTGTTTTCCGGGATATTAAGATTAGAGGTTAGTTGTTCACTCATATGTCGACATTGCTGCCTAAACGTTAATCAAGGTGATATACTAGAACTCTGCCATATATTCAAAACCCCACGAAATATGAAATAGCATATTTTCTAATTTATGTGCGCAGTGTTAAAGTAATAAACAATGTATAAATTAATGTCTTGATGTATAAATAATATTTTTGTAGTAAGGAATAGGTTATACTAAATAACAGTTAGTTATGTTACGTAAATACTTCAATTGGTGAATACATGATTTTTAATATCACCATTTTAAAATTTGATCTAAAAATATGCAATAATTGACTACCACGTGTAGTTTATATATTAACAAAAGGTTATTTAGGATTTTTAGATTTGAATAGCAGTTTTTTATTCAAATATTTAGTATTGTTAAGTAAAAAACATGGTTGAAAATTTAAAGCTAGAAGACAAGTATGTTTAAGGCCAAGTGCCAGTGCCTCTTCGCTTTAGGTAACACGTCATATCAACGCCACAAAGCCACCGATGTCAGTTTGAGTGTTCTCAATGCCTTTTGGTGGTTTGTCGCTCCTTACACCTCTGGCTAGATTATCTTTAAAGTCCCATATAGGGTTAGAAAAGTGATATAGTTGTACTCAAACAGGCCTTAAAATATTACAAATGGTAGTTAAAAGTATAACCTACTTGATTAGGTCACATGATTCGTTATTTATTTTTTATAAAGTATTTTTAGGAATGAAAAAAAGTAAGCCACGTAAAAATTGAATGAAAAACATTAAAGGTAATTTATGTTCTATATTACATTGATCAATTGTTGGTAATAAATAGATTAACACAAAAATAATAGAGTCTGGTCAGTACTTTCGAAAAGATGGTCAATATTAACTGTAAATAATATTTAAAGGAAAACATATACTCTATCAAAAATAATAAGTAGCTAGCTGTAACTTGATAAAAATGTTGTATAACAGTCTCACTATGAACGGTAATCTCAGTGTTTTAATACGTTTCAACGATGAAAGATTGTCCTAATTTATTGGGTCTAAACTGTGTCTAGCCTAGTGGCTATAGTTTTAATTAAATAACTTAATCAACAGTTATTGAAATCATTAAAACTTGCAGGTGAGGGTTAATTTACGTGAATTATTATTTTAATAGTTTATTATGAAATAATCTGCAAAGTAAGAATCCTAATTGGGTTTACAAATTGTTTATCTATTTTGTATCATGTAAATCCGGTCGGCGCTGTACGGGAAACATTTAGCTCTAAAAATGGGTTGAAATTCAGAAATTCAGAAAGAAAAAAAAAAGTACGTTTAAGCTAATATGGCGGATTACTGGATAAAAAAAAAAAAAAACTAAATGCAACAACATTTATTTCTATACGATGTGATCTTTAAATTTAGATCCGTGCGGTCCAAGGCATGGGAATAGCTCTAATTGATTGAAAAGCCCAGAGAAACACGTCGGCGTGTATTTTCACGCCGAGTTAATGCATTAGTATTAAACCATTGAGTTTAAAAGCATTTTCTTGTCTCTTAATTGTTAGAAAACGATATCCAATTTGCTTTTCATTGTTTCAAACAGTGATTGATGAGTTAAAAACAGAAATCATTAGATAAAACAAAAAGGATTTTTACATTTTGTTTTATTGTATGTATTTTTTAGTATTTATTTAATATCGTATTTTGGATTTAATAAATTTTTGGTAAAACCTCATACCTCTGGTTTTAACAAACCTAAAATTTGTACGATATTTTTCAATGTTGTAGATTATAATAAAGTATCATCAATACTCACACTATTAAATTGTTATTTATAATTGCAATCTGTGACTATTTTAATGGCAGACTTGGTAGAATTAAAACATAAATATATCCTTGTTAAAAGTAAATCAGTAATTCGTAAGTTTGTAAATATGTGTCTAGTTATGGAGTGTAGTAATTAAATAAGGACACTCTTGCTATCTATGAGATATATATTCCACAGCTACCCTAGTCTCGTTAAAGAGATATGTATATGCATTATACAATTTATTTCCAAAAATCTTGAGTTTCCAAAGAAAAATGAGTTTATTCGCAAGATAATTTTATTAATGCTATGGTTTTTCAGTTACATTATTAGAAAAAAATGCTTTAAGAACAATATTTTCAATTTTAATAATTAACGTTATATACTTATATAATAAATATAGATGTTTTGAATGATAGCCACTGCCTTGTATTGCGGTATATTTAGAACTATGAAAAATACTTATATTCCAGGATTTTATTTCTTAGCTTTTAACTCAGCAAGAGACAGGTTTCCTGAAGCACTGCGGTGAGAAGTTTTGATGTTTCCGTATCCGTTTCTACGAAGCTCCTTTCAATCAGAGTATGTCTTTAAAACAGTTACAAATGTAGTGATGACTTGTGCTATAATTTCAAGAGAGGATAGATAGTAATTGGTTAAATAATAAATCCTTCAGTTTTAATACAAATGCACTTACTCCACCCGATATTTTAATATACGTTGTTCAATTTATTAAAGTTTATTTTGTATTATAAAACAAGTTTAGTTTGTTCAGAACAATACATATGATTCTAAAGTTGCTAATAAACAATATTTGGATAAACTAGAAGTTATTATAATGGTTCTTCCTACTTATGACAATTTCGAGTTTCTTAAAATACCCTCATATGTGGGGGCTTAAAATTAATAACAATTGAGAATCAAGAAAAAAATATTAAATACAACGTGTCTTATAACCACGAAATTGTATTCCTTATATGAGTAAATCCGGTCCTGACCCATGAATCATTAAAATAAAAGTTTATTGTATTAAATCAGTAAAATCTTTAAACACGAACTCACAAAACTGTACAGAGTGTCTTGCAACCATATGTATAATCTTTGTCACGTTATTCAGCATGTAAAAAGGAACAATAAATGTTATATACCACGTGTCCTATCTCATTTTGTTTTCGGTCTATCTGTCTGTATGTGATTTTTACAAAAACATTTATAGCTACTTAAATGTTTGAGCTACAGCGTTGAGATTCTGTAAAAATTTGTATCTTATTGACCAATATTCTTGTGCAAAAATGAATAATAACTCTTAAACCGTACCTGATAATACTACTACTAGTACTATGAAAATAATACCAATATTGCCTTCGCTTTATAACATAGTTAAACATCGCATATACTATTGCATGTTAAATTAAATAACATTTTATTAATTGTCAAATTTTAATTATTGAATAAAAAGTTGACCTAGTTGAAAGCACATTTATTTTATCATTACTAAATAAAACTGGGTTGTTCAAAAGTTATCTTGGCACACATTGTTTGTGGCTTTGAGCTAAAGTTGGTCCTCATGGAGTTCATGTTTATGGTGTTAGTTAGAGTCGTATTTTATCCAGCTGTGTAAAAACCTTTATGTTTACTTCTAGATAAAGTTACACTTGAGTTTGAATCACGTGGCCAATAAACGTAGTTTTGACCTTGCATAATTTAAACTATTGATTATTACTTTAATATTCATAACAAAATATTTTCATATTTTATTGTAATTTATCGTGTGTACCTATCCCTACCCTAAAAATATTAATGGTTATTGAAAAGTCGATTTAGCTTGGATTGATTAAATTTATTGAAGAGCGATTCTAAGTATGCTTAGTTTTGTTGAAAATAAAATCAGATATGGAATAGTCTATCACTAAGCTAAAGGTTCACTTTTGCCTTTGCCATGAGCTTGGCTTAATCCACCAAAGTTAAATTGGAGTTAGAAAGTGTAAATTATGCATTTATTATTCAGAGACAGCAATAATTATTATCTAAAGATGCCTTGATTTCTTGCTGCTACACCAAACTCTACTTATTTTAAGTACCCAATGTGTCATTAATATACCAAAAGGATTTTTTTCAGGCTGAAAAGTAAAAGAAAAACTATTTAATTTTAGCAATATTTTTCAAATTATTGTATTTTTACAATACATTATTTTTATAATGATAGAGCACTACATGCCTTTAAAACTGGGGTTCACTCATTAAAATATATAAACGTTGAATTAAAAAACAACTTTCAAACGGGCAAATACCAGAAAATATAAAAAATCTTGTTCTTATCAAGTCACAGAAATATTAAGTTTTCTTTTTTTCAAATCATTCACAAGGATTTCAAAACAACAAAACTACTAATCGTTTTCCCTCTGATATTTTTTTGCTCTGCATCAATTGAGGGCTAGCCTATTTTTCGGATTTCCAAATAATCTTTTTTTCTGATATGCTCTATCAAAGTTTCTGATCCAACATTCATATTTTAAGTTTAATTATCAGTCAGTGTTGTCTTTATGATGTGAAAGGTAATTGCAGAAAATATTTAGAGACATATAACATACACACTTAAGAGCAGTCTACTCCTATAATCTACGGTACTTGTTAATGTCATACTATACAAAATATAGTAAGCCTATTTTATATTGAGTGCCAAAGTAAAAATCAGTTAATAAAAAATTAATGAAATATGTTTACATCAACTCTGATAACAATTTAGTTTATATTTGTACTGTTACCAATCAAACCATTGCTTTTATGGACCGTCATAACATGTACAAATTCCAATTTCTTACAAAAGAATTGTTGACTGAAAGATTGCCAGAACTCCGGCAAATATAGGTTACAGTTTTATAGTACTCCATTGACAAAAAAACTAATGCTTTTCTTGATTTGTCTAAGGGTAAAGTCCTTCCAGATTATCTACAATTTATCTCTTAAGTTTGGCCATTAGGAACTTTGAACGGTAACTTACAGAGGAGGTCTTGTCTTTAACAAATTTATATCCTTTCAAATGTTAATTTTGATCAATAAATTGTATTCTAAATATTGTTGGTGTTTATAACTACACCTACTGTTGCTAAATGTATAGCTTTTAACCTATAAAACACACAAATATGACTATTCTATTCAATACTGTTTTATATTTTTCTAGAATAAATTTCCGGAAAATCTATTTCTAAAAACGTACTTTAGAAACAATGTACAAACTAAACTATGTAGTTGTATTCTTAATACGTCTATAATATTCAAAAATAAAATATGAGTAATAAAATAAGAAGACGTAAAGGTTCAAAGAAATTCTGTTTAACTTTTCCTTTGGGAGAGTTGTTGTGGAGGCCGTTTTCATTGTTGTTGTTTCTAAGAAGGTAATTGCATTTGGTCTTTAAAACAAAGTCAAAAGAAACTTCATTACGATTCATTGAATTTGTTCATAGGGTTAGTGGCTATCCTGGTTCTCTTTAATTGTGTAACTAATAAATGTTTGCTTTTTAATTATGATTTTATTTCTTTACAGGATATATATAACTGTTTTGTTTCTAAATTATAATAATATTTTTTATATATCCCATATAACAAAAATAGTTATATAGGCCCTACAATCCCTGAAAATATTTTTTTTTTATTTATTACCTATTATATTTTATTATTTATATTTTATTATATCTAAATGATTTTGCAAAATCTAGTCTAGTCTAAAGTAATTTTAAAAACAACTAATGTATAGAGCATGGCAAAAAATTTAAATCACAAAAGATAACAATAAAAAAAATTGTGTTTCAATTGCAATAACAATTTAAATTAAATCTTCAATTATAGCACTACTTTGCTACTCTATGTAAAAATATTAACAATGAACCAAAATATTTTCTTAGTACCTTCTTGATTTTTCTTATTCTGGCATTTTACATTTATCTAAAATAATAGTTAAAAATAATATAAATTAAAGCCATAATCAAATGGGGTTGTAGTTATGTCTAATTTTATTACAACCTGTAGCTGACTTGGCAGCCTTTAGTAATAAACCCAATTATTGTGACTTCGTGTGCTTCCAATCCAGTTAACCGGTCACATTCTTTGCTTAAGTAAACACAAATCTTCTACGTGGAAATATAGTTAAAGATCTAGAATAAAAACTACCTTCGTCTGATTAGTTGGTTAGATTGAAACATAGCCTACATACATTTAAAAGAGATACATCATTTAGAGGCTCTTAGTGTTACAATAGAAATACAATACAGGGTGTCCCGGAACTCTCTACCAATATTTTAGGGCATTGCTCATGGGTAAGAAACATACCTAAATATCATATCTAAATTGTCCGGAAGTCCTTGGTTACTCACACAGCCGCCATTTTGTTTTTTTCAGTTATTATTTTTTTTCTAAAGAATGGTTAAACATACGAAATGGAAACTTTGCACAAACATTTATGACAACTAGACAAAGCTACCAAAAAATTATCACGATTTTTCAAATTCATAAAACAAAATGCCGGCCATTTAAAATTTTGTTTCTTATAACTCAAAAACCATTGATTTTACAGAAATTTTAAATGGCCGCCATTTTGTTTTATAAATTTGAAAAATCGTGATAATTTTTTGGTAGCTTTGTCTAGTTGTCATAAATGTTTGTGCAAAGTTTCCATTTCGTATGTTTAACCATTCTTTAGAAAAAAATTAATAACTAAAAAAAAACAAAATGGCGGCTGTGTGAGTAACCAAGTACTTCCGGACAATTTCAATATGATATTTAGGTATGTTTCTTACCCAGGAGCAATGCCCTAAAATATTGGTAGAGAGTTCCGGGACACCCTGTATAGTAATAAAATGGTGAATATAATGTATCAGTTCTTAACCAAAGTATTTTCATAAAAGTCTATTTAAAACTTATACTTTGGAGTACCTAAAAGTTTGAGGGCTCTTAAAAATGTAATATCGCAAGTATTTCATCGTCCAGGTATTACATCTTTCTAAGGTCTTAGTTGATATACTTGCAATGATTCAAACACCACTTTCTAAAAGATACTTGGCCTTCAGCAGTGCCCGGAGAAACACTAATTCAGCACTATTTATCGCTTTCAAAGTCCCTGAGACAGCGAAGAAGTTTGTAACTACCTGATCGTCTAATATTGCAAGAAAACTTACTTTAATGCTTTTTGACTCTGAAATCGGACATTTTACATCAATGATTTCTTTTGATTGATGGATCCATGTAAAACAACCGAATTAACACTAATGCCCAATCACAACTAACAGATGGGTATTTTACATTAGAATATACAGGGTGGTCATAAATTATTGGACACATTTTAAGATTACATAAACCAATAACCAAGCAACTTAGAAACTTGGGAATTGTTTTATTGAATGGCAAATTTAAAATAGTTTTATACAGTAACTGCAAAAAAAATAATAACATGAATGTCAATTATTATAAAAAGTGGTTATACAAAACTCACTTAAACAGTTTGTGTAAGTTTTTTTTCCTCAATGACTCGTGTTGTGGTAGTAATATAGAGATCGATGGTTGTGGCATATACAGCATGGATAGCATAGCATAGTTAGCATGGCAAAAACAACAATGTACCTTTCTACACCAGCTGTGTATGATATTTGGTGAATCAAACCTTAAACTGACTTAAAAGTACCAATTTTACTAGGGCTCAATAAAAAGCAAAGTCTTTGGTTTAATGAAAGTAAATCTGCAATAACTGTTTAAAGAAGGTTTTGTTTAGAGTATAGCCGTAATTCTCCGTGTAAAAATTTTGTAAAATGGTGGTACAGTCAGTTTGAACGACTGGGAAGTGTCCAACATATAGTCTAAAGGGTCCTCATCTCAAAAGAACATAACTTACAATAACAGTTGGTGATTTTGACTGTGTTTTTATAACTACTTTTCATAATTGCTGACATTTTTATAATTAATTTTTGTAGTTACTGTATAAAACTGTTTTAAATTTGCTATTTAATGAACCAATTTCCATGTTTCTATGCTGCTTGGTTTTTTATTTATTTCATCTTAAAATGTGTACAATAATTTATGACCACCCTATATAATAAATATTTTGAACGTCTGAAAAATAAACTCTTTGAATCTCTATTGTCTAAGGTTAATATTTGTACTAAAATTTAACTAAAATGTGATTTTAATATATAATACTAAAAATGCATCTAATATTCAAGATCCATCTGATTAAATTTATACCCTTTTACAGTTTTGAAATGAGAATTGTTTGATTACAAAACTGTATATGTATATTTAAACCGCTTCGCACAAAACCATATAGCCTAACTATTTCACCATGCCAACAGATTTTTTTTATTATTTTTTTTGTATTTATTAATAGTTATATTATGTTTTCTTATTTGGCTTCAAAGCTTCTTGCCTTTTAAAAATACTTGGATTTTTGTATAATTTAGAAATGTTATTTTGATTAGCCAATTAAATTTAAAATAGACTCTTCGAACTATGTACGGTTATTAAACAAAAATTACGATGTAAATAATTATAAATTCAAACCAGCTGATATCCGATAATTATTAGACTACCAAACTTGAAATATCAAAGAGTTGATGAAACGTGACATAAACTTTTAGAAAGGCTGATCTTTTGGTATTGCAAAGTATCAACACTCACAGCAAGATTTCAACAAGCTTCGAACTTTCAATTGCCATTTTGTGTGATCAAGTTTGCTGTTTTGGTGGATTTTAAGCTGTTTTAAGAAAGGTTAGGAATTCAGTTGTTATTAAAACTATCTCTAACAATAATTAAGGTTTTACCAGAAAGAATATGACAATTTTAATTTATGGTTAAACACAATTCGTTAAATGCAGATCTTTATAATTAAGTTTTTTAATGAACATTAGACCCAATTAAGTAAAAGAATCATAGAATAAATACTTCAATAGAATCGACACCTTTCTAAGCCATTTAAATACAAATCATTTAACTTCTAACAGTTGTTTAGAAACATTTGTTTAACAGTCAAATAAATAAATCTCCTAAGAAAACTAATGTAAAATTTTTAATTCAAACCTCCAAAAACCCGCCAATATACGTTTTATTTACGCACACAGTTTTATGAAAGCCAACATTTAAGTCAGCAATATTACAGTCGGTCAGAATTGCTGCGTGGTCATTGGTTGTTTGGTCAAATAGATGTAATATGTCACATTGTATTTCACCGTTAGAATTTTGGTTAGTCCCTGACTGGGAATACAACTGCTATTGCTTGTTCAATAAAAAAATATGATGTTTAGAAAAAGAAATTCTGCCTAAATAGAACGTCTCTGACCCTATTTTTATGAATCCTGTATTAAGTGCCAGTTGAAAATTATTTTACAATCAATTGATTTCTTTTCAATTGTACTTTTTTGGCTTAATGAATGAGAGCTGACAAATTTTGTTGAGGTTGACGTAGTGGTAAAGGTGTGACTTCTTTCGTAATTTCTGGGTTCAAATCACCCCAAACACCAAAGGGGTTTAGTTATGCGGTAAAGTAGTGATTATATCCTTCAGAGCCCCCAATGAAATTAAGGTTTACTAGTTTGTTTCAAAACGAAGTTAATATTTGACACAACATCCCACCCACTAACGTAATATTGCGAAACAACTAGTCCCTACGTTATTAAACCCTAATATGAAAATGATAATAAACCATTAGAACGCAATTATCAAATAAATAATAAATAAATGGAACAGGCTTTCGGGAATGAAAATTCCCTTCCTTATTAAGGTTCCTTCTCCATAATCAATTTGTATAATAGTTGTGACTAGGTGTATAAAGTATTTTTTGGGTGGAATAAGCATATTTAACTTAAAATTAGTGTTACGTTTTCGTTTAATGTCCTATTCTGTCAAATCACGTATATTTATTGAGACAGGATAAAAGTTACAAATCCTCGAATGAACGATAGACGACTGGAAGAAGTCATAAAACTTGAGAAGAACCATTTCAGGTTCCTCGAAGACTATTGAGCTATTTTGTAACCCATCATATGCCATAATGTGCTTGCAAGTGGCTTTCGATCATAGAACTAGTTTATTCTTTATTAGGTAAGTCTGCTGTATTTGATTCCAATGTGAATTTTCTTGTTTTTGTACTATAAAGAGTATTTTTAACAAAATTTCCTGTAGTATGAGAGAAATCTAGAAGCAGCTCTCTGCGGTTGAAAGAGCTAAAAACTGTTATATAGGTTATCTGAATTACATGTCTTATTATTGGTAAGAATAACAACTATCATTGATTTACTAGATTTAAATAAAGATAACAATTAAATAGCTAAATGTTATTGGAAAATAGTGGGATTCAAGCTCTAGGATATAGTCATGGGAACCAATCAGGAAATCATCCAAGCTCTAAAAACTACAACTAAATATGAATGATAACTCATTCTTTGTTTGTGTCTTGCTTTTGTTGATTTTCGTTAAAAGTTAATAGCAAATTTATGTACTAGGTTTTAAACAATGTAGAATACACAGTTTTTAATATAGAAACAATTATGTAAATATTGATGGTTGAAATTTGGCAAAAGTAGATGCTTGATGTTGAACTTAAACGAGACTAATAGGTATCGATTGTATATACGCTGTATATTGTCCCATCAATTTACAAACAACGATATTAAACAAAGTATTAAAGGATTCATCGCTTATTAATACTGCACAAAAATAATATCTTTATGTATAATTTCTTAGAAAAAATAAATGCTTGTTTGAGATTCCTCCAATAAAAGCAATATACATATTTTATTTTCTATTTATTGCTTTTCAAAAAACTAAATATTTAAATCTTTTAATTAAATAGGTTTTTACAATCGGGAACCCTGTTGTAGGTTGTAACCCCTTGGGATTAAGTGATATTTTACAAACAGCTGGTTTGCAGTCTGCACACGTGTGAATTGGAAACCCTTTCTAACCGTAATAAAGTCTCATGTTCTTTGATCTTTAGATTCGGGTTGGAATCTTTACACAGCCGTTTGTTGCAAACATCTTTTTATCTTGGGGATTACGATTGTGTATGGAAACTTTTTATCAAGAATCGTGACATTGAATTATGAATTACTGTGTATTTATATGTAAGTAACGTGTAGAAAATGTGTCAAAATTTATGTAATTTTATTTCATGCACTCAAGACTATATTTTTAAATTGAAAAGGTTTTATTTCATTCTGCAATTTATTTTATACTGTTTTTGTTCAGGGTTTAGATACACAGGGGTCTTCTTACACACTTATGCTAGGCACTTTCAACCTTTGGTTATCAACAAATTATTGTTAAGAAGGCCATTCTTTAGTAAATAGTGTTTGTAACAGTTATTGAAAGTATTATACGTATCTATATTATATACAGCCCCTTGTGTAACTGACTCACTCATTGACTCATCAGGTATACAAATTCTTACCCACTTCTAGAATAGCTACGGGGTTGAAATTTGGCACGAATTTAGGTATCGGTCTTAAACCACCAGTAAAATTGTCAAAAGTCACATTTTCAAATTTTAACCCCCCTAAAAAAATTCAAAATGGCGGATTTTTGAAAAGTGCGAAAAAGACGTTTTTTTAAAACGTTTATTGTGCTTAAACCGTTGGTTTAATCAAAAAACGGAGCACACTTACTGTATTTAAAATTAAACGAGCTACAATTTCATAATATAAAGTTTCTTTCTATCTCCACCCCTTCCCCCCTATATTTCGCTCTAAACACAAAATTTTGGAATTTTTCATCATGTTTTTTTGTTTAAACGTCGGTTGCGGCTCAACCGTTGGTCTGGTCAAGAAACAGAGAGAACCTTTACGTACTAACTTTTGACGATCTACAACTTTGTAATTTAACATTTTTTTCCATCTTAACTCCTTCACCCCCAAATTCATGCTTAAACTTGAAATTTTGCCATTTTTCCTTGTTTTTTGGGGGGTTGGCTGCCCTGGAGTAGGTTAAAATCCGTTTTTGGTACGTTTGACCTATTACTTGTTTTTAAATATGCCTAAAGTTTATCCTAAACCGATTTCGGAATTTTCACTCACCATACTTAACCCTCAAAATTGGGGGGATAATTTTTGTTAAAATAAAAAATACCGATTTTGAAGATTCTCGTCAATTAAAAATTATATAAACGCAAGATTATATATAAACAAACAAATGTTTTGTATACAAAATTTTATGGTGTACATTTTGTTCCATAGCGCCTTTCACCTATCTATACTCCAACCCCCTCAAAAAACCCCATTTCGATAGTTGTGTCCTTGGAATTACACACTCATATTAGCGATAGAACATTGGAATTTATAGCGGTGTTGGTATTCGGTTCAAATTACCTTAAATATTATTAAAATTGTTATTTTCTCATTTCAACACCCCCCCCCCATGGTTTAAAATATCCCCAATGTTAAACAAATAGAGAATTAGCATGCGGGAAATAAAATGGCATTTCAAGCATATTAAAGTCTTAATAACCAAGTGAAAGCAAGTGAGTGCAGCGAACGAGCTCCAACCTAAAAGTGAGTGAGCGTAGCGAACGAGCTAACCTGAAGGCAAGTGAGCGCAGCGAACGAGCTCCAACCTAAAGGTGAGTGAGCGTAGCGAACGAGCTCCAACCTTAAGGTGAGTGAGCGTAGCGAACGAGCTAACCTGAAGGCAAGTGAGCGCAGCGAACGAGCTCCAACCTAAAGGTGAGTGAGCGTAGCGAACGAGTTATCTGAAGGCAAGTGAGCGCAGCGAACGAGCTCCAACCTAAAGGTGAGTGAGCGTAGCGAACGAACTTCAACCAGGATTTGATTGAGCCATGCGTTTAGTTTAATTTTTTTCCCATCTCCACCCCAAATTCGTTTTTAAACCTGAAATTTTACCTTATTTTCCCTATTTTTGGTGATTTTTACTGTGAAAGGGGTCTATTCTTCATGCCGATAATTTTTACCAACTCCCCGCCTAAGATTATTTTAAAATATTATTTTACCTCACTCTAACTTTTAAGACTTTATATCGATGCTTATTTATGTGAAGAAAGTTTTAGAGGTTGTGACTTAGCAAATTTATTTTATCATAGCACCGGCCCTACATCGAGACTCTAACATGTCAAGACTGGTTTGGTTTGCACCAAACAACCCCCCTATGGAATACTTCGCAACTGCCAAGTTATCACTACGTCTTTTACGCAAAAATGTTTCCGGACAACATCCTGTCCCCCGTGAAAATTTCTCATCACGGCTACTATTAAAAGGGGGCCTGGGGGCAGAGCCCCCAGCGAGCACAAGGCGAGTCTATATTATACAGCCCCTTGTGTAACTGACTCACTCATTGACTCATCAGGTATACAAATTCTTACCCACTTCTAGAATAGCTACGGGGTTGAAATTTGGCACGAATTTAGGTATCGGTCTTAAACCACCAGTAAAATTGTCAAAAGTCACATTTTCAAATTTTAACCCCCCTAAAAAAATTCAAAATGGCGGATTTTTGAAAAGTGCGAAAAAGACGTTTTTTTAAAACGTTTATTGTGCTTAAACCGTTGGTTTAATCAAAAAACGGAGCACACTTACTGTATTTAAAATTAAACGAGCTACAATTTCATAATATAAAGTTTCTTTCTATCTCCACCCCTTCCCCCCTATATTTCGCTCTAAACACAAAATTTTGGAATTTTTCATCATGTTTTTTTGTTTAAACGTCGGTTGCGGCTCAACCGTTGGTCTGGTCAAGAAACAGAGAGAACCTTTACGTACTAACTTTTGACGATCTACAACTTTGTAATTTAACATTTTTTTCCATCTTAACTCCTTCACCCCCAAATTCATGCTTAAACTTGAAATTTTGCCATTTTTCCTTGTTTTTTGGGGGGTTGGCTGCCCTGGAGTAGGTTAAAATCCGTTTTTGGTACGTTTGACCTATTACTTGTTTTTAAATATGCCTAAAGTTTATCCTAAACCGATTTCGGAATTTTCACTCACCATACTTAACCCTCAAAATTGGGGGGATAATTTTTGTTAAAATAAAAAATACCGATTTTGAAGATTCTCGTCAATTAAAAATTATATAAACGCAAGATTATATATAAACAAACAAATGTTTTGTATACAAAATTTTATGGTGTACATTTTGTTCCATAGCGCCTTTCACCTATCTATACTCCAACCCCCTCAAAAAACCCCATTTCGATAGTTGTGTCCTTGGAATTACACACTCATATTAGCGATAGAACATTGGAATTTATAGCGGTGTTGGTATTCGGTTCAAATTACCTTAAATATTATTAAAATTGTTATTTTCTCATTTCAACACCCCCCCCCCCCCCATGGTTTAAAATATCCCCAATGTTAAACAAATAGAGAATTAGCATGCGGGAAATAAAATGGCATTTCAAGCATATTAAAGTCTTAATAACCAAGTGAAAGCAAGTGAGTGCAGCGAACGAGCTCCAACCTAAAAGTGAGTGAGCGTAGCGAACGAGCTAACCTGAAGGCAAGTGAGCGCAGCGAACGAGCTCCAACCTAAAGGTGAGTGAGCGTAGCGAACGAGCTCCAACCTTAAGGTGAGTGAGCGTAGCGAACGAGCTAACCTGAAGGCAAGTGAGCGCAGCGAACGAGCTCCAACCTAAAGGTGAGTGAGCGTAGCGAACGAGCTAATCTGAAGGCAAGTGAGCGCAGCGAACGAGCTCCAACCTAAAGGTGAGTGAGCGTAGCGAACGAACTTCAACCAGGATTTGATTGAGCCATGCGTTTAGTTTAATTTTTTTCCCATCTCCACCCCAAATTCGTTTTTAAACCTGAAATTTTACCTTATTTTCCCTATTTTTGGTGATTTTTACTGTGAAAGGGGTCTATTCTTCATGCCGATAATTTTTACCAACTCCCCGCCTAAGATTATTTTAAAATATTATTTTACCTCACTCTAACTTTTAAGACTTTATATCGATGCTTATTTATGTGAAGAAAGTTTTAGAGGTTGTGACTTAGCAAATTTATTTTATCATAGCACCGGCCCTACATCGAGACTCTAACATGTCAAGACTGGTTTGGTTTGCACCAAACAACCCCCCTATAGAATACTTCGCAACTGCCAAGTTATCACTACGTCTTTTACGCAAAAATGTTTCCGGACAACATCCTGTCCCCCGTGAAAATTTCTCATCACGGCTACTATTAAAAGGGGGCCTGGGGGCGGAGCCCCCAGCGAGCACAAGGCGAGTCTATATTATATACAGCCCCTTGTGTAACTGACTCACTCATTGACTCATCAGGTATACAAATTCTTACCCACTTCTAGAATAGCTACGGGGTTGAAATTTGGCACGAATTTAGGTATCGGTCTTAAACCACCAGTAAAATTGTCAAAAGTCACATTTTCAAATTTTAACCCCCCTAAAAAAATTCAAAATGGCGGATTTTTGAAAAGTGCGAAAAAGACGTTTTTTTAAAACGTTTATTGTGCTTAAACCGTTGGTTTAATCAAAAAACGGAGCACACTTACTGTATTTAAAATTAAACGAGCTACAATTTCATAATATAAAGTTTCTTTCTATCTCCACCCCTTCCCCCCTATATTTCGCTCTAAACACAAAATTTTGGAATTTTTCATCATGTTTTTTTGTTTAAACGTCGGTTGCGGCTCAACCGTTGGTCTGGTCAAGAAACAGAGAGAACCTTTACGTACTAACTTTTGACGATCTACAACTTTGTAATTTAACATTTTTTTCCATCTTAACTCCTTCACCCCCAAATTCATGCTTAAACTTGAAATTTTGCCATTTTTCCTTGTTTTTTGGGGGGTTGGCTGCCCTGGAGTAGGTTAAAATCCGTTTTTGGTACGTTTGACCTATTACTTGTTTTTAAATATGCCTAAAGTTTATCCTAAACCGATTTCGGAATTTTCACTCACCATACTTAACCCTCAAAATTGGGGGGATAATTTTTGTTAAAATAAAAAATACCGATTTTGAAGATTCTCGTCAATTAAAAATTATATAAACGCAAGATTATATATAAACAAACAAATGTTTTGTATACAAAATTTTATGGTGTACATTTTGTTCCATAGCGCCTTTCACCTATCTATACTCCAACCCCCTCAAAAAACCCCATTTCGATAGTTGTGTCCTTGGAATTACACACTCATATTAGCGATAGAACATTGGAATTTTTAGCGGTGTTGGTATTCGGTTCAAATTACCTTAAATATTATTAAAATTGTTATTTTCTCATTTCAACACCCCCCCCTCATGGTTTAAAATATCCCCAATGTTAAACAAATAGAGAATTAGCATGCGGGAAATAAAATGGCATTTCAAGCATATTAAAGTCTTAATAACCAAGTGAAAGCAAGTGAGTGCAGCGAACGAGCTCCAACCTAAAAGTGAGTGAGCGTAGCGAACGAGCTAACCTGAAGGCAAGTGAGCGCAGCGAACGAGCTCCAACCTAAAGGTGAGTGAGCGTAGCGAACGAGCTAATCTGAAGGCAAGTGAGCGCAGCGAACGAGCTCCAACCTAAAGGTGAGTGAGCGTAGCGAACGAACTTCAACCAGGATTTGATTGAGCCATGCGTTTAGTTTAATTTTTTTCCCATCTCCACCCCAAATTCGTTTTTAAACCTGAAATTTTACCTTATTTTCCCTATTTTTGGTGATTTTTACTGTGAAAGGGGTCTATTCTTCATGCCGATAATTTTTACCAACTCCCCGCCTAAGATTATTTTAAAATATTATTTTACCTCACTCTAACTTTTAAGACTTTATATCGATGCTTATTTATGTGAAGAAAGTTTTAGAGGTTGTGACTTAGCAAATTTATTTTATCATAGCACCGGCCCTACATCGAGACTCTAACATGTCAAGACTGGTTTGGTTTGCACCAAACAACCCCCCTATGGAATACTTCGCAACTGCCAAGTTATCACTACGTCTTTTACGCAAAAATGTTTCCGGACAACATCCTGTCCCCCGTGAAAATTTCTCATCACGGCTACTATTAAAAGGGGGCCTGGGGGCGGAGCCCCCAGCGAGCACAAGGCGAGTCTATATTATATACAGCCCCTTGTGTAACTGACTCACTCATTGACTCATCAGGTATACAAATTCTTACCCACTTCTAGAATAGCTACGGGGTTGAAATTTGGCACGAATTTAGGTATCGGTCTTAAACCACCAGTAAAATTGTCAAAAGTCACATTTTCAAATTTTAACCCCCCTAAAAAAATTCAAAATGGCGGATTTTTGAAAAGTGCGAAAAAGGCGTTTTTTTTAAACGTTTATTGTGCTTAAACCGTTGGTCTAATCAAAAAACGGAGCACACTTACTGTATTTAGAATTAAACGAGCTACAATTATATAATATAAAGTTTCTTTCTATCTCCACCCCTTCCCCCCTATATTTCGCTCTAAACACAAAATTTTGGAATTTTTCATCAAGTTTTTTTGTTAAAACGTCCGTTGCGGCTCAACCGTTGGTCTGATCAAGAAACAGAGAGAACCTTTACGTACTAACTTTTGACGATCTACAACTTTGTAATTTAACATTTTTTTCCATCAACACTCCTTCACCCCCAAATTCATGCTTAAACTTGAAATTTTGCCATTTTTCCTTATTTTTTGGGGGGTTGGCTGCCCTGGAGTAGGTTAAAATCCGTTTTGGGTACGTTTGACCTATTACTTGTTTTTAAATATGCCTAAAGTTCATCCTAAACCGATTTCGGAATTTTTACTCACCCTACTTATCCCTCAAAATTGGGGGGATAATTTTAGTTAAAATAAAAAATACCGATTTTGAAGATTCTCGTCAATTAAAAATTATATAAACGCAAGATTATATATAAACAAACAAATGTTTTGTATACAAAATTTTATGGTGTACATTTTGTTCCATAGCGCCTTTCACCTATCTATACTCCAACCCCCTCAAAAAACCCCATTTCGATAGTTGTGTCCTTGGAATTACACACTCATATTAGCGATAGAACATTGGAATTTTTAGCGGTGTTGGTATTCGGTTCAAATTACCTTAAATATTATTAAAATTGTTATTTTCTCATTTCAACACCCCCCCCCCCCATGGTTTAAAATATCCCCAATGTTAAACAAATAGAGAATTAGCATGCGGGAAATAAAATGGCATTTCAAGCATATTAAAGTCTTAATAACCAAGTGAAAGCAAGTGAGTGCAGCGAACGAGCTCCAACCTAAAAGTGAGTGAGCGTAGCGAACGAGCTAACCTGAAGGCAAGTGAGCGCAGCGAACGAGCTCCAACCTAAAGGTGAGTGAGCGTAGCGAACGAGCTAATCTGAAGGCAAGTGAGCGCAGCGAACGAGCTCCAACCTAAAGGTGAGTGAGCGTAGCGAACGAGCTCCAACCTTAAGGTGAGTGAGCGTAGCGAACGAGCTAACCTGAAGGCAAGTGAGCGCAGCGAACGAGCTCCAACCTAAAGGTGAGTGAGCGTAGCGAACGAGCTAATCTGAAGGCAAGTGAGCGCAGCGAACGAGCTCCAACCTAAAGGTGAGTGAGCGTAGCGAACGAACTTCAACCAGGATTTGATTGAGCCATGCGTTTAGTTTAATTTTTTTCCCATCTCCACCCCAAATTCGTTTTTAAACCTGAAATTTTACCTTATTTTCCCTATTTTTGGTGATTTTTACTGTGAAAGGGGTCTATTCTTCATGCCGATAATTTTTACCAACTCCCCGCCTAAGATTATTTTAAAATATTATTTTACCTCACTCTAACTTTTAAGACTTTATATCGATGCTTATTTATGTGAAGAAAGTTTTAGAGGTTGTGACTTAGCAAATTTATTTTATCATAGCACCGGCCCTACATCGAGACTCTAACATGTCAAGACTGGTTTGGTTTGCACCAAACAACCCCCCTATGGAATACTTCGCAACTGCCAAGTTATCACTACGTCTTTTACGCAAAAATGTTTCCGGACAACATCCTGTCCCCCGTGAAAATTTCTCATCACGGCTACTATTAAAAGGGGGCCTGGGGGCGGAGCCCCCAGCGAGCACAAGGCGAGTCCATATTAATATACAACCGCATGTGTAACTGACTGACTCACTGATCAGGTATACTAAAGATTGGGCACTTCTAGAGTAGCTAGAGAGTTGAAATTTTCGGTGGAGGTCCGTATGGGTCCCAGACCACCAGAAAAATCCCAAAAAGTTACATTTTCATATTGCAACCCCCCCAAAAAATTCCATTAAAAACGCCCTTTTTTGGGAAAAACATGTTTTTTTAAAACAGCTGTAGCTCGAAAACGGTAAGAGCTAGAATCGATTTGAGGAAAAATCGTGAGTTCGAAATTAAATTTTCTACAAGACAGTTTTGTTCGAGAAGGCGTCATATCGAAATTCGCACTCCTTCACCTTCAAAAAACGCTCTAACTACAAAAATTGTGAAAATACTCTATTTTTTTACGTGTTTTTAATTTTTAAAACGACTTTTCGCACATATATTTCTACTTTTTATGCTCCCAACGTTGAAAGGAATGTCCCTAGAGTGACCTTCTATAATTTTAACCTACAAAAAAAAATTCAAAATGGCGGATTTTTAATAAAAAAGATCGTTTTTTAACGCATTTCTTATGGAGAATTAACATGCAACGACAAGCAAACTAGAAGTAAACGTCAGTAGGTGAAATATGGGCGTTTGGCGACAGAAAAAAACATTTTTGTCACTTATAGAGTAGCTACGGAGCTGAAATTTTTTCTGAAGGTTTGTCTGGGTACCAAACCACCCAGACAGTCCCAAAATTTAGTTTTTCCAACTAAAACCCACCAAAAGAAATCCCTTAAAACCCTAGTTTTTTTTGGGAAAACGTGTTTTTTTAAAACTGCTGTAGCTCGAAAACGGTAAGACCTAGAAACGATTTGAGGGGAAATCGTAGGTTCAGAATTAAATTTTCTACAAGACACTTTTCTCGCAGAAGGGGTCATATCGAAAATCTTACTCCTTCACCTTCAAAAAACGCTCTGATTCCAAAACTTGTGAAAATTCTAGATATTTTTTGTATTTTTAATTTATAAAACGACTTTTCGTACACATATTTGTACTTTTTATGGTCCCAACGTTGAAAAGAAAGTCCCTTGAGTGACCTTCTATAATTTAAACGTACTATTAAATTTAAAATGGCGGTTGTTTTTTAATTTATGATAATAGCTAATTTGCAACCAAAAGGTGAGTGAGCGTAGCAAACGAGCTAACCTGAAGGCAAGTGAGCGCAGCGAACAACGAGCTCCAACCTAAAGGTGAGTGAGCGGAGCGAACGAGCTAACCTGAAGGCAAGTGAGCGCAGCGAACGAGCTCCAACCTAAAAGTGAGTGAGCGTAGCGAACGAGCTAACCTGAAGGCAAGTGAGCGCAGCGAACGAGCTCCAACCTAAAGGTGAGTGAGCGTAGCGAACGAACTTCAACCAGGATTTGATTGAGCCATGCGTTTAGTTTAATTTTTTTCCCATCTCCACCCCAAATTCGTGTTTAAACCTGAAATTTTACCTTATTTTCCCTATTTTTGGTGATTTTTACTGCGCAAGGGGTCTATTCTTCATGCCGATAATTTTTTTCAACCCCCCACCCCCGAAGGGGGCCTAAGATTATTTTAAAATATTATTTTACCTCACTCTAACTCCCAAGACTTTATACCGATGCTTATAGATGTGAAGAAAGTTTTAGAGGTTGTGACTAAGCAAATTTAATTTATCATAGCACCGGCCCTACATCGAGACTCTTACATGTCAAGACCGGTTTGGTTTGCACTAAACAACCCCTATATGGAATACTTCGCAACTGCCAAGTTATCACTACGTCTTTTACGCAAAAATGTTTCCGGACAACATCCTGTCCCCCGTGAACATTTCTCATCACGGCTACTATTAAAAGGGGGCCTGGGGGCGGAGCCCCCAGCGAGCACAAGGCGAGTCTATATTATATACAGCCCGATGTGTAACTGACTGACTGACTGATTCATCAGGTATACAAATGTTTGGGCACTTCTAGAATAGCTAGGAAGCTGAAATTTTTTTTGGAGGTCCGTCTAGGTCCCAAAGCACCAGCAAAATCCCAAAAAGTTACATTTTCAAAATGCAACCCCCCCAAAAAAATTCCATTAAAAACTCCCTTTTTTGGGGAAAACACGTTTTTTTAAAACGGCTGTAGCTCGAAAACGGTAAGAGCTAGAATCGATTTGAGGAAAAATCGTGAGTTTGGAATTAAATTTTCTACAAGACACTATTAAGCGTTTTTCGAAAATCGCACTCCTTTACCTTCAAAAAACGCCCTACTTCCAAAAATTGTAAAAATTCTTGATTTTTTTAAGTGTTTTTAATTTTTAAAATGACTTTTCGCACATATATTTCTACTTTTAATGCTCCCAACGTTGAAAGGAATGTCCCTAGAGTGACCTTCCATAATTTTAACCTACAAAAAAAATTCAAAATGGCGGATTTTCAATCAAAAAGATCGTTTTTTTAATGTGTTTCTTATGGAGAATTAACATGCTACGACAAGCAAACTAGAAGTAAACGTGAGTAGGTGAAATATGGGCGTTTGGCGACAGAAAAAGCATTATTGTCACTTCTAGAGTAGCTACGGAGCTGAAATTTTTTGTAAAAGTTTGTCTGGGTACCAACCCACCCAGAAAGTCCCAAAATTTAGTTTTTCCAACTGAAACCCACCAAAAGAAATCCTTTAAAACCCTAGTTTTTTTGGGAAAAACATGTTTTTTTAAAACTGCTGTAGCTCGAAAACGGTAAGAGCTAGAAACGATTTGAGGGAAAATCGTAGGTTCAGAATCAAATTTTCTACAAGACAGTTTTCTCAAAGAAGGGGTCATATCGAAAATCTGACTCCTTCACCTTCAAATAACGCCCTACTTCCAAAAATTGTAAAAACTCTTGATTTTTTAAGTGTTTTTATTTTCGTACATATATTTGTACCTTTTATGGTCCCAACGTTGAAAACAAAGTCCCTTGAGTGACCTTCTATAATTTGAACGTACTAAAAAATTAAAAATGGCGGGGTTTCAATCAAGAAGGGAGTTTTTAAAGATTTTTTTAACGTATTCCAATCCCATTCCAACCCCCTCTCTTTCATCCCCATTAAAATTTTTAAATTCATGACAATAGCTAATTTGCAACCAAAAGGTGAGTGAGCGTAGCGAACGAGCTAACCTGAAGGCAAGTGAGCACAGCGAACGAGCTCCAACCTAAAGGTGAGTGAGCGAAGCGAACGAGCTAACCTGAAGGCAAGTGAGCGCAGCGAACGAGCTCCAACCTACAGGTGAGTGAGCGCAGCGAACGAGCTCCAACCTACAGGTGAGTGAGCGTAGCGAACGAACTTCAACCTAAAGGTGAGTGAGCGTAGCGAACGAGCTAACCTGAAGGCAAGTGAGCGCAGCGAACGAGCTCCAACCTAAAGGTGAGTGAGCGTAGCGAACGAGCTAACCTGAAGGTGAGTGAGCGTAGCGAACGAGCTAACTTGAAGGCAAGTGAGCGCAGCGAACGAGCTCCAACCTAAAGGTGAGTGAGCGTAGCGAACGAACTTCAACCAGGATTTGGTTGAGCCATGCGTTTAGTTTAATTTTTTTCCCATCTCCACCCCAAATTCGTGTTTAAACCTTAAATTTTACCTTATTTTCCCTATTTTTCGTGATTTTGACTGCGCAAGGGGTCCATTCTTCATGCCGATAATTTTCACCAACCCCCGCCCCTAAGATTATTTTAAAATATTATTTTACATCACTCTAACTCCTAAGATTTTATATCGATGCTTATTGATGTGAAGAAAGTTTTTTGAGGTTGTGACTTAGCAAATTTAATTTATCATAGCACCGGCCCTACATCGAGACACTAACATGTCAAGACTGGTTTGGTTTGCACTTAACAACCCCTCTATAGAATACTTCGCAACTGCCAAGTTATCACTACGTCTTTTACGCAAAAATGTTTCCGGACAAAAAATGTTTCCGGACAACATCCTGTCCCCCGTGAACATTTCTCATCACGGCTACTATTAAAAGGGGGCCTGGGGGCGGAGCCCCCAGCGAGCACAAGGCGAGTCTAAATACTATACAATCCGATGTGTAACTGACTGGGGATACAAATTCTAGACCACTTCTAGATGAGCTAGAGACTTGAAATTTTCGGTGGTTGTAGGTCTAGTGCCCAAACCACCCATAAAATTCCAAAAAGTCGCATTTTCAAATTTTAACCCCCCCGAAAATTCGAATTCCCCCCCCCATGTTATTCTTATGAAGAATAACATTAAAAATGGCCGACTTTCGTGTTCCCATCTGAACCACTTAGAAACGTGCTAGAGACTTCAAATTTGCGTAGTATTGTAGTAAAAGATCTTACATTACCGGTGGAATATGCAAAAGTCCCATTTTCAAATTTTAACCCACCCAAAAATCCAAAACGGCGGACCTCTGAAAACGAAAAAACACTTTTTTTTCAACCGGATGTAGCTCGAAAACGGTAAGAGCTAGAAAAGATTTGACAGTATATCCAGGAACAGGAATTAAATTTTCTACAAAACCCTCTTTGGCGTTTTCAGAAAATCGCACTCCTTAAGCTTCAAAAAACGCCCTACTTTCAAAATTTTGTAAATTTTTTTCAAATTTTTATCGGTTTTTGCTATGTTTTCGTACCTAAATAATTATTTTTTGCAAATATTATTAATGTTTCGTATTCTCCTTAGTTTACTTTACATTTCACCCTTTACATGTATTTTCGTAACTTTACTCCTTGACCCCCAAAAACTTAATTTTAATGTGAAAATTTGATTGGTTTTTACCGGTTTTACCAGCCCCATGTTATCCTTATGGAGAATAGCTATGTAATTTTAATACTTTGGTATGCTCATCTGATTAGTTTAGAAACGTTCTAAAGACTTTAAATTTTTGTAGTATTGCAGTATGGGATCATCCGTTAATGGTGGAATTTGCAAAAATGCCTTTTAAAAATTTTAACCCCCAAAAAAATCCAAAATGGTAGACGTATAAAAACGAAAAAACACGGTTTTTAATACCGACTATAACTAAAAAACGGTAATAGCTAGCAAAAATTTGAAAGAATCTTCATGAACAGGAATTAAATTTCCTACAAGACACTATTACGCGTTTTTAGAAAATCGCACTCCTTCACCTAAAAAAAACGCCCTACTTTCAAATTTTGGTAAATTTTCTTCAAATTTTTAACGGTTTTTGATAATTTTTCGTACATAAAAAATTTTTTCTTCAAATATTATTAATGTTTCGTACTCTCCTTAGTTTACTTTACATTTCACCCTTCACATGTTTTTTCGTAACTTTACTCCTTGACCCCCAAAACGCGTAGGTCAGTAACGCTGTATAGTCATTTGGTTCTCGCTCTAATTTTTGCTAATGGATTTGGCTACCCATGATTAAGTTTCACTGTCACTTCTTCCTATTTATTGGACTTGTTATTTTGGCGATTTTGCTGCAATTTTCTGTAAGCATGGAATTCTCTTGCGTTGCTGCTGGGTCGTTCCACCAGGGAGATCCCAGATTTACCGAGAGCAACAACGCTCAATGCATGGCAAATGCAACCTGTGCCCTCGCATGGCAAGCATTCTGCGGCGGATTCAGTACCAACGCTATTGACGCTATACTCATGGCGGGCGATAGCTTGTATACACTATCTCGCCGTGAGCATAGCATCACTAACCGGTATCTGTTCCCTGAGGACCTCGCCAGGCACTTCGTGGTTGCACACCATCGTGTTACCATCGAAGAAATTTCTTGTGTTTGGGACGGGTTGTATCCGTTACGAAACGATGGCCTGGATGAGGTGACCTCTTCCTTGTCTTCGGTTTTGGAAGCAGCTATGCCCGGTGACTCCGTTGATAGCGGTTTTTTGTTTACGGGACAGTTGGTGACAGTCGCTTTTTGGCGTTTCCAAGGGCGGCTGTACCTCTTTGATTCCCACGCGGTAAACGAAAACCGTCGTCGAGACATTGATGAGGCGAGAAATAAGGCTAGGGTGTTCGTCTGTAATAGTTTTCGTTCTCTAGCTTCCCTCATTTTGGTGAATTCTGCGTTCGTCGGTGGGCAGTACTCCGTCACAAAAATAAAGTTTTCCGTCAACGAAACTCAAACTGTCCACACGGTCGACTGTTCGGACAATGACTTAACTCAGTTATCAGAATCTGCCTCTGAGACAGTTATTCAGAAAACCAAATGTCCTGGTAGACCAAAAACAATAAAGCGTGGTCGTCCAAAGCTTTTAGACACGACCCGAGAAGAGCAAGTGGATGCGGCGAAGAAGAAGTATAGGGAGACGCACGCTGACAAACTCCGGGATGACAGTCAACGTTACACTCAAACCCACCCTGAGGTGCACCGAAAGGCTGTTCAGCAATACGACCTGCGTAATCCCGGTGCTTCTGCTGAGAGAGTTCAGATTTTTCGCCTGAAAAATCCGAAAATGTCTGAACTTCGCTATATGCCCGCATCACTTGCTCGGTCCGTAGTCAAAAATGGCCCCATGTCTGTTTGGAATGGGGAGCCACTCAATGAAATACAACCATACAAATTAAAAAAAGTCAGTCTCTGGGTTGACGACGTTTACAGATGTCGTCATTGCCAAGCACGGCTCTTCGAGGAGGAGAAGAATAGAAAGCAATGGTGCTGCGGGGAAGGAGCGTTCAATGTTCTCGACATTCCTCCGTTGCAAGAACGCTTTTATTCCGACCGTCTCTTCCTGGAAAGAGCCCGTGCGTACAACGACCTGTTTGCTTTCTGCGCGCTCGAAGTGTCAGGCGGGTATCGTCATCCCAGTGGTCTTTCTTTTTTCAAGATCGAGGGAAGAATGTACCACCAGGTCTACAATCTGGACGCCCCAGGACAAAAGTTCACCACTCGTTCTGGGAACGTTCAGTTTGTGAATCGGTCCCGCCTGTATATTGACGATGGCGAAGAGCGCCGTAACATTGCGATGGGTAGATCGCTTGATGCCGAGATCATCGACGGTATTGCTGATTTCCTGTCTAGGGAAAATCCTTACATTGAGCATTACCGTCGATTGAGCAACGAGCCTTCCGTAACAGCTCACTTGGCTTTTGAAGTAACAAGCAGGTCTACCCATGGCCCTGTTCTCGGTGATCGGCAAACAGGCGTCGAAGTGCACGCCGTGCTCAGCAATGATGAAAACGACACTGAGCCCCGGAGACTGACTATATGGAAATCCGGTTCCGATAGACCTACATTTATTGATCTTTTACACCCCCTAATGGAACCTTTCCAATATCCCCTACTTTACCCGCAAGGCACTGTGGGATGGCACGTTGGCCGCCTTGATAACAAGGGTGCCAAACTGACTCAATTTAAGTACTCGCGGTGCCTCCTACTTTCTGAACCTCGCTTCTCTCACCTAGGCCGTCTCTCACAAGCTTGGCAGGTTGAGATGTTCGCGAGGTACGAGGAGGAGAAACTGCGTTACATTAAGTTTACGCAGCTGAAGAACACCGATAGTGCCTTGCGGGTGGGGCCGGTTGACGAGATTCGGAATGCACAGCAGGTCTTGAACGACATCGCTCGTGATGAAACCGTCCAAGGCGAGGGTGGGGTGCAGGCAGGAAAAGTCTACCTCCCAAGTTCGTTCACCGGGGGGCCCAGGTACATGAAAGTAAAATACGAAGACGCTATGGCAATCGTATCGCGCCTGGGTTCCCCCACTTTCTTTTTGACGTTTACTTACAACGCGACTTGGGAGGAAAACAAGAAAGCTTGCCCTCGTGGAGGTACTCGCAGTGACCCTAGCACTGCTTGCAGAGTTTTTAGGATCAAACTTCTGGAACTTCTCCGAGACCTGCGCAGCGGAGCAATGTTTGGACGCTCTGTCTATATCGTCTACGTCATCGAGATGCAAATGAGGGGCCTTCCTCACGCCCACATTGTATTCAAGATTGACGCAAAAAAACCAAACCAAACCAAAAACAAAAAAACCAAGATTGACGCAAATTGACAACCAAAAAAGGGGGCCTGGGGGCGGAGCCCCCAGCGAGCACAAGGCGAGTTATTATATACAGGGTGAAAAACTAAACTGTGCCATCATTGGTATCTCAGAAAATATTTGATTTAGAGAAAGCATATCACGAAGAAACTATTTTCTTATAATAAAAGATAAATTTCTCGTGGAACATCTTGCTTTTTATGATGGTTTCAAAAAAGTTTAACGTTGTATTTATTTTCTGAAACCATGATAAAAAATATGTCCCGTATGATATTTAAAAGTTAGCCACCATATTGTAAGATGGCAGACATAAAAAAACGTTTACAATTAATCTCATTTAGTTTTATCTATTTAATGTTTTACCTCAATCTAATAGTAGTTGTGGCACAGTTAGTTTGTTCACACTGTTTGAAATTTTGCATTTTTACTATAATTTTTATGGTTTCATTAAATAGAAGTTTTAAACACGTATAGATAAACACACCGCCTTGTTTCTTGCTAATACCACTTTTTATGATGTGAGATACGAACAACATGTACCAACATAGGGTCATATTAGCATTCTAGGACCAGCATCAAACCCACAATTAACCTCTTTTGTCCTAAACCTTATCAGTAAATGTTTATTGCATTTACAAATTGAATCCTTTCTCATATCTAACTATTTAGGTTACAAAAACTGTTATAAATGGTTTGTGTTTATGCTATATTTATTACAACAAAATCTCAACTAGTTTTCTAAACTTAATTTGATTGTTGGAAAATGTTACTTCTGTTGTTAGGATTTACGTTAATTTAATGATTTGATTTTTGATCCTAAAAATATTTCTATACAACCCTATATAACTTTCCTTTATCATGAGATTGTAAAAAGAGTCTCCTAATTAAATAAATACCTAAATATGATTTTAATTATATATTGCATACGTCAGTGAAATTTTAAAACGTCTAAAGGCTAACTAGCTGATGAAAGTTAAGAATCTGCCTTAGACGACAACCCGTAACACTGTTACCTGTAATGCTATAACCAACAATTGATTTGTAAATTAATAACTGTAGGTTGGAGTAAATAAAGTGTTTAAAAATATTTGCACTGAAAAACCGTGATTAAAATAGTTTACTTGTGTGATTAGCAGTTTTTCCAAAACAGAATCAAATAAGTTATTCACGACAACGCTCACCACAACCTTGAGCTTCATTATCATTGCGATTACAGTCTTACCTTTGGCCAAAGTCGTTCTAAACACTTGAAATCCACATCCCCTATTGGTGTCTTGTGATATGAACTGTCACACAAACAAAGTTAAGAAAGGGAATATTATTTTAAGCCATAGCCACTATGTGAATGACTCTACCAACCACATATTTTTCTAAATAAGCTAGAGCTGGCCCAATGGCCATCTATTGATGTCTAAGTTAGTCTCTTAAAGTTAACGGCTAAACGTTAAATGCATGGTCAATGGCTAATTCATTAATACACTTAATGTTTAATGCGGTTGGTGTTACAACCTAATTCTCGTCACTAAGATAAAGCAATTTGTAGAACAATATTAACGACAAATGCTGTACACAATTGTTTTTGATATTTTGTATTGATATAATAAAAAGGATCATTGAGCAACAACGTCGGCTGTGTCCTGGATTTGTTATAATAGGCTTTACTGAGCTTTGCATGAATTACTCCCGTGAAAGCCTCAGATTTATAACCTTTCACATAAACTAGTCGTAATATATTTTTTTTACGTTTTATAATTTTACCTGTATATGTGTTGACAAGCATATTCTAAAATTAGTTTTATGCCTGATTATAAGAAAAAATGGTTTCATTTTATTCAGATTTTTATTTTATCTTTATGCTAGCTTTGACTAATGCAAGTATACAAACAATTTAACTAAATATGTAACAACAATCTTTTGAAATGGACTTTGATAGTGCTACAATGTTTACGAAAGCTATTTATTGTACATCCGACAACCAACTAGTTTTTGAGACTTATAACCTTTATGTCCACGTAAACCCTGGTAATTCAGGTAATTACCAATAAATTCATGCTACGAGCTTAAGTGATCCATCCTAAGTGAAGAATGTGACCAATTTAAAGGTAGATAAAATAAAACTGCTTAGCGGTTTTATTTGTATGTACAAGCTTCTTTAGTTATCAAGCATTAGTATAGCGTTAGTATAGTTTTTGAGCAGCTTCTCTGTTCGCACAAATTAGTTGATGGATTGGACCAGACAAGAATTCATCTGATATTTGAAATCAGCTAATGTCAAAACAAAACAAATTTGTCAGTTTGGAAGGAAGTGTCGGATAACAAGTTTGAAACTTTGTTATTCCAGTCTTGTCAAAAGTTGTGCAAGAAGATAGTATTACCCTGATTAGATTCTTTGTGGACGATATTTTTTTCGTTTTATTTTTCGACATGGATACTGTTTTGAACACTCTTTATAAGTTACCATTGTTTTGAACGTAAGCAAATTACGTATATGCCATAACAAAATTCCAAAGTTAAACTTTTTTATGCGGTTTATCCTAAAATTAGTCCCGATACACTTAAACTTACGAATAAAAATGTAAAAAAATTTAATTAATTTACTTGAATAATATTTTTCTCATACTAAAAAATGTTCAGATTTTTCATCACTATGGTTGCCATTGGTTCGATGATGATTTTTTGGAGAATTTCTGAGATCACTATAAACTCAGACTTTCCATGTAAATTAAAGACAATGAAGTATGAACGGTTGTAGTTGTTATATTATATAAATTAATTGTTCAGACTAATTGTTAAAGCTAAAAGTTTTCTCAAGATGGGAAATTAAGATCGCAATACTACCATAACTGAAGTTTGTTAAAACGACTATGTTCATTTTAACACTCTGCAGTTAATTTATAGTCTTTTGCAAAAAACGAACAATTCATTAATATCGGTAATAAATGGTTATATCATTATTTTTAACTCAAAAAGGATTCAATTGGGTTTATTAAATAACGATTCACAAGACCAGCTTTGAATTTACCAAAATCTGTTTGTTTCGTGAACTCCAAATAGGTGTTTCAGTTTTATTCGACTCCTTTGAAGAACTTTTCCAATTAACTTACCCAATACTCCGTTGTTGTTTCCTTAACTGCATGACTGAATCAAGGAAGTTTTTTATTGTCTATTGCCAAGATAGCACAACGCGATTGTTCTAATTATCTTCTTCGAATTTTACCTTTGTTACAACAATAATTGTGTGTTTGCCGATTTCTGACTTTAACAATTTCTCTGGTCCTTAGAGAGGAAACTAGGCCCTAAGGTATTTATTCGTTCATTCCTATATTTTACCTAAATAGGTCTAGCTGTTAACCATCTGCAGGAAAATAGTATTTGTTAGATTGACTTGATATATAAATGTGTTCTTTGATAAACAATTGCAATGTGTAGTAACTAGAGAATGTATATTATATTTTTGTATAAATATAGTTAATGAACTTTTCCCCATATTTTTTTATCACACATTGGGTTAACTCAAAACACCGATAAATAAAATAATGTTATTACAATTCCTACACAATTCCTTTTTACATAATGCTCGATTTGGATCTTGTAAATTGTTTACAAACTCTTTGGAATGTATTGTATTAACAAATATATATCGTAAGCCTTTGTAATGACGAAATTATTAACTAAAGTTTACATTATTCAGATAAATTTTGTACTTTTGCAAGTATCACAAAGTTTATGAAGTTTAGAAGGAGTTTTAGCAAATCTTGTCTGAGTAGTTGTGTTATCTATCAAGCCAGAGAGATGCGAGAACGTCGTGACTGTACATATAAAGTAGGTTATCAATGTCTTGAGGGATGAAAGCCTAGAGATACATGTTTGTAGGATTTGATCAAACATGGTAACGTTTCGGTCAGTTTACTTCACATAAAAGTAATGTTGCTGCATGTAAATTTAAATAATTCTGATGCTTCTAGAAATATCTTACTTACTTTCTCAGGGTATAGGCTATCAGTCCATGGCACTTTTGTTGTTGTATTTCGTTAGTTTTATAATATGCTAAATTGAATTGTGAAAAGCGTGATCCATTTTAAAACGCTCAATAAAGTAATATCTCTAGATTTTTATATAGGAGTGGACATTTACTATCGGTTTCCGAGGACCATATTTTGGGGGAAACGAGTACGTTTGTTTGAACCACCATCCGGTTCTGTTTACTGTATTGGTTTACTTTTTGAACTTTTAGAACTCATTAAATACATAAACTTTATCATTCCAATGAGTTATTTTTTATGTAATTTTGACAGTAGCACACTTTACGAGTACAAATAGAACGTTTAGATAGCAAGTACACTTCAGTAGGCTTATCATTTTAAACGCCATTTCATGGTAATAAATTCCATACACGTTATTACTGAAGATTTCCAATTAATTGCTATATTTACGTATTTAAAACCATATAACAGTGTCAAAAACGTAAAATATTAAAACTTTGATTGGTCTATATTTTTAAAAAACTTTAGAAACAATTATTAAGATTTATGGCAAGAGGACTCTCAGTAGATTGTTTGATAACCCAAAACTATTACAGAAAAGTAAAACTAGCCATAACTTCACATTGATATTCCTCAAAATATTTTTAAGCTAACGAATACTAACATTTTACATTGTACATCAAAACAAAAGAAGAGTGTTTGCCTGAAGAATCGGTGGGAAGTTGAAAGCTTTTTGTTGTTTTAGAGGTTATTGTTTCCCTGTTTCGAGTGGGTTTTTTTTTTGTTTTATTGCGAAATAAATCGTTGGATTTACTTGCATATAGATCAGATTGAATAGTCCTTATGCTGAATGTTTCTTTTCAACATATTGGATCTTTTTAAAATCAATTAAACTTTGCAACACCTTATATTAGTTATAATGTTACGAAATTCAAAACCATAACCAAATCAAGATTTATTTGCTTTAGTATCAGTTAGTCTGATGAATAAAGTAGTTTCTTCTTATTTTCACCTTAAAACCATTTTTATATGTTGTACTGAAAAAAGCTTATAATGAATGACATAGCCTATACATTGGGACTTAACATTACTAGCTTTAATTTACCTTTATACCTAGTACACAATTGTCGTATGACCTTTTGTTTGGTGATTTAAAATACAGAAGTCCCGCCCATTATACAAGCCTTTCTACAAGTTATAATGAAACGACCTGTCACACAAAGTTAGACTGTCTAAATATTGTTTCATCCGAGGACAAGACAAGTTGTTCAAGTTAGTTTGAGTCGTGTGAAGATGAGTTGGACCAAGTTTTGACAACAAGCACGTCTTCACACTTCAACCTGTTATTTATTACTCGAAGGAAATATGACACAGCAACTTTGATACGACTGTCTATTGCTTTGATTGTTTTACATTATTTCAAATAAAGAATAAAAACAATTTGTATGTACTTAAGTATATACTAAAATGTATTGATACAGATACTATATGTTTTTATTTCAGTACCAACACGTCTACCCACTAAGATTGTTTTAATCTTTAATGATGATTCTAACGCCAAACTATAGTTGACAAAATTGTTAATAGAGAAAACATTAATTTTGCAATGCCTTAAGTTTGTTAATAGCATTCAGTAGTAGGAGATGTGTAGATGAAACAAGTTATCCATGTTATATACATTTAGAGAAAAGCAGTAATAATACTGTTATAGATTGTTTATTATGATTATTTAAGTATCGTCCTAACAAAATATTCTAAAAGATATTATCCATGTTATATACATTTAGAGAAAAGCAGTAATAATACTGTTATAGATTGTTTATTATGATTATTTAAGTATCGTCCTAACAAAATATTCTAAAAGATTATTTAGCAAATGTATGTGTAATATTTTGAGGTGGCAAAGTACGAAAATGTAAAAACTATGCAATAAATTGAGGTTTTGACTTTTTAGCCAATTTGACGAAACTATTTTGTTCTCTCCAACCCTCCAAAGGCTCTTGTTATTAAAGTAGAAAATAAATGTAAAAACTCATTAAATCGTTTGAAAAAAACTGCTTCCTTTAATGTATTATAGCTTTGAAATTATAACAACTCATTTTCAATAAATTTTACGAGGAAATTACTTTTTAAAAAGGATGTACTAAATACTGATGAGGAAAGCTGCTTATTTTCTTTAAAGATATTTATCTGTGAGGATGCTGTTTTAAAATGAACTTTATGCTTTTAATATCCGCCTTTAAATGTAAAGCCATTCTCATAAAGCCTTACTAATTCTGTAACGAGAGGAAACTGTAACATTGTTTTTAAATCGAGTCGTTCTATTTTATTTTAGTTTAACATTACAATACAGTAGGAGTCTGTAGTATTAATCAAGATTTGGACACCGCCTAGGTGTGTATTTTTACCCAAATAAATATTTATTTTTCCTTTTTCAACAGTCTTATTCATTGTATGTAACACATCAAAGCAGTACAAATACTGAGGATAGCTAGAAGTAATCCTTTAAAAACAGTCGAATGGATGTATTAGTATGCAATATATGTCATCTTTATATCTTGTAAAATTAATAGTTATTACAAGGCACTAAAATTAGTAAAAAACATGATAATCATGTTTTTTGCTCATATATAGGAACTCAACTATAGGAACCTAACCATTATGGTTTCTTATTATTTCTTAACCATTACATTTCTTATACTGCACAAATCAGTACTTTACTGACACAACTGTCAACTGTCATAAATTAAAATTATTGCTAGCCAAAATTACTTTATAATTATTATTTTCCCTTGAACCACAAGAATGGAAAAACAATGTTGAGCATGATTTACTGTCTTATGGACATCAGTGTCTTGTAATGTATACACTGAACCCGCTACATCAATATACATGAGACGTCCATGTAGCGCCATGGAGGCGGCTCTGATGTGTCTTGTTGACTGACTTCAACATATGTTCACATTCATATAACAATTATAAATTACACGTTTTGTAATTAATTGCTGTATCCCCAAGATAAAAAGTAGTGTAATTGTATTTTACCTTACGTTTAATTGAACGTTAACTTTTCATATGTCTATTAATTTTTAGTTAATTACTAAGATGCACGATCTAATGAAAAAACAAGATTATAGCGAAATAACTTAATGAGTAACATGGTTAAAGACATGTTAAAATAGTTTTAACTAAATAAATGATAATTTTGAAAATCTGCTGTTAGCTATATGAACGGTTCGTATAACCAATAGTAATGTATGACGTCATTAACTAAGCCACCCTACACCATGTTGTACTAATTGTGTTACAAATGGTTCTCATGTATGATAATATACAACCCACCTGAGAGTAGATATTGCTGTTTGGTTGTTTCTATCTGTTGTATTATGGTGATGTTCCCTTCTTAGCTATATGAACGGTTCGTATAACCAATAGTAATGTATGACGTCATTAATTAAGCCACCCTACACCATGTTGTACTAATTGTGTTACAAATGGTTCTCATGTATGATAATATACAACGCACCTGAGAGTAGATATTGCTGTTTGGTTGTTCCTATCTGTTGTATTATGGTTATGTTCCCTTGGTAGTGTAAAATGTGTTCTTTAGTTTTATAACCGCTATATCAGCATGGTAGAACTCATAACATACACTACACAGGGCGTTCAGGAAGTAAACAGCTAAACTCCAGAAAATGGTTTTACCGGTAAAAAAAATCAAGAATAATATGTTTTCCAAAATTGTTTTTTTAACCAGATATCTGCAACTTTGTATACGTTCTTGACGTTTGAAAATACAAGAATAGTTACTAAAACACTGCATGGAGATAGCCAAAGTGATTTTTAATATGAGAAAGCAGGTATTACTTAAAACTAATAGCGGAATATTTATAAAACAATAAAACAGTTCTTGTTTGAGGTCTTGTATTAAGAAATTAATTATGCAAAAAATGGATAATATAACAATTAAATCAATGTATAGGTTTATTGAGTAGTATTCACCGATAAAGATACAATGTGCGTTCATGTGATATAATTATCCTATTTATTTTCTAGACATGTAGGCCTCCTCAAGTGAGGTCCATAGTAAAGTCCGCAGATATTGGAAGGATTTGGACCATAAACCTTACAGCAGAGGTCCCAAAGATTTTAACTAATGACAACTCCACAGCTTAATTGAATGCATTTTAATACATACTTAGCATAAATAAGTACAATGTTTAATTTCAAATTCAAGACTTTTTACCAAACAGCTCGAATATTAAATTAGGTTTATCACCGCTGACATGCAATACTAGACGAGCAGCATGTTACAAACTTCTTCGCTGTCTCAGGGACTTTGAAAGCGATAAATAGTGCTGAATTAGTGTTTCTCCGGGCACTGCTGAAGGCGGGGCATCCTTCAGACTTTGGCGCATAAATCAGGGTAAGTAGTTAAGACACTTTTGAAAAATTTACGAGCCGGACTATGAAATACTTAATATTAAACTTTCAAGAGTTCCATAACTTTTCGTCATTCTTTTCAAGACCCAAGTAGTAAGTTTTTGTCAAAAGCTATATCTAGTGATTTATTGAAACTATATTACACTTGTAGTTATTAAAAGAAACCATGAATATATTGCAAATGTTTGAACTGGTAATGTATATGAATTGATTTCTTTTTTCTTCAGTTCATAAAGGTGTTAGTAGTAATTAGTGGATCCATATGGTATTGTAATTAAACCCCTAACTAAAGTTTATCAGCCATCCTAGACATGATGCACTCTTATTTCCTTGGTTTTAAATATTTACTTTACAAAACTAAAAATATCGTTAACGCTGTGTAAAAATTACATGGCTTAATACAAGAAAATTTGTAAACAGGTTAATCGCTGCGTAAACATTCACAATACAACAAGAGAATCAAATGTTTGCATTAAGGTCACGTTGAATGCAGCTTTATTGATAATGAACACTTAAAAATAGCTTAAACCCGTGGATTAAATATATGGTACAAAAACTGCTATTAATTATTGTTCCTTTATTTAACTTAAATCAACAACGCATCATGTACTTTGGCGATATTAAAATGAGAATAACATAAATAAACATATCTGTGTTATACTGTACTAAACCAGTAAACATTTTGAATAGTAAAAAATACATTCGGTTTAATATTTTGTTGAACCTAGTTTGTTTAAAAGGTTGTAATCTATTCCTGTAATGGTACGTAAACAATGTCAGCTGTGAATTCCCCTGGGGCGGAGCTTGTCCAGATCAAAATGGGTCTGTTTGAAGTCTGTTTTACCGTGGAACATTTTGTAGTACCTCTTGGTGTTTTGATTTATATTAATAATACGAGAAAATGACGAAAAGGTATTTTCACCTCTACTTTTTTATTGTATCAATTTGCTTGGGTTTTGCTGTTTGTAAGTATACATATTTTTTATGTGGACAAATATAATGGAAGAGTTCGAATTCAACTACTAGGTTATATAACCTAATTTTTATCAGAAGGTCCAGGCCAAATTCTACCAATCAGCAAATTTTTTTGATAACCAACAAAGCCCAAACAAGTGTATTAAACCCAGATAAGATCCAGGTTTATTTTGGGAATTATATTAAAATATACTTTGGTGTATAAAAACTATGTTCATGGGGGCTTTCTTAAAAATCAATATGATCATTTGTATTGAGACTTTGACGCTGGTTGATACGGTTAGAAGATATTCAACTTATTTCATAGACGAACACATAGAATGTTTTAATAGTATATAACAATACAAAAAATGCAGAACCACTATCTTAAACTTAGTTCGCTGAAAATCATCTAAAATAGTTTTTTATAGTTATAGCTATGAAAAGCGTATTACCGTTTCTTTTCGAAAAATAGTTAACTTTATGCACTTCTGCACATAAAACTTATTGCCATACCAATCTCAGGTTTAAATTTAAGTAAGCTAATTTAATTCAAGGGCAAATCTAGTTAGGGATCCAATCCCCAGCATCAATTTAAATTAAGATCATGACAATAACCTCAGAGATTGGCAGTAGATTACCATTAACTTAACTTGAGGGTTAATAATTAAAGTATAACCCTATAATTATATTTCTAATTGCTGAAATGCCAATTTGAACTTTTTAATTAATTTTATCAAACTTTTTACGTATACAATTGTTCTTGTGAAAATTAACTTAAGTATTTATTAGTTTTAAATTTTTCTTTGATTCTCATAATCACTAATTAGTTAATTTATGTTTTGAGCAAAGCAAATCTGGCAGTTAGAGTATAGAAATAAGACAAAGAACCCAGGTTATAATCTTGCTGATTGCAAGCAACAATTTGAACTGTTTCGGCTCAATGGTTAGGAAATCTTTAGGAAACTGTCCACTTTTATTTGGAGACAAAGATTTTGATGAAAGGGCTAAAAGTCATCTACTATGTGCATAACACTTACCTTAGAGATTAATATGATTTTGCAATTCAACGTATAAAATAAGATTTATACGTCCAAGATTACAATTAACTATTAAACCACATTGCTAATATAAATCTGTACAATATATTGATGCTATATTCACATTGTGTAGTATAATGTATATTGAACAGATACATGTCACGTCAACCTAGCAATACAGTGACAGACAGAATATCTCTTGCGGTTATTGCTTTTGATGTCAGCAATAAGCGAAACGTGACGTGAGGTCTGATTGTAACTTATTGGATTCTATATAATACAACTTGTATTCTACAAACAAATCACAATTTAATGCATATTTAAAGGGAATTACGACCGAAACCCGTTTGTGTGATCTAAAAATAAGCCTGTTGTTTCATTCAAAATATTCGAAAGTGTCATTCAAAAATTTCATTCCAAACTATGACCATTTAGTATTCTAAAACAATTTACATATTTCATATAATACTGTAGTTTAGGCCTACCGTAAATATATCGCGCTAGTTAATATATAAAGACATAAAATAATATGAACATTACAAAAATATAAATGATTTATTTTTTCCTAGAAGAAGACATCACTAATACAGGTAATGGTAGGTTAGAGATGAGATAAGAACTAATGACAATTTGACCATGTGATCAGGAAATAGCTTTGGTCACGCTAACAGAATATGAAGGTGTTCATCTGTTAACTTTCCTGCTAAAGTGAAGACACTTAGCTAACTAAGATGTCAAAATAAATAGATTTTTCCTACAGTTACCTAACAATGTACATGTTCTCTCACTGATTTGAGAAAGCAAAGTGGCCAATTTGCTCATCAGTGAGACAATGTTAACATTGTCTCACTCTAATTACTTTGTCTCACTCCAAATTTGCAACGTGAAGGCACGAAATAGTGAGCGCGTAACATGCAGGCAACGTCGTATGCGCGCGAAATACGTTGGCAGCACTGGCTGTAAATCAGCTGGTCAGCTGTTGTACTGTTGTATTTGTCACTTCACATTAAATGTTATATTAAAAGTTCACTTCTGTGTAAAAATAGGTTATGTTTCTTCAACAATTTATTTGTTTTATGGTAACTGTAGGAAAAGTATAATGTGCAACTCGAGTTCAAAGTACAATTGCCTCACTCGAGAAACCATTCATCACTCGCCTACGGCTCGTGAGTAAGGATTTCTCTCGAGTGAGTCAATTGCTCACTTTTCTCACTAGTTGCACAAATAACTATTAAAGTAAAACATAGATATTTAATTATTTTGTTCTTCTTAGAAAGTAACAATACATAATTATTCACGTATGAACGTTTAACGTAATACCTAGGGCATAAACAATTAATTCACGTCTTTAAAGAAAAAAGATTTTGATTGGCTTATGAATCGTTTAAACTTAGTAAAGTTTTCTTTAAAATAGCATGTGATATTAATGTAAACTGATCAATAAAAACTATTTCACACATGAAGTTTAACAGAAAACCGTTTTACCTATGTTTAGTGAAACATCTGCAGAAATATTTCTTCTCCATTCAAACACCAGGAAGCAGTTCCTTCCTGGCAGCTGTCGATACTCGTTACTTTAAAAACATGTTATTCCTCTTCCTGTTGGTGTCCAGCGTAGTGATGCCCTATAAAAAAATAAACTTCACTATATATTAAACTCAAGGAGATAGTTATTTGTATTAAAGAATCTGTGTAAAAATCGTGAATAGCAAATACAGTAGTAAAAAACTTAACAGGTTTGGTCTGCTACGTCTAAATCGCGATTGTAATATTTTTCCTTACAAAATACCATTGGATTGAACCTTAACAAAAATATTAAATCAGCCTCTCTTTGAAAAAAAAATTGACATATTTCCTTTCATTCCTTCATACTAGCCTATGATAGCTATAGAATTATGAGAATGTAGTACAGTAATAAACATCCTCTTCCAGTTTTAAATAATAAAAAGCGGTTGTTTGATAAAGAAGAAAACAACTATAAGTTATAAGTTAACCCTTTGATTCACAGTGGTATTATCAGGATACCACTTGTAAAATAATTTTTACTGCATTGATGCATACTGGTATTGTGGAAATACCATACCAGGGGCCTAGTCAGTGCTGTAACCTAGCGTATTTTGGAGGAATTAGTAGCTTCTAGATAAATTTAGTATTAAAGTTGAAGTTTCAAAGCGTCGTTGCATGCTACAGGCTACAGGCTGTTATGCAGAGGTTTTGACTGTCTTGTATACCCTTCTATTACATATAACAAAGTAAGATATATGTTTTTATGTTGAATTAGACACTATGTAATTGTTATATTGCGTCAAAAACACTGTTTTTGTTCAAACTGAAAGTTTATTTTGCCAAATATAGGTGGTATACCTACAATACCACTATGCTACTAACACTAGACGTATTTTGTTGTTGCCTTACTAAGCTAAAATATAATTTCAAGCATATTTTGTGATAATTTTCGTTATTTTTTCAGGTAAATGAATCATATAAATTTTACTTACTATATTTTAAATATTTATTTATTATTCTCCGATATCCAAAAGACATGACTGAAGACATCTTACTAACAGAAATTCTAAATGACGGTTGCTAAGATGAAATAGGTTTATCAGATAATTGACCAGATGACAGTAACTTAGTCTCTCTTCGGCAAATATACTCATCTTCATTGATGAAAATACATAATTTATTTTTATCATTATAAATCACCTATTGCGTTTGGAATCATAACTAAAAAGTTTGTCTTCAAACGTGTTATATTTATTTACAAAAATATTTTTCACTTCATGGAATTGCATCTGTAGCTAAAACCGCTTTCGAGGGAAGTAACACTATGTATTGCAATTTCAAAAGATTTATCATTAAATATTTATTAGACATGTTCATTATTTCTTCATTCCTCTGGGGACAAGGTGTCATCAAAGGTAATGTTTGTTTTAATACTGTATGTGTATAATATACATCGCCAAGAAACAGATGGACCAAAAAATAAATGGTATGATAAAAAACTTCACACTTCACTTTACACTTCATAATAAACTTCACTTCACACTTCACTTTAAGCTTCACTTTACACTACTTCACGTCACAAAAAACACTTCAATTCACGACACTTGAAACCACTTCACTTCACTTTACTTCACTTCACTTCAAACCACTTCACTTCAAACCACTTCACTTCACACCACTTCACGTCTCTAAACACCACTTCAGTTCACACCACTTCAAACCACTTCACTTAACTTAAGTTCACACTTCACTTTACACTTCACACCACTTCACTTTACACTTCACACCACTTCACTTCACACCACTTAACTTCACACTTCACACTTCACACCACTTCACGTCACTTCACTTCAAACCAATTCACTCCACTTCACTTCACTTCAGTTCACACTTCACTTCACACTCCACTTCACTTCACTTCACTTCAGTTCACACTTCACTTCACACTTCACACCACTTAACTTCACACTCCACACCACTAAACTTCACACTTCACACCACTTCACTTCACACTTCACACCACTTCACTTCACACTTCACGCCACTTCACTTCACACTACTTCAATTCGTATCACTTTACTTCACTTTAATTCACTTCATACTTCATTTTACACAACTTTACACCACTTTACTTCACTTCACTCCACTTCACACTTCACACGTCACACCACTTGACACTTCACATTTCGTACTTCATACCTCACACTTCACACTTCACACTTTATTTTACACAACTTCACACCAATTCACTTTACACAACTTCAATTCATATACCTTTACTTCACTTTACTTCACTTCACACTTCCAACTACACACTTCCCACTTCCCACTTCATTTTACACAACTTCACACTTCATTTTACACAACTTCACTTCACTTCACTTCACACTTTACACTTCACACTTCACAATTCACACTTGACACTTCATACTTCATACCTCATACTTCACACTTTATTTTACACAACTTCACTTTACTTCACACTTCATTTTACACAACTTCACACCATTTCACTTCACTTCACTTCACTCCACTCCACTCCACTTCACTTCACACTTTACACTTTAAACCTCACACTTCACACTTCATTTTACACAGCTTTACACCTCTTCACTTCACACAACTTCAATTCATATCACTTTACTTCACTTTACTTTACTTCACTTCACTTCACTTCACTTCACTTCACTTCACTTCACTTCACTTCACTTCACTTCACTTCACTTCACTTCACTTCACTTCACTTCACTTCACTTCACTTCACTTCACTTCACTTCACTTCACTTCACTTCACTCTTCACACTTCACTTCACACAGGACTTCTTACTCCCCACTTAACACTTCCCACTTCACCCTACACACTTCACACTACACAATTCACACGTCACACTTTACAATTCACAATTCACAACTCATATTTCACACTTCACTCTTTTTATCACATTTCACACTTCACTTCACTACACCTCACTTCACTTCACTTCTCTTAGCTTCACTTCACTTCACACTTCACACTTTATACTTCATAATTCACATTTCACATTTCACACTTTACTCTTTTCGTCACACTTTTACACTTTTACGCCTTCACACTCTCACACTTTCAGACTTTCACACTTTTACACTTTCACACTCTTGTACTTTTACACTTTTTACACTTTCGCACTTTCACACTTCACACTTTAAACTTTTACACTTTTACAATTTTACACTCTCACACTCTCGCACTCTCACACTCTCACACTTTCACACTTCACACTTCCAGACTTTCACACTTCACACTTTTACTTTTTTACACTTTCAAACTTTCACATTTACCAGAATAGCATTCACAAAAAACTAAAATTGTTTCTACTATTTAAGACCTAAAATAAATTATAAAGCAGTGTCCAAACATATAAAGACTTTCTATTTCTATTTTTAATTGTCAAAACACACTCTTAGCAAAAATTACAAATTTCATAATTTGACTCTATCTTGAACTCAGAGAATAATAAAATGTAAATTTTAGTATTGGTTATATTTGAGTTCGTGATGTAATGGATCTAATTTACAAATAAACTGCTTACTAAAATTTATGTATTTAACATTTTAAACACGTTTCTAAGGGAAAGAAAATAGTCATTTTAAGCTCCATTTGGTTTAAAAGAAATTGAGCTCGTCTTACCGTTCCTTTTCCTTTAAAGAGGGGAAAGCAATTTCTGCAAACAAGAAGGTTTTGGTGAGAAGACATAATTGTTTGTACAGTAACTCAAGATTTTGACAACTTCTGACTAAAATTTAGTTTGTTTTATAATATTCAATTTGATGACAAAATAATTACTACCGTGTTAAAGAGTGTTTGTTAAGGCACTAAATAATCGTGGTCAACATTAGCCACAGACCTGAAGCCCAGTTAATTGGTTTTGAATATTTAATAATATTAGTCTATGAGCTGGTTGAATTCTAATCTTCAATGGGGGACGGATCATTAGGAGCCAGTTTCAGCTCTCTAGCTAATGTTGACTACAAGTATTTACCAATACTTGCTATACCAATACCAATACCAACACTGTGCAGGTATTATCCGCAAGAACTTTCGACAGCCGCCATTTTGTAACGAATGAACCTTTTGAGACGTGGTTTCCGGCAATGAACTCCACTAGACAAGCCATTATATGATGTGCATATCAACCTATGCTTACATTAAAGATTATGTGCCTACTCCTCATAGGTCGTCCCCTGGTGGAGGTCAAAAAATGGCAATGCCTGCAAAAAGTATTTTTCATACATATAAGTTAATGTTAAATGTTTGAATTTTCTAACGGATCTAGTTAAAAAGATATTAATCCGTTTCCAGACTTTTTTGTCACCCTGTCTAAACTAAAAAAAAAGTAAAAACTTCTAGCAGTAAACGTTGTATTAATTAGTTGTCAGAGGTGCTTTTGCACATGCTAGAAAATTGAGGAGGGAAAGAAATACATCGTTCACAATGGCATATCTGTAGAAATTGCAGCTATTACTTGTCGTAGATATAGTTTTAGTTCTTACCATAAAAGGTACGATGGATTTTCCCATCCCTGAAGCCATGACTAAAAGCGTTGCATCGTCCGTTTAATCGTTTTGTTATGATATTGTAAACGTTTACAGTGTGTGCCGTAAAAACAAAGCCATATATTTTAAGTCTTGAGGTATATACGCCTGCTAAATAACACAAGTAAAATATGGGTACGGACAAATTCATTATTTAAAGAAAATACTTTAGATTAGTTATACCTTTTACTTTGTTTCATTTACATATTACTGAGATTATTTACTTGTTATTTATTAAGATCCACATACAAATTTTAGAAAAAAACCCTGTATCATTTAAAACCTTCCTAAAATTTTGTTCAAACTAATTTACCAAAATAGGCTAGTATTTTTACCTTTTTATTTAATTAAATAAGATAATAAAAAATTAACCTGGTAAGAAACAGTGTTGTTTTGATGTCTCTTAAATATAGATTATCACGACATGTTAAAATGTCTCTACACATTTAAACAAATATAATCATTCTAATAAATTATGCAACTTTGAATCATAATAGAATAGAATTTTATATTTTATTTTATCAAAGAACTTACAATGCATTGTACATTGGTCACAATTATTGTAGGCCTGCGTTAGATTCACATAAATCTATTTTAACCTTTTAGTCTGGATCTTCTTTACTCCTGGAATTTTGCTTTAAAACATGTTTCCTATTATTTGAACAGCATGTTCGATCTTTTGAATTAATTTTAGTACAGTGTCCTTACAATTTCATAGTAAGTGTTTTATACAGATATATTGTACTTATCGAACAAATCCACTTCTTATAGACACTTGCCAATAATTCTAACTACAATATATTAATATTTTGCAAATCATTGATCTATTATTTATAACATCAAAGGATATACCCAAGCGATGAATAATAAATATAATAAAGAAATTATTTAAACCTTATCGTAAATTTTAAATGTATTTTTTATGTGTCAAAATAAGCATAAACAACTATAAATTAATTAAGTAGATTTGAAAATTGCCAATGGGAAAGGGGTTTATTATTAAATATTTAAGGTATTCACCACATAATACAAAACATTACTGTAACAGAACCTGAGAGTTTCACGTCATTAGCCATTGTTGAGAGAACAGATTAGACACAGCCATTGTCTTGCTACATTACCTTTGCAGGGTAAACTAATGTTGTGTGTCTCTACGATACATTAGCCATTGTTGAGAGAACAGATTAGACACAGCCATTGTCTTGCTACATTACCTTTGCAGGATAAACTAATGTTGTGTCTCTACGATACACTAGCCATTGTTGAGAGAACAGATTAGACACAACCATTGTCTTGCTACATTACCTTTGCTGGATAAACTAATGTTGTGTGTCTCTACGATACATTAGCCATTATTGAGAGAACAGATTAGACACAACCATTGTCTTGCTACATTACCTTTGCTGGATAAACTAATGTTGTGTGTCTCTACGATACATTAGCCATTATTGAGAGAACAGATTAGACACAACCATTGTCTTGCTACTTTACCTTTGCAGGATAAACTAATGTTGTGTCTCTACGATACACTAGCCATTGTTGAGAGAACAGATTAGACACAGCCATTGTCTTGCTACATTACCTTTGCAGGATAAACTAATGTTGTGTCTCTACGATACACTAGCCATTGTTGAGAGAACAGATTAGACACAACCATTGTCTTGCTACATTACCTTTGCTGGATAAACTAATGTTGTGTGTCTCTACGATACATTAGCCATTATTGAGAGAACAGATTAGACACAACCATTGTCTTGCTACTTTACCTTTGCAGGATAAACTAATGTTGTGTGTCTCTACGATACATAAGCCATTGTTGAGAAAACAGATTAGACACAGCCATTGTCTTGCTACATTACCTTTGCAGGATAAACTAATGTTGTGTCTCTACGATACACTAGCCATTGTTGAGAGAACAGATTAGACACAACCATTGTCTTGCTACATTACCTTTGCAGGATAAACTAATGTTGTGTGTCTCTACGATACATTAGCCATTGTTGAGAGAACAGATTAGACACAGCCATTGTCTTGCTACATTACCTTTGCAGGATAAACTAATGTTGTGTCTCTACGATACACTAGCCATTGTTGAGAGAACAGATTAGACACAACCATTGTCTTGCTACATTACCTTTGCAGGATAAACTAATGTTGTGTGTCTTTACGATACATTAGCCATTGTTGAGAGAACAGATTAGACACAACCATTGTCTTGCTACATTACCTTTGCAGGATAATCTAATGTTGTGTATATCTACGATACATTAGCCATTGTTGAGAAAACAGACTAGACACAACCATTGTCTTGCTACATTACCTTTGCAGGATAAACTAATGTTGTGTGTCTTTACGATACATTGGCCATTGTTGAGAGAACAGATTAGACACAACCATTGTCTTGCTACATTACCTTTGCAGGATAATCTAATGTTGTGTGTCTTTACGATACATTGGCCATTGTTGAGAGAACAGATTAGACACAACCATTGTCTTCCTACATTACCTTTGCAGGATAAACTAATGTTGTGTGTCTTTACGATACATTGGCCATTGTTGAGAGAACAGATTAGACACAACCATTGTCTTGCTACATTACCTTTGCAGGATAAACTAATGTTGTGTGTCTTTACGATACATTGGCCATTGTTGAGAGAACAGATTAGACACAACCATTGTCTTCCTACATTACCTTTGCAGGATAAACTAATGTTGTGTGTCTCTACGATACATTAGCCATTGTTGAGAGAACAGATTAGACACAACCATTGTCTTGCTACATTACCTTTGCAGGATAAACTAATGTTGTGTGTCTCTACGATACATTAGCCATTGTTGAGAGAACAGATTAGACACAACCATTGTCTTGCTACATTACCTTCACAGGATAAACTAATGTTGTGTGTCTCTACGATACATAAGCCATTGTTGAGAGAACAGATTAGACACTACCATTGTCTTGCTACATTACCTTTGCAGGATAAACTAATGTTGTGTGTCTCTACGTTACATTAGCCATTGTTGAGAGAACAGATTAGACACAACCATTGTCTTGCTACATTACCTTCACAGGATAAACTAATGTTGTGTGTCTCTACGATACATAAGCCATTGTTGAGAGAACAGATTAGACACAACCATTGTCTTGCTACATTACCTTTGCAGGATAAACTAATGTTGTATGTCTCTACGATACATTAGCCATTGTTGAGAGAACAGATTAGACACTACCATTGTCTTGCTACATTACCTTTGCAGGATAATCTAATGTTGTGGGTCCCTACAAATTAAAATCGTAAAAAAATAATCGGCTACTTTATGGTAATAGCTTCTTCAATTTTTATACTGAAAAAACCCCTTATGATAGAAAATATTTATGAAGAAAACTTAATTTTCAATGTATTTAAGTTGAGAGTAAACCTTAAGCTTTATTGGTCATTTGGCTATCAATTTATTATACAGTAGTTTCTGACAATTGGTAGGTGGGTAGTTAGTAACAAGACCAGAGTTTAGACCGTTTTCTGAAAAAGAAATTGATAAATTAACTGTCGTAGGTAGAGATAATAAAAAATACAATAAAGCTATGAACAGTGATTTTTGTCTACAGGTTTGCTGCAGAGGGGCATTGTAGTGTTTTATAGTTCAATCAGTGACTATATCGCATCTCTTGATAGACCAGTATGATGCAACACGCCAAGAACCTTCGTGTCAGAAGTCGTTCAAGTAAAGCATTATGGGAAATGTTCATGCCAGATCTTATCTCTTGATTTCCTTTTCTTTATCTTGTATCAGGCATACGCTCTGGTTTTATAGACAGGGTTATTACTGTAAAGTATGATAACATACTAGTCTGTATCACGTTTAATAATATCGTGATATGGGATTTCTTAGTTTTTGTTATTTTATATGCTTACCCTTGGTGTTAAAACAGCATTAAAATCTTTAGAAAAGAACAAGGGAATAACTTTCTGCTATTTGATTTACTTAACTTTGACATAATAGATTATAAGAATAAAACGCTTAAAATCTACGACTTTATTCCACTTTCATGATTTCAGTATTTGCGTTTTTACATTTACTAAACATTTTTTAGAATATCCTGAATAGCTTACGACAAAAATTAAACACAATTCACAACGAATCCGTAGTTTTTGGGAATTTTTTTCTAGGATTCAAACAAACAACATTCCAAAATTAGTTTTTTTAAAGTCGTCTTCAATAGGAATATTTCAGGTAAAAATTTTCAAAATGTGACTGTTTTGATTAAGTATTTTAACGAAGAATCTTTCAGTTGTACCTTAGAATATTTTATTAAACCAATTCCAATCAGCAACTGCAGTGCTGGGTTGCAGAAGACAATTAAAGTGGACTAATCCTTCCTTAGTAACAAAGGCAATCTGAACTGAACATCTCCCAGATTATTATACTCGAACGTTTGCAAATTGTACTACTAGGGATTAAATGACCCTTTGTATAGTCATGTTTATTGATGTAAATCGTTTATAAAACAGTATTACAGTAGTAATTAACTAATTTGTAAATAATTTAATGTATTTAAAGTTTTAATTTCAAAGGATTAGTTTATAATTTTTTTTCACAAAAAGAGACGATGCTAAGCAAAAAAGAGTATTTATCTCAGTCATTTTCGAATAGACTTGTAAAAACATGCATTACATTAATAGTGACTTTGGAAATCTAATTTTTTTAAGGCGAATATTTTCAACAATATTATTATCTCGCATTTAAACCTTGATAATGTCTTTTCACGTGTCATATTAAAATCTCACGCATTTCCTCAAAAAGCTTAATCAGTAAAAAAAAAATGTGACTATAACTAAATTAAAAACCAAATGCCTCTAGATGTGTTGCAGGCAGATTAAAGTTTTAAGAAGCTAAAGCACCGCGTAACAGGAATAGTTTTCCAGTCAAACTAAACTTTTCTACCGAAGCAAACTAAGGGCTTTGATAGTTTTGTCACGGAAAGACAATGTTTACTACTTTGTCGCTGCAAAAGTAGAGTCACTTATGTAGAATTCGACATTAAATTATTTATTTAACATATGTTGTTTTAAAAAGAGTTTCTGTGGTAAAATATATTTCAAGTACTGTAGTTATTTTATATTACAGACAATATACCATTAGTCTGTAAATTAAATATGTTGAAATCCTGAGATCTTTCTAACCTCATCACGATAAAGTGGCACGAATAACTTTTAAAAGACTAAATGATGAAGCTTGTTTGTTAAATTTGATTAAAAGATTATATAGCTTAAGGTGAAGTTGTAACAAGGTACTAATGGAAACTTTTATATCGATTTCACCACATTTTCTTACTGAGAATTAAAGAAAAACCAAAAACAGGATTGATGCCAAAAGTCATATGCTATCAAGCAATCGTTTCAAAATTAATTTTTACACCGTCCTTCATAGTTTAGTTTTGGAGCTATGGTTTTTTGTGAAAATATTTCATTTTTGTAGGGACTCATAATGCTTGGATTATTATTTTTTTTTTAAGTTACCATATTGATTTGAAATTAAACACTTTTGAAAATTAATTATGTGAAGAGTGATGTAGTTGTCCAATTAAAACTATAAACATAAAACCAGGTATAAAACAGGTGCTTTACCTGTTTTGTAAAATAAAACAAAACACACACAGACATTTCTAAACCCCTTTTTTGTTTTGGGGGATCCAAATAGGGTATTTCCACACAGAACTCGCTTTCAAAAGTTTTGACGAATACAGTACTTTTTCCATATACTATGTATAGGGGGAGAAAGTAAAAATCAATGTAGGGGATTTCGGCATTTAAAAGAGCAGTAATTCTTACACTAACTCAAAGTTACGACCTGACGTGTGGATTATTATCCACGAATTATTATCGATGTCATATTATGATCTCATAAACGTAAATACAACATTTTTTTTTATTGAACATAATATTTTCGTACAGCACAAGTTTGAAACATAGCTGGAAAACATACATTGAACTTAAGTTGATTTAAATTTAATTTCTATAATACAATTTAAAAGTCTTTATTACGCCAATATTTCTAAAGGCACGGCATTCTTTCACCAACTACAACAGGCGAAACAAGTTTTATTTGGTATTATCAGGGACTGAGGATGGTTCTTAAACGATTCGAAATCATACAACCAGATTAGGTTTGTGTGTTTGAATGGTTTGTAGTTTAAAATGCCCATCGTCATCGAGCATAAAAAATAAAGTAGAGCGAAATTAATTTCTAATCTAAATCAGATAATTAACACAATAAATTGCTAACATTTACCATGGTATGTAATTACAGGTTTAGAGTTCAATACGAAATCTATAATAGTCCGTTGACGTATTAAAAGTAACATATGCATATTCAAGAATTATTCCTTTTCGTGCTTAAACGTAATGTCAAAAAGTAAAGTTGTCAACTTGCTTAAATACAAACTACGTTTAATGTTAAAAGTAACACTGAGTTCTTGATTCCAAATTAAGTTTATCGAGTGAATTTTCCAAGTTGAAATCAAACTTGCTCAAACTTGGGATTCAGTTATACTTCGAGGGCTGCGGCATCCGAATCAATTTAACAAGTTAGCAATTAAAGTTGTTAGAATCTTCAACACTTTTAATGTTTGCATTGCCCGAATAAAGGTTACTTAGGTTAAATGATTACAAGAGGAAAGTTCCAAACATTATTGAACAGGGTGTTTTTTGTCTTCTTTTTGATGTTTATGAAATAATCTTATTTATTTAGACATTTACTTTTAATCTTAGTGCGACCCATAAAAAAATAGTTTGGGATTAAAGTAGGTAAATTTGAGCTTTTCAAATTTGTTTAGCCTTATTTATAGTAATTTAGTTCTAGATTGGAACTTTTCATTATTTGGTTAACGTATTATTTCTTACATATACCAAAAACATTGAAATTTAGGCAATCTAATATTAAATTTTATTGGATGTCGTATAAGTTTTATACACTCAGAAACGCGTCTAGCCCATTTGCGTATGAATATTAAAGTGTGCAAAACCTTATAATATGGATAAGGAAAAAACAAAAGGGTTAGAAAATATTTAGTTCAAAGCTGATACTTGAATATCTTTGATAATGGAGCTCAAATCTCTCTGAAGCGATGTCTTGAATGATTACTTCAAACAGTTGTCAGAGAAACTGGAAACAAAAGAATATTGTATCTCAATTAAGGTTTTGGGAACTTCTGGGAAAATTTATGTTGCTCTTAGAAAAAAAGAATTCTTAGAATTACACTAAATTTTCATTGCTAAGAAAATTGACATTGAATGATATTCGTATAATTTGTTGTCACGCAAATACCGAAATTATAAGTATATTTTACAGATTGCCTTAAATACTTTCATAAATTTTCAAACTCACCATTAGTCTAGCAATTGTAAGATGCATGATTCGCATTTGATTTTGTTATAGCAAATAACTTTATGTTATTGTGTTTTGGTGCCTTATGTAATTGGCTGTTTAGCTGTATAAGAGCACTCAATAAATAATTTTGAATTTTGTACTTGGCAGAAATAACAGTAATAGGATGTGACATTATTATATACGTAAAAGTTTTTTACGATTTAAAACTGGAACCGTACCAAGTTATCCATCACTGCCTGCAAGTTAGGAATTTTAAATGTACAGTTTTCTTTATTGTTTTTCTTTAACTATTAGACCACCAACAACGCTTCGACATCCTCAATTATTTTTTCAGGCATTTATTATTTATATTTATCAATTTCTTTCTTTTTCTCCTTTCCAAATATATTTTAATAATAAATTTGGGTCCAAAAATGGAAAACCCCAACTTTTATGGGGATGGGTTTATGGGGATAAACCTAATTCTCGATTTTTACTCTAGTTGTCGTCCTAACGAACCCATATGTATACATTTGCGCGGAAGATGTTCTTGACCTTTTTAAGACGTCAAAACGAAAATTTTAAACCTTTCACGTATCTAGATCTTGAGCTGGTGTAGTGCGCGAGGGACATCGGTCCCTGAGATCCCGGGTTCAAATCACTAATGGATTCAATATAAGTGATAATGCCACAACCCCTAGGTCTAGCCTGAAGTAATGTGAAAAACAATCCCAGGCACATGCTTAGCGTCCAAGGACAAAAAAAAAACATGAGACCTACGCTAATTTTACCAAATATCCATACTTTGAAAATTCGTTAAACATGAAGGGGATAACTGTAATAGCTAAACACAGGTTCTAAAGGGGAATGGGAACAGAAGAGGTTCGGTGCTGGTCCAGAATGCTAATATGACCCTATGTTGGTACATGTTGTTCGTATCTCATATGGCAAAGTGGCATTAGCAAGAAACAGGACGATCGTGTTTATCCAGCTTAGGATAGCCGTTCACCGTTATCCCACCTTTATGCCAATACAGCTGATATTCCCATGCTCCAATTACGTTGAATGCTAAATAGAGGTTACAATTTGCGTTGCGATATAAATAGTTACCGCATTATTTTTTGGTTCAACATTTTTTCTGGATAAACAATTTTAACATAAGTGTTAACAAAAATATTTACAGCACAATACTCAGGACCCATTTGTGTATCGCTCCACCCTGAGACATACTCTAACAAATTTAGATAAAGTTAAGATTCTTCTAGCAGTAGTTTAGCAGATCTCCGACTTAATATCCTGTTTCCAGTTGTTTGGCCAAGGTTGAAAGCCAGTATTCCAGAATATTGTTTGAAGACATAAATATATTCTACTCCAAACTCTACGTGTTTATTTTACTGTGTTTATTTTCAAACCAGGGAGCAATCAGAGTTATTCGGAGAGTTTTGTTTTGGATCACTTAAACAGATTGTTTTCGGTGTTGATAATCCCTAGATAGGTATGGAAATTATATGGATGGCTGATTTATTGTTTTATAGATCAAAATTACACAAGCAGAGTACACTTTCTTTCAATCAAAGGGAAAACCCTTTGCAAGGTGTTCAAAGATTAAGAAAAGGTGTTTACTTAGTAAGGTAATTCTACAATTGCATTTGAATACCAATTTATTCTAGAGAGTGAAGTTTATTTTTAAAACTAAAATACAAACTCGTTATTTATTTTCCATGTTGAAGTAATTATCTATCCTAACCACACAACCCTACACTAGACCTTAATGGTTTTTGTAAATTAGTCCTAAGCAACAATATACACCCCAAACCGTGCGATAGCCCTGGTTAAAATGCAAAGCAACATTTGTAGATAAGAAACACAATGTCCTGAATGGCTAATTGTAAAGCTCGGATACGAATGAAATGTTGGAGTTTGTTTTATCAAACTGGTGTGAATATAATAACATCGAGCAAATGTATAAACTCATTGCAAAACAAAGCACAAGTACTAAAGAAAGAAATATATTATTCTTAGTTTCGGGGAAATTGTTCCCTAAGGGAAGTAAAGGAAACGGCCTTTAATGTTTCTGATGCTGAAAGATAATTTAATTTCGTCTTCAAAACAAAGTCAAAACAAACTTCATTATATTATTTGAACACTTTCGCTTTATCATTATATAATGAATAAGTAAAATAATAAAATGAAATGGTTTAATTTATCCTTCGTTCGTAATATTGCAAATTAAAAATAGATTTTTAAGTTCTTTATAAAATCACAGAATCAGCATCTGTTGGATTTGAAGGAAAACACTGTACCTAGATAATCTTGATATTTAAAAAGTAAAAGCATTGCTCATCGGTGTTCATTTCGAACGTGAATAAAAAGTCAACAAAAATATTCCTACAATCATTTGGCTGCAATTCAGGATTAAAATCAATAAATTCTCCAAACTACCTTACTCTCTGGTAAACAATAAGATAAATGTAGCCACTTTCAAACACGTTACGGCTCATGATGGGTTACCAAACAGCCTTAGAAGTACCTATAACGGCTCTTGGCAAGTTTTATGTCTTCTTCGGATAACTGCTTATAGTTCCATCAAATATTTTTACGATTATTGATCAACAAGAAGATTAAATGACCACACTTTGTCTGGTATACGCAATGTTGTACTGCAAACTTTAAGTGCAAGGTTTTAGATTTAATCCAAGCTGTGAAAATAAAACCATGCTATGATTGTATTAAGTTGACTTTTTATTATTTTGAGACCTAGAAAGTAATCTTATAAAGTATAATTAGTTAGAGTTATGATTAAAAAAAAATAAAGAAAAAAATGTTTTTCAATTACGCGAAAACAATCTAGAAAACCGGCATTACCAAGAGAAAAATTGAATACACTTAAGAATTGCAAAGAAATAATATTATATGGTAGTTGTTTAGTTTTTAGCTATGATTTAAGCATGAAATGTACGTAGAAAACTTTAGACCATCTAAAGGCCAATTTGTTTTGGTAGAGTGGACACCTGTAAAAGGTATAGTTTAAATACGTTTTAAACTATGTATTTCAAATTTACAGTAATTGTAATTGCTTTCGTCTTGATTTTAGCTATGTATTATTGAAGATAATTTCATTATTGTCTTAAAGTTTATCTTAGAATTTAAAATGTATAGATATTACTAATATGGAATAATTGTTACCGGAAAAAAAATTCTTACGTCAAAAATTAATCAACCACGACCACGTAGTTTTTTATTATGATCTTAATGTCTGACGATTATTGACTTACATTATCAATATATCTCAAATAATAAATCATTTTAGATAAAAAGAGAAAATACTGTATAAAATATCTCCAGACTTGTCTGGCTTCTATGGCATGACAAAGTTAAGCCAATGAATCCTTTGTAATAAAATGTCTCGGTCTTTGACCCTTACAACCTGTTAAAACCTCTGCAGCGTTGTTTTTGTCAAAGTTCTCCTTCTTTATCTATTATGAAATTTCATGTGACTAAGTTACTAGATGTAAAGATTTTTTATATGGACTATAACAAAATCATAGCAAGTTACAGTGTATCCTAACAGGTTTCTTATTTATTTATTATTAAATTTATAGTTGACATGAATGTACATTCTATTAGACATAACCATCCTTAAAAATATTCACCTGACACAATAATATCACTAAAATAGATAAAACTAAAAAATAGAGTTTAAACTTATCTATTTACTACGCCTATATCACAAATATCTCATACGATATTATATGTATAAATTATAGGATATGGCTTCACCCTAGGCTTATTTTATAGGGAAAAAGTGAATAAACATGTTCACAAAAGTAAAATGAAATTACTTTTTTAGTAACAACCACATTATAAGAAGTATTTCCCTCTTTCTCTTTTTTTCTATGCCAATGGCATTTTAATTGTGGTCATATTTAGCTTAAACACTTTTAAGGGAAAGTGGTTCAAATAAATTAAATGTTTTGAACCCGTCCCTCTCGCACCGAAGTTCGAGACGCTAACCATAAGGCTAGCAACATTCTCAGACTGATGCAATCTTGAGATCGTTTTAACTAAATATCTTCTATCTTGAACCTATTTCTGTTTTGTTTATGTTGATGTGCTATGTGATACGCTTTTAGTATTTTAAATAAGGTTCGTTAACTATTCAACCTTGAATTCGCCCTACATTGGGTCACGGAGGCCTGTGAGTGGAACGTATCCAGGAAAGCAAGGGGTATATCTGTACAGTACAAGGGTGAACTGTACTGATAAAAATATAGCGGTGACATGATCCGAATCCACTACATCGCTGCCTTGGGCTCCAAGTCCGTGGTACTAACGACTCACCAAGAGAGATTTTTATTTCTAACTAGATTGAAGTTATTTTAAGTCATTATAATAGCTGTTCTGCTCATGCGAATAAATTTGATCTTAATGAAAGTTTAGAAACCAAAGCCATCAAAAGTTATTTTCAAGAAAAATGACACTAAATATTACACACGTGTCTCTGAGCACATCAAAACATGTGGAAAGAAAGCAGAAAACTCTTTGAAAGCGTGATAAAACGTAATGTTCTTTGATCCCTAGATCCAATTGTGACCTTTTATGTGTTTATTTTCTTTTTCCACTATATTTCGTGTTCCTCCTTCTCATATGAGGTATGCAAAGAGTAATTTGTATAGTCATTTTAGAAATTTCTAACATATTTTATATATGGCTATATGTACGAGTATCGAGCTTGTGTTTTACATTTGCTAATGATAAGACTTTTACAGTTGAATACAATTTCTAATTGGGGTTAATTAATTATACGTTCTCTGATAAATTTTGTTTACGTTGTACATCATGATGAAATTTTTATAGCAAAGTACATCCATTGTAAATTACAGGTATATGTCCTGTTTATACAGATTGTAAAAATGGGAAATAGAGTATGATGCTGTTAATTATTCCAACTAGGTTGCTCCAATACATATTCAGGTTTATTATTGTCTACTTGAGGGCCTTGTTTAAAAACCTACCCGAATTCGTAAGGTATGACTTTTTAGAGTATCAGCTGTTAACATTTATTTTAAATGCAGTTTTAAGAGTATTCCTCAATATGGTAATATGGGTTTAGTGTTAAATGTAGGCAAAACCGAATTACAGAGTTTTAAGATTGTTTGTTTATTAGTTCCCAAACTATTTTATTTTAGACTTTGTAGGTTTATTTCATGAATTCATACATTTAACCCTTAAACCTTTTACCACAAAATATTGCTAGTGCAGTCAGCCGCTCAGCTCACTGATACACGTTATCAAGCTGCTTTCAAGCACCAAGGGCAACGGTAATGTTTCCTCCCCTTTCGTATCTACTTTTTGTGTTTCTTCTTTATGGGTCGAGTCTAACCTCAAAAATAAAAATAGATCCCCACCTTTGACATTATACAAGAGAGTGGCTTAGTGTTTTTATTTTAACTTTTATGACTAGACTCGTCGAAATAGTGTTTTTGGTGAATTGGTAAATTTTACTAATAAGCAATTAGAAACATACCTTTTAGATATGTGTTACATTAACGTACGAAGAAAATCAATTAATTTACTTTAAAAAAAAATTAAAGTCAAAGTAAATTAATAAATAGGAAACCATTGAGGTGAACTGGTTGGTTTTTAAAATGCTTGTTGACAGAAGTCAAACATTTGTTAACAAGATACTTTACAATAGATGTGACTGTACGTGCTAAATTACGTGTGATACATTCATTAAGAGGAAAATTATCCGTCGTCCCACTACATTATTTTCTATTTATATTTACTGTAATAACCAAAAGCATTTCTGATTACCTCCCTTAACGTATGTTTATTGATTTTCCAAAAGCACTTTTTCATAAAAATTAGGTTTACGCATTGGTACATTTTTTTAGGTTTACAAAATTAATTCTGTATAACATTCAACGTGGCATAAATATGTTAAATAATTCAATCAGTGTAATGAGGTCGAAACGTTTAGATGATGATTAACCCAATGAAGATCAAAATAAGAAAATTTTAAAAATAAACTGGTGTGCTACAGCATTGAGAAGGGAGGGAAAGTTAGTAATTATGTTGTTTTGAAACCTCCGCGACAGAGTTGAGAAAACTTTATATTCCCGGACAACTAGGCCAGAACATGATTTAGTTTATTTTCTCTGCCAGTCTGAGCTACTTTAATTTTGAAATTTCTTTTGGTTTATTTTAGTTCAAAACGAATAAATCTTCTAATGACGTTGACAGATTATTTTTTTTATTATTAACCCATTTATTGATCCTGAAACCAATTTTAAAATGTTTTTGTAGGCCTACTTTGTTTATTGGTGTAAGGTGAAATGTGCACTAAATAATCATAATTATATACACAAGTACCCGAAAGAAATCCTACAAATAGTTGTTTATCCATGCACAAGCTAAAAGTGGAAATAAAATGTTATGGGGGGAGGTTATTAGATTAAATAGAACTCTTAAATACTACAGATATATATTTCATGATAATTGATTGTAAATTAAACACTGACAAACCCAACGACCCTATAAACATCATGACTTGTAACACTTCGTTTGAGATATTTTTTTACGTTTAAGTTTTATAACCAACTATTAAAAATTACAACAAAATATTTTCAAGTCTGATCCCAAAATTTTCAATTTGTTAGATCTATGATTTTCCTCTGAATACGGAAAAATAATAGTTAATTTGTACTTTACAAATGTGTGGTTATAATTAAAGTAAAAATTAATTCTGTTTCTAAAATAAGATATAGATGCGTGTTTCATACATCAGATCCAAGGAATCACATTAATATCATCCTCGTTCTCGTTGGTGAGCAGGGTGGTCCCGGTTAGTCAAATATAAAGTCTTCGTTTTACTAAAATAGTAGTTGACATTTTTTCTCAAAATTAGCGTTGATTGCTCATTTAAAACTACATTTAAAGCAATGTCAATATTAAATTTTTATTACTATTCGAATTCTGAACCTAATAAAATGCAATGGACAAAAATATAGTAATTTCAATCAGAATTCTATGATTACATGTTACACAAAGCTTAAGCCATTCGAACTATAAAAAAAATCAACGTTTATTTAACTAAACTGTAGGCCAATGCTAAACCAAGTGTAGCAAAGACTTGACTAATGCTTAGGTTCCGTTTCAGCACTTACAAGCAACCTCTAATCTTTATATCCCGGAAGAGAGATTCATAGGAAATTAACTTTAACCTCGGGGGAAATTACAAGGTATGAGGTTGGTACACATGATATGAACAAGTGTGTGTAGAAATGACAGCAGAGATCAAGTTTAAAAGTACAATACAGTGGAACCTCGATAACAAGAGGTCCTTAATAACTGGTGTCATTTTTAATACCCTTTATTTTATATTACCCTTAATTAGATGATGTTCCAATCCTCAATAAAAATTCAACCTTGATAACAAGTCTTATTTTATGATCAATGAGAGACTTATTATCGAGGTTCTATTCTAAGAGGCATTTACTTATAAAACCAGTAGCAAACCAAAAGATTAAGTTTTTACAATTTTGAAATATTCTCTTAGTTCATTGTCTCAATTACTCAATTTGTTGAAATTTTACCCTATTTGGTTTATTGTAGCAGTGAGTCTCTAAAAGTAAATATAGAGCTCGTGGATATAAGCCTAAATATTCTTTTGAAACTCATTAAAGAAACCATAGTTTTGTTCCGCCTACAGGTTTATGCAAGAGGTAATATTTTATGAAACCAACGATCATATAAATACTAAGCCTCAACACGTCATAAATGCTGACATTGATACAAAGACGTCATCAATCCAGGTAAACACGTCAGAATGTTGCACACAATAACATTAAATTGCGTCATTTACAAGGTGAAATGGATGCATTTGTCTAGCTTAAACCTCATGAGACTATGCAGATTTATACATGTGAAGGTGTGAAAGAGCTTGGGTAATGTTGTAGCTCAATGAAGACCTAATCATCCTAAGGCGTTTGTTAAAACATCTTTTAGCGTTACTATGTTTTTTAAACTAATTTTGCGAAATCCTATTGACGTTTTTATTGTGTTGTTTTATTACAGTCAGGCATCCTAGTTTTTTGTTGCTTTGTTAGTGAAAATATAACTAACTAATTGAAATAAATGAAAAAAATATGATGTTTCTCATGATTATAAATTGAATTTTCTAACCCATACTGTAATGGGTTTAGACCTTTTAAGGCGTATGAATTTACTTTATTGGCATAGAAACATAAAAACAAATCCAAGCAAAGAATCATATGGATAATATAATCGTATTTCAGAGCAAATTTCGTTTACTTCAATTAGCTTGTACAGCATATGAAGAAGCAAATCAGCATATAACACAACATAAACAACATACATATTGAAATTAGATTTCATTCTGGTAAAAATTACGTTCATTTATTTGATCCACATCCATTCAAACTCATATCATAAAAGTGATAAGCCCAACATATTGTAATTAATTAATAGTACCAGAAGACCCTCATCACAGTAATACCTACTAAAGGTCAAGAGGTTATCACACCCACAGGGATTAAGCCATTACTGTATTAGATTATACTATACCATATTATTATATTCAGATTTAAATTACCTTCAAATCTTTTCGCTTTAGATTTCTAACGAGATATTAGACAATCTAAATACTCAATAACATACTTTCAACAATATTCTTCCTTAATAGGGCCTTAACTGGTACAACATTAAAAGTGGTATGACATCCCAACATGCCGTAGAAAGATGTACGCAATACACTATTTACATTTTTTGTAACTGCTCGCACATTTGTCTACACTACAAATCTCCGAATATAATCCTATCCGTTCATGTGAAACTGATACATTGTGGTATCATGCTTTGAGTTTATTGCTTGGAAATATTAACAATCTGTTTCGTATCCGCTTCCAGTCATTGGTCCGTAACAGGATAAAACTTGGTAACCTTGCATTACATTGAAGATTCTTTCCGATGCGTGTACTTATTTGGAAAACTAATAATGGCTTTTATAAAGGAGAATTTTTACGGATATTTTAAGAAGACCTATGCATTACTTAAATGCATTGTGAATGATTAGAGACTAGAGAACTGTTTTTCCAAGGATGTCAGTTCATAAAAATGAACTGTCGCTAACCTACATTATATTATTAGAACTATAATCTATTAAATAACTTAAAATAGCCAAAATACAGCGAATGCAAATTCATTTGATAGATACATAATGGTCAAAGTAACCTAAATACGAATAAATAAAATAACCATCAAATTAAAAAAGATGGATACATCAATCATGTTAAATAATTTTTCACTCTAAACGTGTATTTAAAATTACCATGATAAAATTGTTAAATTTTTACTTTTTAATTGCTTCAAATTTTAGGATTACGTTATAATATTTATTTTGATACTGTAAACTGCCTATGAACTTTTCATATAAACTCAGTATGGGAAAACCTAAACTTGCATTGAAGAAATTAATGTTGATTAAAACGTATGTTTACTGGAATGAACCAACTATAAAATTAATTATAACTTTATAGGTTAAGATCCTTCTATTAACAAATTCCTCCTATGAATAACAATAGCATACAGGCTATCCCGGAACTCTCTATCAATATTTTAGGGCATTGCTCCTGGGTAAGAAACATACCTAAATATCATATTTAAATTGTCCGGAAGTCCTTAGTTACTCACACAGCCGCAATTTTGTTTTTTTGAGTTATTAATTTTTTTTCTAAAGAATGGTTAAACATACGAAATGGAAACTTTGCACAAACATTAATGACAACTAGACAAAGCTACAAACAAATTATGACGATTTTTCAAACTCATAAAACAAAATGGCGTCCATTTAAAATTTTTATAAAATCAACGGTTTTTGAGCTATTTTAGAAACAACAATTTAAATGGTCGCCATTTTGTTTTATGAATTTGAAAAATCTTCATAATTTGTTTGTAGCTTTGTCTAGTTGTCATTAATGTTTGTGCAAAGTTTTCATTTCGTATGTTTAACCATTCTTTAGAAAAACAATTAATAACTCAAAAAAACAAAATGGCGGCTGTGTGAGTAACTAAGGACTTCCGGGCAATTTAAATATGATATTTAGGTATGTTTCTTACCCAGGAGCAATGTCCTAAAATATTGGTAGGGAGTTCTGGGACACCCTGTATATGTATGCAGTTTTTGTATTGTTGTAATACTATCCAAAGTTTAAACATTTTGCCCTTTAGAAACTTATACGTTTTTAAGGTTTTAAGAATTTTTTAATAGATGTGATACAAACAGAATATACAAACCACAAACCAGAGCAATATCACATTAAGGAACGTGGGTAAAATGTATGTTCCGCGACGCAATTTATCCCATTTCAAAAAATATTTTTTGTACTTAGCACCAAAGTTTTATAATCTACTTCCAAACTATATTAAAGAGTGTAAAAACAAGAACCAATTCAATAAAATGATACGTAACTACTTACTTAACCATAATGACATTAATCAATTTTTTACTACTCTAATATAAAGGGCATAGTGTTTTCCTTCATAGTTATAGTCTTAGTTATAGTTGGTTAAACAATGCCTTATACTTTAATAAGACTTAAGAATTAAGGAAGTTAATATTGTTTCATGTGAAGAAGCCACGTTTATGTTATTTTTAAATATTGTGTAGTATAACTGTGGTACTGATCCGGCCAGGCACTCTCTACCCTACTACTGAGTTTGTGTAAGATTCAAAAAAAGATCCCGCACAGGTTTATAACCTCAGGGCTTTATTGGTCTATGATTTTCTTTATTATATCCCATGTAAGGTTTAAAAAAATGTGTTTAAGTTCATATGCATATTTGAATAAATTTTATATTCAGAATTGTGTTCAACTATTGTGATTGTCTACAATAACTGTATATTATGTACATTGAGCAATAAAGAATTTGTCTATTCTATTCTATTCTATCCCCGTTTAATTGATAGTACTAGGTACTTGCCAATAAATTATTTTAGTTCATAGTATTAATATCTAGGTAAAGCTTTTCACAACTAGCAAGATTTGAGCCAATGCAAAATGTTGGATAGGAATATTACAATTTTGATTTTTCCCAAGGGGGTTCCCCCTGGTTGACGTCCCAGTGCTGCTCCTTCAGTGTGCTTCATTCTTTTACTAGAATACCTCACCTCTCAAACTTCTTAAATACACAGCTTACAACACAAACCTGTTAGTACAGGTAAAATTATACTAAAAACCCAGTAGAAAACATAAAAAATAGTCCATTCATGAAACTTTCAGGAAACGTAGTAATTACCATTAGGTATTGGAATCTAAAGAGTCCCTAGTGATTGTGGGGGTAGAAGCATTTTATGGGGTTTTAAGTTTATGGGGGTAGTGATTTTGAGAAATTTTTTATTTATGGGATCCAAGCAAGTGGGGTGTCATTTTCTATGTTTCTTAGGATGCAGAATCGAAAAAGAAAATAATAAAAGCAATAAAACCGACAGTTTATCAGAAAAAGACTAATTTATTAATGAAAACTAAATATGACAAATTAATTAAGGTAAAATAATCCAGTTAATTAATATAAATCACCTATAATACGTTTCCTGCAAGTTTCATTAATGGACTAACTTTTATGTTTTCTTAGGTGAGTTTTACCTGTACTATGTCTGAACAGATAAATTCAACGGTAAAATATGCTGTCTAACTCTTTGATAATACTCTAATTTCTTTACATTTTTAAATACAAGGTAAGCAAAAAGGTTTTACACAGCCAAATAAAAAGAATTGGGTGAGAAATATTTCAAAACGTATTTTGGTGTCACCAAATATATAAAAAATTTAAAACTTTACAAGTCAAATTATTAAAATTGCTAAATTTTACATTGTTAAAAGTATTTTTGTTTTCCATTGTCGGTTCATACCTCTGTGACCTTCGGAAGCTTATATGAGCCGATCAATATTAATTCTATCAAAATAACCTGTCAAAGTTAGCAAAATAACGCCATCCCACGCTTATCTCATGGACCGCTCAGCTGTAACAGATATGTAAATGCACGACAGACTGCTGAACCTTCCACACGATAACTTTGAAATATGTCCTGAACATGTATCGAGTTTCAATAAACCACTTACTTGTTACTAACGGATCACTAAAGCGGGTAAGGTTTATGTCTTTGAATATCAAAATTGTTACTTTCTCAAATTTCACGTATATTGTAAACTAAGTATCGTCTCCTCAGTTCTTTTGCAATTTATTTTGATTCCATACGTTTCAAATAACTTCTTAAACAATGTTTTATGAATATCCCAAACTTGGGCTGTATTATGACTGCATCATGGAACGATTAAATTTAAATAAATGCATGTGATAAAACTCATCTTTGAATTCCTATACTTACCAACTTCCTATTGACCAATAATACTACATTCAGTGTTTCATTTAACTTCATACTTAATTATTTATTTCATACATTATTCCATATTATTTTTTCCTGTGTTAAAACACATTTTCGGAGGGGTGTGTTTAGTTTTAGACGAGAAATAACAATGGATATATTGTTGTCAAATAATAAATCGCAAAGTTATAAATTTCTCTCGTGTTGTTTTGACATTTCCTTCTGTTTATTTTATTGCAATAGACGCCCAAAACGTAAGTTGAATTAAAATCTATCGATTGCACTAAGAGAGTAAAACACTAACAGTGTGTGAGTTTATTTATAACCAAACACAGCCTAAGCTCTTGGGAAATAAACTGTTGTCGTTCGAGAATACAATTTGTCAATTTGGTCACTTGCATCAGAATAGACCTAAAGGTTTTACACTTGACTCTCTTACATAATACGTTAAAATAAACATAAGTATGTCATTTCAATTTTTCATTTTAATTTTAACTTTTAAAAACTCCTTACTAGTAAAAAATATCCCTAAAAAATTAAGTTTTATTTTATTTCAACTCTTCAAATAACATATTATTAAATATATTTTTGCAGAAAGATATTTTATTAGAGTGTTTCTCTCTTTTACATTTTACTTTGATAAAAGTATCTTCAGCACTAATAATTTGAAATTCAGTCTATCACTAGTAGTAATTTAATGTTTCCTCTTTCTTTTGATATAGTTTAATTTTTTTATACTTCTATGGCTCTAAATTAATGTCTGTAAAATATTGAATATTTAGCGTTTCCATGGTAAAATTAAAAACAGTATTTTGATGCTTCAGAAGCCATTTTGGTATCGCAACTGTTGCCCTTAAGCTTGAGATTCAGGTGGTGATGTGGAAGATTTTAATGACTGAGCCACTCTACTCATCTCTAGTCAAAAATCAAAGCTGCAAAGAGTACTTGTTTACATTTAGAGTTTCTTTTCTACAAATATGGTAGCCATGGTGTCTCCTAAATATAACAGGCGAAAAGTGATAACATAATTAACAGCTTCGGCTTCCCGTTGAACAGCAACTTGAACTTGTGTCTTAGAGTTTAAAATATCAAAATAAACCTATAAAACATGAATTTCCATTATTTAAGTTACATCCTCATTTATCCTCCCTTTATTTATGTAATTCTTATTCGGTATGACCAAAGATACCAGTAATATTAAACGATGAGTTACTATCCCTCAGGACAAGTTTATATTCATTTGTCAGTGTTGAATATCACTACAAATATTGTAAGCTATTATATTAGTAAACGTTGTATATGAGGTTGACTCAAGTTATACCATCAATTATTATCTTAAGATATTGTGTATGAGACCGTTAGGCGAAGGATTATGTTCAGATAAAGAGTTTAGTTTGTCCTCAAGTTCTACCGACTGGACAATAGGCCTATCTCAAACTTCATTGTGATAGGTATATAATGTTGCAGTATACTGATACTGTAAGAACATGAAACATTATTTAGTGTCTGTGCCAGTATTTAAGTTAGGGAATCATAAATAGTTTTGAGGGGAAATAGTATAAACCCTTAAAATTTTTTATACCAAACTCCAAGTTACTCACCAATATACTAGCAATACAACCATTTTATTCACATTATTTGGTGTCAATTTTCTATAGAGTGAATAGAAAAATTAAATATGTCTTTAGGGAAATAATGAGCATATTGTATTCACACAATTATATGTATTCAACTTAATGCTGAGATAAGTTAGTCGTATACCTCCAAATCTTGTATTTTAAACAGATCAACTGCAGTTAGACTCATCTTTCTTGATCCGACTAATATTTCAAAAGGTATCCAGACACGCGGAAAATGATATGAAAATGCGATTCCGATATGAGGTCCCATATGAGGGCCTTTTTCGTTATTAGTCCCTTTTTCGTTATTAGTCCCTTTTTCGTTATTAGTCCCTTTTTCGTTATTAGTCCCTTTTTCGTTATTAGTCCCTTTTTCGTTATTAGTCCCTTCTTCGTTATTAGTCCCTTCTTCGTTATTAGTCCCTTCTTCGTTATTAGTCCCTTCTTCGTTATTAGTCCCTAAAATGTATTAAACAAACATCAATATATGTTTTATAATAGTTTTAAAAATTTTCTATTTACTTCATTAATATATAATTAATTACATCCATACTCCTAGTTAAAAGGAAAGCATGTTTCTTCAAAACCTTTTATCTCAACTCGTGTGCGTAGCAGGGAAAATCTACTTATACTTTTAGTAAGATATTTTCCTTGTATATGAGCAGAATCCCTTTATAAATTAGAATAGAATAAAAAAGCACAAGCATTTTTTTTTTTACTAACATGGGCCTTACAGGCTGCCATGCTGGTGACACCGAAATTACAACGAAGTTTAAAGAGAAAGTCAAAACAAATGGAAGAAACTTCAATCACATGTTTTACTTACAGCGTGTGGTGAAAGTATAAAATTATGTACATTACATATTCTGGTAGTTGTTTCTACCACTAGACGACTTCTAGTATGCAATGAATTCAAATACCATTCTTATAGTAATTTGCGTGATAATACTTGTTCGTGACGTGTTCTATATGATATTGGTTGTAATTTTAAAACACCAGGAACTTCAAGAACTCAATGATCTAGTTAAAAAAATTAAACCAGTAATTTAAGTTTAAAAACTTACCCACTGTCTTACATAAGTAGTATCCAACATATCCAATAATATCGAAATCTATTTTAAAACTCCAGACGAACATTTTCAGATTATTGTCACCTGTAAAATTAAAACCGATAGTTAATTTCACTTTCGTCGTTTGTTAAATACGCCCTCAAATTTCTTTTCGTAAAACTTTGAACTTTAAAACTTTAAACTCTTTAACTTTAAAACTCTTGAATAGACTTAATGCCAAAATCTTTAAGCGAGATAAATACAATCTTGTAAAAATGATTAATAATCAACCTTAAGTTATATGGACCAGATTACTAATTATGAGCTAAACGTTGTAGTTTTTGAGAGAAGTATTAATTCAAACGTAAATTTTTGCTCTTACCTTCTTCACTCAAAAGTTTATCCCAGTCGATGTCCATCGTTTTGGTTTCCCTGTGAATCGGAAGAGGTGAACGTATTAGAAAACAGTTATATAAACAATACAATTCTTGTATATGTATTTGGTTGTACTACTAGTGTATTGTAGAATTACAATACTATTGTATTGTATTGTACTACTATTGTATTCTGGTATTTGGCAACAGCCACACAATGAAAGTTACGATCCAAAGTTTTACAGTTCCGAGTTAACTTTGGTGTCAACCTAGATAAAACTATTCAAGTTGACCCGAATTTAAATACGAAAAAAATTTGAATATGTTTATTGGGTAAAAAACGAAAACTACTAATAACATTTTCCTGTAAAAAACACTTTGTTTTCAAGATATCTAAAAATCTGTTTTTGGTTTTATAATGATAAGTTAAAAACTATTTAAGATATATCTAACGTTTGGTATATAATTATAATAAGTTAAATATTTAAGAAATAATCACAGGTTTTTAGGTTGCAAAATGGAAGCAAACTAATTAAATAACAATGAAATGGCTGAACAAATTTTAAGAACATTTATATTTATCATTTACAGTTTCCATCAAACGACAAGTTTGTAAAGATTGAATGGTAAATAGCTGGGAAATCACAATTTTTAGCCTCCATTTTGAAAAAAAAATTCTTAGTGTTTATTTATTGCTAAATACTTTTTGAATTGATAAAAAGGTCCACCAAATTTCATAAGGATAAGTTAAATAGTTTTATAACATCAATCTAAAACACAAAACCCAAAATGGTGGATACCTCACTCACGAGACAGTCGTCGAAAACATATTCTCGATTTTCGTGTTATTTTGACTCATTAAAAGTATTCCCAATTACCTTTGTGTTTACTGTATATAGGGTACTTGACCGTAGATATTTTACTTTAGTTCACCTACATCTTATAGTATTTCCAATGTATTAATTGTCTTCATAGTTGGTAGGCCTACTGGTAGTGGTACACGTTTAACATTTTTAACGTATAAACACTAGCGTTACATTCTGTCTATAGTTATACATTTTAAGATAAAACCAACCAATATTTAGTGTACAATCAAACATTAGTATCTTCTAAATAAAAGGCATAGCAATAAACACAACGTCCAAGATTAATTATTATTCTTGTATAACGAGAACATCAATCAAAATTCGTGTTAGCATTCTAGCAATAGTTAGTCTTAAACATTCATTATGACACTTACTCTATGCCTTCTACTGTGTCTTTACGTGTAAACTCAAACTTGGTGGAAAGCCACCTAGTTTTTGTGATTTTGTCATCCTTGTAGTTAGCATATCTAACATCATATGGAGCCCGTTTTTTCAGCTACATAAATAAAAACACTATTAAAACAGACATATAGGCCCCTAGATATAACACATCTATCCTAAATCTCATGCAAAATGAATGGTATTGTAATATAATTCCTTTTATTTACATTTCACAATCGAGAAACCCTATTTAATCTCAAAAGATTAAAACGTTTTTCGGAGTCAAAAGAAAATTATCTTTAAAATTATTGACGATATTTCTTTTTTTTTATAAAGAGACATTCTATTTGATACAATTTTCAAATTATATTCATGAAGATGACTAAAATGTAAGTGACTAAATAGATAAAAAATATAAAAAATTATAGTTACTTATCATGGTAGAACAGTTCAAGGTTCTAGGATGAAAAATGTATGGTTTAGTCTTAAAAGTATTTGGTAGTTTTTTAATGTTGAAACCAGCTGTTCTATGGCTATTACTAAATTTCCCCTATTGAAGCTTATTTAGTCAAAAAAGTAGCACAAGAAATCTTATTTCATTCATAATTGGGTTTAAAAACACCCGGTTTCATTATCATAATAATGTGTTATAACAATACTAAGGAAGATGTATTATATTTATAAGCTAATCACAACCTGAGATGCTAAGTCAAGTGGAAGTTTATCTTCCGTTTTTTTTTCTTTTTCCGCTTCATTAATTTTTCCTATTATTTTTTCATCACACACATTTAGGCCATCAAATACACTTTCTGCAGAAACAGCCCAGATAACCAGAGGCAGAATCAGAAGAGAAACTGTGTCTCTCTGCATCTACAAATCAGAATAAAAAATTATTTCAGAAACTAAAACTATTTGCATCTAACTTGAAATCTTCTTTAGTGAAACAAAAACGTTTAGATTGTCAGCAAGTCAATAGTAAATATTGGACTAGGTTAAGCTAATTTCAATATATTTTTTTTTTTTAATTACACGTATTTTTGTTCTGGTGTATTATGTACGAACAAGATTATTTGTAGCTATGCGTTTTCAAATACATTATTCGTAATAGTAATATTTACAAATATAAAAAATCCCCACCCCATTCTATCACAAAAATTGGTTTCTTACGTTTCTTCCAAACAGTTTTATAAGTTAACAAATTTTAAGTTAACTAACAATAAGGTAAACTTTTTGTTTCATTACGAAACATCATAATAATTACTGTACTTAAATAATTACATCCCTGATACTTGCATATAAAATAACGTATATGTGTTGGCCTACAAAGTGATCAAATTTGTCCATACTTAACCTTAAATTGATTTTCGTTAAGGGAAATGTAAGAATATACTATCAACATACACAATACAGGTACATAATACACCATACACAAAACATAGTATTCTAAATACAGTATGTTTTATTTCTTAGCTTGACTTCAGTTTACTAAAACTTCTAAACAATGGGTACGTTTTATTGTGTAGATAAGTGTTAGTAGTGGTTTGAGCTATTCACATTTTGAAATCAATTGAAACCCAATCTTACTTATTTTGGACAAAAAAAAGAACCAACCTATAGTTATAATTATTTAACTCCTAATTCTAAAAAGTAATTTTCAATTTATAGTAAGAAACGATGAATAATAATTATTCATCGTTTCTTACTATAAATTAAAAATTATAGAGAAAATTATTATAATTATTAAAGAGTTTTACTTACTTTCTACTGTAGATGTCTCTTCTATCCATGTACAGTTGAAAATAAACGAACGATCAAAAACCGTTTTACACTTCTATTAGCCAACCATCTGTTATGACGTAAGAAATTAAATTGTGAAATAATGAGTCCACCGCCACATACTCTGCTATTAATAGCAGTGAACAAAAATGTAACACATCTAATGTAAAATATTGAAAAATGTTGGTGTGAATAGTTCACTAAGCATATTCAAATAATATAAATTATAATTAAAATGAATTTAAGTGACCTTAAGTGCAGTTAGACGCTTATCTTAACATTCAATGATGATTCATTGGTATCTTTAATGCTCCAGTTTTCATGCAACTTAAGTACTTTATGATTCATTGAATGAGATCCCATACGTTGATAAGACGCTAGTTTTAAAATGTGCCGTCATCAATCACCTCGATATAATAACCAAGAACTATATACAAATATAAGTCATAATATATTGGATTATTGAATAGAGAAGTGCCGTGAAACCACTTTTCACCACAAAACAGAAGAATACATTAAAATTAAATTATTGGTTTTATGCCAAGAAATGTTTGAAATTTAGTTTCCATGTGAATTCCAGTACATATATGTACTATATCCATAGACTTGTCAAACATGTATTTTTTTTATGAAAATCACAAACTTGAGCTGTATTATGACTGCATCATGGTTCGTATAAATTTAATTAAATGCATGTGATAAAATACATCTTTGAATTCCTATACTTACCAACTTCATTCTTATTGATCAATTAGTGTTTCATTTAATTTTAATTATTTATTTCATACATTAATCCATATTAATTTTTCCTGTGTTAAAACACATTTTAGGAGGGGTGTGTTTAGTTTTAGACGAAAAATAACAATGGACATACTGTTGTCAAAAAACAAATCTCAAAGTTATAATTTTTTCTCGTGATGTTTTGACATTTTCTTCTGTTTAGTTTGTTGCATAGGCGCCCAAAACTTAAAATGAAATATAATCTATCGATTGAACTTGAGAGAAGTAAAAACAGTGTGTGAGTTTATTTACAACCAAACACAGCCTTAAGCTCATGGGAAATAAACTGTTGTCGTTCGAGAATACAATTTGTCGATTTGGTCACTTGCATGAGAATAGACCTAAAGGGTTTACACTTGACTGTTAAATCCTCACTTACATAATACGTTAAAATAAATATGTTATGTTATTTCAATCTGTTATTTTAATTTTTATTTTTTAAACTCCTTTCTGGTAAACACTTTCCTTTAAAAATTATGTTTTATTTTATTTCAACTCTTCAAATAATAGATTATTTCATAGATTTTCGTAGATTTTCGTTTTTTTCATAGATATTTTGTTAGAGTGTTTCTCTCGTCTAAGTCTTACTTTGATAGATATATCCTCACCACTAATTATTTAAATGATAATTTAAAATTCAGTCATTCACCAGTAGTAATCAATGTTTCCTCTTTCTTTTGATATAGTTTAAATTTGTTATTTCAATGGCTCTGAATTAAAGTCTGTAAACTATTAACTATTAAATACTTAGCGTTTCCATGATAAAATAAAATACAGTATGTTGATACTTCAGAAGCCATTTTGGTATTGCACCAGTTGCCCTTAAGCTTGAGATTCAGGTGGTGACGTGGAAGATTTCAATCTAAATAGTAAGAAATCTAAAAAAATAATTTCAACACTTAACCCTCCCAATTTCCACTTAAAAATTAATTTAAAGAATAAAATGTTTTTGTCAGTAACCATTCTTTACATTTTTGTTTGAACTTTTTTGGATTTGCGATGTTTTTTAAATGATCAGGAATCAAGTTATACAATTTTGGTCCAATATATTGAGGTGATGCTTCAAATAGCGATAATCTATGGCTAGTGGGCTTAATAGATGAGTGAACGAAGTGAACGAATCTATGTATCGTGTATAGCGGAGTCGGAGAAAAGTTGTCTGTGAGTCCGTGTGTTCGCACCAAAAACTCAAGAACCGTCGCACTTATAGCGTTCAAATTTTGCACAAATAATTATGACACCAGTGGGAAGACCTCATTAAAATTCTAGACGATTCCGTTAAGTAGTAATTATAAAAACCTTAAAAACATTTTTAAATTTGTCCCATAAGAATAACATTAGGAGCTACCTTCTTCTTCTTCTTATTTGTTTACGTTTTGCGACCAACAATTTTGTCGTCTACTTAAGACAGAGAGAACAACTTTTACTCTAAGCTATTTCATTCATGGAGTAAACAGTTTGGCGTCTATGAATATATATCATTATAATTTCACAGGTTTCAGAATAATGTTGTTTAAGTTAATTAAATTTAACAACTTTCTGAATAATAAATTGAACTTTACAATATTAATCGGCAGTTATATACCGTTTATGTTCAGTATTAAAATTCACTTTTAAATTAAAAATATAAATGTATATATTTAGAACAAAGCTGCTTTTTACATTATTCAATTTAATGTTGGCATTGAATATTAAATATTCAAAGATGTTAGTAATATTAAAATTCTATGCGAAGGGGGGGGGAACAGGTCCACGACGTAGAGAGTGGTAAAGGAAGCGGAAAGGTGAGCAGTGCGGAGTGTGGAAATTCTTTGTGACTGTTAAATTAATATATCTGTAATACTTATATGCTATGGAAAGAGAGGGAAACAGGTCTACGATGTAGGAAGTAGTGAAGGAAGTAGTCAAGGCGAGCGCTCCGGAGTGTGGAAAGCCTTTGTGACAGTTGGATTAATGTATCTGCAATTCTAAAAATGCTATAGGAAGGGAGGTAAACATGTCCACGACGTAGGAAGTGGTGATGGAAGTAGTCAAGGCGAGCAGTCCGGAGTGTGGGGACCCTTTGTGACAGTTAGGTTAATGTACCTGCAATACTAAAATGCCATAAGAAGGGAGAGAAACATGTCCACGACGTAGGAAGTGGTGATGGAAGTAGTCAAGGCGAGCAGTCCGGAGTGTGGGAACCCTTTGTGACAGTAAGATTAATGTATCTGCAATAATAAAATGCTAAAGGAAGGGAGGAAAACAGGTCCACGACGTAGGAAGTGGTGAAGGAAGTAGTCAAGGCGAGCAGTCTGGAGTGTGGGAACCCGTTGTGACAGTTAGATTAATGGATCTGTAATAAAAAAATGCTAAAGGAAGGGAGGGAAACAGGTCCACGACGTAGAAAGTGGCGATGTAAGTAGTCAAGGCGAGCAGTCCAGAGTGTGGGAACCCTTTGTGACAGAATTGATTAATGTATCTGCAATAATAAAATGCTTTAGGAAGGGAGGGAAACAGGTCCACGACGTAGGAAGTGGTGAAGGAATTAGTCAAGGCGAGCAGTCCGGAGTGTGGGAACCCGTTGTGACAGTATTGATTAATGTATCTGCAATAATAAAATGCTTTAGGAAGGGAGGGAAACAGGTCCACGACGTAGGAAGTGGTGAAGGAATTAGTCAAGGCGAGCAGTCCGGAGTATGGGGACCCTTTGTGACATTTAGGTTAATGTACCAGGAATACTAAAATGCCATAGGAAGGGAGGGAAACAGGTCCACGACGTAGGAAGTGGTGAAGGAATTAGTCAAGGCGAGCAGTCCGGAGTATGGGGACCCTTTGTGACATTTAGGTTAATGTACCAGGAATACTAAAATGCCATAGGAAGGGAGGGAAACATGTCCACAACGTAGGAAGTGGCGATGGAAGTGGTCAAGGCGAGCAGTCCGGAGTGTGGGGACCCTTTGTGACAGTTAGGTTAATGTACCTGCAATACTAAAATGCCATAGGAAGAGAGGTAAACATGTCCACGACGTAGGAAGTGGTGATGGAAGTAGTCAAGGCGAGCAGTTCGGAGTGTGGGGACCCTTTGTGACAGTTAGGTTAATGTACCTGCAATACTAAAATGCTATGGGAAGTGAGGGAAACATATCCACGACGTAGGAAGTGGTGATGGAAGTAGTCAAGGCGAGCAGTCCGGAGTGTGGGGACCCTTTTCATTAGTTAGATTAACATATATTGGATTTTTAATCATTTTTAGATGATATAATTACGATATCGTTGTTTTAAATCATCATTGTAAGCCATACGATATTTTTAGGAGATTCCTTACATCGTGCTTTGGCAGTTAGGTTAAGTTAGATTAGTTCAGTTTGGCTTAGTTTTGTTTATGATAGGCCTCATAACAAATATGGAAATAGGCTTCATTTAATCAAAAGACATATTGTACAGGAACGATGGATTTACCTCCTATCGATAACTGTTGGAAATCCATTCCGTATATTACCAATGACTTTGGTTAATTAATGGATGAGAAGTTAGGATTGTTGTTGACTAAGATTTGGTTGATATGCCCATACAAATAACACTGTGTTCACCAGTGACACCGGTAAGTAGGCTAGGTGTGGGTGGACTCTTTCATTACTGCGCTCATGTTCACTCATCCCGTTACGCGCAGAATAAGCGTACTACTAGTTAGGTTATATGTCTAGTGTTCTACCTATGGTTTGTGTGACCCTCCCTGAAAATGGACAAATTGTTGAATACCCAGAATAATGCTTCTAAAATATACAGGTCATAAAATGTCAAAACACTAAAAGCCTGAAAGATGATTTTGCATGGACTTATTCGGGGTACTTTAGATATGATTCTAAGTGCCTTCTTTTGAAGCCTAAATTTCTTCTTACCATGGCAAGAATTTCCCCAGACAAGTATTCCGTAAGTAAGGTATTACAGATGAAAAATATGAATGATAAACTGTTGATAGAGTTTTAGTATCTGTAACTTGAGAAATTGTTTTGAGAGAAAATATTGCTGAAGAAAGTTTTTCCGTAGTTTGTCAATGTGAGGAAGCCAGTCAAGCTTTTCGTTTATATGAACATCTAAAAAAATGACTGTCTCCTCAGACATTAACTGATGATTTGTAAAAGTGGTCTGTTTTAAACTAATTATAGTTTTATATTATTAAACGATGAGTTATTATACCTCAGGAAATTTTTGTATTCATTTGTCAGTGTTGAACCCCTATTAGTAAACGTTGTATATGAGGTTGACTCAAGTTATACCATCAATTATTATCTTAAGATATTTTGTATAAGACCTTCAGGCGAAGGATTATGTTCAGATAAGGAGCTTAGTTTGTCCTCAAGTTCTACCGACTGGACAATAGGCCTATCTCAAACTTCATTTTGATAGGTATATAATGTTGCAGTATACTGATACTGTAAGAACATGAAACACTTTTTATTTAGTGTCTGTGCCAGTATTTAAGTTAGGGAAATAGTTTTCAGGAAAAAATGTATAAACCCTTAAAATTTGTTATACCAAACTGCAAGTTACTCACCAATACTAGCAATACAACCATTTTATTCACATTATTTGGAGTCAATTTTCTATAGGATGAATAGAAAAATGAAATATGTCTTTGGAGAAATGAATGAGCATATTGTATTCACACAATTATATGTATTCAACTTAATGCTGAGATAAGTTAGTCAGTGTAGTGCTCCAAAGCTTGTTTAAACAGACCAACTGCAGCGTCACGCATTTTTTCTGCGTCTTCTAATAGTTGATGCGGTATCCCGCCTCCCCCGTCCGCATAGTATGAAAATGCGATTCCAATATGAGGACCTTCTTCGTTATTAGTCCCTGAAATGCGTCAAAGAAACATCAATGTATGTTTTATAATAGTTTTAAAATTTTCTATTTAATTCCTTAATATATAATTAATTACATACATAATCCTAGTTAAAAGGCAAGCATGTTTATTCAAAACCTTTTTTCTCAGCTCCTGTTATCGCAGGTCAAATCTACTTATACTGTTAGATAGATGATTTTCTTTAGATATGCAGTATAAATTGAAATAAGAAGAAAATTAATTTTAAATTTTAAAAAACTAACATGGACCATATAGGTTGCTATGCTGGTGACAACAATTACAACAAATTTGAAACAGAAAGTCAAAACAAATGGAAGAAACTCAAATCACATGTTTTATTTACAGCGTAAAGTGAAAATATAAAAGTCTGTACATATTTTGGCAGATTTTTTCTACCTCCAGTCTACTTCTTGTATGCAATGATCTCAAATACGATTCTTATAGAAATTTGCGTGATAATACTTGTTCGTGATCTTTACAAAACATAATAATTTGTCCATGTTCTAAGATGTTGGTTGTAATTTTAAAACACCAGGAACTTAAAGAGCTCAATGATCTAGTTAAAAAATGTAAACCAGTAATTTAGTTTAATAACTTACCCACTGTCTTACATAAGTAGTATCCAACAATACTTTCAACAAATCGAGCAACATTGAAATCTGTTTTAAAACTCCAAACGTACATTTTCAGATTATTGTCGCCTGTAAAATGAAAAATAACAGTTAATTAACTTCCATCGTTTCTTATATACGCCCTCAAAATTTCTTGTCGTAAAACTTTGAACTTTAAAAATTTAAACTCTTTAACTTTAAAACTCTTGAATAGACTTAATGCCAAAATCTTTAAGCGAGATAAAAACAATCTTGTAAAAATGATTATTAATTAACCTTACGTTATATGGACCAGATCACTAATTATGAGCTAAACGTTATAGTTTTTGAGAGAAGTATTAATTCAAACGTAAATTTTTGCTCTTACCTTCACTCAAAAGTTTATCCCAGTCGATGTCCATCGTTTTGGTTTCCCTGTGAATCGGAAGAGTTGAACGTATTAGAAAACAGTTATATAAACTATATAACTCTTGGATTCGTATTTGGTTGTACTACTAGTGTACTGTAGTATTACAATACTATAGTTAATAGAGCAAAATTTTGGAATAGGTGTAGTGGGTAAAAATAAAACGAAAATCACGAATAACATTTTCCCATAAATGCTTCGTTATCGAGATATCGGCAATTATTCTATTCGTAGGTTTTAAACTGATATTATAAAAACTATGTAAGATATCTCTTAAATTTCATTTATTATTTTATCTAGTCAAAAGTATTAAAAAGAAATAATCATGAAACAAGATTTTTTGGTTTCAAAATGGTAGGAGTTAAATTTTTATAACCTAAACTACAATGGAGATGGCTGATTTTATGAACGAATTTGAAGAACATTTTGATTCGGCATTTACAATTACCTATCAAACGACAATAATTTAGAAAAGATTGAATAATAATTAGCTGAGATATCGCAATATTTAAACACAAAATTTTCAGCTATTTTAAATTTGAATTTTTTTTCTTTTTTTTTTCTTTTGATAGGGAATTTTAAAAACGGTAATTTGTTCATTAAATAGCCTAATAATGTTTTTCAGTTATAAAAACTTACTTGGTAAAATCTTTCTCATCTTTTATTTTTTCTGAACTACTTTTTGACTTGTTAAAATGGCACACCAAATTTTATAAGGAAAATTTAAATAGTTTTATAACACCAATCTAAAACACAAATACCAAAATGGTGGATACCTCACTCACGAGGAAGTAGTCAAAAAAATCATTCCCGATTTTCAGTTTATTTTGACTCAAAAAACCTATTCCCAATTTGTGTGTGTTCTTCACCTAAGGTATTTTACTTTTGTTAACCTACATCTTATTGTATTTCTAATGTATTATTTGTCTTTATAGTTGGTAGTAGTAGTGGTACAGATGTTTAACCTTTTTAACGAGTCCTACGTTTGGGACTTTAGACCAGCGTCATATTCTGTCTATATACTAGTTATACGTTTTTAGAAAAAAACTAACCAATTTTTAGTGTAGTTTATTGTATTTTTAGTGTGTTTTAAAAACTGGTATCTGCTAAATAAAAGTTGTATCAATAAACAAAACGGCCAGGATCAATTATTATTCTTGTATAACGAGAACATCGAAAAAAATCAGTTTAACTTTAAAGCAATAACATATCTTAATGATTCAGTATAACACTTACTTTATCTTTCTGCCTTGTACTGTGTATTTACGTGTAAACTCAAATTTTGTAGAAAGCCACCTAGTTTTTGTTATTTTATCATCCTTGTAGTTAGCATATAGTACATCATATGGAGCCAGGGTTCTCAGCTACATAAAAAAAAACACTATTAAAATAGACATTTAGACAAAACACATCTATCCTAGGCTATATCTCTTGCAAAATGAATGTTATTGTAATAAAAGTCCTTTTATTTACATTTCACATTTGAGAACACCATTGTATCTCAAAAAATAAAAAGGTTTTTGGAGTCAAAAGGAAATACTCTTTAAAATTATTGGCCATATTTCTTTTATTTTTGAATAATGAAATTCTATTCGATAATATTTTCAAATCATATTCATGAAGATTTATAAGTGACAAAAAATAATAGTTACATATGGTAGAACAATTCAAGGTCCTAGGATGTTCAATGTATGGTTTATTCTTAAAAGTATTTGGTAATTTTTTTATGTTGACACCAGCTGGTCTATGGCTATTACTAAATTTTACCTACGACCGTTTTTCTTAAAGTAGCCGTTTCAGTACAGTTCTTAGAATGAAAAGTATCTCATAACAGCATTGTTTACATTCATAACAGCATAGTTTTACTCATAACAACACGGATAACGGACCAATGAGGTTCAAGGATTGAGAAAGGAGAAGCAAAATTGTAATTATTAGATATTCAACTAATCAGCTGTTCAGGCCAATTTAATTGTTGATTGGTGCAATTAGTATTTGATACAATGTTTCGTTGCATCAATGTTAAACAGCAATTAGAGGTTATAAACAAAAACATAACCTCTCTTAGAAGTTATGAGTAGTGATTTTTAGTAATTAAAACACCGTCGTAGGTAAAGTAGTGTACGTAACTCGCGTAAATAGTGTTAACGACTCTCGTAGAAGTTTTTAAAGCACTCGCCAAGGCTCGACCTTAAATTTTCTACTCGTGTCGTTAGCACTATCTTTACGTAATTGTTGCGTAAACTACTATTACTTGTCGAAGAAACAGCTGATTAGGTCAGTAAAATAATGACTGTACAAGAAATCTCATTTCGTTCATAATTATGTTTAAACACATCCGGTTTCATTATCATAATAATTTGTTATAACAATACTAACGAAGATGTATTATATTTATAAGCTAATCACAACCTGAGATGCTAAATCAAGTGGAAGTTTATGTTCCACTGCTTTTACTTTTTCCGCGTTATTAATTTCGTTTATTATTCCGTTGTCGCACACATTTAGGCCATCAAATACACTTTCTGCAGAAACAGTCCAGATAACCAGAGGCAGTATCAGCAGAGAAACTGTATCCCTCTGCATCTGCAAATCAAAATCAAAATAAAAACTTATTTCAGAAACTAAAAAGTATTATCATTTACATTTAACTTAAAATCATCATTAGAACAAAAATGTTTAGATTATCAGCAAGTCAATAATAAATATTAGACTAGGTAAAACTAATTTCAATATATTTCTTTTTAAAATTCTGGTGTATTATCTGGTGTATATTAAGTTCTGGTGTATTATGTACGAACAATATTATTTGTAGCTATGCGTTTTCAAATACATTATTCGTAATAGTAAAATTTACAAATCTAACTGTTCAGTCAAGTGTCTTTGTTTTTTTTATTAATTTTATATGTCTTTGTTTTTAACAGTCCATCTGTAATTCTCATCACATTACCATATGTCAATTTTCATTGTTGCATTTTCATCGCGAATCACCTCTCATAACAACATGTTCTCATTATTTCTCTCATAAATTAAATCTTTTATACCAAAACCCTCGACCTTTTACTCTTTATTATTAATAACACCGCACATTTTTGGTCCTTCGAGCCGGATTTTTGGTCCTATCGAGCCGCGGATTATATCTACGAAAATTAGTGCGAATTTTTTCAAGTTAATTTAAATGTCTCGGTTGAACGTATTTCATCCAACGTGAAGCCGCCAAGGACAATACCGCATCGCCATTTTGAACTTTTCATCTACGTCACGATACAGTCCACACTCCTCTCATTCCAAGTGTTCAACATCGTCATCGTTCTGCTAGTTCCGCTCCGCATTCATCACTTCGACATTTCGTCTACAACTTCAGCTTCAAACGTCATGTCAAAATTAAGGTTATGTTTGTAATTCTTCGAAGACAATGAAGACAACTCATCGCATCTCATCGTAAGTTTTAACAATAAATCAATACCTACAAGAAAATAATAAAGAAACCCTGATTTTATTCCTCAGTCGTCCTTATCCTCAAATTACTCCATCCATTTACAATAACTAGACTACTTACTTAAGTTAACTCATCGAACGATCTAGGCCTAACTTTCAAAATGAGATTTTCAACATTTTCTAATAAATGCAAATTGCAATTAAATAAATTAAATTCGATCAGTGAGTATATCCAATCGTGTCCATCAGAAATAACAGAAGCTCAAACCGCTAAACTTAACCTTTATTTGCAAGAAGCTAAAACAATTTCTGCCAATTTTGAAGCTAACCTTGATAAGCTTCTGATGTTGATGACGATACTAACGTGTTTTCTGACAATGAAGAAGCTATTTTAAAGCTCCAGAACGACATAACAGAACTATCAATTAACATTCAAACCGAAATTTCTCTTCTAATTCAGAACTTTAATGATGAACACTTGTCAATTAACTCGGTAACATCAAACCCTACCTCTAGGCCTACTACTAGCATAGTAAAATTGCCTAAGCTAGAACTGAAGTCCTTCAATGGTGACACTAAAACATGGATTTCCTATATTAACCTCTTTGACACTACTATCCACAACAATAGTAGCTTATCCCTTGTTGAAAAACACCAGTACTTGATAAGTTCACTTGAAGGCGAAGCCTTACATTTAATCAAATCCTTGCCGATCTCGTCTGGCAACTATACAGTAGCCTATAATGCTTTACGGGAAAGGTATCACTCGAAGCGTAGGCTAATCTCTGTCCACCTCAGTAAAATTGTCGATTTGCCCAATATTACTGACAAATCTATCAAAAACCTTAGATCATTTTTAAATGAGTTTAATGAAAATGAACAAGCTCTTAGTGTTCTTGACTATAATGTCATGGAAGACAACTACCTACTAAGTAGGTTGATCTTACGAAAAATGAATTCCAACCTCTGTCAAGTTTTTGAATCAAAACGCATAAATTCTTCTGATTTTCCTAAAGCTAGTGAAATAATCAAATTCTTTAAAGACTTTTGTAACAATAGTGAAGATGCCTCTCTCTGTCACGCTCCACAAGTAGCTCCTCTCCAAATATCCAACCCTTACCAAGTTACACGTCAAATTGATGAATCAATTCAGTTTCAACATCCTCATATGGCTTTGATATGTACTTCAAATGATTTGAAATGTTTTTGCTGCCATAAAAATCACAAAATATACAGTTGCCCTGTCTTTAACAGTAAAACCCCGCAAGAAAGGCTTAAAGTTGTACGCGACTTAAAAAGCTGCACAAATTGCCTTGGTAATCACTTTGCTAAACGCTGCAAGTCTACTAATACTTGTAAGACCTGTTTGAAACGTCATCACACACTCCTACATTTTTTGAAGCCTACTAAGCCTATGGCTGATAACAGAAATCACTCCAACCAAGAACAAAAAGAAGCAATAGCAACCTCAAAACCTTCGAAACTGACAGCTGTAACTCCTGGCCATTTTCTTATCAAATCTTCTCTGACAACTATTCCTGACCCAACAAAGATCTCACCTCTTATTGATAATTTACCTCAAAACATCACCCAAAGCCTATGCTGCCGTTGGAATCAAGAATATTTTAAGACCCCTCATCAGCGTCGTTTCAAGTGGAACCTCAAGAAAGAAAACCGCAATGTAGACCCTGTTTGCTAGAACACACCAGCTCCTCCTAGCTACAGACCAGCTGATCCTCATTCAAGCCCATTTATTATTTATAACACCGCACACTAACAAAAATCCATTCTATCACATTCTACCCATTCTATCACAAAAATTGGTTTCTTACAAACAGTTTTGTAAGTCAACAAATTTTAAGTTAACTAACAAAAAGGTAAACGTTTTTTTTTTCATTACGAAACATCATAATAATTACTGTACTTAAATCCCCTGATACTTGCATATAAAATAACGTATATGTGTGTTGGCTTACAAAGTGATCAAATTTGTCAATACCTAACCTTAAATTGATTTTCGTTAAGGGAAATGTAAGAATATACTCTCAACATACATAATACAGGTACATAATACACCATACACAATACATAGTATTCTGAATACAGTATGTTTTACTTCTTAGCTCGACTTCAGTTTACTAAGAATGGTGGTAGAAAACCACCGGGTACGTTTTATTGTGTAGATAAGTGTTAGTAGTGGTTTGAGCTATTCACATTTTGAAATCAATTGAAACCCAATTTTAACAATTTTGGAGCACCATATAAAAAAGCATCAGTCTATAGTAATAATTATTTAACTCCTAATTCTAAAAAGTAATTTTCAATTTAAAGTATAAAACAATGAATAGTAAAACAGTTTTACTTACTTTCTACTGTAGATGTCTCTTCTATCCATGTACAGTTGAAAATGAACGAACGATTCATAAAAACCGTTTTACACTTCCATAAGCCAACCATCTGTTGTGACGTAAGAAATTAAACTGTGAAATAATGAGGCCACCGCCACATACTCTGCCATAGCAGTGAACAAAAATGTAACACATCTAATGTGAAATATTGAAAAATGTTGGTGTGAATAGTTCACTAAGCATATTCAAATAATATAAATTATAATTAAAATGAATTTAAGTGACCTTAAGTGCAGTTTGACGCTTATCTTAACATTCAATGATGATTCATTGGTATCTTTAATGCTCCAGCTTTCTTGCAACATTTATTTAAGTACTTCATGATTTATTGAATGAGATCCCACACGTTGATAAGACGCTAATCTTAAACTGCACAGTCATCAATCGGTTCGATATAATAACCAAGAACTATATACAAATATAAGTCATAATATATTGGAGCATTTAATAGAAAAATGTAACAACTCATAACCAAAATAACAATGATGTGCATTCAAGTGGCCTAAATTACATTATCTCTGATAAATATGTATGTTTATTAAACTCTGCCTTGTAAATAAGACTAAATTAATTGAAGGAAAAGCAACACTGAAGACGGATTAATATTCAATACAGTGTTATTCATACATTCCGCAAAGTTGTATGCAAGGATGAGGAAACTTATATTGAACCACGAACCTATTCTGACGGGAAATCGTTTGTTAGGATACCAAAAATGTAGTCAATTTATTTTATACGGTCTTATATTCAGGCTGTTTTTGACAAAACCCAAATTACAAGTGCCGTGACACAACCTTTCACCACAAAACAGAAAAACACATTAAAATTAAATCATTGGTTATATGCCAAGAAATGTTTGAAATTTAGTTTCCATGTGAATTCCAGTACATATATGTACTATATCCATAGACTGTCCAACATTCAAAGAAACAGGATCTGTAGATAAAACAGCTTCGATAATATACATGTGTAAAATAGATGTATACTCTATTTGAGCTTGCAAAAACACCAAAGTAAAATCTTCTTTACAAAGAACTCCCAATAAGACTAAACGTCATAGATAACTGTAAAACAATGCATAACAGCTGATTGGCAATGAAGTAAAGAAAACAGAGATACCAACATATGTGCTTTTTTCGGTAATGAAGAAAATAAAACAGAAGATACCAACACATGCGATTATTTGTCGTTAACATTTGACAAACGGTAATATCGATTGCGTTAAAATACAATGTCATGTTCAATGCAATTTCCTTCCATTGACTTGTATTAAATTCAAAAATATTAAATATGTTTGGGTTCTTGCAGCAAAAGTCTATAAATATATTAAAAATGTTGTTTATATTATTAATTAGTATATAAAATCTATGTTTTAGATACATTTTTGCATTCACATTTTGGTTTTTAATATGATCTAAGTTACATATAAACCATCCAAATGTCCAATTATAAGTTATATGTTTATTTTTAAACAATATCCCATTTGGGATTGTGTAAAATAACATAAACTGAAAGAATGAAAGCAATTTGTTAAATAAACTCTGGGACAAATTGACTGAGAATACAGTATCATCTCTTTTTGTTTATTTTGCGTAAATCGACTTCTTGTTTGCCAGCCTTTCAAATTAACTTCATTTCGTTAGTGTTGTCTTAACAATATTGACATTTGGTTGGCTAAAGCATAGATAGCCTCCATGAAAACGTTGTATCATTTCATTAGTTGTATTTACTTAACTCCTGTCCTATAATTTTAGTAGTTGTTACATTTTATCTCTTCTGATCTTTCGATGATATTTTTGAGCAATGAATCCGAAATAATGATTTACTTCCATCCCAATTTAAGATTTAGTCTCATAAGAAAATGAATAAAAGAAAAGTAAAAATGTTTAAGAAAAAATTTGGTTACATAAACCAGGAACAAATAATTAAATCAAATAAACACATACAAAAACAAGCACAAACATAAAAAAATGTGCTTAATTTTACGTTAAATTATAAGTTAATGTTGATATATGTTAGTATATTGATAAATTTATATTTGGAAACACCGTATTTCACGAAAGATTCAATAAATACGATATTTAGTAAACTTAATATAAGCTATAAAATCTTGTATTCCTTCACTGACAATCGTAGTACAAAACACACAATAATAATAAATAGTTTCGGTTTTAATACTCTCTACGAAAAACTCATTTCATTTTCTGCTCATTTTACTATAATTTAATAACGTAAGGTTCGAGCCACATGTGGTTACCACAGATGTGTGTTTAAGTATCCAAGGTCAATGGTAAAACATACGATGTAGTCTATAGTTACAATATGTTTAAGTACCACAAATGCACTTCCATCCAAAATTAGTATTTTAATAAAGCTTAACTTTCACAAGCTAAAACTTAGTGAGATGCTTTAATAACATTATATCTATTTAAGTATATTTTACAATTATATTCTACTTAGTTGTGCGTTGAGTTTAGGTTCAATTTTTTACAAATCTGTACTTGGCTGTGATGGAAGCGATTTTGTTGCAACAGACAAAACCGTTTCGTAAAATTCAGTAGGTTTATTTGCCAGTCTCCTTGGGGCCTTCAGTTGCAAATTGTTTCACCTAGTTCACTTTTGTGGTCAGTCCACATGTAAACAAAGTGTACTCCCCTGCGTGCCTTGTAAAAATTAATTTGCACAAAACTGTTTATTTATAATATCCAAATTTAAAACAAGTTGAAAGTTATTTCGGGTGTAGCTTTTACATGAAAGGAGATAATTTGTGTTTTCAACTGTGATTAATAAAAATATAGTTTATCAAGCGGGATAAAAGTTCCTTTTTGCCTTCGAACATTTTCTCATACACTTGGGGCTCGTGTAAAAAATTCCACTTCCCCAAGCGATGTTAACATGTTAACGATTTGTTTGTGACATATAATCTTCCATATCATTTTGTACTTTTATTAAACGACTCCAAAGCCGCACATTCAAACCCAAGATTGTGAAACCCACCTATAAATAAGTATTTAAATACCACTCTTAATACTAGTGCATCAGCTTGAAATGTTCGATCACATAAGCTATCCTAACGATTCTACTAAATAAATTGTATAAACACATAAAATACTGCTAGGAAATATTAATTTTGTTTAAACTCACCCAATTTTACCTGCCAAAGTTAGCAAAATAACGCCATCCCACGCTTATCTCATGGACCGCTCAGCTGTAACAGATATGTAAATGCACGACAGACTGCTGAACCTTCCACACGATAACTTTGAAATATGTCCTGAACATGTATTGAGTTTCAATAAACCGCTTACTTGTTCACAGGTTAAATTATAATGTTCTTTGAACACCAAAGCTATTTCTTTGTGAACAAAATGAAGTAATCTTTAATTACCGAGCTTCAGTTTATTTGTATTTTGCTTCCACGACAAAAAAGTATTGATCATTTAGTTTTATTGATGCCTTAAGGTTTATATTCTTTTTCATCTTTTTCAAAATTAATTTTTATTGTTATTCTCGTTCCCAATCATAAAACAATACTGATATAATTATTCGTTCAACCATTTCTACGATTTCTTTATTTATATTTAATGCGTTTTCGGTAATTTGAACACTCATTGACTCAAGATTAATTTAGAGCTACAAACTAACACTTTGATCGTCCCAAAAATATGTAATACACAAAAGAATATTGTTTTGAGAGATTCCGTTGTATTTGTATTGAGTGGCAGACATCTGATATTATGGTTAATGGTTGAAAATAAATAAAACTAATGAAAATATTCGTTTTCAATTACTGTATCTACGTTAGTAGATGCATCCACATGTAAATGAACATTGTATGTAGTATTATATTTTACGAATCAAACTGTTAACGACTAAATTCTTAATGTTGTAACAATTTTATTTCGTTGAAAATCTTGAGTAAAGGAAACTTTATTTGATAAAATAATTAACAATGTTCACCACGTGAAAGTAAAAACACATTGTATGTAGTATTATATTTTATTAAACTATTAACGACTAAATTCTTAATGATTGAACACTATTGGAAACTTTTTTGATAAAATGTTGAATACAATTCACCACGTGAGAGTAAAAACATTTTGCGTGTGACATTTTCTAGACCAAACACAATGTAAACTCAAGGGAAATAAGGTGTTAACATTCGAAAAATTAATGTCAAAAGGTATACCTCTATTGCCGAAATAGCAGGAGTTTTGATTGCAGAAAAATATACCTCAAATTCAACAAAGTTTATCCAAAGTTTAATCTTGAATTGACAATTTAGCTCAAATCTAATACCAATATTTGGTTTGAGGCTATCAATTAGTTTTGAATTTACTGATATTGCTTTTAACCCAGTCTAGTGGTTAAGTTATGGAATTGTTTTGAAGACGCTAGATTTGCCCTCTATATGTTCAAGTTATTAAGTAGTATAAACATTATTTGAGCGAAAACTCAGTAGAAAAATCAATCTGTTATGCGCATAAAATATTTCTTTAATCTTTGAAAACCTCGTCTGTGCTCGTGTTCACAGCACATTTTACGTAGTCTCCGAGCCGGTTATGAATTAGGCCTATGTTTAATGTAATCGTCACGTATATTGAATATTTTTATGATTGTTTACCCTTCAGTTTACGTAAGCAAAGCTTTGAATTCCAAACCATGTAAATTGATATTTCTCGTAATATGTTTTCGAACAATGTTTTACTGACAAAGTTCATAATAACCTATAATAACCTAATAACCTATAATAATAAAATGTTCCATCATGGAAAAGATTAGAAATATTTTGTAGGTATATGAGAAGTTTTCTAATGCTTTTCTACTTTATATTGCTAAGTATATATACCATTTATTGGTTTTAACAAAAACACCGTTCCTAACAATACAGAGTGTATTAGGCGTTGATTATAAGCAGTCATATCAGACGGAAGACAATGTTTTGCTTTATTAAACACAGCACGTCGTCTGTAACCGGAACATTCAATCTTCTTTGCATCATAATAAACTGTAATGAACCTCTGGGAGTTATGAAAGCATATTGTGTTTGGTGAACATTAATTAACGTTTTATAAGTTATAGCCATTACAAAAATCTTCAATGTTTGATGAGAAATTGTTGTCATAAGCTAAATCAAAATCATTTTAAATTGAAATTGAACACGGCAGTGGCTTATTATAAATTAAATTATGAACAGTATGGAGTTCGTTATTTTGGAAACTTAGTGAATATCTAAGAATTTAACTTTCATCAATCAAAATTTAATTCGCAAACTACATAACAATACATTGTGTTGAATAACTCAACTTATTAGATTTATATCTGTTTCATAAATATACCATAGGCAAAATAAGCAAAATTTAACAGTAGTTCATTCAATTACATGCAATCTAGAACCTCTCTTAAGTATCAATGTAAGGTCAGTTACTGTCCTATGACAAAAATAAGGGACTTATCGTAAATGAGGAAATATACTGTATGAGAATTATGATAGACACGATTTTACTATGAGTGTGTTAATCAATAAGACACAAGAGTGATTAAATCTTACAAACGACACGTCTGAGCGTATTTACAACCAGGTGGCTCAGTGAGCTTATCTCATAACATTAGTCAACTGAATTATCACTCAACCGTTACATATACTGGGGTGAAATTATGTATATTAGGATATTACTATGAGTGTGTTAATCAATACGACACATTAGTGATTAAATCGTACAAACGACACGTCTGAGCGTATTTACAACCAACGTGGCTCAGTGAGCTTATCTCATAACATTAGTCAACTGAATTATCACTCAACCGTTACATATACTGGGGTGAAATTATGTATATTAGGATATTACTATGAGTGTGTTAATCAATACCACACAATAGTGATTAAATCGTACAAACGACACGTCTGAGCGTATTTACAACCAACGTGGCTCAGTGAGCTTATCTCATAACATTAGTCAACTGAATTATCACTCAACCGTTACATATACTGGGGTGAAATTATGTATATTAGGATATTACTATGAGTGTGTTAATCAATACCACACAATAGTGATTAAATCGTACAAACGACACGTCTGAGCGTATTTACAACCAGGTGGCTCAGTGAGCTTATCTCATAACATTAGTCAACTGAATTATCACTCAACCGTTACATATACTGGGGTGAAATTATGTATATTAGGATATTACTATGAGTGTGTTAATCAATACCACACAATAGTGATTAAATCGTACAAACGACACGCCTGAGCGTATTTACAACCAACGTGGCTCAGTGAGCTTATCTCATAACATTAGTCAACTGAATTATCACTCAACCGTTACATATACTGGGGTGAAATTATGTATATTAGGATATTACTATGAGTGTGTTAATCAATACCACACAATAGTGATTAAATCGTACAAACGACACGTCTGAGCGTATTTACAACCAACGTGGCTCAGTGAGCTTATCTCATAACATTAGTCAACTGAATTATCACTCAACCGTTACATATACTGGGGTGAAATTATGTACATTAGGATTGTACTATGAGTGTGTTAATCAATACAACACAATAGTGATTAAATCGTACAAACGACACGCCAGAGCGTATTTACAACCAGGTGGCTCAGTGAGCTTATCTCATAACATTAGTCAACTGAATTATCACTCAACCGTTACATATACTGGGGTGAAATTATGTACATTAGGATTGTACTATGAGTGTGTTAATCAATACGACACAATAGTGATTAAATCGTACAAACGACACGCCAGAGCGTATTTACAAACAGCGTGGCTCAGTGAGCTTATCTCATAACATTAGTCAACTGAATTATCACTCAAACTTTACATATACTGGGGTGAAATTATGTACATTAGGATTGTACTATGAGTGTGTTAATCAATACGACACAATAGTGATTAAATCGTACAAACGACACGTCTGAGCGTATTTACAACCAACGTGGCTCAGTGAACTTATCTCATAACATTAGTCAACTGAACTATCACTCAACAATTACATATATTGCGGTGAAATTATGTACATTAGGATTTTACTATGAGTGTGTTAATCAATACGACACAATAGTGATTAAATCGTACAAACGACACGCCTGAGCGTATTTACAACCAGCGTGGCTCAGTGAGCTTATCTCATAACATTAGTCAACTGAATTATCACTCAACCGTTACATATACTGGGGTGAAATTATGTACATTAGGATTGTACTATGAGTGTGTTAATCAATACGACACAATAGTGATTAAATCGTACAAACGACACGCCTGAGCGTATTTACAACCAACGTGGCTCAGTGAGCTTATCTCATAACATTAGTCAACTGAATTATCACTCAACCCTTACATATACTGGGGTGAAATTATGTACATTAGGATATTACTATGAGTGTGTTAATCAATACGACACATTAGTGATTAAATCGTACAAACGACTTGTCTGAGCGTATTTACAAACAGCGTGGCTCAGTGAGCTTATCTCATAACATTAGTCAACTGAATTATCACTCAAACTTTACATATACTGGGGTGAAATTATGTACATTAGGATTGTACTATGAGTGTGTTAATCAATACGACACAATAGTGATTAAATCGTACAAACGACACGTCTGAGCGTATTTACAACCAACGTGGCTCAGTGAACTTATCTCATAACATTAGTCAACTGAACTATCACTCAACAATTACATATATTGCGGTGAAATTATGTACATTAGGATTTTACTATGAGTGTGTTAATCAATACGACACAATAGTGATTAAATCGTACAAACGACACGTCTGAGCGTATTTACAACCAACGTGGCTCAGTGAACTTATCTCATAACATTAGTCAACTGAACTATCACTCAACAATTACATATATTGCGGTGAAATTATGTACATTAGGATTTTACTATGAGTGTGTTAATCAATACGACACAATAGTGATTAAATCGTACAAACGACACGCCTGAGCGTATTTACAACCAGGTGGCTCAGTGAGCTTATCTCATAACATTGGTCAACTGAATTTTCACTCAAACGTTACATATACTGGGGTGAAATTATGTACATTAGGATTGTACTATGGGTGTGTTAATCAATACGACACATTAGTGATTAAATCAAACAAACGACACGTCTGAGCGTATTTACAACCAACGTGGCTCAGTGAGCTTATCTCACAACATTAGTCAACTGAATTATCACTCAACCGTACATATACTGGGGTGAAATTATGTATATTAGGATTGTACTACGAGTGTGTTAATCAATAAGACACAAGAGTGATTAAATCTTACAAACGACACGTCTGAGCGTATTTACAACCAGGTGGCTCAGTGAGCTTATCTCATAACATTAGTCAACTGAATTATCACTCAACCGTACATATACTGGGGTGAAATTATGTATATTAGGATTGTACTACGAGTGTGTTAATCAATACGACACATTAGTGATTAAATCGTACAAACGACACGTCTGAGCGTATTTACAACCAACGTGGCTCAGTGAACTTATCTCATAACATTAGTCAACTGAACTATCACTCAACAATTACATATATTGCGGTGAAATTATGTACATTAGGATTATACTATGAGTGTGTTAATCAATACGACACATTAGTGATTAAATCGTACAAACGACACGCCTGAGCGTATTTACAACCAACGTGGCTCAGTGAGCTTATCTCACAACATTAGTCAACTGAATTATCACTCAAACGTACATATACTGGGGTGAAATTATGTATATTAGGATTGTACTATGAGTGTGTTAATCAATACGACACATTAGTGATTAAATCAAACAAACGACACGTCTGAGCGTATTTACAACCAACGTGGCTCAGTGAGCTTATCTCACAACATTAGTCAACTGAATTATCACTCAACCGTACATATACTGGGGTGAAATTATGTATATTAGGATTGTACTATGAGTGTGTTAATCAATACGACACATTAGTGATTAAATCAAACAAACGACACGCCTGAGCGTATTTACAACCAACGTGGCTCAGTGAGCTTATCTCATAACATTAGTCAACTGAATTATCACTCAACCGTACATATACTGGGGTGAAATTATGTACATTAGGATTGTACTATGAGTGTGTTAATCAATACGACACAAGAGTGATTAAATCAAACAAACGACACGCCTGAGCGTATTTACAACCAACGTGGCTCAGTGAGCTTATCTCACAACATTAGTCAACTGAATTATCACTCAACCGATACATATACTGGGGTGAAATTATCTAAAGTATCTATCTCGAACACTAATTAGATAGAAAAATTAGTAATGTACGCACGTTTATTGTTTACTTTACTTTATTGAATAATGGAAAATAGAGTGCAACGTCCACCAGGCTTTGAGGTTCTAACCCAAGGAATCTCTGGTGACTTTCACTTATTTGATAATCCAATTTTAGTTGTACTAAAGACTACCTTAGCCTTTCTTAAGCTTTATTAAGCTTCCTATCAAGGAAACGAAAAAAAGGATTGGTACATAAGGATTGGTCTTGGGCAAATAAAACTATTCTGTATTTTTTTCTACGCCAGTGGCATTTCACAAGAGTTACGAGAGAAAATGTTTAGTGGATGTGCCGGGGATCGAACCCGTCCCTCCCGCACCGAAGTCCGAGACGCTAACCACTAGGCTAGCAACACAACCAATTATTGTATTAATGGTGTATTAACGGTACCGTAGTATAAACGTCATAAATCAAAACACTAACGGTGAGCTTCTTTCCTTTTTATCCTAGGACACTAGACTCTAGCTCGGGATCATTTTCTCATTACTTCAAAATCCATTGGTGATTTGGCAGGATTTGAACCCGGAACCTCAGGGACTGAAGTCCCGTGCTCTACCACTTGCCCGGCTTGCTTCCTGTAAAATGTCTACTTAGTACTACGATTCTCGAGAGTATGTGAAGGATTTAAGGGTGATAGGTTACATATGAAAACTGTCACTAAAACCACGAATTCAATACCATATAGCATTATAAAGGACGTGAGATTAAAGATTTGCAAAACCTCAGATTCGCCGGTTATATTCAATTATTCAGCATCCGACACAGACGAGTCTGATACGGAGAATATTTCCAGCTAAGACTGAATAATGCATTAGTATATCCGACTTGCGTTTTGCTCCTCCGTCAAACTTGCCACAGCATGTCTCTCTTTCCGATCTGTGTTTTAAATAATCAAGTTATAAACCTGCTTGTTGAGAAATGAAGTGTTTCACATTGTACAAATTTTACCTTGGATATTTAGTATGGTTTTTAAAAGTTTTTGTTAAACAATTTATATTCAAGCGCAACACTGAAAATTATTATACAATATTTCATTAGCTAAATAGCTGTTACTAACATATATTAACATGCTACGTTCTGAAGGACTATTGAACTGGTCTGGTATTATACAACAATTAATTAAAATTTAATTATTTTGAAGCTATATTGCTACCTGGTTTAGGGCTAAAATGACCCAATGTACACTGTAGGCCCAAAATTTGAGTTGCATTTTCACAAACCTGTTCTTGGCAAGTGGTGCCTCTTACCACAGCGTATCCTACGTTGGGAAAACTTGTCTAAATAAGCGGGTGTAAAAATGTTTTTATACGTGTGTAAACAAGCCTAAAAGTTTTCTCATTTATCCTGTTTATTGTAATGAAAACAAATATCATTCCGAAAAAATAAAACCAGCGCGTTACTAACGACGATCCTCCTAACCTGGCTTATACAAACAATAAAACCTTTATTTGTACAATCCTTGAAGCGGATACTGTAAAACAATCACTGCTTGGTGGCATGCATTTTGTATTCGTAAGATATTTTATGATTCAAGAAATCATAGACAAACTAACTAATACCATATACCCTTGGGAATTTAAATGTCTTCCAAGCATTTCGATAAGTTTTTAGTTTTCATATATTTTGAATTTTGTTTCTGGTGGGTGTGGGGCTACGGACTCCATCAAGGGGTTCAGGAGTTTATGCAAATATTTTTATGCATGTTACCAGTTTCAAACAGTGTTTTGGAACAAATAATATTTCCCTTGAAATAATTATCGCTAAAATAATAAAACTAAAACTATTTTGGCTACTCATAACTTAACATACAAACAAACAGCACCGAGCAGAGGAGAATATTCCTATTATTTAAGCAAACTTGGAGCTTCTGGGACCCATAAATCTCCTTGTTCCGTGTTATACAGAGGGTCTGGTCCCTGGACAATGGACAGACAGAGTGTTATGCAACAATGATATTCTCACTAACATTATAATGTACAAATGTGTAAAACAATAATGTACAAAGCAAATGACGATCCTACCTTGTTTGATATATCTATGTTTTCAGTGAAGAAAACTTTTAAAATGCAGGGAGACTTCTCTTTTGTTCAAAGAAACCCCTAACTTGTGGAGGGTTTAAGAATACAGTGGACCTACATCAAAGGTGGACTTTGAGGTACTAGGTCACAGGAATTAATAAATTACAAAAATATATTCGTGATTGCCTGGATTTGAACCTATAGGCCGCCAGGACAAACGTCCAGCGTTATAGCCTCTAGGCCAGCCTCGCCTAATTACATTGATAGACAAAGGAAAGTGCAAACAAAATCTGAAATTTTACAATAACATGTACAAATAATGTAATCAAAACTTGTGAATATTTTGATGCCATTAAGTGTTCTGGGAACTCAAAAATGTGTTATATCCATATTCATAGCGAGATAATTATAAAAATATTGTAATTTCAAAAACTGTAATTTTTTAGAAAGATTAAAATGTGTACAATAATCATAAGACTTTTTGGATACAGATTACTGATTGATGAAACTAAAAATGTAACACATGGACAATGGTTTCAAAGTTGACTGATTCTATTTGTGTGTGTTATGGTCTCGATTTGAACGGAGTTCAGATTTTGTCAAGCAGAAACTGAATAATGTGTTATTGGTAACACTCAGGGTTGGTTCATTGGAGTGTAAAGAGTCGAGGGATGGAATATTCAAAGTTTAAAGTAGCAAGAGTCTGTTATCGATACGAAGCTGAGAGGTACTCATCCTTTGTGCATTATATTTGTAGTTAAAAATACAAATATAAAATACATATTAAACAGTATCTAACATAGTAAATCATAGAAAAATATCATATTTTATTGAATAATTTTTCACTTTCTTACAACTTATAAATGATATTTTCCTATTGGTTGTAAATGACATACAATTACCATTTACCACCTAATACAGGGTGACAATTATGTTTTAGGACGACTTTATAACTTTAAAACGAAAAGAGATATCACTACCAAATTTTTCGTATAATTAAATTACTGGTCACAGTGGGCTACTGTTTTGTGTACCCAAAATCTGAAAGGTTGATAATGAAATTAAAAAATTTAAATTAAAATTCTTGTTAAACTAAAAAACAATGCCACAAATCATACCTTGAATGGACAACCGAGTCAAATATTGCAGCTTTTTTAATGATTCATTTAATTTGCCATACTATTATGCGCTACCTCCTCAGGTACGGAAGACGGAAGAACATTATAAACGTAAGCAAAGGTCAATACGATATGCACATCAAATTAAAGGTCTTAATTCGTAGAATACAATACCGCAAATTTGAGCTCAAAAGATCAGCTAAGTAAAAAATAGCAGTCGTTTAAAGATTCAAAATGGCAGGTTCAATAAATCTTCAAACAGCTGCCATTTTTTACTCGGTTGTCCATTTGAGGTTCGGTTTCCGGAATTGTTTTTAGTTCAACAAGACCTTTGTTTTTTGTACACATCAACCTATGCTTACCTTTAAGATTTTCAACTTACTCCCTTAGGTGACACCGATCATTATGTACACAAAAAAGTAGCTTACCAGTAATAATATGCAAAATTTGCTACTGATATCTCTTTTCGTTTCAAAGTTATAAAGTCGTCTTACGACTTAATTGTCACCCTGTATATTCACAAGTAGAATATTTCATCAATCTACGTCGAGTCTTTCATTACGTCTTAGGGCAGCTCTTGTCTCTAATTAAGGCCTCAATTGGTAACCAAAGGACATTATAAGCTGCATATAATTGATTGCGATGACTTACGGTCTTGTTTGAAACCATTCTTGTGCTATACTTACTCAATAGGCCCTAATTGTTTTTTAGTCTACTTAGTATAAGTAAGTCCCCAAGTAGTATGTGTCATAGAGAACCAGTTATTGCAAATAATTTGCCAGAAAATGCACAAATATATATATATTTTTTAATTCCTAAAAAGTATATTTGTTTTTGGCACATATTTAGTTAAGAGAAGGAGTAAACATACCCCACCTCCGGGAGTGCTTCACAATATGAAACAGCCATTTAAACGATCCCTGAAACTGTTCTTTCTGGATAAAATACTATTTATGATAAACAATATTTCATTAAAATATTTCTAACGACTGTTAAAGGTGGTAAGCTACTTCGATAAACTTCCTTTTAAAATCGAGAGTGAAAATTATTTTTATATTTTAGTCATTTTCCTGATGCTTAATGATAATCATTCAATACACTTTTCAAAATATAGTATTATTCTCCATTTATTTAGAAGAAATATTTCAAATAAATAAATACAGACGTATTATTAAAGCTGTAAACTACATCCTACGAAAACAAACTAAAAAAAAAATAAAAATGCATCAATATAAATTACGCCCCTTTGTATTATTCTCAAGGCTAACCAAAGGACAGAAATTAAAAACACTTTAATCGACATCAACATCTTTTAAACATATTTGACATGAATTACACATAAAACAGGCTTCACATTTACAATAGACTAATGTTTATTCTTGTAGAGACTGAGGTTGGTGGTAGTATTTAGTTGGTAACAGTAATGGTAGTGCTTAAGAGAATGAAAGGCGTCAAAACATGTCCGTGACCAAGATCGTTACCTTTGTATCGACGTCATTTTCAAAATTGGTCTCAATCTCCGTTCCTCCATTACATACAAGAATCGTTATGCTTCAAACTTAAGCGAGTTATATTAACTATACTATATACAGGATAATAAATACAAGGATCCCTTTTTTAGGATCAAATAAATTATTTATAGTACACTTCTAATAGAAATTGTTTTTTTTTATCACGTAGTAAAATGAATAATTAAATTTAAAAGTTCAACAAGGCCAATATATAACAAATTATTTTAATCCACAAGCGCTTTCAGAAAATATGTTTCCATCGTCAGGCTGTGTTTAAACTGATACACATGTTGTTAATTTGATGTTAATTTGGAATGTGTTATCACGTGTTCATCATGTGGTGTTCAGTTGCAATTTTGTTGATACAAAATTAATAAATCGACGCATTTTAACTTACTTTTAAAATCCTATATATTTTAGGGTAAATATGTATTGTATTTCTAATTCTGATAATATTTATCCTGGGTAGTTTTATGTGAATGTTGATACATTAAAGTGAAAATCGTATGACAAACAGTATCTAATGTTTGAATATCCTATTGAAAATTCTTTTATCTTACGACATAAGTTTAGTGACTAATTGAATTTTTTTAGTGTACAAAATTGTTTGGTACATAGGCACTGATTTTTCAAAGTTTCAATGTTTACTGATTCTATGTGTGTGTTCGATGGTTTGGAGTTGATGTGGAGTTCAGAGTTTGTCAAGCAGAAACTGAATGATGTGTTATTGGTAACACTCAGGTTTGGTTCATTGGAGTGTAAACAGTCGAGGGATGGAATATTCAAAGTTTAAAGTAGCAAGAGTCTGTTATCGATACGAAGCTTTGAGTTAGTTGTCCTTAGTGAAGCTAGATCGTATTACACTCTTATGGTTAGATGTGTGAATTCGAAAATTAGTTGCTCAAAATCTTAGCTAACATAAACATTCTAACTAATGCATAGTAAATCATATTTACTATAATACATTTTTCAACTACTCTTCAAAGCACAACAGTTTTTCAAACATTCTTGGAAGATAGGTGTGATTCGAAAGGCGTAAGCTAGTGTATTCAGCAGTTTGAAATATTTTTTATTTCAAAACCACTTCTCCAATTCTATCAAACGATATCAAAATATAAAAACCAGTTTAAAGATGTGAACCACTTCCAAAACAACCAGTGAAGTAGTTCAAAATACCCATTATATAGAATATAACGGCGGGCATTGTGGAAATTTACTCTGTCAATTATTTTGAACCTGATTGTGGACTTAAAATCCGACAAGCACCGATGGATTTAGCTTTTAACCATGTTATAATGTCGTCCCCAGTGGTTCAGAACCCAGATTAAGCTGTAGGTCTATTTAACAAGTCAAAGATTGTCTGAGATTAAGAGTGTTGTCTCTGGTCAGAGAAGCGCTCTCTCTGCAAAAAAATGACAAATTATAAGCTTTGTTTGCATTTGTTTTATGAAACCTTAAAATTACTACTTTAGTGAAGCAAAACGCATGTTTAATGCATCGTTCAATTTTTGGGGTGTCGAATTAAGCGTGTACATCGATTTGGTGTTCAATGGGTAGTTTAATGTTCAATAAGGTAGGAAAAACGTGGTTCAGGATATTAAATGTGCTCAGGATATTGCCAAGTCAAGAAATCCAATGATTAAGGAAACGAACTCAACCTCAACTATGGTTGTTATTAATTTCACAATACTTCGTGCTTCATGCTCCAGCCAAGTTGGTTCGAGGGTGAAAATCTCTCATACAATCTACCAAGCTATTTTAACTTGAAGTATTACTCAAAATTCAAGAGGAAGGCCATAAAGTTAAATCTAAAGAGCTAAGCTGATAATGCTACCAGATAGTCCACCAAGTAAAACAACAATGGGCAACGAAGGAGGAGTGAAGGTCTTGTTATACATCTTTAACAGTGCTTTTTATTGCAGTTAGAAAGGTATTTGCACAACTCTGGTTATTCCCCTCATGTTGATTCAGAACCTAAATCTTCGCAGTTGCTCAACAAATATGACCAGTTAAAGTACAATGTTCACAAAATATTGTCCGTGGTTTTGAAAGTTGAAACCTCAGTAATGACGTATTACGCTTGTTTTCAAACAAACCATCCAATTGGATGGCGTCCAATGAGATTAATACCTCCATGTTTGGGATAGTGGAGTTGGAAGTTAAAACAAACCGTCATACATTATGTAGGATGGAAAATATAAAATATTTGACATACAATGACATACAAGTGTTCATATAATGACGTCAATATTTTTACGGACCATTGCCACAGTATTATATATGTTAAGGATTAACTATAGTTGTTTTACCTAGACTTAGCTTTAAAAGCAGTCATTTTTTGAACTGTTCAATGTTCTCTGGTTTTTACATGATTTGGGGCATTTGTACTACTTTTGTCTTTTGTCTTGGGTAATATTTATTTATACCAGTAGGTCGAATGAAATCTGATCTTTAAATAAGGCGCCTGCTTTGACACATCCGCTCTGACCGCGTAAACGCATACTTTTTGTCTCTAAAAACTGTAGGTGTAAGACGTACATACGCCACTAGATCATTAATATCAAGAAACAGTATTATATAGCAATGTAGTGGATTTTAGTGGTTGTATTGTTAAGAATAAAAGACGAAAAACAATATTATTTTCTGTATTAAACAATTAATATCGTGTAAAAAAGTTTAGAGTGCTGGATTTTATTCTGACTGAGTGTTATATCTAAAGTCTTCTTATTAAGCCCAAGGTTTTTCAAAGTTGAAAATTCTGGGTATCCAAAAAAGGTAGAAATACCTATCTAATATTTATCTAATCATACATGCAAAGGATAATAATTGTATATTCAAATTATTTTGGCATTTTACAATTGTTTCATTGTACAATATACTGACTATATCTATCCTGCAATTCAGCTGACAATATCGCAACGAAAACCATTAGTAACAGTTGCAAATTTCACTTGGAAAAATTTTATTCTTAGCAATCAAATTTTACATTAATAAAATACAAAACCGCTTAAATTACATTCAGTAAATTTAAATGTTTTTCAGTTACAGAAATACCAAGATTAATTTTATTGTAAGCCTACATTGATTTTATTCAACCTGTCCTAAATAAATAAGAATTATATTCAAGCCAATTATTCTACAAATGTAATTTAAATTTTTCAATCAAAATTATGTTTTAAGCTTTCCCTCTCTCATTTTCAATATTTCTGTTCATTGAATATTGTAGAATATTTGTTTAAATAAAATAAAATGTATAATCCTTGAGCTATTAGAAATTATATTTTTTAATTTACCCTGTTCATTTTAAATGAATAACTATATAACAAAAGTTCAATCAAAGTCGAAATCAAAAGACTTACTAATTGAGAGGGTTTTATTTTAAGAATTTAAAATATCAAGTTATATTTTTACGTTTCGTTTACTATAATACACTTTTAGTGTAATGTGCTAGCCAAAAGAAAGGACAATACATTATGTTTAGTAACGTATTCCCATCTAATTATTTGGAAGACATTTAAAGGTTATACTAGACATTTACCAACTAAGAAGTGATACTTTAAAGGGTTTACTTTGAAGCTCAGAAGTCTCCTCTGCTAAGCCGGATCTCACTAAGTCCTTCAAGTAATCCCAGAGCTTCATTGTGGTGTACTCGGCGAAGCATCAACAGTTAATAGTTTTAAGGATTTGAAAGTCGTAATGTAGCATGATCTTACTATTGTGTAGACTATCCTCGTAGGTTACCATATGATCACACTTTTTATAGGATTGACACTTTACATGCAGAGGATAGTTCTCTATACCAAAGATATCAATCATTTTGTAAACGGATAGGTCCACAGGTTGAAGTCGTCTCCGAAAAATCTATTCACTGCGTCACAACTAAAAGTCATCAACGACTGGTCACATTTGAATTATAAGTAAAAAGTGCTGTTATATTTAATCAATTTTTCAGATAGAGCCGTATATGTAGCCTACAACATGGCATGTCAAGATAACATCCAAACCTGCAATCAGGCGAAAAAAGGCGTTGAAACTGTTTCGTGACGAAATACACCCTCAAAGGTTCCGACGTAATTTTTGAAATTGATCGTGATCGTCATCTAAAATATTATTACAGGGGCTGATTTTCTCTTACCACTTTATTTCTGCTTCTTTTTGAACTCTCTGCATAAATTATTTCTGACTGATAACACTTTAAGATCACAATCTATATTTTTTTCGTAAAATGATTTAACACTAAAATGTTTATTCAAACCTTAAATTTTTAATCTATCTCTTCTTACAATATTGAGATATGGTTCGTATAGATATCGCAAACCCATATAAACAGCAAAGTCAACTTCTTAATATATCTTAGTGATTTGTTAGCTATGGTGTTTATCTTCACGTTTTTTTACTATTTTACTAATTTGATTATCCAATCAGATTTTCAATAATTAATTATTTTAATATCTACTCAATGTATAGAAGTAATCTTCAGTGGATTTTATGTACGGTGACCATTTGATCGGATACTCTGAGGCAGGGATCGCTACTCAGTAATATGACCGTAATAAGCTTATTGCAAGCCGATTGTAGCTGAGCCATCGAGGTAGCGACTCATTGTCAATTGTTTACGAATCTCTGTGTATTTTATATGAGAGATCTTTGACCTGTGAATACATTTTTGAATTACGCAATGAAAAGGTAAGAATTCACTAGGTTGATACATATGCTAACGGAAATCAAGGATTTTGATTTCTTGGTTCTTTTCTTACTTTGTAGAACAGATACTTTAGTACTAATTGCGAAAAGTTGATATTCAGTAAGAGTTTAAATTTAAAAGTTCTTGTTTTCAGTAGCATGCGAAAGTTTCCGGTAAATAATTTAAATGTTCGAATGCTATATATTTATAGAAATCGAAAATTTATATATAGGCAATTATTCACTAAGGAAGACTCCCTGATGACTAAATACAAATTCCTCAACACATTAAATATGGTAGTGACTGATTCTGCTTCCAAATACATTCAAGAATAACTGAGTTCATACAAGTAATATGTTCTAATTAATTTTTTCATGGGTCTTGCTAATAAAACAGTTAGCACCAAATTACTATCCCAGGCCCAACTAAAGGGAGGTTCATTACAGTTTATTATGATGCAAAGAAGATTGAATGTTCCGGTTACAGACGACGTGCTGTGTTTAATAAAGCAAAACATTGTCTTCTGTCTGACATAGCTGTTGTATATTGCATTCAACAATGCACTACAAAAAAATGGAGTTTCCATCCATAATTATTGCATCATTTCTCTCCGTAAAATCGTTCAAATATTACTTACAAAAACATAGAAAATATATTTACAAAATAACAACAAATAAATGTTCTTTTATTTTGAGAGTATCATTAAATTAATTTCAAATTATTATTCTGTTTCCAATAAACAGAATATACAATATATGAAGTTGGTAATAAACAGTGCATTTAATGTATGTTCAAGGTGCATACATTTTTAATGTATTTCTTGTAATTGGTGATATTTCGTATTTTATTTCGACAAGTATTTTTTTTAGGAACATGCTTTAAACATAACCACTAAGCTACATCAAAAATGTTATTTCAACAATCCTCGAGCAGAGATTTTAAGAACTATATTACCAAATTAAATTTACATTAGTCGAGTTAGCCTAACGTCCTATTACATTACAGTAACGACTCTACTGTATGTAGTAAAAGAGATAACATATGATAAAGTCTATAACAGCAAGTAGGCTAGTCGGATAGAGCTATATGATGTTTGTAGGCTACGACATAGCATGTTAAGATAACATCTAAACCTGCAATCAGGTTAAAAAAGGCGTTGAAACTTTTTCGTGACGAAATACACCCTCAAAGGTCCCGGCGTAATTTTTGAAATTGATCGCGATTTAAATCTTATAAATGGTTACAGGGTCTGATTTTCTCTTACCACTTAATCTTTGCTACATTTAGACTATTTTTTTATTAAGTGAAGTTGTTTATATGCAAAAATAAATTTAATGTCAATCTCTCTCACTCGATGAACATTAACGATATACATGTTTATCTATTTAAACCTCTATGAAATTACTTTGTATCATCTGACGACCCTAGTTAATTTACAGACTGAATTAATTCGTGTTGGTACTTTTCCTGTAAAATACAATAGTATGAGTACACTAAGGCTTACACGAATCCTCATAAATCTTTAATAGTTTAAGTCGATGGTTCAGCCGTCTCAAAAACAAATAAGAGCATTTTCAAATATTCAGTCTTTCTTGTAGATATTCACGAAGAACCTGATACTTTTACGAGCAACCTGTCAAAAAGGGAGTGAATTCTTCCTTTTCATGTTACAAAAAGTATTTCCATCGCGAATAAAGGGTGAAAGATAACTGACATGGTGTAAACGCCCACAAAGGAAGTTGAATGAATAAAATATAAGCAGCACAAACTGTCAGCCGCGGTCGACAGGATATCTTATCTTTTCCTTTGTTAACACCGTTTGTTGCAGTAAAACATTTACATCTCTTTCAAACATTGACAGTCGAACTGTTTGAGTTTTTGAACTGCCTTAAATCAACACTTTAACCTAATTTTTTTTATATTTGTAATGTTTTCACAGCAATATTATGTCAGCTATGTCTACTGTTTTGATAGGCAGCAGTATTATAGTTGGCTTATAATTGCTAAACATATTTGTGAATTAAAATTCGAATAAAAACTGTTATTCAATTTAAAATGCGTGTAATAGGTGGCGGATAATATGACATTCATAATGGTGGTGTTTTATTCGTCGATTTTATTTTGAAACCCTTATTTTAAGATTCACGGTATAACTTGGAAAACTCTTTAACAGAAAGTCCTCCATATCTGATACATATTGTTTACTTGATAGCGTCTCTATACCATCTACAGTTGGCAATATTGCTTAAAGCAGGCATTTGGCTGGATTTAGGCCTTGGACCTCAGGGCAGAAGCTCTTAAACTTGACAAACCGTACTACAACTTAGTAGCTGATACAGAGCTTGCCTAATACTCTAAAGCTATACAAGCCTTCACTTTGCTCTCATTATTGATTTACATTCGGCAAGACGTGCCTCGATGAGCGTTACTATCATAAAAAAGAGGAATAATAAATTCATGTAACGAGTGAAGTAAACTATATCAAGATTGAGGAAGACCTTTGGCAGATATATACATTCGGTAGAAAGGTTATAGTACAAACTACCGTTAACATTTCGAACGATAAAACTTGCCAGTAAATAAAGGTTGTTTGTAGGCTGCAACTGCTGCAATAAGTTTCTATTTATTGGTTCAAAACGTCCGTTCGGCCTCTAAGTGGCGATATACTTGATGTATGGACAAAATGGGACACAGCTGCATTTTAGTTTCAGGTTATATTTCTGGTATACCAAAATCCATAACGTTGCAACTAGCATCCTAAGCTCTGCTTTTTGTGATTGAAAATACAAGAAAATATATTATAAAATATACCGCTTATTCATTTGACGCTTAGTCCATAACGTAGTTCTTTTAGTTCTTCTAAGTCTATCAGCACCAATTTATACCCAATGAAATCCCCTATTCCACCCCATTCCCTATACTCCTTTCGAAAACACATTTGTATTTTTTAATTTAACCAAAATTGAATGGTTTACTCAACTTATCGTGCTAACGGACTCACACACAAAATTAGGCACAGTATATGTAAAAACATTTACACATACCTTTTGTCAATGGATTTGAAAAAATTGTGTTTTAACAGCTTAATACGTCAAAACGATAATTAAATTGGTAGTAGGCCTAGGTGTTACCATGAGACCTACAGTAATAGCCTATACTTATTATGTGGGAAATTCCCTTAACAAACTCTATGCATGTGTCAACCCCTCCACGTAGGGTTGTTGTTTGGTGATATGTGACTATATCTATCCGCCACAATGATAGTCGCCATAAACCCTGGACACTTATCTCTGGTGGCTTTATGGTCTGCAGTTGTGGGTTGACATGGTTTACATTGTTAAGCTGGATGTTTAACTAACATCGTGGTGGAAATGTCCCTTTTACTTTGTTTTAATTTAATATACAGTTTATTCGCTGAGGAAACATAAATATTCGTTAATTTAAAAGAAAATATGATGTATATAGTATAACAATTATTCCATTCAAAAGGTTACACCTAGTTTTCTTGGGGAAATTTTTTAGGAAAATAATTTTTCTAAAATAGAAACCAATTACTTTGGGAATTGGTTGTATCATTGTTGTATCATTGACTATTGAATACAGAAGTTATTGTTGTATTAATAGTCAAAGGTTGTATTCAGCAAATGCGCTTAAGCTTTTGAGAGTAGATTTCGTACATTACTTTAAGCATGTTTAAGCAAGTGATCTTTCAACAATTGATTTAATGGACAAAACATTTCAATCACTCTGCTTAATGATAATGACCAGAGCTCTAATAAATGTCCGTAAAAAGCTGTAGTAGTAAAAGAGTATTCTAATTAGGTCTACCTCCAACTTAATATTTAGGGTTACAATTAAATCTAGAATTTAAGATTTTTGACTAAACAGTGATAGTGAGAGTTTTTCTTAAATTTTTGGTGTTACGCATAAGTTGAAAGAATAATATGTATTAAAAGAAATTTCAGTTTAATAGGAATCAAAATATAGGTGTGTGAAAGTACAAAATTCAATACTAAATTTGTAATAATTAAATCATAAGCAAAAACCTAGTTTAAACATTTTAAAATATATTGTTGTGTCCACCTGGTTTTGAACTGTCATTTAAATAACTCACCACAGATAGTCCTAATATCAATAAAATGTATGATTCTTCTCTATGATTTCAATATGGGAAGAACAATGATATGAGCATATAATTTGGAGAATCACATATAATTGGATTGTAATGCACAATCACGGCTATATTTGTGGCTTGAATGTCATAGCGGTATATTCTCATAGAGTTTTATTACATTTGCAGAAGATACAAAGTTTTCCCGCAGGACGTGGATTATAAGGTTAAGGTAAAAGCGAAGTAATATTAAATTTCTGCTCTGACACCTTCTCATACCAGATAATCTAATATTTTCATCACACTTCCTCTTTTATTATTTCATTTCCATAACTTTATCTCAAACATATATGCGAATTCGATTACTTTTTGTCACTTACGTGAAAACAACATAACCAATTTGGTAATTTTCAGTCAGCTTTTTCGGAATGAAACAATTTGTTTCAGTCAAATAAAAGGCTTGTGACAATGGGAAACCAATGAATACTAAACATGTAAAATACGAAAAGCTTTTAACTAACTATACCTTTTTTGTGATGAATTTTTGTTGTCCGATGGACATAAAATGGTACAATACTTCAAATTAAAACTGTATGTTTAATTAAAATCAAGTCCTCTAATTCAACAATATTATAAATATATAACAAAACAGTATTAGTAAGTATAATTTTAAATACAAAACGTGAATCCCTTTCATACCAAGTAGACCTGAATAAAAAAATCGTCAAAAGTCAATTTTATGACTCAACAGCAACAAAAAAAAAGAATCATGTACAATTATGTATAAAAGCGAAAAATTTTCAAATACACTTGATAGATATAAACCAGATCATTCTAAGGAAATCAATTAAATTGGAAATCCCAGTCGCTCATTAATAAGTTTAAATAAAGATACCATGATGAGAAAGTTAGGTTAGGAAAAAATTTAACAACGCAAAGGCTTAAAGTTTAAGTTAGGACTACAAAAATTTAAATACTCAAACACAAGCAGTTCAATTTACACCCTGTGTTAGCATCCATTTTTTTCATTGATTGACATGGATGGAAACCTGTGGAAAATATGTCAAAGTTAAATTGTATTTGTAAAAACATATGCAATTACTTTCATATTTTTCTCATCGAACTAATACATAACATTTAGAATTAATACCAAACAAAGTACTGGTGCATTTTAATATTAATTTTTTATTGACTCCTTTAGTACACGATTTGAATATTATTACTAAATTACTCAATGCCTAAATGAATTATGTAATGAAATTTCACTGGGAAATTAAAACTTTGTCAGTTACAATGTAAACATGTAACAGTAATCTTCTGCCTGCTGCGTGGCACAAGAGAGGCAAGAATTAATTTTAGCCTGGATAACGATGTTATGAAATTTACGCCTTGACACCCGACGTGATACGTAATGTAATATCAAGAGACAGAGTTCGTGGAGACATTTAATTTATATTATCAGATTAGGTTTCTTATTGAATACGAGTGTCTTAAACTTGTCTTATTTACTTTGGGTTTAAACCGTGTTTAGGAGTAATGAAGCCTTTTTAACAGAATGAAATAAGAACAAATTTGGTTTGTCATTTTTGCTATTTTTTTCACTTGAGTTTTTAATACATTAGTGCCACGTTCTTATTAATAATAATATGATTAATAATAAGCCTCGATTATCTTGTATAGTAAATGTCGTAAGTTAATTTAATACATCTAAATCTTTGGATAATATCGTATATTTAAAACTAAGACATTTTTATGATTAGTTCGATTAATGAATATCTCACTTATTAGAAATTAATTTTTTTTACAGTATTAGCAATGTATAAAGGTAAATAATACATAACAATTTTATTGACTACTTTAATTAGTCTAGCAATTTTCTACTCTCCTTTATTACTGTATAACAATTCTCGTGTTAGTCTATCATGTATGTTCTGAAATCTACAGAGCTATGTAACTACGCCATTCACAAAATTTAAATGGTTATAGGGAGAGATATTTTTATAATCCTAGTTTTAAAGGACTGTTCAAATATTTGTTTCTATTTTCTTTACGAATCGCACATTCTGTCATTTTCTGTTGCGTGAAAATATTATAAGGAAGAAATTAGCAACGAAAGGTAGAGTTTGAAATCAATATTATATCTATCAACATAATGGAAATTACGGTATTAACCGTCAGTAACTAGTTAATGGGTAAGTTGTGAAACACTGATACAACCCCTGCAGCCGATGAAAGGATAGACCGATGCAAGTGGTTAATGGCCTTCAACAACTTAGTTTCTCTGGGAGTTAATTGATAAACAAAGGATCAGTGAATTCTAATATAGCTTTCTAAACTACGAAATTAATAGGTATAAGTGTGTGTTGAACATAAGATTCTGGAAAAGGTTAAATTCAACATCTAATTTTATTATCTTTTCGTTTTTACAATACATACAATCAAAACAAGCTTTAGTTTTTTCTCAATCGTGTGTTGTCTTGTTACAGATACATATGAGTAGAATAATTTTTTACTTAATGTTTCTCTTTTAGATTCAGATAGATTTTACAGCGTTGACTTTTTGCTTATACATTTAATAAGCATCTAACCCAACACAAACAAATACATTTCTCCTTCGTTGGAGTAAATCTTTGTTTGATAACAAGAAAAATATGGAGTAATATATTTTAATTAAAAACAAAATTCTATCTGACCTATAATGGTTTAAGCCTGAACAATAACTGAGTTTATTTTATAATATGTACAAAAAGTGATATTCCAGTCTCGACAATATTTGCAAAAAAAAGGAGCAGCCTTAGTATTGAACAAGTTGGATGAGAAAAGTTGGTTTAAGAAATTGAACTAAGCAAAACTCGTGTTTGCCGAAAATCGTTTACGTTATTGCCTAAAACGGCCTTTCCTTCAATCCAGGTACAAATGGAATTAAAAAAACTAGTAACAATACAATTAATGCACTTACAATAATTATTTAGTGTTGAACTACAAATACGTAGATCTGTAGTGCTGCATGCTTCGACAAAACTTGTAGTACAACTTTAAGATAGAAACTAAGAGATTAGCGACATTTTAGTTTTTAATTTCGTGGAGAGAATAATGAAGAACCTGCTTAGTTTATTTATCCATTTACTACAATCATGTATATTTCAAACACATTTTATTAAATTTCTGTGACGGATTTATTAAGATTAGTTTCATGCAATACCATTGATCTCAAAGAAAACGTATACTCAAAAAATGACTGGAAATTGATGTTGTTGTTTAAAAAAAATACATATTTTTATATTTTGATACATTTACTTTTAATATAGTGCTTATTATTCAGTCTCCATACAGCATGTAGAGGAGATATGAGAAGAAATGGTAACCGGAGAACAGCATAAGAACTAAAGAGCTGTGAAATCCTGTTGAAGTGAGATACACTGAGTCGTGCCTTTGCATAGAAAGTGGATGATCAATATGTTCATGGAGCAAAATGTAGCTGTATAGGATTACGTCATATGTTCTTAGGAATAAAGCTTGTTTGAAATTAAGTGTTGAATTATAATGTATAAATCACATGAAACAACGCAAACAGCTGACGATGAAATGAAGTTGGATAGTTGGAATATTACAAACCGTTGCCGTACAGATGGAATATTAGAGCGTATGCGTTGTAAATAATCCTTTGATAATTATAGAGCATGAGAATTGAAGCATAAGTCTAACTTAACAGTAACTTGTCACTAAACAACACGTCACATGTGGGAATTGCTGACTTGGGTCTCAAAACTTCACCTATAGAAAAAAAATTCCCGGTCAATTATTCTTACCAGAAAAAATATTCAATTGTTTTTAAATTATTAGGAACACTGCAATTACATTTTTATTGAAACAAGTTAATAGGCAAATACAAAGATACAAAAGAATTATAACCTATAATAATAGTAAACAAGCTTATTATTGAAGAAAATAAGTGACTGCAAGGGAAAAAGCTTAACTGAAAACCTATAACAATGAAAATTGTTTCTATCGATGTAATGTTAATATTATATAAAGAACGGTTTTGTAACAATGTTGTGTTATGGATTTTCGATTTCTTTAGACTCTAGATTACAGAAAAATCATAATTTTGTTATAATAGGAGATCTTTTTTTGAGTTGGAAAGCCTTCTATATAAAAAGCTACAGTTTATTTCATATCTGGTAGTTATCTACAGTTTAAACATAGAAAAGCTTACCACATTGTGTGAAATTTTTAATACGCCAGTCAGTAAATGACGAGTCACCACTGTTAACATAAATTCCAATTATATACTTCTTTCCAATTGAACATAGTTGTATCTGCTTAATTTTAAGATGAGTTTTACATATATTCCTGTGAGACCTAAGTCAGATGTTCGTAGTAAAACACAGTTGAAATAGACTCATTCTGTCCGTTGCCCGGCCCTAGGGAAATAAACACATCACGTTGTATACTGACCGTCGTTTGGAGACGAGGAAAACCATTTCGTTTTGGTGAATTTTAAATACGAAACATGTACGCAGAACATTAAATCATATCGTAATGGAGTATCATTGACAAGAACTCAATTGAATAAACATTTCATGTTAATATATTTGATCAAGGGCATATTCGTGTGATAAACAATTACTCACAGTATTAAAATGTTCATATTGTATTGTAAAGGGTAAGAGTCCTTCATGTGAAATTGTAAGTCTGATTTGCCAATGCTGATTGTTAAAAACAGCTGATATCCAGGATAACACAAGGGATATTGCAGTAGAGGATTGCATTGACCAACAACAGCTCTTGACGTACAATCACTCAAGTATAATCCTTCCATTGCTAAATGTGATGATATACGGCATGTGGGGATAGGGGCCAATACGTTACACCAAGTGAACTAAAGGGCTGATTAACAATGTTCCATGAAAATTCATTCACATTTTGATTAAGAAAGATTTTTTATTTAAATTGTCTAAAATATGTTATGTTTATATCTTTGGCTATTAATAGAACTTCTGTATCTGCATCTTCTGTAACTTATGTAGAAAACTATGGAAATAATTATATATGAACTAATAAGAAAAACAATAAAATAAAACCATTCAAGGGTATGGAAATTCAAACATCACCACCAGTAACATTATCTTAAATAGGCATTGCTAGTAATAATGTTATAAAACCAGAGCACTACTTAAAATTCCTTTTGAGTGTGTTTCTGGCCTGGTAGGTTTCGATCCTTTAATTATTTATGTAGTCTCCGTATTGATTTAGTTTCAAACCTCTTAAAATATAATTCCTTTCAGGGATGTGACTGAAAAGCAATGACAACTCCGTTAGCGAAATCATAAGTTTAAAATGAAAGTATTTCCAAATTAGTAATTTGACAGAATTTTAAGACAGACCCCATAAAATGATATATTTTAGTTGTGGATGTGTGAAAGATATTGCATAAAATAGAAGAATGTAGTCTTTTTATCCATATTTCACAAAGGAATCTTAATACATAATCCTCAAAGTAGACAAACCCAGCTTAAGTTAAGCCGGTTTCTACCCACAAGACTTAGACCATTTGCTTGGAGGCTGAAAAGCAGAGAATACAAATTCATTCCAATGTACAATTTAGAGTCCACTATGCAAACTTACACTAAAAGGTTTTCAACGTTCAGTGGGGTAAAACATACTAATTCGGATATCAATATCGAATATAAAAGTTGTATTCTATATATTGTAGGTACTTGTAGAAGCTTTCGCTTACATTGACGCTTTTTGATTAAATATATAGTACCTGGGGACCGAGCTTTGCTCAGGTAAAATCATTAGTTTAATATGAAAGCAGTCTTAGTATTGCAGATACATTAATCCATTCCCATTCCCAAACTCCACACTGCTCGCCTTTACTACTTCGTTCACCACTTCCTACGTCGAGGGTCTGTTTCCCTCCCTTTCCATAACATTTTAGGATTGCAGATACCTTAATCCAATCGTCATAAACAGTTTCCGAACTCCGGACTGCTCGCATTTACTACTTCCTTCACCACTTCCTATGTCGCAGACCTTTTTCCCTCCCTTCTCATAGCATTTTAAGATTGCAGAAACCTTAATCTAATCATCATAAACAGATCCCACACTCCAGACTACTCGATTTGACTACTTCCTTCACCACTTCCTACGTCGCGGCCCTGTTTACCTCCCTCCCCATACCATTTTAAGATTGCAGATACCTTAATCTAATCTTCAAAAGCAGTTCCCACACTCCGGACTACTCGCCTGGACTACTTCCTTCACCACTTCCTACGTCACGAACTTGTTTCCCCCTCCCCATAGCATTTTAAGATTGTAAATATCTTAAATTATCGTCATAAACAGTGCCCACACTCCGGACTACTCACCTTCACAACTTTCTTCGCCACTTCCTATGTCGCGGACCTGTTTTCCTCCCTTCCCATATCATTTTAAGATTGCAGATACCTTAATCCAATTGTCATCAACAGTTCCCACACTCCAGACTACTCGCCTTGACTACTTCCTTCACCACTTCCTATGTCACGGACCTGTTTCCCTCCCTTCCCATAGCATTTTAAGATTGCAGATACCTTAATCTAATTGTCATAAACAGTTCCCACACTCCAGACTACTCGCCTTGACTACTTCCTTCACCATTTCCTACGTCACGGACCTGTTTCCCTCCCTTCCCATAGCATTTTAGGATTACAGATATTTTAATCTAATCGTCATAAACAGTTCCCACACTCCAGACTGCTCACCTTTAACTACTTCCTTCATCACTTCCTACGTCACGGACCTGTTTCCCTCCCAGTACATTGCATTTTAAAATTTTAGATACCGTAATCTAATCGTCATAAACAGATGCCACACTCCACACTGCTACCCTTGACTACTATGTATCGAGTTCAGTTTAATCTTTGCTTAATAGTAACAACTTATGTTTTTCCTTTTGTACTGTATTTTGTTTTGCTAGTATACTGTGGATGAGAACTTCTGCGCATGCGCAAGCTAAGGTGCCCGTGGGTACAGAACGTCAAGTTACGTCTTAAAATGTAAACAAAATGACAACAATGGCGGAATGTTTTCTCATAAGGCCCATGTTAAATTTTCAAAAGTTTGCACTCATATTATGGCGAAAATAGATTTTTCCTGGCTATACCACTGGTCTAGAACTTATTTTTGACCCAGAACTTAGTTATTCCGTAAATATAAACGTTTTTGTTAGAGCCGATTCCCAGATCGAGTTGACAAGTATTCAAACTTTACTCGTATTATATATAGGATATCTGAATTAGTTTCTCTACTACATAGCATTTAACCCAATATATTTCCCACCCACATTTCTACTACCGAATGCTATTCAAAACCTTTAGTAACTATACAGATTTTGACAATTAATTCTTAACATTTCATTAGTTCCATTTTTGTAGAGAACTCTTAAATATTGCAGAAATGCCAGTGGATATCAATGTTGTTACTGAAATAATAAAACATTTACTCCGTATCAGTATATTTTAGTGTATATTAAAAAGTTGACATTTGTTTAGTCCTCTATTTAATTATTCAAACACAATAAAGATCACCAATAAGTCGTATCAAAGTTGTCATATTTCCTTCGAGTAATAAATACCAGGTTAAAGTGTGAAGACTTGCTTGTTTGTCAAAACTTGGTCCAACTCATCTTCACACGACTCAAACTAACTTGCACAACTTGTCGTGACCTCGGATGAAACAATATTTAGACAGTCTAACTTTATGTGACAGGTCGCTTCAATGTATCGCACAGAGTGTCAGAATAGTTATTTATTTGTCATTGCATTGTTGAAGTTATTTATGTAACACTTCAAATAAGTTTTTTTGTTTATTTGGCCCCTTATATATATATATATATATATGTGCATAAACTTTAGGAAGATTAAATTATTTTTTTAGGAAAGTGGTCCCATATTGTCTCTGTGATACGTAGCATCTTCGTGTTCTAGTTAGATATAAATAATATTTCTACTTACTGAGTCAATAAATCAAAAGCTACACTCAAACCACAGGAAAACAATAAGTGCCGAAACAACAAAAAGCTTTTAACCTCCCACAGACAAATGCTCTTTATTTTTTTATACAATTACAAATATTACATTTTGTTGAAGTAAAGAGTAAATATATTGTGTAAACTAATACACACTTCATAGCTGTAATTTTGGTCTCACTGAGTTTTAGATTAGTGAAACATAAGGTTTGGATACTTTATGTTTTTAAACAATCATCACGGATAGTATATCACATTTACGTGTATAAAACACACTTGTGTTTTAATATTTACTAGTAATTTCTTTGGCCACTACAAAGTCATATCCTAAAACTGTAAGTCCTGTGAGGCAATAATGAGCTACTTTATATGTACAACCATGATCTCAGAATATCTCCTGTATATTAATAGATAACTCAACTGCTAGTCTCTACTAAATACTCTACACTATTTACTATGAACGTGCAGTGCTATCATGCTACTAAACAACACTCGTAGCCTTTAGGTTTGCAAATTAGTTTTCAGATATAATTCTAAGTACTGTCAAACAAAAACATTTATATACAATACATACCTTCATAAGTAAACATCAGTTTTAGGTATGAATAATATACCTAAATTATAATCTAAATACGCTATTTGAAGATCTTATGCCTTTACACAATTGTGGCTATTGTTGTGTTTAAAATACTTCATGCATCGTCTTCATAGAAAATCAATATTGAACCTTAATACACAATGTATAAGTTTTGTAGAGTTATAACCTTAAACAACCTGTTGTATATTATACGCGTTTTTGATGTTTCAGAAATTTTGCACTGTGATTCAGGATACACGTATTATGTTTACAGTACCAGTATAAAAGGTTAAATGTATTAGCAAAAACTTCTTACTGTATAAGATTTTAAATAAAAACATACAACGATTTAATTAGCAATACGTCACAAAAATGTAGCAGGAGTATTTCATTAACATAATTATTTATTTACCGTACTGAAACCCCTTTTTTACAAGTAGTATGTTAATTAATCATAAGCTACGCTAGTACGTCAATAGACTCAAAGCACCGATCACAATAGAGATCTAAGCCATATAACGTCACCTGTGTGACGTATTGACCTTTAGCCCCCATATGACGTCACCATGCTTAATGACGCTGGGGTTAGTTGAAAGATTAGATGGCAATGGGCTATCGTTCATCACAGCTCAAGTATTATTACGTCATTGATTGCTTGAAATTAGATTGCAGTTGCTCGATGGTGAATTTTGTAATTTTCAACGTATTTGGAGTACCAAGTTTGTATTAGATTGAAAAACATACTTCAGTATTTTTTTCTTTTTGACGTCACATCTACAAACTGAAAGACCTTTCTTCGAACTTCACTAACGTGTTTCAACACACAGAAGTTGTCTCATATAGTCGATACAGGCAAAAAAAATTTCCCAATTAAATGAACAAATAAGACAGCTGACTTGCAATATAGACGATCAGGTAGTTACTAACTTCTTCGCTGTCTCAGGGACTTTGAAAGCGATAAATAGTGCTGAATTAGTATTTCTCTGGGCCCTGCTGAAGGTGGGGCATCCTTCAGACTTTGGCGCATAAATCTACGTGAGTGGCTCAAAAATACTTTTTGAAAAATATACGACCTGGACTTAAAACTACTTATAACATCAAGTTTTCAAGAAACATTTTCAAGTAACTTCTAGCATTATTTTAAGTTCCAAGTCATGATTTTAAATGCTCTGCAGTAAAATATAATTTTGTATAACGCTGATTAATTGAAATCAAAATGGTTAACTATAGATTTGTTGTTAAAGTTCAACTGTTCTTAATGAAACATATACATATACATAAACATTGTCTCTCAAATAATCATAAGTCTTATATGCATGTATTGTACAAGGTAAAAAGATTCTTTTTGGGTTTTAAACTGGTTTTTCTTCACTAAAAGAACCTATTCAAAAATCTAAATTATATTTTCAAATAAAAAGTACCTAATTAATGTGAGATATTTCCCAGCGGAAAAGCTCGTCCATATCAAAACGGGATGGTTTAAAATAAGTTTTAAGGTGAAACATTCTCTAACTCTTCCTGGTATTGCAATTTAAAATTATCTATAAATATGCATTGTTGCTTATTTTATAAACATTTGAATTTAAACTTATTTTTAATTTCTAATGGAACACACATAGCATGTAACGTTCACATCACCATGGAATAATTGTAATATTTCAAATCGGTTTTATTTCCTGTTAGGTGTAACTAATATAATATGTCTGTATTGTTTTTTGCTTGATATTTCCCCTTGCGTAAATCCCTAAGCATTCGGAAAAAAAAATACCAAAACTGATAACCCTTAAGATTTTGTGTATACATAATGGAGCTGCATCACGAAAAATGCTCCTCAGTGAAATACACTTCAGGTGAAAACAAAGAAAATTATTAACTACCTCTTACAACCGAGGTGCGAACAGTGTTTGGGTTTTGTCCAAAACTCTGCTTTTGACAGGACATATTTTACAATCATGACTACAACAGAAATTGAAAGGAATATAGATTTTTGTCGTAAAAATGTGAGCCCTCCGTATGATATCTAATAAAGGTTTCTAAATACAAAATCAATGTGAAATCTGTGTAAATATTATATTTAACGTTTTATCTCTAAAAATATTAACTCTTTACTATTTTGGGATATTAAAATAGTTGAAGGTTACCCAAATTGATCAAACATATTGTGAGGTTAGGATCTAGGACCTCAGTGACGGGCTCGATTCCCGGAATATTCCAAAATATTTTATGGTTTTGAATAGTTTTTCCTTTAAAGCAGCTGTATAATCCCGTCATTGAAAATATTCTTTAGTATTTACCAGGAGGCACAAACGAAAAACAAATAGACTTTAGTTATTACCTTTTTTGGCTAAAATCAGCGGGTGTAACCAGTGAACCTAATTCTCCAACTTAGTTAGGGATCCAATCCCCAGCATTAATTTAAATCAAGATCATGATAATAACCTCAGAGATTGGCCGTAGATTACCATTAGTCGCCCCGGGAACTTTATTACAATATTAATTGCCTTTAAATGTATTTATAAACTACTGGAAATAATCACTACTACGGTGTTTATGATATTTTTTATGTGGTCAGTCTTCAATTAAATATTTATTACTTTGTGTATTAAGGATGTGTTTTAATTAAGTGGGTATCATATAATTCACGAAGACAATTTAATTTAATTTCGAGTAGTGTTATTATACAGCGTAAGCCTTCTGTGCTACGGGTCATAGTTCAAATCCTGCTATTTACCACAACCAATATGTTTGTGATAACCGTTAATAGGTGTATAATAGTATATCAAATGGAACGCTAATCTTTAGATTCAACAAACAAACAAAACTATATCTCTGTAAAAAGCTATGCCCAAAAGAAAATATGCTCTTTTGAAAGTAGTCAAGAATTTTTATGTATAATGCAGCGTTGTACATATATTGACGTATTTGAGCTTCGATAGATGATGTACAACACTCTCCACATTTGATATATTTTATATTAAACAGATAAGTGTCAAGCCAACCTAGCAATACAGTGACAACCTCAATATCTCTTGCGGTTATTGCTTTTGATGTAAGCAATAAGCGAAACGTGGCGTCAGGTTTTGCTAACAATATGTAATTGAACTTTTTTAGAAGATATTATTCATTACATACGTGTATAAACCTTTGGTTTGCTTCCAATCATCCCGTAAAAGCCATGCACAGATAATATGTTTTGTCATTTTTAACGTACATGTTAAATTATTTATTATAATATATTATTATAACGGGGATGTATTGTAAAAGTGCCAAATGTGGTTCACACGGAGAGCAAGTTATTGCCAACCATCAACAAGTGAAACCGGATGTGGAAGCCGTCCAAGTACTGCGTTTGAAAGTTGGTACATACACAGTCTGATATATAGCAATACAAAAATATTAAAAACCAATTTTTCCCTTTTTCGCATTTTGTTTCCGTTTTCCATTCCTAATACCAATCTCAATCTCAATCTAAATCCCAATCCTAATCCCAATCTCAATCTTAATCTCAATCCCAATCTCTATCCCTATCTCTATCTCTATCTCAATGTCAATATCAATATCAATATCAATCTCAATCTCAATCTCAATCTCAATCTCAATCTCAATCTCAATCTCAATCCCAATCCCAACCTCAAACTCAATCCCAACCCCAACCCCAATCCCAATCCCAATCCCAATCCCAATCCCAATCTCAATCTCAATGTTATTCTTAAACTCTTTTTCATTTTCAGCTTAGTTTATATTTTATTTCTAATTGCTGATTTATTTACTATTGCGGCATTCCAATTTTTTGTCACTCTCACTTTTTTACCACAATCCAGGGTTCCAACCAAACAAAAACAGTGTGCACGTAATACGTTTAAGCTCAAAAATAAGTTGAAAACAAGCTTAAGCCGGGTTTTCCTAGGCGCGGAGTCGGCGAGCGGAGAGAGGAACGCGGAGAGCGGACTCCACTTGTCTTAGGCAATTTAATGTTACTGTTTTCCTGGAAGCGGAGCGGAATGCCATGTTAAGCTGGGTTTTCCTAGACGCGGAGTCGGCCAGCGGAGAGCGGACAACGGAGAGCGGAATTGAAATTAACATGGCATTCCGCTCCGCTGCTAGGAAAACAGTAACATTAAATTACCTAAGACAAGCTGAGTCCGCTCTCCGCGTTCCTCTCTCCGCTGGCCGACTACGCGCCTAGGAAAACCCAGCTTTAATTTCAATTCCGCTCTCCGCGTTCCTCTCTCCGCTCGAAGACTCCGCGCCTACGAAAACCCAGCTTTAAAGATACTACGACTTCGATCACCTGGTGCGGAGCGGGGTTTCCAATTTCGTTCAACTCTTGGATAACCTAACCTAAAAACGTGTTGTATAGTGTTTAAAGGCAAATTATTCATATACTTAATAGTAACTTTAGGAAAATATAAAGTGTGACGGGAGTTCAAAGCACCTTTGCTGCAATTGTGCTACTTCACACACTAGTTACACAAATCACTATTTAAGATATTCTAAACGAGCCTTATTCGTATCAAAGGGTGAATGATAGGTTATCGGGTTAGGCTGTGTTTGCCTCTTGTTGAAGTTTTCCAATCAAACTTGTTCAATGGTTGTATTATTCACTTTTGAAAGAGTCGGTTTGAATGCGGCTCTATTATTATTTTGACAGTGTAACTACACTAACTTTTCTCGTCGTTTGGCTTTTCAACTGAAAAGGGACATTTTCAACGTGTTAACCTCCAAAACAGATTAGTTTTCTCTATTTTGTAGTTTGTATGAATATTCATTTTATGAATCAATCATAACTAAACGTTTTTGATTGTTCAGTTTTCAGATAGTCTAGTCTGACATTTTGAACTAAAGTTAATAAGTCCCGACTTTTATGAACTTACTGAGAGTGGTATTTCTGCGACGCTGAGGAGAGAAGTTTTTATATTTCCGCATCCGTTTCTCTGAAGCTTCTTCTAGTCGCACACATTGTGTCATACAACTTATTATATCAAGAACTTACATTATTAAGAATCAAAATTTCATTCGCAATGGAATCATGCCATAATGTATAATATTCATAGCTTAGAAAATATTTAAAATATATATAAAGCTCAATGCACACCCTGAATATTAAAATGTTATTATAATTAGGTTGGTGAGTACAGTCTTATTTATTCCGTGACAAAATACACTCAATATACAGTATCGCTTGAATAAGGTATACGATACAGTATACAGTGCAACCACTTTTATTATGTTTTATGTGAATATAAGGATTGTGTTATAGGTAAATATGACAACCTTAATCTTTAAATCCAAGAATTATTCTTGTGTAATAACGGATTGTGCTAGTATTACTTCCTTGCCTTATAGTTTAACTTGGTGAGAAATATAATCTCGCATTTGCTGAATAACGACTTTAACAGTAATGTTTCAACATTATGGTCGTAAATGATGTAATCTTAGCCAATTTCTCATTTTAAGTACGCAATAGCAGCTGTTGTTGCCCATTCTAGTTCTTAATCGTCTTTATTTTATTGCAACAAAACTAGTAATCGTTTTCTTTACATATTTTGAAGAAATTTTCAGCTTTTTAAGTCCGTTTTCTTATTTTTCAATTACCAACCTTCACGTTTAAAGGTTTTAAAAATCCAACGAATCATTATTTGTTCATCTTTACACGGTTTTTTGTCTAAGGAAATATTATTCATACTTTTAGGTTAATTGTGAGAAGACTAGGTAAACATAGTGCAGAATAGTATGTTATTAAATAACCACTATATAGATTGCCAGTTTAAGTTATTTCCATAAAAGCACGATAATTCTTTCATAAGCCTCAAGTTATGATCCGAAGCGTGGGATATCGACCGTTTTATCGTAAGGTTATGATGTTGTAAAAGTGTATACTATAGTTCGTGTTTTGAGAGATCAAACGATATATTGCAAATTTCCTGCTACGTATACTTACCAGGAAGATTACACAGCTAGATATGATGCCAAAGAAAAATAACAACTTATATCAGAAAGGATACATGGAGAGATAGATAGAGTATATATCGTTACTTATATGCAAAATATTTATAGTTTATTTAAGATACATTTTATCAAGGTAAATTCATCGGTTTGTGTATATAGTGCACTTAAAGACGTAAATATTTGTTTTGGATGTTTTCTCCCTGAATCAAAGTAGTGTGTTTAGATCCAAACTGCTATACAAAACTTGAAAATAATCTTGTGTTTTTGATTAAGCAATGACACATGTAACGGCTCGGTATAGTTTTTAAAATCCCAGTATGTCACTTAGGTTCCTCAACAAATTCAAACCTTTTCCTCAACAACTGTGTGCAAAACAAGGAACTAGTGACATTCAGTTTTAAAAGGTGAGCACTATAACCTATCTAGATTTACAGGGCCATACTTAGTTACCTATCACATTGATTAATGAGAATTTCTCTTTAAATATTTCTTTGCAAAAGTATAATATACGTTGGTTTATAAAGTTATAACTATTGAAATTTGTTTAAAGAAATCGTTGGGGGAATATAATTATGTTTAAGGACTTGTATTGCAAGTCTTTCTTCAGCAAACATATTGTGCATAGAGTTCTGAAGTTTCCCACATCCGGTTTTTTCGCAGAACTTCCGGCAAATGTCTCACTAATTTCTGGCACTTTCGCTTAATTATTTGAATTACAACAAGTATTTCGTCCTCAAGACTAAACATGATTTGAACCGTAGGCCTTTAACCCGGAACATTTTATAATTCATAAAATAGAATATTTTTCTTTACTAGAAAGCTGGACATACCTGATAGCTGCAGAGTAAGGTGTGGTCCAAACTATCTCGTTATAGCATAATTTATATGGCTAGCAGCTATTCGTGATTGGCTGGAACCGAACCCAGGACCCATGATATAAACACCAAGCCAGACCCGCATCTGAAAAAAAACAAATATAGTAGTTTCAGTTAAACTCAAAGTAAGGTGTAATACCACATGCATATGGATGATCCACACTTATTACCAAACAAAAATTAATTTGAAGGTAATTATAAATTTGGATGTTATTGTTGTTGTTGTTGTTATCAATAGTAATTTAGGATACACCACATTATGCAACACATTACAGTGACAAAAATACAGAAACTTGCCAGACAATGAGAGTTTCACGTCATTAGCTATTGTTGAGAGAACAGATTAGACACAACCATTGTCTTGCTACATTACCTTTGCAGGATAAACTAATGTTGTGTGTCTCTACGATACATTAGCCATTGTTGAGAGAACAGATTAAACACAGACATTGTCTTGCTACATTACCTTTGCAGGATAAACTAATGTTGTGTGTCTCTACGATACATTAGCCATTGTTGAGAGAACAGATTAGACACAACCATTGTCTTGCTACATTACCTTTGCAGGATAAACTAATGTTGTGTGTCTCTACGATACATTAGCCTTTGTTGAGAGAACAGATTAGACACAACCATTGTCTTGCTACATTACCTTTGCAGGATAAACTAATGTTGTGTGTCTCTACGATACATTAGCCATTGTTGAGAGAACAGATTAGACACAGCCATTGTCTTGCTACATTACCTTTGCAGGATAAACTAATGTTGTGTGTCTCTACGATACATTAGCCATTGTTGAGAGAACAGATTAGACACAACCATTGTCTTGCTACATTACCTTTGCAGGATAAACTAATGTTGTGTGTCTCTACGATACATTAGCCATTGTTGAGAGAACAGATTAGACACAACCATTGTCTTGCTACATTACCTTTGCAGGATAAACTAATGTTGTGTGTCTGTAAAATACATTAAGTAGTCTCGTGGATAGGATTTGTATATATTATGCATTTTTCTACGAATTTATTAATTAAGAAATAGCATGAAATTGCTTATATCGTATAATGTTTATGGTAGGTCTGAGTATTTCGTAAATATTTGTAAAAGAAAGTCACAGTTAGATTTTGCATAATTTTCTTTCATCGCAAACTTATAACCAATTGGATTACCAACAATACAGGTAAATCATGAATTCATTTAAATTTTAATGAATCTTAAACGGTCCAATTTTAGAATGGATAAGAGACGGTTATCCTATTTTGTTCTTGACTATTTTATCTTAAACTTAGGCCTACTTTTTCAAGAAAAGTATTAATCTGTTTCCAAAGTCTAAATGAGGTTTTGGTAACATAAATGATGTTACCATGTACTTAAAATAAAATAATGTACTTAATGTAAAATGTACTTAAAATGTATGTAACTAAAATGTACTTAAAATTGAGTGTGTCTTAAAAGTGTAGTGCTTAAAAGATGCATGTAAATAGATTGTAATTCTTCGTTGACTTAAAAACAGAGGGGAAATCTATTTCTCAATTCATAGCTAGATTACACAAATAATCACCAACACTTTCATCCTACAAGCTTTAGAGGTGAAAATATTTAGATTTATTAATTTTTCACCTAAGCACCAATGGCTGAAGCAAATTTAAATTGTTTAACAAAACAAGATCCAGGCTATGATTTACGGGGACATCAGATTGTTTTAAATTTCCTTGATTAGTGCAGAAATCCCATCTATTGATAGCCTGAAATGATTAAGACACGCCAAGAACCTTCGTGTTAGAAGTCGTTCAAGCAAAGCATTATGGGAAATGTTCATGCCAGATCTTATCTCTTGATTTCCTTCCCTACATCTTGTTGCAGGAATACACTTCAGTTTTATAAATATATTTCTAAATATATTTATAAAAGATTTAAATGCTCATGTATATTTTTTTGTATAAGCTATGATGTTGATAGCTTTACTTGGGGTGATTATTAAACTCATCATCTATGAAATATAACCTGTTAAAGTTCGTCAAAAAGTAGGAAATTAATTAGTTATTTTCGAGTATTTTAACATAGACATGTTGAAAAGTTAGATTCCATAAAAAATCTGATTTATTCCAACAAACGTATGCAACATTTCCGGACGTAAACCTAGAATACATACACTGTACAAAAAAAAATTACATTTAATATTAATGAAAAACTTCCATGCTTAGAATGTGTAGGCCTAACTTCTTATTTCAATTTTACTTTTACAACATTGCAGCATAGATTTTACAACTTTTTCTTCTTGTTTGTCTCCAAGCCGTGTTATAATATCTCTTGACTAAATTGGGATATTATCTATACTAGCTGTTACCCACGGGCTTCAACCCGTTTGACTTCAAAGTATTATAAAAAACTATTGATTGGTTAAGTTAAGATGAAATAAACAAAACAGAATACAGCATTACAAACAAATAATCATACCAGATTTTAATAAGGTAATAAATAATTGAAAGAATAACATACAAATAAGAACAGCTGAGGTATTTTTAACATTAAGTATATGGAAAGTTCCCTTTGGAAAGCAACTAAGACCTTAAAGGGCAATTTATGAAAAAATGGATAATTTTGCGCAAGGTTTCTCGTCATGACGAACATTTTAAGTATATGGTTTATGGGGATGTGACTTGTAGTTTTCTCAAAAGTTCATGGGTACTTTTGCCTTTATATATAGATTACACAAAATAACTACTATCCTATGCGATTTAGTATAAATCGTATTTCATATTGTACTAACGTTTAAAAAGCTACAATTGTTGTTTTACCGAGCTCATTCTACCTATTCCATACAATTTCTTCTTCACCATTTGACCATTTCCAATCGGAATCTGCGGTAATCTAAAAGGGATTGAAGAAGTCAATTAAAGTAGACTAAACCTTCCTTATTAACAAAGACAATCTCAGTGAACATCTCCAGATTATGATCTTGTAGGATAGGAAACATTTATTGACGTTTGAATGTATCTTTGTGTTTGAAGTTTGTTTTCAATTTGTAAAATAGGAAAAGGAAATGCCCTAGTCATTGTTTACATATAAGCAGTATGAGAGTGCATCAGTTCAACGTGTATGATATGAACAAGGAACATAATACAGTATGTATCAATTTTTAAGCTAATATTTACCTTTGATATCTGCCAATACAAATGCCCAAAATGTTAATTGCCTGCTTATAAAACAGATAATTCAAAACGTTTCAGAACAGAGTTTTGTTAAAACAATTTCTAATTTTACCATCACACTACATTTATAACAGAGAAATAGTGATTTTATTCATCCAGTGCGGATTAAATTTGACCATGTATCTTTGAACATAAATACCAAAAAATAATTCAAGTAAATACTGTACTTATATACAAAAATAATAGATTACTGTTAGTACAATTTAATACATTAATGGTTGACCCTGTGGTTCAGATAACCTCTTGAACTTATTTAGCTATTACTGTGATGAGGGTCATCTGGTACTATTAATTAATAAAATTTTTGAACAGTTTAGGCTTATTACTTGAAAGCTATTTATTTTTAACTGAATTTTTCACCTATAGTAAAAATGTATTACTGTTAACAATAAAATTTTGTCATAGCACAGAGAATATACAATTATGGCGTTCTATTGTCTGTGGTTATAGACAATCATTACACTATCGTTGTATTATTGTACATTAATAGTGACTTAATTTAAATTTTATTTCGCCGATTAAATGTTTTTATCCATATTTTACAACAAGTTAGCCTTATATTTGCTATTATTTAAGTCTAAACCATAATTTGTATGTCTTTACAAACAGTTGACCAAAATAAAAGGTGGAAATATCAACCAAGAAGCTGAAATTAAATGAAGTTCTAAGGTTCTAAACGTAACCGGATCCCCTATGTTCGGAAATGTCTATATTGCAAAACGGTTGGAAGTTTCTACCTTCATTTCCTGAGAGAGCAATTGCCTTAATGAGGGTCGGATCTATTGTTAATAATTACCAACAGTGACTTGTCAGTAGATGGGAGATTAACTATGTAACGTTATGATTAAATGATAACTCAGCGTTAAAATGTTTTATGTTTCACTTGCACTTAAGAAGAGTTAAACAGTTTATTTATTGACAAATACACATTCTAATACTAACATTCTAACATTATACTAACATTCTTTAAATAAGTATAACATTTAATGGTATATATTTACATTAATACGTTCTTACTTAAATAGCTTTCTTATAAAACATAATGACATGTGTTAAACAAAATACATACATTGGAACACAAATTTGAAATGTTGGCTTAAAACAAATGTTTTAATCTAAGAATTTGTACAGACATCGGAGGATCTACATAAAAGACTGTTGACTGTTTCATTCTTATTGTTTTAAATTAAGTAAGATGTTACTTGAGGTTTTCCCCTCTCATTTTTTTAAATGTAATATATTTTTAGCTGAAATAACCCAAAACGTTTGTTTAAACTATTTGAACTAAAGTAAATGAATTTAAAGTAAGTCGATTGCCACGTAAACAGTAAATGTATAAATGTTTACCGTACTAAGCTTATGGAATTATCTATGGCATTTTGCAATAATTAGAAAGAATAATTAATAATTTGAAAACTGCAAAATAATACTTTATAAAGCTTTCAATCGTTTTGTAATATTGTAATTTAAATATTTGATTTCTACAGTTAAAAGTTTAAATACCTGAAATGCATGTTTAATTTTTTTTTTTTAGATAATTTATAATACAGTATTTGTCAGTCCACAATCTATCCCAAGCTCGTTCACACCCACATACACATGTATAAATCTGCATATTGTCTCATGAGGTTTAAGCTAGACAAATGCATGCATTTCATGTTGTAAATGACGCAGTTTAATGTTATTGTGTGCAACATTCTGACGTGTTTACTTGGATTGATGACGTTTTTGTATCAATGTCAGCTTTTATGACGTGTTGAGGCTTAGTATTTACATGTTTCACACCCACACACACATGTATAAATCTGCATATTGTCTCATGAGGTTTAAGCTAGACAAATGCATCCATTTCATCTTGTAAATGACGCAGTTTAATGTTATTGTGTGCGACATTCTGACACGTTTACCTGGATTGATGACGTCTTTGTATCAATGTCAGCATTTATGACGTGTTGAGGCTTAGTATTTACATGTTTCACACCCACATACACATGTATAAATCTGCATATTGTCTCATGAGGTTTAAGCTAGACAAATGCATCCATTTCATCTTGTAAATGACGCAGTTTAATGTTATTGTGTGCAACATTCTGACACGTTTACCTGGATTGATGACGTCTTTGTATCAATGTCAGCATTTATGACGTGTTGAGGCTTAGTATTTACATGTTTCACACCCACATACACATGTATAAATCTGCATATTGTCTCATGAGGTTTAAGCTAGACAAATGCATCCATTTCACCTTGTAAATGACGCAGTTTAATGTTATTGTGTGCAACATTCTGACGCGTTTACCTGGATTGATGACGTCTTTGTATCAGTGTCAGCATTTATGACGTGTTGAGGCTTAGTATTTACATGTTTCACACCCACATACCCATGTATAAATCTACATATTGTCTCATGAGGCTTAAGCTAGACAAATGCATCCATTTCATCTTGTAAATGACGCAGTTTAATGTTATTGTGTGCAACATTCTGACACGTTTACCTGGATTGATGACGTCTTTGTATCAATGTCAGCATTTATGACGTGTTGAGGCTTAGTATTTATATGGTCGTTGGTTTTATAAAATAATAAACATTGCATAAACCTGTACAAAACCGGAACAAAACTATGGTTTCTTTAATGACTTCTAAGCATCTACAAAGCTAAAAAACTCGACCAAAAAAGCTAGAAAACTATTTACAATGAATATCGTTGTTCGACCTACGTGTATTTTTTTTGGGAAATAACTTATTTACAATTGAGGCAAACTGCAAAATAACTAGATAGCTTTTGAACGATTCCCATCGTTCTTCTTGTAAATAGTGTTGTAAGTCTTTGACTTTTTATTAAAATTTTAGTTTCCACAACTTGAATCAGGCTATTATATTCTATCATCACATATAATGTACATAATATGTATTTAATATATAATAAAACCATAGTGCTAGTAATAAATCTAGAAACGTGAATTTTTATCAATGGTCAAATTAATGGTCGATAAATGTTTAAGGCTACGTTTAAAATAAAACAGCGCAGTATGTAATTTTTTACTACATTTAATTGATTAATCAATTATACGTGCGGTGATCCAACAACTTTTCTAATTGAAAAATAGTGTAGCTATTTTTGTAGAATTTGTTTTATATTTTTGTGCTCTTGATTTTAAAATTATATCTATGATCAAATAAAGAAAAACTTAAAATAAGTTTTTTATAATATAATACACCCGTACACTATTCAATATTTCTAGAGCTTCCAAAGGTTTAATTGGGAAGACAAAATTTTAGAACCCATATAATTATTAATTCATAAGTTTTACTTCATACATGTTAAGATGTATGAAAGGATTTCTGTCACATAATATTGTATTATACAACAAAGAGAGACCGCAAGAAACTACATTGCGGAGGTTCTTACAAGAATGTTAAGGTCAAAGAGCGTGACGTTTTATAACATAGGATTTCTTGTCTTCACTCTGTCCTTCCATAAAAACCATACCACTCGGATATAATATATTTATTTATATTATTTTCCCCTTGTTAACGAGTGAACATTAGTTTAGCGAAAATCTGAAATAGTAAGAACAGTAAAAATATAATGTGGAAACTTTGAAATCATCCTTTGTTGACACCCAGACGTTATATTTTTTTATTTTAAAAGTAATTTCTTGCTCAATCGATGCCTATGCAATTCTGTGATAATATTAATTTAATTTGAATAATGTTGAATGTTTACTTTCCGGCGTTCCAAGTTTTGTAGATTACTATTACGCGTTCCGACAGCACAGTAACAGGTATGTTTAATCCATTATGGCTTCGTCTCGATATTTAAAATAAAACAGTCATAACACACAATAAAAACACAAAAATTACATTCAATTTTTAATACATTGCTGATAATGACAGCGATTAAACTGTGAAGAGAATTTGCATAGTAATAATCACAATGTTAATAATAACACCTGCATCCAGAATAGTAGACTTATTGGTCACAATAAATGGTAAATACAGGGTGATTGATATAAGTGTGCCAGCTGTTTTGTTCCAAAGTTATAAGGGATATCAAAAAATGTTAAATTGTAATTGCCTTGGATTTTTTTTTACATTTTGTTTAAATTGAAAAAATAATTTTAGCCACCATTTTTCCCATATGGCTTCCAACTATGATTTTTCTTATGGAAACTCCAAAATTTTATGATTTTCTTAGAAAATAAATACCATTTAAAAACGTTTTTAATTTTGGCATTTTTTTCTCTAAAGCTACTCATTTAGAAGCTACGGCGTGTTAAAACTAAGAAAATGGCTTGCAGTGTACATTCTGCCCCATGTAGCTCCTAAATGAGTAAGTTTAGAAATGAAATAGTAAGAGTAAATAAGTCTTAAAATTTCATCTACATTCGCAAATATGTTTGAACTAATCACGGACAATTTTAATAATTGTAAATAGCATATATAATGATAAAGGATATTATTATGTAATGCGTTAAAATATGTTTGTGAAATGCTCTTGTCAATATTACGTGTAATTCCTTTGGAAAACAAACCTATAAGCAGACATTGAAGAAGGCATAACACTTGGGAAGAACCGTTATATGCTCTACGAAGCCTGTGGAACGACAGTTTGGGCAATCATGTACCATTACTGGGTTGTAAGTGACCTTGAATCTCCTATCTTATTGTTTGCCAGATAAATTTGTTATTTTTTAATTTACTAATATGCTATATAAACCATACTTATTTTTATTTATCACACCAATAATGAATTTGGTAAACAATCCTTATTAATTTAAAAGTAATTTGAAATTGATAATGTTGGGAGTAGGATACTGTATGAAATAAAGCCTGTGAAAGATTCCTAACTTCTTTCGGCTTCTATGATGGGAGTTATTTTTTTCTCTTTCAGTTAAAAGTTTGATTAAAAGCCTTTTTTTTATATGAATACAAAACGTCCAGTTAAATCTTAGTTTTAGCTTTGCATTTACGATAGTTCAAAGTATCATGACGTAATTATATTAATAAGACTGTTTAGGACTGCATACATTTATTATTTGGACTGCATCTATTTAAAATAATGAATAAAACAATTACTTGAATTGACATGAAAATGCAAAGATTTTATCGTACAAAATAATATTTGTTCGCAAGTGAGTACCTCAGGGTACTCATTTAGTTCATGATCAAAAGATGAAGATACAATATATTATTTAACCTGTAATATACAGCCAAAAAATGGACGAGCTATACGGTTAACATAATTAAGCTCAATTAGATATAATTACCAAACCGAGTTAATTGTTATTAGATCAACAATGTCTAATTAGGTGTACATAGCTGTACGTCTAGTAGATCAATATAATTTAATAAGCACTTCTTTACTTTATTTTACAACATTTAATTATATTTGGTTTAATTTAATATGGAATTAGAAATAAAAAATTCCAACAAAACATTACAATTAGCCCTTCACTGTATAGTGTGCCTTATCTCCACTTGATGTTCTGCATTTAAACCAGGGCTATCGCACAAGGGGTATTAATTATTGCTTGGGGTAACTTTACAAAAACGTTTTAGCATGCATGATCGGATTACATAATTACATTAAATTTCAAACACTGAAACTAATTGTACTTTGTCTTGTTTGCTTAACATATTTCTTTACGTTGGTATATGTCATTACGATCTTCCGTATTCACTTCAAATACCAATACTTAATTTTAATACTTTAAACCTGTCTTCGAAAACAACATATTATTATTTGTAAAACGTTGAATTTGAACCTTAACATGTTTATTTACCTTGTGTTGGTAATTTTAATGGTATGTGTCGCTCTCACAGTTTAGATATACACGATTGTCCTGTTTCTTGCTGATGCCATTTTGTGATTATGAGATACGAACAACATGTACCAACATAGGGTCATATTAGCATTCTGGACCAACACCAAACCCACAATTAACCTCTTTTGTCTCAACCTTTAACGTAACTTTGGTTTTGCATTTCAATGATAACTCTTTTTACTTTCAACCATGCATTCGTTTCAAAAGTTATGTACAAAATAATTTGAGTTACACTTGTGAATAACAAGACGTATTGAACGAATATGGAAAAAAACAAACTGAAGAAACCCCTTTCAATAGTGATTAGGCCTATACGTAGCCTAGTAAGTAGCCAATTATTTTTATTACAATGTTTGTTCATTTACAGCTTGGCTGTGGATTAATCGAAAATTTGGTATTATGATCCTATCAATAACACAACACTTTAAGACAGGTGATAACTATTGGAACGAATGGGGGTTACAAATGAATAAAAATATGTGTTATTTTGATGTCAAAAAATAATAAAAAAAAACTAAACCATATACTCTTTTGTTTTGCAGTTCCTGTGTCATATGATTGAAGAAGTTATTCAAGACGACGCTCACGAGAGATTTCAGCTCCATTATCTTCGCCATCTGAGTCTAAGCTATGGACAGAGACTTTTCAAACACTTTGGAGTTTTCCAGAATCAATATTAGTTCAGCACTGTTATACGACTGTGATTTTTAACGAAATAATATAACTTTTTCAATGTGCCTAAAATATAGAAACAAGTGTCTAATAGTAACTAATTAAACCTTGTATTTAATATAATATTTATCCTTTGTAAGAATTGCTTGAAATTGGAACAATCATAAAAAGGTATGTTTAAATGTCACCACATTATAAAAAGGGATTTCCTCTTTAGAAAACAAAGAAATGTCGAAAGGTTTTGTTTCTTCTTTTAAACAGTTTTATATCATTCAATAACCGGCACATGTAGTTTTCTATATCTCTAGTTTGATAGTTATAACGAGTATGAAAGTTAATCACCGTAATTCGTACTAAAAAAAAACACTAATGGCTGAAGGAATTATATATATCGATAGGAATTGTAGAAAGTAATAATGGTTATTTCAAACTGATTCTATTTACGATTTTACAACTTTTAAAGAGGTTTATCCAATGCGTCACCAATTCAAAATGCTGTACATTCAACACAATGTTCTATGGTATGCTGCGTATAAATCACTGAGCTCAAGTTCTATTGGAGTAATTAGATGGGTAGATAGACTTGATTGGACGCCTATGTAATGGGATATACCAATCAAAGATATATTGTAATGAGAGAACGACAAATAACTTAGACTAAAGATCATTCCTGTCTGTAAAGTCAAATATGTATATAAAAAATAAATCATAACGACAAAAAACAAACAATGAAGTTCTCGATTAGGTTTACAAGATGTCCATCTTAAAACACCTTTGATAAACTTATCCATCTTTACTTATTTTCTGAAACATTTTACTTGCGTATGAGAAATACAGCTACTTATGCGATATTAAAACTCTTTAAGTTAGGATTTGTTTTATTGTTGCCCTTTAGTTGTGCAATATTCAATACACATGAATAAAAATCTAAGAACTAAGCTACAATCCTAGAAATACAAATATACTACCTTATTACACAAAGTTTAAAATCTGGTTTTATTTTTTGGTGATGGTTGATTAGTGTACTATTATGTGAGTACAGAGTTATTTTGAAATTACTTTTTGTTTACTACGTTCTACCAAATCTATTCATATCTATCTATTTCAAACTTTAAGTCTGATATGCTACATTAATGGTTTTTACTAAATTTCATCAGAATCAGACCATTTTTAAGTGAGTAATCGCTTATTTCCTGTAGGAGAAATGTGCTATATGCCGTTAGAACATTTTACGAAGATTGTGAAATTCCCGCACACACAATAATTGGGGAACTCTTCATTTTTGTTTATTAGACTAAAGTAAAGCCATCCATGAAAAAAATCCGAACTTTAATTTTTTCCTAGTCAAAATCTATATTTGGACTTTTACTTGAAATCTAAAATTTGTAATACAATAAGTAGTTGATGGTAATAACAATTTAACTTGTATACCTTTTTGAGACGATATAGACGCTGGATTGTCTGTATATTTAATGCAGTGTTCATGGTTTAAAATTGTTTTGCCAGTGGGTAGAATAATTTTAGATAAACGAACTTTCCTTGGCTGGTAACAAAATTCACTTTATTAACAAACACTGTTTACGACAGCTGTTACTGGTCATTAAAAGTCTCATCTGAATCCTATTTGCCAACTTTTATTACAACCATTAACATTGTCTTCAACTGCTCTTATCTTTAGAACCACGCCAATGTTTGAGGTATTACTATAGCATTCTGAGCATTTTTTTACGGTTCTCAGGCAAAAAGGTGCTACGTAATTATTGCTTTAAACTGCAAACTATGTTTGGAATCGTCAAATACATTGATAACAAAATGATTTGTGTGGTAATTCTAAAAGTACTAAAGACTTCCAACTTGAATTTTCAACAAGTTTAATTAATTTGAATGCCAGAAATGTCGAAGTAGATGCTAACTGAATCCTAAATTTGATGCAAGTTTGATTTAAACTAGTAAAATTCACTTAATTTATTTAATTAAGGATTGAGAGTAGAGTTTGACTTTAACATTTGTACATAGTTAAAATATTAGTGGTTTAAACGAATGTATTATACATATACTGTAATAACTATAGTTAGTAAAATCATTTAATTTTTGGACGTAATAAAAAAAGATAAAATAAGAAAAAACCTTTTTACACAACGTATTGAACAATTGTATTATACAGTTTTCAATTGAATGCATCCAGCAATTGGTATTTGAACGTACAGTATTTGATCATGAAAACACAAGTGTTTACATTTACGGCATCATAACATAACATGCAGCATGGATACGGCTCCATCGTAAGCCGTAACTTTCAGTTTATGTAAGAATTACCGCTGTTTTTGATACGAAATAACACTATATTCGTAGTTTAGTAGGAAGGTAATATTTATACAGGGTGAAAAACTTAACTGTGCCCCCATTTGTTTCTTAGAAACATCATATACAGAAAACATTAATTATACAACTTCTACTATTTTTTATGACATAAAATATAAATACCAGGTTTTTATTAATGACCGCCGTTTTCTAATACGCCGACTAACTTTAGAGTGTCTTATGGAACATCATACATTGGTTGGTTCTATAAGAAATGTCAAGTTTTGTGGAATTCATATTTAAATGTCATAAATAATTTGAAAGCCATCTATTTAAAGTTTGTTCTTGTGTAGCAGCTTCTGGGATACGTGTAATATACGATTTACAAACACAGATGTTAACGGAGAGGCACATCTACTAAAAACTTTACACACCGTGGTTCAAAGCTACTTTAAATAGCATCCTCAAATTGCATCCACAATAAAAGTACCATATTAAACTGAAATTTATTGGGATTTTTCACCCTGCACATATGCACCAGGAAGTCCTTTCCAGTTTAAACTTTTCATTCGTTAGTATATCTCATCACTTGATACCCTGTGATGTTGAACCTTCGTGACAGAAGTCGTTCAAGTAAAGCATTATGGGAAATGTTCATGCCAGATCTTATCTCTTGATTTCCTTCCCTTTATCTTGTAACAGGCATACGCTTTTTGTTTATTAACGATTCTCGTAAAGAATAACTAGCTGATAGTATTATATTAGATATCAATGAGTGTAGAAGTATTTACGTTAGGCTATTGTGTGAATAAAAAATGTAAAAAAGTGTGTTTGGCTTTTGTTTTAATGTATGAAATTATTATGTACGTTACCCACTAGTGAAACTTCTTATGTAAAATAAATAATTGGAAAATATTATAATGTCTTGAACTTGTTATAGGTAGAATTAAAATGATTAACTTCTGATTACCCTGATTATATCCTGACATTTTAAGTGATTTACGAATAAAAATTTAACCATTAAAAGTGTAAAAATACTCTTTTATTTATTTACATTGGATTATTTCAACCCTAGTCTAACATATCACATAAGCCTAATTAATATTCATAGTTTCAATCCGGATACAAAATTCATAAACAACTTCTCTAAACTACAAACGACTTTTTCGGGCAGTTTAAGAAAATATTTTTGGAAAAGGTAAGTGGGATAAAACGTGTGATTCGATATCTGAATGATTTTTGCAAACTATATCCTCTCTACAGCAAGATTTTTTACAACAAATTACAATCAGAAACTGCAGTAATCTGCTAGAGATTGTAGAAGGCAATTAAAGTGGACTAATCCTTCCTTAGTAACAAAGGCAATCTGAACTGAACATCTCCCAGATTATCATTATCAAGGGTGGGAAACCTTTATTGACGTTAGAATGACTCTTTGTGCTTCAGAGTAATTTTACATCCCTCGGATGATGTGAATATTTGTTGCTAATATGTTCTATGTATTGTTGTATAGCAAGGAAAATTAAAATAATTGTACTAGCAATATGCTATGTGCTTGTAGAAAAAGTATTATTATTCTATAACATGGTTTAGTTAATAGAATAAACATTTACTATAAAATATTTATTACTTTAAACTTTTGATAAAATGAACACATTGTTTGGGTAGGGTTAGTGTTATATTTTTAACGTTTTTAGATTTTTATCCATCTACTCTTAGTGGTTTTAATCTGATTAATTAATTTGAAATGTGTCTTTGTTCAAATAACTTACTTTAAGAGGCCAGGTGCCATTTTTGCTTAACATAAAATTATACCTGTCTATCAAAAATTTTTCCGTTTAAGGCTACGGTGTGTAGATCTATTATTTAAAATTATATAAATTATAAACACTTCAGTGAAAACTTTCGGTGAATATTTACGAATAATATTATATTTTATAGTATTATTCTGGAACGCAAAGAATTCTAGTCACTTTAATTTCTACTTAGACGTTCTACATACTGAAATAGATATAAATACAAATAATTGTACGGAGTTTGTGTAAGCAAGAATAACTCTTATCGTCTTAAGAAAAGTTAGAACAGTTTTGCGGTACGAAAAGCTTAGCAGGGAGCGTCTATTCTAAACCAATGTAACGAATGAAACATTTTGATAGTTTAGTCACGAAAAGACAATGTTTACCACTTTGGCTGACTGCAAAAATAAGGCGCCAAACCTGAAAGCCATGTGTTAAAGCTTTATTTTAGACATATGTTATTCCAGATGGAATCCACAGATGCAACAAGCCTAAAGTTCGTACACTTAATCTGACATTCTATGACATTCACATTCTCTGCATTCATATCCACCTTAAAAAGTGTACGCAAATAACTAAGCTATAAGTAACGTGATCTGTGGTGCGCAGGAGATGCTGCACAGCCAAGAAGCTATACGATTGGGTGTTTAGGCCTTAATTTTATAACTTTTTGACTTAAGAAGTAAAAATTATGTTAATTTAAGGCTTAGGTCAAAACATGAACAAATTAAATCTACGCGAATTGTGTTTTTATCGTTTTGAAAGGTTACGGTCTAAATCCTGGTTTCGTTACTACAACGTCGAACATTTTGTTGAATAGCATCAGTAATTAATATTGATAACACAATCAGAAACAGAAACTGGATCAATTTAGATCTCAGTTGGAATCAAACCTGCGACATTCACATTTTAGGTGAGCATTATAACCATATTGCTATAGCTAGATACCGTTTTCTCCAACAAGAATTTTAAATTACATTTGTTGCAAGCAAGTTGTTAGGTCAAAGTATATGCTACGAAATGTACTGTTTACCTCACAGGAGATCAATCAAATTGTTATAAGTTAAATAAGAAATGCAATGCTGAACCCATCGCATGGTTTTCTATACAAACAGTATAATAATAACGAAATTAATAATAATTAATAGTCCGTGAGTGTTTAAACTACTAATAAAAACTATTAATCAGGGTAGCAAACTAAAAACTCTCATGAAAGTGTTATAAGTTAATCATAAAATGCATGAATAAACTAGATGGATTGATTTATTTCATAGTTTGTTTGGTAGTTCATTTTATGCAATTTATTTTAATTTTGTAAATTTAATTTTAATTTGATTTATTCTTCCATTGATAACACAATTACTTATGCAATATTCAAACCTTTAAGTCAACGTTTACTCTATTTTCTTACCTTTGCTGTCCAAGAATAATTTAATAAAAATCTTGGAATTAAGCAATGATGTGTTAATTACAATCACCACAATCATGAGTCCACATAAGTTGCTATTTCTTCAAGTTTATTTATAAAACGTAATATTATTTCCTTTTGTAAAGTAGCCTATATATACCTTCCAGCAAGTTTGGAATATATCGCTTTTGATCCCACACAACACGCTCTGTAAACGTTTACAACACCATAACCTTACGATAAAACGGACGATATCCCACGCTTCGAGTCATAACTTGAGGCTTATGAAAGAATTATCGTGTTTTTTATGGTAAGAACCTAAACTGGCTATTTACTTTGAGATGTTTGGATGTATATCGTGTCTAGTAAAACTGTATTATATTTTCAGCTTATATCTATACTACAAATGAAATAAATTCTACAAACAAAAAGTGTAGAGGATCCAAACAATTAATATGAGAACTTAACAGAGGGATTGTTTTTTATTTATTATAGAACATGTATCAATGAACAATTCAAAACAGTTCAAAATCAATGATTTAAGTAAATAAGTTTGTGTGGATTATTTAGTTAGTTTGTGTGGCACTAAAACGCTTCTTGTTTCAAAACGAAAATAGTGATTCTCACACTAACCTTCTTATTTTGAGCAATTGCTTTTGGTAAAAGTAATGGAAAAATTGGTAAATTTCTCCCCGACGAAATAAGGATCAAAATCACAATTTAATATTTCTTTGAAGCATTTTCAGTGCGTATATTTATTTAAGAAACCCAATTGCAGGCACGGCCAGGAAGAGGAATGAGATATTTTTAAGTAGTGAGTATCGACAGCTGTCAGGAAGAAACTGCTTCCTGATGTTTGAATGTAGGAGAAATATTTCTGCAGATGTATCCCTAAGCATATGTTCGTTTCGAAGTTTTATGTATAACATTTTCATCTTTCTTTAAATATGTTTGAGAACGATAATTAGAAAATATCAGAAATTAGCACAGGCAGGCTATTACTTGAAATAGTTTTTGGGAAGTTCAGTAAAAAATAATAGAAGCTACAATAAAGTATATTCAACACAGCTACTGAGTTAAAAGCGTATATAAGCTATTTAATAACTCCATGGGGTTTAATAATTGCAATATAAACTTTTCATCAATTGTCAGGACATTGATTACGTGTAGAATCTTTAATTACACAAATTCTCTACTTCTAATTACTTTCTCACCTCAAATTCTAAAATAGCTCTTGTAATTTTTTTTTACAGCATGTATTGTTTCTATAATTAATTTCTTATCGTTACATTTGCCGCTACAAACAAGATTTTAGACTTATTAAAAAGTATCAAAATTAATAAACGATTCATTTGCGAACATTTTCAACTATAAATTATCCACCAAGGTGTGGTTAATTGTGCTAAAAGCTTTTCAATGTCTGATAACATCAGAGTATTTCTGCGGTGTGCTCGTTAAATTCTTATTGCTATTAAAATATAACAAGTTAACAAAACTGTATTTATGTAAAGAAAAAAAATTATTTACATTTTATTGATGATTTAATTTTAACAACATAACTTTAAATAATTATAGTCTATTATACTACACTTCCATTGTATATTATTTTGTTTGAAGGATTTTAAAGAAAACAATACAACCCTGATCGTGTTATTAGGCCTAAATAACTTCAAATCAATTTAACCCATGAACGACTATGGAAAAGATAATGCGATTTGTATCCAAAATGGACTTCACTTGGTACCGAACTTTCAGATTTGTAGGCAAATACTCCAACCTCTCAAATACCCAGATCATGATCTATACTGGTTGGGTCCAGTACTACAGTATATACAATAACATAATATTTAAGAGTTTCTTCGTGTATGGAATACAAGCTGTGATAAATAAAATCCAAGCTGTATTATATAGAATCCAATATATTACAACCAAACCTCACGACACGTTTCGCTTATTGCTGACATCAAAAGCAATAACCGCAAGAGATATTCTGACTGGTTGTCACTGTATTGCTAGGTTGGCTTGACACGTATCTGTTCAATATACATTATACTACACAATGTAAATATAGCAACTCTATACAATTAAGAATTTACACATAACATATCTTGATTTAGATTCATTTTTTAAAGACACAAATACTAAGCTCATCCCTGAGTGCTTGGTGTGATTAAATGACATACAATAACCAGATTTACTAATTTATTTACACGTCATCGTAAATTTTTCTCATATTTAATCCTACTAGTCAACGAAAAAAATACATTCTAGAAATTATTTGGGGGATATCTAAAACGTGTAAACAATATTTTGTCTTTAAGTTTTCTCAAAGTGCTTTTCTTACGTCTTAAATTTACCTTATGAATGAATATATCAAAATTTGAAATATGGAACGGATTGTATATTAAACTGTCTCCAGATGGAATTGTTCAAATATAATATAAAATGTGTGTTAAATAATGTAGTATAAATTAACTATATTTTTTTATGAATTGACCTATTTTACACTCCTTAAAAGGGAACATCACGATAATACAACAGATAGGAACAACCAAACAGCAATATCTACTCACTGGTGGGTTGTATATTATCATACATGAGAACCATTTGTAACACAATTAGTACAACATGGTGTAGGGTGGCTTAATTAATGACATCATACATTACTATTGGTTATACGAACCGTTCATATAGCTAAGAAGGGAAAATCACCATATTACAACAGATAGGAACAACCAAACAGCAATATCTACTCTCAGGTGGGTTGTATATTATCATACATGAGAACCATTTGTAACACAATTAGTACAACATGGTGTAGGGTGGCTTAATTAATGACATCCATACATTACTATTGGTTATACGAACCGTTCATATAGCTAAGAAGGGAAAATCACCATATTACAACAGATAGGAACAACCAAACAGCAATATCTACTCACTGGTGGGTTGTATATTATCATACATGAGAACCATTTGTAACACAATTAGTACAACATGGTGTAGGGTGGCTTAATTAATGACATCCATACATTACTATTGGTTATACGAACCGTTCATATAGCTAAGAAGGGAAAATCACCATATTACAACAGATAGGAACAACCAAACAGCAATATCTACTCACTGGTGGGTTGTATATTATCATACATGAGAACCATTTGTAACACAATTAGTACAACATGGTGTAGGGAGGCTTAATTAATGACACTATACATTACTATTGGTTATACGAACCGTCCATATAGCTAAGAAGGGAACATCACCATATTACAACAGATAGGAACAACCAAACAGCAATATCTACTCACTGGTGGGTTGTATATTATCATACATGAGAACCATTTGTAACACAATTAGTACAACATGGTGTAGGGAGGCTTAATTAATGACACTATACATTACTATTGGTTGAACGAACCGTTCATATAGCTAAGAAGGGAAAATCACCATATTACAACAGATAGGAACAACCAAACAGCAATATCTACTCACTGGTGGGTTGTATATTATCATACATGAGAACCATTTGTAACACAATTAGTACAACATGGTGTAGGGTGGCTTAATTAATGACATCATACATTACTATTGGTTATACGAACCGTTCATATAGCTAAGAAGGGAAAATCACCATATTACAACAGATAGGAACAACCAAACAGCAATATCTACTCTCAGGTGGGTTGTATATTATCATACATGAGAACCATTTGTAACACAATTAGTACAACATGGTGTAGGGTGGCTTAATTAATGACATCATACATTACTATTGGTTATACGAACCGTTCATATAGCTAAGAAGGGAAAATCACCATATTACAACAGATAGGAACAACCAAACAGCAATATCTACTCACTGGTGGGTTGTATATTATCATACATGAGAACCATTTGTAACACAATTAGTACAACATGGTGTAGGGTGGCTTAATTAATGACATCATACATTACTATTGGTTATACGAACCGTTCATATAGCTAAGAAGGGAAAATCACCATATTACAACAGATAGGAACAACCAAACAGCAATATCTACTCTCAGGTGGGTTGTATATTATCATACATGAGAACCATTTGTAACACAATTAGTACAACATGGTGTAGGGTGGCTTTATTAATGAAATCATACATTACTATTGGTTGAACGAACCGTTCATATAGCTAAGAAGGGAAAATCACCATATTACAACAGATAGGAACAACCAAACAGCAATATCTACTCTCAGGTGGGTTGTATATTATCATACATGAGAACCATTTGTAACACAATTAGTACAACATGGTGTAGGGTGGCTTAATTAATGACATCCATACATTACTATTGGTTATACGAACCGTTCATATAGCTATGAAGGTAACATCACCATAATACAACAGATAGGAACAACCAAACAGCAATATCTACTCTCAGGTGGGTTGTATATTATCATACATGAGAACCATTTGTAACACAATTAGTACAACATGGTGTAGGGTGGCTTAATTAATGACATCCATACATTACTATTGGTTATACGAACCGTTCATATAGCTATGAAGGGAACATCACCATATTACAACAGATAGGAACAACCAAACAGCAATATCTACTCTCAGGTGGGTTGTATATTATCATACATGAGAACCATTTGTAACACAATTAGTACAACATGGTGTAGGGTGGCTTAATTAATGATATCCATACATTACTATTGGTTATACGAACCGTTCATATAGCTAAGAAGGGATAATCACCATATTACAACAGATAGGAACAACCAAACAGCAATATCTACTCTCAGGTGGGTTGTATATTATCATACATGAGAACCATTTGTAACACAATTAGTACAACATGGTGTAGGGTGGCTTAATTAATGACATCATACATTACTATTCGTTATACGAACCGTTCATACAGTTAACACGCTGGTTTTATTGGATGTTCAGTTGTATGATTTTATTTTGTTACACAAAACCTGTGAAGGTTGTAAATAAAATACTTAAACGCTCTAAAATAAATGTTGCAAACATTTAATAAATCCAGTTATGAACTTTTGTTAATGATTTGTTTGTAGAACGTTTGTATTTGCATACACACTTTATGTAAATATAATACACTCTATGAAAGTAATTCGTACAAAAAAAGTTAACAAAAAAACAACTCACAATCAACAAAATCATCTGATAATTAACAAAACGTCACAGAAAATAGCTCTTTAAAAAATATTTTCATGAAAGACCTGGAAAACATACAACAACACAACCGAATAATTAAACCCTGAAATTTTGCAAAGATGTACCGATTATTCTAGACAAAAGCTTATGGAATTCATTCTCGAAATGTCTTGAAACAAATTTTACTCCAAAAAATACTATAATAAAATAATTAGTTAGAGTAATTTATCCTATGTCGAAGTCAGTCAACAAGATACACCAGAGCCGCCTCCATGGCGCTACATGGACGTCTCATGTATATTGATGTAGAGTATCCAGTGTATACATTACTGTATAGTCATATACATAAGACTCCAAATCACTTTTAACATTTTCTCTTATTTTTTAATAACAAATTAAGACGAGTTCCTCATGGCTAGTGATAAAAAATACGAATGTCGTTTAATCACAAAAAGACTTTTATTCATTCATTTTTTTATATTTCAATTTTGAATGCACGTTTTTTGGTATGTGCAACCATATTAGGAAATTCCACAATATTTTATTGAATGTAGATATGAGAAATATACTATAAAATACTCTTCATTCGTAGTATTGAATGATCTCGCTGGTATAGTTGAGTAGAGACACTTTTGTTAAGAAAAACTCAATTTATTTACACGTTACACGTTTACAACATTATCAGTTTTCATTACAGTTTTAATCAAGTTTAAGGGAAATGGCTTTCCATTTTAAGGTGAATATTGAGGGAATAAAGTTTGTTTAATCCCTAAATAGTAGTTATGCAAATAAACACACAGTTTGGTTACCTCTCCCAAGCGTTATGTATCGTCTGTATTCACAGCAAACTATTATGCTATGTTTCTTATACGGTATATAACTACTTTGGCTGTTTAAGACTTAAAACGTATTTTACTTGGAATATATCCTGATCCAACGAAAATAACGACAAGATGTAAAACTATACGTAATATTGGGTTTGCAATGATTTTGTGGTAAAACTATCAATCAAATGGTAAAATATCAATGGAACAAAACTCCTTATGAATCAATAGTTTCATGAGTAATAAATAACAGGTTGAAGTGTGAAGTCGTGCTTGTATGTCAAAACTTGGTCCAACTCATCTTCACACGACTCAAACTAACTTGAACAACTTGTCTTGTCCTCGGATGAAACAATATTTAGACAGTCTAACTTTGTCCATCTATATCATCGTATAATTTGAAGACAATATATAGGAAACCTGATCTGTTAAAGCACTTCTTATATTCTGAAGTTCCAAGTTCAAATCAAAACAATTGCGAATAGCTTTTAGTATTGCATAGTTTCATGCGAAAAAAGCCTTTCCTAATTTAAGATTTCATTCCACCAAAAGCCAGACGTACATAGAATGTGTTATTATTTACATATAGAAAAAGGGTGATTAATTATATGTTAGTTATGATTTTCTGCATATTGTTTGATAAGAAGCTTTCTTAATTTGATTTAGTAGTTTGAAAATGGGACGTTCCTTTAATCAAGAAAGTAGAATTAAACTAAGTGATGGACCAAAAGGTCCTTTAAATACTGATCTAGGAATTTATTATCGCTTAGTTTCACATCTTTGAATACAACTGACAGACCCACAGTAAGAACTATTTTGGTGTAAAATCCATCATAAGAATCTACCGACAAAAGTTTACGTATGCAAGTAGCTTGTAGGCTTTAATGTACAAATAAACAAAAACCTCCACTACACATATAATATGTATGAATACAATGAGCTGCTAAAAAAGCTTTCAACTTATTAATTATTAAAGCAACGCGTTTCGTTTGTTTTTACGTACAATGTAATAGGTTGGTGTTTCTATGAGCGAATAGGATACAGTTTGAGTAATTATGTCTATGTAATTACTAGTTTATTTCCCATTTATATGGACATAACCATAACTCAACCATTTGAACCTCTGTTCATATCCTTTTACAGAAAGAAATCCTGACCTCTACTTAATGTTTGAACAAATCCTACAAAGATGTATCTCTAGGCTTTCATCCCTCAAGACATTGATAACCTACTTGTTATGTACAGTCACGACGTTCTCGCATCTCTCTGCCTTGATAGATAACACAACTACTCAGACAAGACTTGCTAAAACTCCTTCTAAACTTCATAAACTTTGTGATATTGGAATAATCAAAGGTATAATTTGATTAATTTATACATTTAATTATCAGTTAATCATTTATTTGTCACATGATACTGAGTTTTTCCGATGTGGTACGTTACTGACACTGTACGATGTACTTAACATGTTTCTTGACGTACAGTTCAATGTTAGAAATAACAATATGCTTATTTTAATTTAATATAATTATTTTACTGAATATCTATTTTAGTGGTCTACCTGGTAACCAAGGAGTAAATTTTAGCCCGGCTAGGTAAAATAGTTTGGAGGTTTTATGAAAATGCCACTAATGATTGTGTGACTCAATATTTACAAGAAAGAATCGTGCAAACGTATTTAACTTTTTACAAAATATAGTATTAATGTTGTATATGTATTTAATATAGATTTAAATTAATTAAAAACTATATATAAAGATTGAAAATAACATAAAAATACATTTATTTTTCTATTACATTTTCTTTCTATAAATCGGATGAAACAATATTTAGACAGTCTAACTTTGTCCGTCCATATCATCTTATCATTTTATGACAACATATAAGAAACCTGATCTGTTAAAGCACGGGTCTTATATTCTGATGTTCCAAGTTCAAATCAAAACAATTGCGAATAGCTTTTAGTATTGTATAGATTCATGCGAAAAGAGCCTTTCGTAATTTGAGAATTCATTCCACCAAAAGCCATACGTACATAGAGTGTGTAATGATATTGACATATACATTTTCTTTCTATAAATTCCTTTCATGTTGGGAATTATTTAATCATATACCTTCTTTAAAATAAACATTAATAAAAACAAGAATAAAAGATGTTATGTTTGATAAAGATTTTGAAATCCAAGGTCAGTCACAAATCTATAGGTACAAAGATGAAATCATAACAGAAACATTTATAATAATGTATAAAAAGATAGAAGAACCAAGTTAAGATACCTGACGACACGGCAGGAATTTCATAACGTGGTTATTTCACTAAGAGTTTTTACTTCCACGTAGAGTTTCTCTACACAAGAGGTGAAGAATGACTTCACTGTTAAGAACTCCTTATTTATTAGTCCTTTAATTTTGAATAATATTCGAAAATACTACACAGGCTAAAAAATAAGACGTCAGGGTTAATGTGGATAGTTTTTTACTTAAATAAGGTTGTTGATGTGTGTTTAATTCCTCCTACATTGATATGTCATATTGTCGGATTTGGAGTAACGTAGGATACCAATTAAAAGTTATCGGTCATAGGAGTACAACGCATATGCAAGTTTTAACATTATAATTTCCCTGCATAGAAAAATCAGATTGCTAAGCATGATCGAATGCATTGTCAATTTAACAAACTATAGAAACGAAAATTAGTCTAATTATAAAAAAAAACACTATAAACTACCCAGTAGTATTCAGTGCTGAGATTTGTATAAATTTTTATTTGGAACTTTTTACTCACATCTGGTTAGGAGATTGGAGTTGGTAACTTACTGTGAGTAAAAGAAAACTTTTATCGTAACAAAGCCTGTATGCAAACTAAAAGTTATAAAATGGTAATCCGGTCTAAATAGGTAGAATATTTATCGATTTTAATTCACCTTTACCCTCTAATACGTTCCTATTTCCTGCAAGACTAACCTAATTTTGTTTCAATGAGATTCAACGTACACAGGGTTCGAAGGGTATGGGATAGGAATTGGAACTTATAGTAGTGTAAACTGTTTGTAATTGAAAAATCTAAAGAGGTAAACGAACTTGGTCTGCAGGATTGCCGTGGTGGGGGTATTTTAACTTTATACTGTTAAACTAACAACCATTATACCTCCATTGCAGCCATCGGCACCACCATATAAACTAATGAGACATTTATTAGAATAATCTATGTATTTAATATAACTTCAAAATCTAATTATTTTAGAATGTGACAAGTAAACTGTGTGGCAACATATAAGCAAATTGACAACGTGACAAAAATATCTTACTAGTTTATGTGAAAGGTTGTAAATCTGAAGCTTTCACGGGAGTAATTCATGCAAAGCTCAGTAAAGCCTATTACAACAAATCCAGGACACAGCCGACGTTGTTGCTCAATGATCCTTTTTGTTAGAACAATAAACTAATTGTTAACTAATTTATTTCCACAGGATTCTTTTTGTATTGTATTTACAAGTTTCCTTAGCATTATGATGTGGTTATTGTTTGTAAGGACTTATTTTTTTACGTGGTTTAAAAAAGCGTTATAAATATTTTTCCGAGGTTACATTGAATTTTTCTTACAAGGAATAAACTATTATCATGTTCCATGGCTAGACCTGGGACAAATTTGCTTTTTAGTTTTGTATGTGTGAGTGTTCGTTAGCACGATAACTTGAGTAAGAAGGACATTTTTTAATTGGCAATAAAAACCCTTTATTTTATCGTGTTTGTTTACCGTGTTTGATGTTTACCAGTACGGAGAAAGCAGTTTTAACAATAAAGCACAATAATATCAATTTAGTTTTACCAGTTGGTAGCCTTAGTTGTTTTGTGCATTTTTAGCTGTTAGTTTAAGAATATTTTATTCCATTTAATTAATATTTTCATGTTTTGAACTTATCATCAGTTTCCAATATTTATAAAACATACACATTTCAGATTAACGGTTACTTTAATTTTATTATTTACGTTTTACAGCTAACTGACTACTTAAATTATACATATTTGTATACTACTATGTGTTCTACTATTTACACTAATGCTAATTATAATAAACTTAAATTTTGGTGTGGGATTAGTCATTTTAGAGGTATATTTATCTTATTACAAATTATCTTAGGGTTCATCCTATTGTATTGTAATCTAATCATAGATCTAGAATGTGCCTATCTAATTAACGTAACAATTAATTGCAATGTAATACGAGAACTTGATTATAATTCCAACTCAAGTCTAGAATTGCAATATACTATGGCACTAAACAAAGTGTATATTCTTAAGAACATATCCCTTAAGATAGACTCCTAATTATAACTGTAAGTCGTGCTAAGCAAGCGGTGTGCTTCTTTCATTCCGCCACTTTTTAATTGATGGCATTTGATGGTAGTTTTAAAATATATTCTCTGTATAAATGTGTTTGAAATATCATTCCCACCCCTTAGCATACCAATTATTTTATCACATACAGTAGTGTTTGATATTCAATAGTATTCCAATTTAAACATTTCATTAATTTTTCCAAATATAAAAATATTGATAACTATTATTAGCTAAACGTAATTTGTGATAGTTAAAGTGTTCTGCTTTTTTGTCAGCTGGTTGAATTACCTAGTGAGTAAAGATTAATTAAGTTTAAAGTTACAATACTAGTCAAGAAACATCCAGAACGTATAGGGTCTATATTATCCTTATAGAGCTGCTCTTAAACCGTGTGACTAAGAAGATGTATAAAGTAATTTTATATATTTAATATTAAAATATACATATCGTGGAGATAATAGGTGATATATTATTACTTACATTTGACTATGACCTTTCTGTAACTTGCAATTATTTGATCGCCAACATACAACAATGTCCACAACAAACAGCTGTGTAAAGAGTCCAACTCGAATCTAAAGATCAAAGAACATGAGACTTTATTACGGTTAGAAAGGGTTTTCCAATTCACACGTGTGCAGCGTACAAACCAGCTGTTTGTACAATTGCAAATATCTTCATCAGGCTCAGAAATTGGGGGTTTGAATTCTAATGTATTAGACAGTTTAGCAGATTTAAAAAATAAATTAATTTGTTGCATAGATTAAAGTGGAGAGAGTTTTTTTCTCAACTTAATCTGACTAGAAGACCATAATGTTTTTTTTAGGTGGACGATTAAATATTGCATAACCAATTTGTACTGTATCGAACTGCATATTAAGTCACAAGAATTTAAATGCAGCCGTCAAATCAAAAGACCTGTGCTCTCACAAACAAACGAGACGTACTTAACATTTCCATAATTATTTGGAATTTAACAAATCATCATTTATGTCTAACAAACCTGAACAGATCATCTCACACAACATCATCATTCTGTACCAACTTTTGCTTTCTTATCAGGCATACAATACTTATACAATGTGTCTTTGTATGGATGTAAAAAAAATTAAAAACACAGTCAAAAAGTTTTGAAATAATATTTAGCAGAATCACACGCAGCCAAAATGCTTTTATTGAAAATCATTATTAGGAAATTAGTTTAGTTTTGCACGTCAAACAATATTTAAAACAAAATTCATTAAAGAGTAAATAGTTAAGGTTTCTTATCATCACACCTAATATAAAATATGATACAATTTTGATGGGATTAGATCGAGAAATAATCAAAAGAAAAGCATAATTTGTTTTTTATAATGTGCTTAAAAAACATTACATTGTCATATTATCATAGTGATAGTATATCTACAAATAATTTTTAATGTGTAAAAGACTTACAAATCATAATAATTAACTTATAATGAGATAAAATAATTTCAATCACTATAATAATTGGATAGGTTGTTTTTATGGTTGTTGCCACAAAATTCTGTATAGAAGGCAGAAAAAAGGTTTTTATCTTCACTTAATTACAGCTCTGTCAAACACTATAAACAATAACTCCATGAAAACTAACTTTAGCAGTAAACCACAAACTATGTGTGTCATGAGGAATTCTAAACAACCCGCCTATGGGATCAGTGTTTGTAAAATGTGCTTTTAACTGGCTTATCTCACCAACACAGTAAGAGGGTTAGTTTCCTAGTATTTAAAAACCCTTAAACCGATTTAAATAACATACAGTATGGTTCAGCCTTACAATCAAGTAACTGAACACAACATAGCACATGGTTTTTGCAAAATTCCATTTTTAAACCCGTTGCTATATTTTTTAATTGGAAAATAAATCTATATAATCAAAATCACAATCAAACTAATTACAAAGTATCGTTATACCAATATCTTATTTAACTTTTGTATTTTTAAGTCAAATGTAATTTTTCTTCCTATATTACATAACATGACATATTACTTTAAAATTGTCGCTTCTTAAGGTTAGGAACCTTTAACATTTTCTGTAGCTTTTAAAGACATACTCTGATTGAAAACTTCTTGGAAACAAATACATCTAAACTTCTCCCCGCAATGCTTCAGGAATATGTCTCTAAATAATATAAATATTAAGTCAAGTAAAAAAATGATGAAAATATATTAAAAATGTTTTAAAATTATTTGAAAAACGTATACTCTTAGTTATTATGTTAAACGTCGTATTGGAACATATGCATGTTAATTATATCTTTATAAATTTTAGCACATTATTATTTTATAAGAGTTCAGAGGTCTTCTCTGATACGGTTTTCTGATTATATCCCATTACAATTTGTAAGAATGAAATGAATAACTTTAAATTACAAGGAGATAACATTGTAGAAATTAAATTTTCAATTTGAAAATTTTATTTTAGATAATAATTTCTATACATTTTTAAAAGATACGATGATGAAAATATAAGGTATTGGAAATCCTGGGTTTTATTTTGTAAGAGCAAGACGTTCTGAGTTTCAACTTACTTTAGTAGGACAGGTCGGGACATGTACACGGCGTGCTTATTAAAACTGGTGTACTGTCTTACTTCCAAAAGGTATTTACTACACTCACAGTTACTGTTTTACTTGTTTTCTTTGTATAAAACTTAATTAAGATACATCCTGTTAGGATATACTATACAGAATCAATTGAGCGGATACATCCTGAAGTTGCATTTATAACGACAAACCCGTCTGGAATTACATATTTCGTCATTAGAGAATAATTACAGACCAAACAACCTTATCATCCAATAGTATTACAACAAACCAGGTTGCTTTTCAGTACAGTATTTCACAGCCTTTAAAAGTGATATGGTAAAACCTCAATAACTCGACATCCATTAACTCAACCACAACTTACAGGGTGCACAAAAAAAAATTTTTGAACATTTAGTTTTAATTTTTGAATATTCCACATTTCTTTCAAGATTGTTTACTTAATATGTAAAAATACCACTTGCAAGTAATAAATAAATGTAATCTGTGTAAAAGTTAGTCTGTTATGTATTCATTTACTAAAACCAATCCACAACTCCCAAACACAACAATCTCTGGGACCACAAATTGTCCAGTTAGTTAGCTTTTTTTAGAGTGCATGGTTCTCAATTTCTATAAAATATATATTTTTTTGAATTTTATATTCTTCTTGCATTACGCCATTATATTTCTTCACTTCAAAATTTTTTATGCCTAAAAGTATAACGTCTATTTATTTTTAAGTTGTATTTAGGTTTCTCCATAATTGTGGATCCAAACATTAAATTAAACACGCTTTACCACTAAGTATTTTTGGAAATAAAGCAAATAACACCTATTTTTATCATATCAATTGTATGGAAAAACAGATCAATCACTGGCTAAAACGAAGGAGAACAAATTATAGAACGTTACCAAACAATTAACAGACACGAAAAGCCTTTTACGCTCAATAGCTCAATCCTAATGGATTAACTTGGCGTGAAAATGTACGTGTTTCTCTGGGCTTTTCCACCAATTGGAACTGTTTTCACACCATAAATTGCTTACAAAGTGTCTCAGATGTTTTAAAGGTTATGTTCTGGTATTTAGCAAATGCACTTATAGGGAATATGCTATTACAGTTGGTGGCACAAAGGAACCTAGACTTGGGACCAATTTATTTGTTAATTTTTCGTTACTATGTATTCGTAATATTTATTAACTTTTTTTCAAAAAAATCCTCGTATACTTATGAACAATAACATACCTTAAAAATATCTATGAAAATATTACAGCTTCAAATTTCTACCGTTACACACTATTTATTGAATCTAATCTATACATCTTATAGCCTTTTCATTTTTTTAAATATGAAATTAAATAAAATTTTTAATTATATCATCAACTGATTTTATATTAAGTAAAACATATCATTATTTTCGTTTTACACCTATCAACTTAATGTGTAATCAATTTGTACAACCCTTAGTTTATTTTAGAATAATCTTATAGCAATGGTAGAACTGACCAAATTAAACGTGGGGTGTTATGTACACATAAGATTGTAATTAATTAATAGTACCAGAAGACCCTCATCACAGTAATAGCTACTAAAGGTCAAGAGGTTATCACACCCACAGGGATTAAGCCATTACAGTATTAGATTATACTAACAGTAGTACTATATTATTATTATATCATTACTTAATTTTAAATACCTCTTTAATGCTATTCCTTCCATATGTAAGCAGCTATGTTAGACATGCTTACCCATATATCAAAATGAGGGATTAACAGGTAGTTAATAAACTGAATGAAAATGGTATTGCCCTTCGATAACAATAATTTATATAATAATTTGTCAAATTAATATCAATTAATCCTGGATAAGATTGAGTTTTTTACGTGCAGTGTATGTATGAAGGTTTACATGAGATAAATCTAATTGAAGCGTTTTGTTGTTGTGACACTTGGACATTCTTATAATCATTGATTACATTGTTATTAGCAGATAAATAAAGTCCATCAAATGATGGATGCATGACTAACTCTAATAGAAAAGCTCGAATCAACAATCAATAAGGGATTCCTACTCTATAAGTTCATAAACTGGGAGATTTTTAGTTCAGGTCGCCTTTGTTACCAAGGAAGATTTAGTCCACGTCAAATGCCTTCTGCGATCCGCTACACATCACAACTTCCAGTAAGAATTTATTGGCGAAAATATTCAGTACATACAGTTTCTTGTTTTATAATCAAACAGGATGTGTCTATCGTCAAGTTAATATTACATGTTCCGTCCAGAACAAAGATTGAATACAAATATAAAAAACAAAATAATGTTCTCTCCTGTTTCTCAACTTATCTTATCTGTTGTCTCGAAAATGGCTAATGTATTGTTACATTAGTTTATCCTGCAAAGGTAATGTAGCAAGACAATGGTAGTGTCTAATCTGTTCTCTCAACAATGGCTAATGTATCGTAGAGACACACAACATTAGTTTATCCTGCAAAGGTAATGTAGCAAGACAATGGTTGTGTCTAATCTGTTCTCTCAACAATGGCTAATGTATCGTAGAGACACACAACATTAGTTTATCCTGCAAAGGTAATGTAGCAAGACAATGGTTGTGTCTAATCTGTTCTCTCAACAATAGCTAATGTATCGTAGAGGCACACAACATTAGTTTATCCTGCAAAGGTAATGTAACAAGACAATGGTTGTGTCTAATCTGTTCTCTCAACAATGGCTAATGTATCGTAGAGACACACAACATTAGTTTATCCTGCAAAGGTAATGTAGCAAGACAATGGTAGTGTCTAATCTGTTCTCTCAACAATGGCTAATGTATCGTAGAGACACACAACATTAGTTTATCCTGCAAAGGTAATGTAGCAAGACAATGGTTGTGTCTAATCTGTTCTCTCAACAATAGCTAATGTATCGTAGAGACACACAACATTAGTTTATCCTGCAAAGGTAATGTAGCAAGACAATGGTTGTGTCTAATCTGTTCTCTCAACAATAGCTAATGTATCGTAGAGGCACACAACATTAGTTTATCCTGCAAAGGTAATGTAGCAAGACAATGGTTGTGTCTAATCTGTTCTCTCAACAATGGCTAATGTATCGTAGAGACACACAACATTAGTTTATCCTGCAAAGGTAATGTAGCAAGACAATGGTAGTGTCTAATCTGTTCTCTCAACAATGGCTAATGTATCGTAGAGACACACAACATTAGTTTATCCTGCAAAGGTAATGTAGCAAGACAATGGTTGTGTCTAATCTGTTCTCTCAACAATAGCTAATGTATCGTAGAGGCACACAACATTAGTTTATCCTGCAAAGGTAATGTAACAAGACAATGGTTGTGTCTAATCTGTTCTCTCAACAATGGCTAATGTATCGTAGAGACACACAACATTAGTTTATCAATGTAGCAAAACAATGGTTGTGTCTAATCTGTTCTCTCAACAATAGCTAATGTATCGTAGAGGCACAACATTAGTTTATCCTGCAAAGGTAATGTAGCAAGACAATGGTTGTGTCTAATCTGTTCTCTCAACAATGGCTAATGTATCGTAGAGACTCACAACATTAGTTTATCCTGCAAAGGTAATGTAGCAAGACAATGGTTGTGTCTAATCTGTTCTCTCAACAATGGCTAATGTATCGTAGAGACACACAACATTAGTTTATCCTGTAAAGGTAATGTAGCAAAACAATGGTAGTGTCTAATCTGTTCTCTCAACAATAGCTAATGTATCGTAGAGACACACAACATTAGTTTATCCTGCAAAGGTAATGTAGCAGGACAATGGTTGTGTCTAATCTGTTCTCTCAACAACAGCTAATGTATCGTAGAGACACACAACATTAGTTTATCCTGCAAAGGTAATGTAGCAAGACAATGGTTGTGTCTAATCTGTTCTCTCAACAATGGCTAATGTATCGTAGAGGCACAACATTAGTTTATCCTGCAAAGGTAATGTAGCAAGACAATGGTTGTGTCTAATCTGTTCTCTCAACAATGGCTAATGTATCGTAGAGGCACACAACTTTAGTTTATCCTGCAAAGGTAATGTAGCAAGACAATGGTTGTGTCTAATCTGTTCTCTCAACAATGGCTAATGTATCGTAGAGGCACAACATTAGTTTATCCTGCAAAGGTAATGTAGCAAGACAATGGTTGTGTCTAATCTGTTCTCTCAACAATGGCTAATGTATCGTAGAGACACACAACATTAGTTTATCCTGCAAAGGTAATGTAGCAAGACAATGGTTGTGTCTAATCTGTTCTCCCAACAATAGCTAATGTATCGTAGATACACACAACATTAGTTTATCCTGCAAAGGTAATGTAGCAAGACAATGGTTGTGTCTAATCTGTTCTCTCAACAATGGCTAATGTATCGTAGAGACACACAACATTAGTTTATCCTGCAAAGGTAATGTAGCAAGACAATGGTTGTGTCTAATCTGTTCTCCCAACAATAGCTAATGTATCGTAGATACACACAACATTAGTTTATCCTGCAAAGGTAATGTAGCAAGACAATGGTTGTGTCTAATCTGTTCTCCCAACAATAGCTAATGTATCGTAGATACACACAACATTAGTTTATCCAACAAAGGTAATGTAGCAAGACAATGGTTGTGTCTAATCTGTTCTCTCAACAATGGCTAATGTATCGTAGAGACACACTACATTAGTTTATCCTGCAAAGGTAATGTAGCAAGACAATGGTTGTGTCTAATCTGTTCTCTCAACAATGGCTAATGTATCGTAGAGACACACAACATTAGTTTATCTTGCAAAGGTAATGTAGCAAGACAATGGTTGTGTCTAATCTGTTCTCTCAACAATGGCTAATGTATCGTAGAGACACACAACATTAGTTTATCTTGCAAAGGTAATGTAGCAAGACAATGGTAGTGTCTAATCTGTTCTCCCAACAATGGCTAATGTATCGTAGAGACACACAACATTAGTTTATCTTGCAAAGGTAATGTAGCAAGACAATGGTAGTGTCTAATCTGTTCTCCCAACAAAGGTTAATGACGTGAAACTCTCATTGTCTGATGAGGTCCTGTAACGAGTATGTGTTAAATTAGGTGGCAGTTCTAATTTATCTTTTAAAAATAGATAGCGTGTAATATTTTAATTTTATAAATTTATAGTTTCGTGTAATTGATGATTTTTTTATGTTTAGGATAGCTGTATTTAGGAATCTTCAATAAAGTATTCAAATGTAAGCAAATCTGGATTTTTTTAACAATAACACTGTTATAGTATATACAAAACCTATGTCTTCACCAATCTTTCGATTAATTTCAAACTAGCTTTACCCGAAAAAAATATTTCTTAAACAAGTAAACCAAATAAATAATTTTAATTTTTCCATTAAATACTTTTGGCATTTTCAGTGCCAATATATATATTTTCCAAAAATCTTTGCTACAACAATAATGCAATATGTGTGATTTAATATGAAAGGTATTTTTGGTGTATTCACAGGGAAACAATGGTTGGAGGTTCTGTGAGAAAACCGGAAGTGGAAACTTCAGTACTTCTCTCACACAGCTACCGGATGTGTGCTGGAGATAGAAATACAAGTCCTTAAGCAACATGTATTGATATTTACACTACTTAACATCATTACAAAACTAAAATAAATGTTATTCAATTGACCAAATTGACAAATAGGTAGTCTCAAATATTCAAATAGTCAAGGGGAAAACCTTGCACTTTTTTTGTTTCAATAACCATTCAGATACGGCTATCAATTTTTTTTTTATCTCTTAAGAAGGAGTAATTGATTTATTAAGTATTTAAACAATTTTAAACAATTAATTAGTTTTTTTGGTAATTTTTAATACAGTGGTTATCTGTGTTTACTTTTTATTTTCATAAATAGGTAAATTGTTTGAACTTACATATAATTTTAATAAATTCACTTCGACTTTTTCAACATTTAGTTTCGATTTAAGCTATAGTTAAATAATAAATTGCAAATTATGTCCAAACTAACATTAAACACTATTTCACATTCATCGCCTTTACTTTCTCAAAACACGCCAGGTAGTTTGAAACACTCGTATATTGTTGTCAATCCCTTACAACATTCACTGTAAACGTTTACAACACCATAACCTTACGATAAAACGGACGATATCCCACGCTTCGAGTCATAACTTGAGGGTTATGAAAGAATTATCGTGCTTTTTATGGTAAGAACCTTAACTGGCTATTTGGTTCTCGGTTATTTCTTAAGAACTTCACGCTTAATATATTCTGTGCTACGTTCAGTTAAAATATTTAGAAGCTACATAGAATTGATATTTAGAAGCTACGTAGAGCTTCTTCTAAAAGAAAATATTTAAAAATTATTACTTTTGTTTTGGACTGTACACAAATTATATGTAATAAATAAAAAAGTGTTTAGCAGAAACTAATCTAATGTTAATTCAACATGTAACTGTGTAAATATATGTTATCAAATAAATAAATTATATTTCTAAACAGTAAAATGTCTTGTTACGAGAATAGTGATAATGTTTCCCTACCAAATTGCATACATGGATTCGTTTCTCTCCTTTTAAAACAGATAAAATTACATAAATGATTTGCTCTCCTACAACTGAATGGAACTTTAAATTACGATTCTACCTCTTATAAAAAATAAAACTAGCTCAAAAACCCTCTTCTTCCAAGTTTTGGGTCATATAATGTTGTCATTAAATTTACATGATCCTATGAAAATTACTATAGGAAGTTTAAAATTACGTAACAATATGTTTTATGGGAAGTACAAAGGTCATACAATATTCCAAATAGATATACCAATACAAACATTAAATTTGTGTAAATAACTGCAATATTTTACAATGACGGCGATTAATTTATAAGAACACCTTACGTGGTTGTCTTAAAGTCCTCCGGAGTTTGTTTGAATGTACTCAGATAAATATTATATTAGGGACATTCAATTCCGCAATTGTTCACTTAGCATTTAAGACAACATTACAGATATTGTTTATTTAAATATCGAGTCCGCCCTAAACATAATGTTCACAAATTCGCTAATGGTTAAGTTTGTTAATTACAATTCGTGATGAAACCTGTGTATAGAAAAACCCACTTCAAGTGTGAACATGTTTTTGAAAGTCAACTCAACTCTCAAGTCATCTCTCGAGAAAGTGGTCCTGTTGCAGCTTGCCAGCGTGAATAAGTAATTCTGTTTACTCCCGGGGAAACAGGAAATAGAATAACAATGAGGTTATTGATATGGATTGCAATTTATAACTCACAAAAGAAACAGTTAAATAGCTCATTTCTTGGTTTTTCTTTGACAACCATGAACAGTTATGAGGCTTTAGTACTTATTTTGAGATTAAAGGACTAACCACCAAGTTTTGCGAAAAGTTAAATGTAAGCCTCTATCTAATATTAGCAAAATTATTATTATTGTAGGATAAAGAAGGGGACAGTTAAGTACAATCATTCAAAATATACAGAATAGTATTCCCATCCAATTTTATGTTGAATAGATTAAAAATTTGAGGCCAAGAAAATAGAAGAAGTTCAGGACCATCTCACCAGAGGGTACTAGGTACTAGCATTGACTATACACCTCTACGTACTAAAGTCTTGGGTTAGATGAAAATTCAAATCCATGCCAACAGCTGATTGGTTTATCGCTTGACACAGAATGTTGTCATAAGTTGGTCAAAATGTTAACAGTTTGTACCATGTGTTTTTTTTTTTTTTTTTTACATAAAATTGTTACATTGGATGGGAAGTCTAGATAGCTAATACACCTTTCCACACATACCTTAAACGTATGGTAAAGTTATATACGAAATGAAATTTAAATGTCTTATACAAAATAGCCTGTAAAGTCAGATAAAATATTATAAATAAATGCAAAAATAACAGTCAAGTTATAAAAACAATATTGTGTTTCATTTTATATAACCTATTTTATTTATGCTACCAACACACACTCCACACCCTTCAAAACTAACCCTAACGATAAATACTTCAACCAAATATACTAAACATTTGCATTTTTTGACGCACACACGAGACAGTGTGAAAATGTTAAATAAGACAAATATAAAATTGTGTACAGTTAAGAAATTAATTATTTACCTTAAAGGAATTAAATCCTTGTGTTTGTAAACGGTGGGACTAAAAGACAGACTAAGATGTAAAAGCTGTTTTACCTAGACTTCTTTATCGTGACGGTGCATATAAGAGGTTGTGTAAACAAAGAGGTCTTCTTTAACACTTTGTTGTAACTTTTAGCACTTATAGATATTTTTGAGAAAAATGAAACTGCTTATACTTCGAAACAGAATAGTAAGCTACAAATGATGTTTGGACTTTATACTCAATCATAAAACACCCATTAATTTTAGTTATAAACGTTTTAAAGGTAAAAACTAGTCGGTTGAATTTCATAAAAAATAGTTTGTTAATTTTTTTTAGGATGTTAGATATATTATTTACCGTATAATATTAAAAACTGAATCTGAAGTACCTATCTTCAGTCGTAGGTTCGGTGTATTTTCAATATCCATCTATAAACTATAACGATAAAAATATTGGCCTGTCTTAAGGGACACAATTATGAGACGGCACAGCTTCTTCAGAATTTTAGAGACAAATTAACTGACTGGTAAGGACCGCAAAGGATGATCATTTACCATACAACCCATTTTTTTTTCGTTTTGGACCCAAACTTTCAATAATAATCCGAAAACCACCCCGTAGATATGTGGCAAGGAAAGATGGTACATTTAACTAAGAGGTTCACATAAAGAGGTAAGGTTGTATAATTACTGTATTGAATAAATTTAAATACTATTTACACGCGTGCGTTAAAATTAGAATAGTCTTGCATTGGAACTACAGACAAATACATATTTTCTTGACAGAGAATACAATACGAAGCACTATTATTTGGAACTTTAATTAATGTATTTAATACGTAAAATTCCACTACACAAAATTGATTTTAAAAACAGTCAAAATTGTATAAATCAGGGGAGTATAATCGCTTAAATACGTCTTTCAAATAGCTAACGAAAACAAACAAATAGTTTTCTTGCAATAAAAGTGCAGACGATTAAGAACCAAATGGGGGTTTAAATGGGTAACAACAGCTGCTATTGCGTACTTAAAATGAGAAATTGGCTAAGATTAGGTCATTTAGGACCATAATTCTGAAATATCACTGTTAAAACCGTTATTTGTAAAATAAGATCTTACTTTCCTTACCAAATAAAACTATGGAGTAAAAAAATTTAAAAGTAGTTTTTTTACTGAAGGGAAGTTTTGATGGAGCTCTCTTATAAAAATACAAAGTTCTACGCCTAAACCTAGATATAAATATATTGATATAAATAGATATAATACAACAAATAAAGTATTACCTTTATTTTTAGTCCCATTTTAATTTTCATCAAATATTAAAAATAAAAAAAACTATCAAATATTGCAAGGAGGATTTTAGGCCAGAGTCAATTGGTAGTTATATAAAAACTATACAAGAAAAATACTGTTAGATTGCATAAAACGGTCTATTAGTGATTTTTATTTCACCTAAAAGAATGACTACGCAAAGATGGTAGAAGACATTGTATAGCGATGGGCATTTATAATATACGCTTTAATTACCAACAAAGAAGAAGGGTAAATTAGACACGTTTAAAAATATCAATAACTAATAATAATATATTATAACTCACCAATATCCATGAAGCGCATTAACAAATTTGTGTGTTTATTTATATCACAAAATTCAACATCATTCTACAATACATTTTGAGACACTGAATATGGTAATTCTGTCATTTTTTAAGATACGATTAAAAGAAGCTTGAGAGAAGCGGATGCGGAAATATCAAAACTTCTCTCCGCAGTGAAGGAAATTCGTATCTCGGTAGAAATATTGCCTGGTTTCATCTCTGTAGGCTTGTTAAAGTAATTTTACGGCATTAATTAATTCCTTAAGTTTAATTCATAAAAGTGTATGGTTATTGATGGGTGGTGACGCAACATTTTTTATCTCCGTTACCCTAAAGAATTATAAAATAACGTTAACGTTTGTATTTCAAGATTTATTTCCAAACTACGAACCAAAATTTAAAAGAATAACTTATGGAAGAACCAAACTTTGGAGACGTGTAGTATTTATACTGTACTCAAATATTGATTATTACTCCTTCCTAAAGTACATTAACGTGATATTTCTTAGTTTTTCACTATTGCGTGTGAGATGGTTCAGTTAATGCGATGCTTTATACACAAATTTATCCACAAAAAAAAATCTTATTTTCACTTTGGCTGCACACAAAACATCAAAACTACATCATTCAGTTTTTTGTGGTAGTCATTTATATGAGTTCTACAGTAAACTAAATCATTTTCAAACAAAAAGTGAGACAATGTAAACATAACTGCAGTATATTAAACTGAAGTAGCAACTGTTCGTAGGCAAGAGGAATGAAATGTCTTTGGAGGAAATATATATCGACAGCTGACAGGAAGAAACTCCCTCCTGCTTTTTGAAAGAGTACAAATAAATATTTCAACAGATGTACCAGTGGGCATCCGTATGCTTTGAGATTTTGTCTATATTTTTTTAGAATGAAAGCAATATTTTTATCAAACCAATAACAGTAATATTATTTATTATAATTATAAAAAGTTTTTAATCATGTTTTTGGGGATTTTGTTTCATAACCACTAAGCGTACAATATTTCAGTATTTGTTTGTAAGGTAATTATTTGTTTTTAAGGCCTACAAAATGACTTAGAAAGAAATTTTTAAAAAAATTAGCCTATCTGCTATATAGTACTTTTTGTTCCGCTGGACATCAAAAATAAAACAAAATTAGTCCCAGGTCTAGGTCTTGCAGATAGACCTACGATTTTAGCACCTTTTATCAATGGAAAATTCACTAAACGGAACGAAATGCCTTTGTAAAACTTAATAAAGTTGTATTTAAAGAGTCCACCTTCCACATAAATAGTCGAAAATTAAGTAATATCCACATACTGAAAACTTTATTGATTATATAAAATATTCACACCAAGCTTTTAATTAAGTCAAGTGAATTTTACGTCAAATACATTACACACCTTATGTATGTAAGGTTTTTATTTCAAACCTTACAATATGTTTATGTTGTAAATAGAAATGTACATTATATGTCATTGTCAGAAATGTACATGTCATTGTACATTACATAAAATTACGGGCAATTTAACTTTGGATAATCTAAGAGTTGAACCTACACCTTATCAGATTTTTGCTTAGGGAAAACGTAAGTTTGCCTCAACTCAAATGAGCCCTACTTTATATTTGGATAGCGTGTTCTAAAGTTATATCCTGGTCACATAATGGAGGTGTCATTGGCTTTATCAAGATTCGTCTGCTGTCTTGATTTTCGTGTTATCTTCATTTTAGGACACGTGAATAATTCTTCAAAAAGTTTTCACAAAATTAATAACTCACTCTGAAATTTATGATTTAAAAAACTGTATTGTTACAAATACAGTTTAATATAGTATATGCAATTAATGGTACTCTGTTGATTAAGTATGTGTAGTGTATATACTAATAACATGTTCTAAAAAGGATAATGTTCTGAATTAACAAAAGAATTTGCTGCTCAAATTATTATAAAATTTTTGTTTACTCAACAGCTCACAAGCTGTTACAATTAAGACTTTAATTATAATTGCAACTTCAACCTAGATTTTCAGCGGAAATTTACAACGTTTTGTAACTTAAGTTACTTTTACAACCATCTGTAAACTAAGAAACTACTTCTTTTGAAATTGACTAGATTATAGAGTAGGAAATTCAGTCTGTGTGATGATGTTGATACCGAATCACAGAAAACAATTTCTCCGTTCTATGATATGATATGATATGAAATGATATGCAAGAATAATGTCAACTTAAGATTACCCTTGCATTATCCACAGAACAGAGTGCTTACAGTCAAACTTGCGCTTTCAAAAGTGAACAACACAACCATTGATCAAGTTTGATTGGGAAACTTGAACAAGTGGCAAACACAGGCACACTCAGCCTGGTCAGCTCAACCAAAATATAAACAAAAGTTTATTTACCAACTAATAAAAATGACAGCACATACATAGAATATTTTCCGTCGATTTTTAGTTCTAAGTGTATTAAATGTATGTTTTAATTCGAAGAGGGAACAACAAAGATAACATATGTTGCACATTCTCACATTCAGAGAAGAATTAAATAAAAAAAAGATTTTAAAGTTAAAAAAATAAAAAGATTTGTAAAATTATTTTAGAGGTTGGTTTTTATAACCTAACTTGTACTACGTGAACCCAAGATATCAATGTATTTTATCAGTATTTTGTTCTGAAAACTGAGCTAGGCACCTAATAGATCACCATTCTAAAACCAATATGTACTGTAAAACTATAACCTATGTACAACCTTTTTCATTAGTTGTTCATTTTTGTTTGCGAATATAGAAAACATTGCTCTAGCCCCACTATCTGTATGAAATTTTATTAAATATCAATTTGTAGTATCAACTATTTAATTTCTAATTATATATTTAAAAAAACAATCAAATCTGATAATGCAGTAATGAAAATATAATTGTGTAGGCCTACTGTATTTAGAGCGCTAAGTATACGGCAATGACTGTTTAGGCTCTTACTACACAACATATTTTTCCTACCACCATAATTAACTTATCATAACACACAGATTAACTTTTTAGTTGCATATATAATGCTAATTTATATTCTTTTATGTTTGCTTTAAAGGGTTGTGTCATTTGCTTAGCGAATGTTATTGTTTTACAGGAAGGTTAACAATGAAATCAGCTGATTTATTGATTTTATTATGTGATTTATTTTATTGATTGATTTTATCTGAGATAGAGTGGAAATGAACTATTATCCTTAGGGTTTACAGGAATGGCAAGTGATTATTTCCATGCAGTGGGAGAAAAAGAATCAATTATACTGTCGAGACGTGTATTTTTTTACGAATCATAAGTATTTTTAAATTACCATCTCCACTACGTGATTTATTATACCTGTAGATAACTACAAGACATTGAAAATACAAAAGTTGATATCGTGATTGAAATACTGGTGTTTGTTTTCTTTGTTGAAGTTTTCCAATCTAAGTTATTCAATGGAAACAGCTTGCGAAGAATCTGATAGTCACGCAACTCATTATGGAAGGTAGTTTGACCTTCTGATACCATTATTTATATTTTCAAATTAAAAACTTATCTTCCTGATGTTCTTAAGTATATAGGCTTATCGATGTGAAACCTAGATAAGCTGGGCTAGAGAACTTGATTTAACTATTTTAAATCCCTTTTGTCTCGTTTTATTAGCCAGTTAATTAACTTTTGACCAAGTCATTAGATTAATTACAAATAAAATTAAAGAGCATGAAAGATATTCAAAACAAAATCAAATAATAACAAAACTTAGTTTCCTTATAGGTTTTCAGACTTTTTTACCTTTTTATCAAAGCGAAGTACTGGTAAATTTATCTCATAAATATATCTGTTCGGTCGTTCTAATTATACAATTTTTCATGAACGAAATATAATTATCTGTCCAGTAAAACAAAATTATTTATTACGGTAGCTGACAGTTTGTTGCATATCAATTTGTAAAAACACGTATGATTTCTCTTTCAGTAAAACCAATTAATGAGATATGTCTGCGTTTGTAATTGAAATTCATTTTATTTTGGTCACTAAAATGTATTTATTTTTTTACGTCACTGCATTAGCAAACCAACGAAGTTTTGTTAGTCACAGAAAATACTATATTTCCAGTTTCCGGCCATTGTCAATAAGGCACAACACAAACCCATTGTGGAGATGCATTAGTACTGGAGATTATCTACCTTGGAGATTAGCACTAGATTGCAAGATAACGTACTGATGTGCTATCACATCCTTCGACTCAAGTCCATACTCATAGCCATTGTTGTTTTATGATAAACAACAATAATCCGTAAAAAAGTACATTAGTACTGGAGATAACTAACTAAAGTCTAACACTCCTAAACTAGTGGTATCTAGCTGGTAGCATATGTGCTGGGTTAGCGATTCCGAGAAAGTTCCCATTGCCTGAACCGATAGGTTTTTAGTGGGTGAAAGTCCTTCAGGCTTTAATACACTTTAGTCGGTGCATAAAACATTTACCTATCGTAAAAAACATATATGCTGGGTTACAACTTTATAGACTACAACTAAACTAATTCTGTAAATGTTTTATTTTCCTTCCCAGCTTCAAGAACTTATAATAGATCACCTTTGTATTAATAGCCTGTAGTTCTTAAGTGGGCGAGGTGTTTGTGTCACCCTGTTGATTTTGTGTAACACAAACATCTCGCCTACTAAAGAACTACAGGCTACAGACTTTTTAAACATGAACGTCCAAAATGTTTTAAACACGTTTTAAGCATTGGGTTGTTGATTTTAAACATCAACAACCCAATGCGTAAAAAAAAGTGCAAAACTAATTGTATTGTGATTAAGAGCTTTCATTGCAATGTTTGATATCATTTAACAAATTAATAACACTTTGACTCTGCGAGAGCCGCCTTTAATAACTTTTTTCGAGTCCAACTTTGCTAGGAGGAGACTTATTTGCTTTCCATATTTTAAAATGTTAGTAGAATAACGGTGTCGGAAGTTTATGAAAGTTTTTTTTATGATTGTCTAAAGCCAGTATCGCAGGAGTACCAACTGTCAAAAACAGTACTTGGACAGCTTCCACATTCGGGTTTCGCTTGTTGATGGTTGGCAATAACTTGTTCTCCATGTGAACCACATTTGGCACTTTTACAATACATCCGCGTTGTCGAACTTATATTTTATTATGACAGGAAATATATTCATTACGATTGAAATTATTAAGCCAAGTGTTAACGGATGATCGTGTTTTTTAGGGTTTGAACCGAGTTCGAGTTAATAATTATATTTATAATATGAATAATTAAGAAATATAATTTTATTTTCATTTGTTTTCATGAATTGTATTTCTTTACTTAAATTGTAGTTTAAAATATATTGGTTATTGTTAATGTTTATTATTAAACTGCAAGAGCGTAAAACTGATCATGTGTGAACATATGGAAACCATGCCCTAATGCTTAGATACAGCTGTTAATTAATAGCCCATACAGCTAATGACAACTAAGGGACCTATAGTTTTTAGTGGAATCCGAACCACATTTTTGCCTTGGTATTAACGGATTGGTGTAATTATCAGGATAGTACTGCGGATAGTCGAAGTTTATTCCTTCTAAGTTTTTTCTCGATAGTAAAATGTTTGTTTTTTATTGAAAAACAAATAAACATAACAATATGATATGAGATTATTAAACTATGTTTAGACACCGATTGATTACTGTGCTAAAAACCTACCTGAATAGAAGTTAGATTTACTATAAAGTATCAAACATATCACAATAAAACCTGACGTCACGTTTCGCTTATTGCTGACATCAAAAGCAATAACCACAAGAGATATTCTGACTGGTTGTCACTGTATTTCTAGCTTGACTTTCCACGTATCTGTTCAACATACCATGCATTGTAAATTTTGCAGAACTGCGGTATCATGTTTAAAATCACCACTCAACTAAATGTTCACATTATACACTATAAACTAGAAATCAAGGGAAATATTCTTGAAACGCTCGTAGAGGAGAAAGATCGCACGTAGTATTTTTTTTTTCTACACATAAGAGTTTTCAATGCATAACATGTTCAAGTTCTCCTTGGTCTTATGCATTTAAAGTACAATAATTATGAAATAACATTTGCTTGGGGCTCAACTAATGGTAATCTAAGACCAATCCTGTGGTTATTATCTTGATAATAATTTTCCTGGTTAATCAGCTTATTAAAATGTATCACTGATAAGTTAGACAATCATGTTCTAAGTAGTTATACCTGTTGTGTCTAAATAACTAACAATATAGCCAACGTAAAAAATCTTTCTCGTCCAATATTTGACTAAATATACGGGTACCGGTGTTGAAGATCTAAATGTGTAAAGTACAAATTTTACAGAAAAAGGTTTCAATAGTAAACTTTTTACCAAACGGAAACGAATAGATGAAATAATGAAGCATTTAAAACTAAGAAACGTAACTGAGTAGTGCTTACTACGCAGTGGTATAATTTTAACTTAGTGTGTGGAATGATGTAACTGCTGTCAAACGACTGTCTGAAATAATTGGTTCTGGATTAAGGATCTTGTTAAAATTTGATATTTTACTAGGTCTTTTGTTACCTAGGTCGAAAAATTACTTAATGTGTACTGAAGTAAGAATATTGTTTTTAATTCAAGAAAATGAAATAATGTTGTACAACATGTTATTGTAACGAGGTTTTTTTGTCCTAGGACGCTAAGCATAAGCCCAGCATTGTTTTCACATTATTTCAGGCTAGACCTAGAGGTTACGGTATTATCACTTAGATAAAATCCATTGGTGATTTGGCGGGATTTGAACCCGGGACCCCAGGAACCAAAGTCCCGCACTCTAACTACTAGACCAGCTCGCTCCCCAATGCGGGGAGGGGGTTAGCTGAATAAGAGACTTTAAATTTCTTTTTACCTTACTTTTTTGCCATCACAATATACATATACACACTATGTCATGCCGATTTAAGACATACCAAGCAAAAACCATTTCGTCCGAGAAAATATGTTGGATTATATTTTTTACTATTTTTTCAAAGTTATGATTGTAAAATATGTCCTGTCAAAAGCAGAGTTTTGGACAAAACCCAAACACTGTTCACACCTCGGTTGCGAGAGGTAGTTAATAATTTTCTGTTTTCACCTGAAGGGTATTTCACTAAGTTATAACATATCAGTTCTCTGCATGCTTTTAAAAACTCATACTGTTATTTTACTATAATTATTTATTGTCATGATTTTAATATGGGGAAAAGTACATGGAGACATATTAATTACAAGTAAATGTAAAACAAATTCACCAAAACATTATCGCATACGTTCTTTATTAACTTTAAGTAAAATAAATGCTCATCACTATTTTAGCTTATTAAATAATTCATCAAATTGTTATCTGGATTTAAAATAAAATAAACATAGTTACTGTTGATTACAGTACTTTTATTTCAATCAAACGATTCTAAAAATATCTAAAATTATAGCAGGTCAACCTTTTAAAATTGAAACATCTATTGCGTCACTGCAACTATTAAATAATTAAGAAATGAGAGAAGAAAAGGATTTTGACGGTTTCACTACGTTAGAGGCGTTCAACTAAATTATGTTACAATCATAAATTTTTGAAAGATGGTTAAATTGTTATTTCAAAATGAATGTTATGATCCAGTGTATGAGTAAATTATAATCAATTTTGTAAGTGTTTTTATTTTCCACTCAACTATTCAGGCTAATAAAAAACAGATTTCCAACCCACCAACCCCAAATGAAAAAACAATTGATAGCTCAGGATTAACAAACGTTTACCACCTGTATCTAAATGTATACTACTAATTATTTATATGCTGAAATATACTATTAAGGTGTTATATTTAAGCTATTAAATAAGCAATCTTATTTACCTTAAAGGTTGTGGTTGCATAATTCTTGTTTTGCTATTAGTTTCTAAAATAAACTTTATGTGAGCTAGCATATAGTGCAAAAACTAAAGTACTTTTATACAAAAACCTGGAAGGGTTTTACCATATTTAAAAAAATTACAACCTCGAGAGGGGTTAGAGAATATTTCACTGTAAAACGGACTTAAAATATAAACAGTCCCATTTTGATCTGGACAAGCTTCGCCCCTGGGAAATTCACAGCTGACTTTGTTTCCTTGTTATTATTTTAAAAACGTAAATTGTTTTTCTGAAAATATATTAACATTTAAAATAGTATAATATATTTTGTAGGCTTTATTTTTTGTTTGTTGTATATTGACAGCCATTTAGCCTACAGCTTGTTATCTTTGAATTAGACTTGTGTTGTTTGTTCTTACCTTGTTGTTAGTTTTTTTTTTTTTTTTATAATTTGTAATGTCATTATAATATTTATTGTATGTTATGGTAACATTTCAAACTCATACGATTATAACGTTGAAAAAATAAATAAAGAAATATAAATTCAAGTACATTGATTGTTGCTAATACATATATGGATATATATACATATACATATATTTTTATACATATATGGACGAATTGAATAAAAAAGCAAAGGCAGGTATTTAAAAATAATTTCATTTTATCTACGATAACTGACATATTAGTATGTCTATTAATGTAATTAAAATGAAATTATTATTTTGAAACGCCTGCACCAATAACAACATTTGCAACCATCCATTTTTTACTTCCCCTATAATTAATTGATAAGTGTTGAATGTGTTGCTTCCATCAAAATGTTCAAGTTTAAATTTCGGTCGGAAATATTTCTTTAGTGTCCCACCCCCACATGAACCAAATAAGTAGTTATCGAAGTGTGTGTATAGGAATATCATCCATTTAACACTTTAAAAAAATGTTTTGTTCATGTAGTAGAATATTCAATAATGTCAATCGATGGTGGAATGTATATTGTGTACGTTTGCTAAAGCCACCTATTTTTTGTTCAAATTATTTACAAAAGGTTAAAAATATTTAAATTATTATTATAATACACCAAAGAAAACAAACAAATTAATTCACATACAAAACCACAGCTATCTTCTATTTTTAGGAAATCCTAATTAACATAAAGGCTACATTCAACGTAATCTTTATTCATGGCGGGGTTTATTATTGGTGTTTACCTTAAATTAAATGTTAATTTGATCAAGCGCCGCAGTTAAAATGTTCTTGCGGTATTATCTTACATAAACGTTAATTACCTCGGTTGAATCGCAAAGGTTTTAATAAGCAGCATACATATTCATAACTTAGCCTTCTATGATCATTATAAATCACTTTATTCTACAAGAGCGTAGTAATATTTTGCTATATCAGTTCGGAAGAATTCTTGTGCTAGTTAACAAATATTCATAATTAATATGTGAAGGTGATTTCTATGAATCACTTCTTCCCCATTAAAAATTATTTCTTTACAAATATGTATCAGTAAGGTATGTTTTTTTTATGTATACACTCCCTTTTTTCAAGTTCATGCTATAAAGTCCTCGAGCTTTGTCCCACATGCGTATTTCTTATGTAGACTACATTGTGTTTACTTTAACAGACGAATTATTTGTATTAATTGCAAGTTAAAACAGAACAGATGTTGATATTAACTAGATAATAACATCAGAGCTTGGATATTGTTGGCTTAATTAAAATAAACGATAAAAATTGCTCAAAAAATTTTAACATTTAAGGTGAAAAATGCTATGAATTTGAAGTTTTTCAATAACGCTTTAGATTTTAGATAAGTGCATTCTGAAGGGCGGGGCAGTTCTGTAAGTTCGTTTTTCGTTTATAACATTAACACAGAAAACAGATAAATATGAAATTTTTAAAGTTTAATAACATATATTTAAATTGCAACCAATCTTATGTTTGTTTTTAGACTCAGGCGTTAACATTTATTTTTATGTATATAACTTTTTGTTCAGGACAGGACATTATTTCTGCACTCTAACCGCTTTGCTAGCCTTGCTACATCGTGTTTTGATCCTTTAGAAAACTTAACACGCGTCGTATACTTAGTCCAGGTATTATATTCTTCAAAATCTCAGTTAAACTCTCACATAGATTTATTCACCAAAGTCTGAAGGATGCCCCGCCTTCAGCAGAGCCCGGAGAAACACTAATTCAGCACTATTTATCGCTTTCAAAGTCCCTGAGACAGCGAAGAAGTTTGTAACTACCTGATCGTCTAATATTGCAAGTCAGCTGTTTTACTTCTCCATATTTAATGTTTAAACAGTCAGCTGTTTTCCGAGTCTTCATTTACTGTTTGATCAGCTGTGAATCATAAATTTTACAACCTACTAGGGTGTTGTAACAAAATTTAATACAAAGTCTTCGTGCCTTAAAAAATATTTATATAAAGTTGTTGAAAATGTACATAATTTTATGAACTCAACTCTTCGAACAAAGTGTTTGAATAGAGAATGAACTGATATTAAATCTATAGAGTAACCTACAGTATTTTTTTTTTAAACCTATGTAAGTTAATTCTACAAGTTTAATACTAAGACATGAAATGCAACCGCATTCCGTTGCTATCGAATTGCAGGACATTAATTATGTGGTATAGCCTATCCAGTAGAAATCATTTGATGCTGATTAGACCTTGATGCTCGGCCGTTAATCAAGGGATTAACTTGATGAATAGGCAGGCGTACTGCCTGATAAACTCAATTGACAAATCTATATTAACAAACTGAAATATTTTAACTTTTATAACCTACATTTGTAAAATAAATATGCCTAGCATTAACACAAACCTACCATTCATCCAGTGAAACAGATATGCTGAATAATTGCTGAATTAATCCAAACTGCTAAAGATCTAACGCAGGTAAGAATAATAGCACAATATAAGACAGTATTAGAATTCTTTATTTTGTGTTCATTGACCATAGTAACCGTTAATAAGGTTGAACAAATATAGAAGTTGTATATTGGGCAATATGCTTAGTGTTGCATTATTCGTAATACATGTTTTGGATTTATTTGCTATTTTCAGTCATATCGTTATAAGCTAGTTGACTACTAGCTTATAAGAACAACAAAACTATGTAGAATTTGTATAGTTATCTAAATCTGGGAAAACTTGTTTGTGTCGTGCAAAACTTCATAGCTGTAAGAATCATGGTTTAGGAAAATACAATGGTTTAAAATACAAAGTATTCTGTGAGTAACAATTATTATGTCATTTATCCCCTATATTTTGTTATGGACCCTAAAATAATACCTCAAAAAGTTGGTAAAGAGTTAAGAATAACTCTGTATTACTAATAAAATCTGGATTTGGAAAGACAATTTTTACTCGGTTACATCTATATTTAAACTTTAACTACTCGTCAATAAAATGTACTCATATAGGTCTAAACTAAAGTATAAAGATTTTCTTTCTCCATACAATTTTGCAATGTAATCCCATTTTTTAGGGTAAAAATTAAATAAATATTGTACTAAAGAATCTAAAAATGCTTTGAGAACTATATTTTCCTGGATTCCAATCAAATTGTAAGATAACAAGTGAGATATTACTTTATAACTATGAACAATAACCTGTGGCATGTAATCTTTCAACTATAATCCTAGTGCTGTTAAGCATAGTGACGTCAAGGGGTTTAAAGGTCAATACGTCACACAGGTGACGTCATAGCTTTGATCTCTATTGTGATCGATCGTTTGACGTAATCGTTTGTGATTGATGTAACATTTTATGATTCGTTGACATGTCACTTTGTGGACAGGGGATGGAAGTATAAGCCACTGTAAATAGACGGGACGCGAAGTACTAAGGATTGATTGATTGATTGAATTGAGGTGGATCTAGTCCCAGTACACGTCAGCCACAAATGGGCTTTTTGTGCTCCCCGCTTCGTGCGTCAGAGACCGTTAAATCTATATTGTTTGATTAACTGCTGCATCCTGTCTATGAGCTCCTCCTAAGGAATATGTTTGCATCTTGTCATTGTTTTGAGTGTGTTTTCCCTTACCTCATTCAGAGCTGTGCAGTCTTAGAGTAGATGATCTGCAGTCTCCTATGACTGTCCACATGTCATACTATACATGCAGTGCCAGTAAGTATCCCTGTGATCTGTCTGAGTTGCCTCCTGTCTAGTCGTAGAACATTGGAGGTGGCAGTCTCGGGGAGAAGAGAATAGCTTGCTTTGCCCTATGATGCTAGCCTAGCCCATCTCCCACTGTGTTCCCTAAATAAAAAACAGCCACTCAAGAGTTTGGGTATTATTGTCAGCAAGAGAATCAAGAGTTAAGAATTAAGAAGAGTAATAAATAACAGGTTGAAGTGTGAAGACGTGTTAGTTTGTCAAAACTTGGTCCAACTCATCTTCACACGACTCAAACTAACTTGCACAACTTGTCTTGTCCTCGGGTGAAACAATATTTTGACAGTCTAACTTCGTGTGACAGGTCACTTAATTTTACCACTACGAACTTAAAACATTTTTTTACTACACATTTTGTTTTGGCAGTTTAAGCATAATATTTACAAACAAATCTTCAAGTGTACGAAACTTAATTATTACAACATTTCTGCCAATTTTGGGGAAATAATTTTATAAGTAAATCCAACATTTTATTTTACTAAGTCAATAAAATAAGAGCCCACTCAAACCAAAGAAAAACAATAAGCACTGAAACAACAAAAAGCTTTCAACTTCCCACAGATTCTCGTGGCAAACACTTTTCTTTTGTTTTGATATACAATGTGAAACATAAAGATTTGTGTGTAGTAAAAAGTCCATATTTAATAGTGTAGTCTACACAGTTACATAAGCGTAACCCTTTTATTTCTACAGAAATAATTTTTAAATTGAATTATCGTTTCGTAGAGAGAGCTCTCAATTACTAATAATATTCTGGCTTGATCTGCATAATTTTCTTATTGCTGGCAAAGTTAAGGCGTCTATCTTAAGGTCACCCCGTTGTGTCAATGCATTGTTACATACGTTAAAAGTTAAATCCTTAATGGCTGGTTTTAAACCCAGAACGCTCAAGACAAAAATGTTTGCACTCTAAAATCATGCTTCTAACCACACCCTTTAAGTACGAACTTAATGTAAATATTCTCAAATTATATGATACTTATGGACTAGCAACATAATAATTACTAGATTTGACTAGTTTAAATATGTTTTCGCAATGAAAATTAATCATTATGTTGCATATGAGTGTAACTTAAGCCAAAAGTTTTGACACTTCAACACGACATACTTCTAAGGTATATATCACTTTATTCCTCCGAGTTAATATAGTTGAAATTGCGTAGCTAATATGCAATATAGATTTTACCACTATACTTTAATAGAATAACCTGTTCTTTATTATGAATTATCGTCAAAATTTGTAGGATTTCAAAATCTAAACATAATACGCAGTCTATCGGTTTTCAACACAAAATCCACAAAACAAAATTAGCCGAAATAAACTGCATTTTTTATATTTTATTCAGCCTTGATTACTAAAGAACGTGTTCTGATTTTAGTCAATGAAAATCATCTAATGATGGACTATTTTGCTATTAAACTGACAAAAAACTGCGATTACTTAAAAAGAAATAACAATACGCTTGTAATTTAACTTTCTAAATGCCCCAAACAATCTTAACATCAACAACCTTCACGAAAGTATAATATTTATACCTAAGCTACACAATTACACCACCAATGCGTTGTGCTATCTCACCACTAAACAGTACAGGCTTCAACAGTCTCAACTGTAGGTAAGAAAACAACAATGGCCTATTGAGCAAGTTTAATTGGAAAAGTTCTTCAAAAGGAGTCTGGAACGCCTATTTGATGATCTAGAAACAAATAACAATAGATTGGTTAAATTAAATTGTTTATTTGATTTTTGAAAGCCTTCCTTCTCCATTTTTTGTAAAGTAAATGAATTTTCTGAAAATAATTTAACTCCATGTTTAAGTTTCACAAACTTAACGACGTTTTAAAATTCCGTTTGTATTTTTATAATTCATTATTTGTTCAAGGTGGTTTTACAGTGTGTAACTAACAGCCATTAGACAGAATTTAATTCAATAAATGGAACTGTCTTGTATGGAAATTATAATTATTACAATCAAGCGTGGAATAAATCAATCTCTTTAAACTACAAGTACTGAATCGTAATTATCAAAATCCAAGCTTTTTAAGTTGATATTTCGTGATTATTTAGAATATCCGGACGAATGTATTTTTGCTATTCCCCTGACAAGCATAATCCAAATGATTTGCTATTTCAAACTGTTTAGTAGCTCCAAGCATGGTTCCAAGCTACCAATACTTAATCGGACAAACTTAACCATGGTTTATTTTATTTTCAATAAAAATGTAGCAAATGTATTAAAATTTTAAAGCTCACATTAAGGGTAGTTTTCGTAAAATATTAATATACAAGCAAAGAATTAAGACATTCCCTGCTTTTTAGCTTTTAAGCAAAGGGTGCAAATTCTGTGGGTACAAATAGGCTTAACTTAAGCTGGATTTGCCTGCCTTGGAGATTCTAAAACAAAATCCTTTGTTAATTCCTTCCTTAAAGTAGGCCTAGAAACAAAGTTGGTCACTACTAATTGTTTTATAAATGTGCTGCTAGTGTGATATATAGTTGTTGTTTTTTACAGCTATACTTACTTTATGAAGACTTTATGAACTTATTTTACTTTATGAAGTTAGCGTAGTGATTAAAGCACTGCACTTTTGGTCTAGCAGGCCTGAGTTCAACCTACCAATCATTAGTTTTTTTGCTAAATTACACTATGCCGCGTGGTTCGGAACACACTTAAAGTTGTATAGTCACATTTAGAAAATGTATAAGAACAGGAAAACTGCTCTGTCTTGAGGAGATCTCTAACCACTAAAGCTATACTATAATTAATTCCTTTAGTCCCCTTAAAAAGTTTAGTATTTATTTTGCTTATGTCTATTTTTGTTGTTGTAACTTCCTTAAAGAAGAGATCAATCTAACTCATAACACTGCTTAAGAAAATCTATTTAAAAAATAGTTTGAAATAAAATGGGTGTTTATAAAATTTTTATAAACTTGTTTATAACAGTTAAAACAAACAATTAAATCTATTCAAATTTTAAGACACTTGCCAAAATACAACAATCTTTGATTACAAAGAATTAAAGAGTGCTACAACTAATAACTAACAACGAGAAATGAATGGATTTGAAGATTACTTCAATGATAAGTATTAAATAAGCTAACAACAACAATACTTTAAAATAATATTACTATTTTCTATTTAATCATCCCATATTTCCCACTATTTATATTTCGTTTACAAAATCTATGTTTATTATGGAAGATATTTTTATCTCCAATGAAATACATTTAAGGTATTGAATCTTAACATTAGTTTGTACGACGTATTGGCCCCTATTCCCATATGATGTATATCATCACATTTAGCAATGCCAGGATTATACTTGAGTGATTGTACGTCAAGAGCTGTTGTTGGTCAATGCAATCCTCTACTGCAATATCCCTTGTGTTATCCTGGATATCAGCTGTGTTTAACAATCAACATTGTCAAATCAGACTTGTAATTTTACATACCTGACGTTTCAAAATATGATTGTAAAAATATCTAAAATACTATTCAGCTTGGATTTGAAAATACATAGTGAAAGTGTATATGAAAAAGATTATGCCTAATGACAGATAATAAAAACATTAGTTATCAACTAATGAAAGTTTTGGACATTGAAAATTAAAGTCAAGTCAAGCCAACAATAGTTTATTATTAGTAATTTTTGTTTATATAACTAGGACAGTTTTTACCCAACTTTTATCGGTGTTATGTTCCTGGCCTACAAGGAGTTTTATAATTCAGCGGAGGAGAAGCCTAAACAATAAAGTTTTGCGAAACAACAAAAAGCTTTTATCCACGAGGATTTTAAACGAGACCACATGACTCTGTTATTTTAGTTCATCGACATTACTATGAATACTATGATTTTGGTATGGTTTAACAATGTTCTATTTAAAATTGAACTACAGTAGTGGTATATTTTTTTATCTTTTTTACGTTTTGTAGATATTTTATTTTTCCCCGTGTTGCTTTAAAACTGGAAATTTCCCTACAAACACTCTTGTAGGCCTACTATTTATCAAATCAAAAAGTCACTACTCTAAACTCCATTTTTGGTTTTTCAAGGTTTTTTAAACATTTACTCATTAATTAAAAACGGCTAAAAAAATTAAAAAAAACACAAAAAAGTGCATAGGCCTATTACAATTTTGACGGGGAAATAAAATGTATTTGTTTTTGAGTAAAGTTATTGAAACAACATACAATTTAAAAAGTCTGACGACTGAAACGACGGCCAGTATACAACGTGATGTGTTTATTTCCCCAGGGCCGGGCAACGGACAGAATGAGTCTATTTCAACTGTGTTTTACAACGGACATCTGACTTGGGTCTCGCAGGAATATATGATTAATCTTGAAATTATGTAGACACAACTATGTTTATTTTGAAAGAAGTATAGCATTTGTATTGATCTTTGTTCACCCTAATAGGTCTAAGTTTTCACAAGGAGACAGACTATACAATCTCAACGACCGTGGTAAACCCGTACTATTAAAAAAATAATATAGCTAACCTATCAATACAATTAAAATGTTTACGGGGATTTCTTTACATATTATTTTATGTTTCTTAGATATGTGGACCAACTACTTAAGGTAGACACCGGACCATTAGACCACAGTGCTTCATACCTTAGTCCGGTAGTAGTTAGTGAGACTAGAACTTTTCTAAGATGATCTGATTTTTACAACCAGATTATGCTGCGCAGTGCTCAAGACAGTACTCACTCTAAACTATGAGGAATATAAGTTAGGAAAACGAATTCTTAAACGGTTATATTTTAAGTGAGCATAATCTCTTTTGACATTTAAACACTTTATCGCCCATGTGAAAGGTTGTAAATCAAAGGCTTTTACAGGAGTAATTCATGTAAAGCTGTTCAAAGTCTATCACCCATCAAGGGCACGGCGGAGGTTGTGGTCTATTGTCCTTTTCTATTGTTACAACAGAGTCGACTATTAAATACTTTCATTCTGAGATGTACTTAGTAAGGTTCATCGTGGGACAACCTTTGCAACAGTTATCACCCTACGCAATTTTACACACATTAAATAAAATAGTCGCATTTACGATTATTAATCGCGACTATACGAAAGTATGAACGAAGATGAGTGTAGGATGAGTGGCGTGATCTTGTAGTCTTATTAGTGACTAAGGCCAACATGTTCCTTAGACACAGCTGTTAATTGATAGCCCATACAGCTAATGGCAAATAAGGGGCATACAGTTTATAGTGGAATCCGAACCACAATTTTGCCTTGTAATTAAGTTATTTATATAATTTTCAGGATAGTATTGCGGACGTTAATCCACACAGGGAGTATTGCATCCACAGTGCATGCCTATAAATGTCCACAATTCGTAACCTCCTAGTAGCTGGATTACAAGACGACGCCGACGTCCCAGTCTACATTGATAGTCATATTGTAGTTTGATATAACTTTACTTTTGAATAAGACATAAAATATCTGTACTCCTATTTTGAAATAATTTTGTTTCAACGCATTTGTAAATACAATAAGACTTAAAAAAGGCACAGAGAATATTCATCATCGTGGGATGAAATATTAATTAGAATGTTTCTCGAAACATTTACCCAAAACAGCAAATGACATTTCTGATAGCATATGTAGTATTTCTAACTGACTAATGTAATATAATATTATAAATATGATTAATCTTGCATACTCTATGTAGTTAAGCAATTTTTAAAAACAGCATACTTATACATATAAAATATGATAAATTGCTCAACAAGATAGCACCACTCATCCTACATTCATCTCCATTCGTACTTGGCTTAAAATACCTACTATCCTATATTCTACTTGAATAAGATCAGCTCATGTGTTCCATACACCTATTTATATATTCTGAGAATGAAAAAGCTTTATTCCTAAGCACACATGACGTAATCCTATACAGCTACATTTTGCTCCATGAACATATTGATCATCCACTTTCTATGCAAAGGCACGACTCAGTGTATCTCACTTCAACAGGATTTCACAGCTCTTTAGTTCTTCTGCTGCTCTCCGGTTACCCTTTCTTCTCACATCTCCTCTACATGCTGTATGGAGACTGAATAATAAGCACTGTATTATAAAAATACCAATAAATCTTCGAGACATAAAATACAGTAATTACAATCATCATAAATACATCGACATTATGTCTAAAGACGTCATATCTATTCCTCTTACTTTCTTTGTCTAAATATCCAAAGGAATTTAAATAGATTAATATATTTTGTTAAACCAGTTCTTTTACTAAAAACTTCCTCCTATGGTACCCTGTCACCTAAATTTTACAAAACATTTTTAGGGTAATGTCGTGAACTATCTTTACGGCAAACACGAGTTTTGCTTAGTTCGATTTCTTTAAACTTTTCTCATCTAACTTGCTAAAAACGACGTTGCTGCTCCTTTTCTTGTAAACCAGGGCTAACAAATTTAAATGTTTTCCTTTGTAAAAATCATAGTAGTAACTTAATTTTTTCATAGATTCCATTCAAGTATATTTCGTTGTGTATGGTTCATTTAAATTATTACTACTTCGCAGGCAGTTTATGTCTTTATTTTTTTATTTTCGGTGTAATCAAAAAAGCATTAACTGATCTTGTTAATTATTTACATAAATAAATAAGATGGTATTTTAGTTTTAATTTAAAGATTAAAAGGACATGACGATTGTGACGATTATGAGCACAATTTGGACTTGGTAAACAATTTTTTTCAAATGGCATAAATATATTTCTTTATTTATTATAATATTGTGTACCAACTAAGAGAAACACTAGAAACTATAATTTATAAGTTGGTTACATACTGTTTTTCAAATCTACATGTTAATTGTGCAAATGACCTAAAATTGTCCACTGTCCCAAAAAATACTTTATTATAAACAAGATTGTTATTTTTTTTTTGTGTTTTTCGTCATATTTTTTAAAACATAATTGGAAAAAGATCTGTACACAGTAAAAACATAAAGAGTGCAACGTGAGTTTTATTTATGAATTCAAACTCATACAAGTTTAAAATAATTTGTATTTTTTTTGTTTACTACTAATTTCTTATCTACTTGGTTTTTAAATTATTTATCCACATAAAACGAGCTATCTTTTAATTATTTTTTTCCTATAGGTTGAGCTTAAACTGACCTATATCCAGAGCACGTACAACCTTTTCAACCATGTAGAGAGGCATGCTTAGAGGATTAGTTGAATTTCTATCACCTGGTCAAATGAGTCGAGACACACTCATCCGAGTTAACACGGGTAACTGGTCAATTTAGGTAATGATATTGGATTGATCCAGTGATCCTGAGGCTAATTCATCATGATGCAAGGATTACAAACCCGAGCATTCTGGCGATCGAGTTTTCCAATTGCTTAATGAACATCGCTGATTAATCCAATTTATGTTTTTGGAAACCACGAAAAGTTGTCTTGTGTTATAATTCCCCATTTTTACCTTCTTTTAAAATTTTATACAGTAAATACGATCGTAGTTAATTTTCAAATTTATGCCCACTATTCTTATGCACACTACTGAAGTTATAATTTGTTAAATTCACCATTGCATTGAAGGAAAACATAAAATGTTGACAAAATCCTAACGTAATTGATCATAAACCAAAAATTCAAAACAGGTTAGTGTAAGTGTTGCCTTAAACGTACACTTCTGTATACCAGTAGGTAAGAATGTATATTTAAACCGTTGATCATTGGTTAGCAAGTAACTCCAGAGGACCTTTTGTGTAGAAGGCCACTATCTTGTATCGGTATACAGCTGTAGGGGTTCTGTTAGTGGGGTTATTCAACTTATCCATTAAGTAGCTACCGAAGGTCAGTGCTCTATTGCATTGTAGTGATTTATGGAATTGGCATTTAACCCCACTGTTTATTTTAAGATTCACAACATAATCTGTACAAGCAACAATTTTGGACCTGTGTGGTTTTGTATCATATTTTTGTTGTAATGTATTCAATAATTATTTATTGAACATAATAAAATGATTTTAACTCAATAAAAGTAATACAGTTACCAACTAAAATAATGTACACCGTGACAGTATTAAAACATGATTACAAGAAGTTGAAATCAAGATTAGCGAAAGAAAATATGTTAAATTGGAACAGGTTAAAATCCTGTGAGCCACTAATAACATTTAGCAAAGCAATAACGCCCTATAGGCCTATTGAAAAGCATACGATAAAATAAAATAATAAGTTAATATGATTAAAATGTAGATTGTAGATTGTCTTAAATTAGTATATTTATGTTTGAGCAAAGGGCTTCGTCAATAAAAGACGATCTGCATAGTCAGCCATTATAATTGAGAAGGAAGATAGTTACATTGGATGACAGTGAATTGAACGTTACAGGTCGCCAACATAACAAAACATAAAGTCCAGTTTGTAGAACATAAAATAAGATATACAATTATTAGCATTGAGTAAATTATAACAATATATATTTAAACAATATATATGACATCTCCTTTGTTCAGAAAAATAAAATAAAAATTCTTATAAAAATTTTGAATTAGGCCTATACACATTTTTTTTTTTTTTTATCAAAGCACTTAAACATAAAACATCTTTTGTTCTTGTACATATTTAGAAATGAAACTAAATTAAAACCTATATCTTTCTTGTTGTTTTTTAAAAACCTTCTTAATCTAAAACAAAATTTTCACACTTGGCTATTTAAGAAAAACTGAATATAAAAAACTTCTTATTGACTCTAAGTCATAGACTAATAGGCTATAGGCCTACATAACCTCACTACTAAGTGTAGACTATACATTACAAATCAATTCTATTAGGCTGTTTTACAAATCTACCTGATCTTGTTTGATACCTATCACTAACAAGAGGAGAAGGACTCTTCTCTTTCCTCGGAGGGGTTTTGCTCGGAGGGGTTTTGCTCGGAGAGGGATGTGGCGTTTTCGCCTTAGGATGGTCAACATCGGTTGGAAAATGGAGGTTGTCGTCATCGACATAATCAGTTTCAATATGACATCTTGGCATTGTCTTATTACCTAATGGCTTAATATGACATCTATTTCTAACAAGTGTACCACAACCTGTACCTGACATTACAACATAAGACCTTGGCCTTTTCTTATCTTTAGAAACAACCTTGGATTTAATCCATTTACCCTCATGTTTTACAAGAATAGGTTGATTGTCATACAATTCAGGGAGATTCCGAGTTTTCCTATCAAAATACATCTTTTGAGTTGCTTGTCTCTGTAGAAGTTTACGCCGTACATTGGAATTCATCTTAGGCCTAAAGTTACTACTTTGCCCTGGAACAATACCTCTAATCTTTCTGTTAAACAACAGTTCTGCAGGTGATGGAATATTACTCGACAATGGGGTATTGCGAAACTCTAACAAAGCAAGAAATGGATCAGTTTTATCATATTTACATTTCTTTAACAAAGATTTGACTGATTGGACACAACGTTCCACCATCCCATTAGACTGTGGGAAAATAGGGGAAGACGTATGATGTTCAAATTCCCAAGTCTTACTAAAATGAACAAAACTTTCACTCGTGAATTGTGTAGCATTATCTGTAAATACTACCTTGGGTATACCATGTCTACCAAAGATCTCCTTCAAATGACTTATTATAGTCAAACTACTAGTGTTACCAAGTTTTACAAGCTCTGGGTACTTAGAAAAATAATCTACAACTAACAGAAAACATTGGTCTCCTAGTTGGAAAAGATCAGCACCTATTTTTTCCCAAGGGAATGTTGGGACTTCATGTGGCTTCAAGGGTTCATTCATGTTATTACTAGAGTACATGATACAAGTTTCACATGTTGATACCATATCTTGTATTTGAACATTTATATTTGGCCAATAAATTACATTCTTGGCTTTCAGTTGAGTTTTTGTAATACCTGAGTGTGAATAATGCAAGCGCAACAACATTTCATGCCTTAATTTCTTAGGTATAACTATTGCTGTACCCTTAAGTAACATACCTCTAGTATACGCTAACTCACCGCGTACATTCCAATAGGGTTTAACCTCACATGGTAAATAATTTTTATGGTTAGGCCAACCTTCAAGTACATAGGATTTCACACTTTGCAACTCTTGATCACTCTCAGTTTCTTTAACAATGTTACCCAACTGTACATCTGAAATTACATTACTTACTACTAAGTTAACATGAGCTTCAAGCTCTTCTGTATCAATAATTACATCACCATTATCATTTTTGTCACACGCACGTGACAGAGTGTCAGCTATATACAATTCCTTTCCTTTTTTATAAACTAGTTCAAAATCATATTTTTGTAACTTGATAATCATTCTTTGAAGCCGTGGTGAACATGATTCAATGTTCTTTTTCATGATAGAAACTAGTGGCAAATGATCAGATTCGACAACAAACCGTGAACCATACAGAAACTGGTGAAATTTCATACAACCATACAGTACAGCTAACAGTTCTTTTTCTATTTGGGCGTAAGCCTGTTGAGTAGGACTTAACGCTTTAGATGAATAGGCTACTGGCAAATTATTTTGTAATAGTACAGCTCCAAGCCCATCTTTAGCCGCATCACATGATAAGACTACGGGCAATTTTTCATCAAAAAATTGTAAAACTGGTTTTTTAGACAAAATGTCTTTGATTTGTTTGAACGATTCTTCCTGTTCAAACGACCACACAAAGTCAACATCTTTTTTCAACAAGACCCTGAGGGGGGCAGTTAGATTGGAAATATTCTGTACAAATTTACTTACATATGTAATGACACCTAGAAATCTTTCTAAGGATTTCCTATCATTAGGATGTTCCATTTCTAATATGGCTTTCACCCTATCACAATCAATTGATATACCATTTCCATTAATACAATGGCCTAAAAACTTTATTTCACTCACCCCTATCTTACATTTGTTTTTGTTCAGCCTAATGTTTTCAGACCTTAACTTATCCAGCACTGCTTTCAACCTCATATCATGTTCTGATTTATCTTTACCATACACAATTATGTCGTCTACATAAACTGCAACGCCATCAACGTTTTCAAGAATCTGACTTATTTTAAGACTAAAGACTTCACTGGACGAACACAAACCATATGGCATTCTCAAAAAGCGGTATCGCCCAAACGGTGTATTGAAAGTACACAAATCACTACTTTCATTAGAAAGTTTTATGTGCCAAAAAGCGCACTTAGTATCTAATGTACTGAACATTTTTGAACCAGCTAGGCTAGCAGTTATGTCATCAAGTGTTGGAAGTTGGAAATGCTGACGCATTATTGCCTTATTGAGATCTTTCGGATCCATACACAAACGAAGGTCACCATCTTTTTTATGAACCAACACTAAAGAATTAACCCAATCAGTAGGTCTTTCTACTTTTTCAATGATTTCCAATTTTACAAGTTCCTCTAATTTACTTTTCAAAAGAGGTTTGATTTTAAATGGGACCTTCCTCGGTGGATGGATCTTTGGAACACAATTATCTTTCAATGTTATTACATATTCACCCTTTAAACAACCAATACCTTGAATAATGTCGGGATATTGATCAAGAATACTCAATTGACTGTTGCAATCATCTACCATAGGCCTACCTGTATTAGCGGTGCATTCACTATTAGGCTTAGTTACCTGATCAACTTTACAAACAAGGTTCAGAATTTTACATGATTCTAACCCTAACAGACATGAAGAGTTGCCATCAACAACATAAAATGGTATGAGGTGTCTCTTACTTTTGTAAAAACAATATAGGTTACAAATACCCAGAACATCAATTTTATTACCTGTGTAAGTTGACAAGTTATTGGATGAAGGCGTTAAATTATGCAAATCATGGCCTATTCGCTTTAGAACACTGGCATTTAAACAATTAACCTGAGCTCCAGTGTCTAGTTTAAAGGAAATACGGTTATGGTTAATTTCTAGATCTACAGTCCATTCTTTTTCCTCCGAAGGGCCGGGCCTTTGTGAAAGTTTGTTAACAAAGTTCGCTTCAATTCCATCAATGAAAAAATCTTCACCGGTTTCAACCGAATTCACTGCTTTATTATTTCTACACTGAGAAGCAAAATGATTAGATCGCTTACAATAGTTGCAGCGCTTTCCAAAAGCCGGACATATAAAGCGCAGATGTTCATACCCACATTTACTACAAGGCTTCTGAAACTTATTTCTATTCCAAGTCCCAGGAGTCTGCTTGTCACTATATTTGGACCAATTAGGCTTAGATCCACTAGGCCTACTAACACTTTTACCGGAACCGTCCTTAAGTTGCCTGAATTTTGTAACTTTACACACTTCATTATTTGGACAAATATCGGCTAACTGAGTTTTGGTACGTTCCGCAGCTCTACACACTTCTAATGCTTTATTGAGGTCTAGGTCCTTAACTCGTAGCAAACGATCTTTAATGGCTCTGTCCCTGATCCCTAAAATAATCCGGTCCCTTATCAAATTGTCTGTGAGTGTACCAAAATTACAAGAACTACTCAAGTCTCTAAGATCTGTTACATATTGATCAACTGTCTCATCTGGTTTCTGCTCCCTTAAGAAAAAGGTGTGACGCTCATATGTTTCATTTACTTCAGGTAAAAAATAAGAATCGAATTTCTTGAGCACAGTTTCAAAATTGTCCTTATCATCAGCAGGATCATACGTGAAATTATTGAATATCTTCAAAGCCCTATCACCAATGGAATTCAGCAAAAGTGCTATTTTATATTCACTGTTCTCATCAGTGCATCTACTAGCAGCTAAATATATTTGGAATTTTTGTTTGAAAAAACGCCAATTTTCTCCCATGTTTCCATTCCATGATAGTTCTGTAGGATGCCTAATTACATTACTGGAACTGGAGTTACCTGTTTGATGTACCGGTTTTCGTGTAGGCTCAGGCTCACCTTCATTACTTTTAACATTTTCTTCACCTTTGCCCATTATCCCAGAGTTTTAATAACTTTAAACACTTTACTACACATTTCGTTAGCAAATATAGAAGCTGGCGACTGCGCCATGTCTTAAATTAGTATATTTATGTTTGAGCAAAGGGCTTCATCAATAAAAGACGATCTGCATAGTCAGCCATTATAATTGAGAAGGAAGATAGTTACATTGGATGACAGTGAATTGAACGTTACAGGTCGCCAACATAACAAAACATAAAGTCCAGTTTGTAGAACATAAAATAAGATATACAATTATTAGCATTGAGTAAATTATAACAATATATATTTAAACAATATATATGACAGTCTAGGAGAATTGAACAATTTTAGCAGATAAAAACGACGGTAAACATAATTTCAGGACGAATATATTCAACAAATGTCGCAAGCACTAGCTACGTAATTATACAGTATAAGAACTGTATCCAATTCAAGATATTAAGTCCCAAATTAATTACGACTACATCAGTTACACACGAGAAGACATCTAACGTTAAGTCAATTAAGTGATGCTGATTCCTGTCACAAACTGGTGTGAAGATCTTTGCATAATTGTTTTATGTAAACGTTACATATTCGTCACATAATCTTCATGTTAACTCGTTAATAAAACTGTAAATTAAGAGTTATAATGCTCTTAAGTCCATCCAATGGTATGTTAGCATTTAAAAAAGACCATGTTTATAGTTGGAAATCTAACTCATCCGTCGAAGAAATTCAATTTACACACGCAGTATTTTGTGAAAAAGGAGGGTTGTCTCTAAAAAGTCTGTAGTGCCCCATAATTAATTAAACCATACTTTGATCAGATAGTTTTTTTTATACTATTTTGCAATATTCTACATCGTTGAACAGGATTGATTGTTAACGGTAGTTATTCAGTTCATAGCCTTATTAAAATTATATCAAGTGTAACTGGTAAAAGGTTTCCTTGTTGTTTGCAGTTAGTCCTAGTTAAGATTAATTTATTTAAATGTTTACCATCTTCCTTGAAACAACAATTTGTTGTTTTAAAACCTAGTGTGGTCCCACTTATTTTATACGAATTCACAATAATATGAGTACATACTAATGAAACTTTTCAAATGAATTCGCTAATATCAATTCTTGTTCAACACATTACACTCCAGTCAACATTCTTGCAAACACAAATTAACTGTTTCCTCCCTGTATGTAGAACTTATATTTACATCGTTTTTCCAATTAATTAATTATTGTAAAACGGGTTATTTACCACTGCCTCTTGGTAAATGCTACTTTAATTGTTACAGTTACAGGAAATATTAATTGACTTCAATGAAGCCTTCATGGAGGATGTTATTGCTTTTATTTTTCGAAATAACATTTTCCCTACTTAATTGTTCACATGAAAGTAATTTTTTTTAAGTAATTGTTTTAGTTACTGTTTGTAAAAAAACCTGATTATATATGAGTTATTACACTGCTCGGTTAATGAACAGAAGATCGCCAAGCCAGTTCGTTCCTGACAAATTTCACAAGCTTTTTGATAGTTTTAAATTTAACTTTAAACTGGCCTTATACATTTTAAACCCAAAGTAAATAAGACAAGTTTAACGACGCTTGACAACAAGGAACCTAATCTGATAATATAAATTAAACGTCTCCACGAACTCTGTCTCTTGATATTACATTACGTATCACGTTGGGTGTCAAGGCGTAAATTTCATAACATCGTTATCCAGGCTAAAATTAATTCTTGCCTCTCTTGTGCCACGCAGCAGGCAGAAGATTACTGTTACATGTTTACATTGTAACTGACAAAGTTTTAATTTCCCAGTGAAATTTCATTACAAAATACTCGTAGCTTTTGTAGCTTAATTAATCCTAACTTTATACATAATCTGATTTATATTTGTGTATATTTGTAGGGAGTTAAAGTGATGTAGTTAGTGCTTTTTATTCAGTACACTTCATTTTTTGCAAGAAAAAATCATTCTTTTTGTGAAGGTTTTTTATGATCTTTATTAAATAGTTCAATTTTTTATGTATTCTAACAAGGGATACAAGATGATTAACAAGAATTTCAGCAATTTGTTTGCAGGAATTTGAACTCAATAATACATTTTGTAGAAAAAATACACTTTAATATGTTATGAAGAAAAAGTTCTTGTAAAAATGTTAACGACCCAAAGTATCTCAAAGTTTCTCAAATATTCACCAACATTTAATAAATGCTGTAGTTAAATATTTTAAACTTATACTTATTTTAAACTGGGACGGATGGCGTCGTCCTGTAATCCAGCTACTAGGAGGTTGCGAATGTGGATATTTATAGGCATGCACTGTGGATGCGATACTCCCTGGTGTGGATTAACGTCCGCACGAGTGAGTACTTCATTCGAATTGTTGGACTGCAGCTGGGCTTTCGTTATGAAGATGTACCCTTGGACGAGCTAAGCCACCTCCTTCGTCTTCATCCCTTGTCAGTCAGGCGTAGAGTCTCCGATTTAATGTTTCTGAAGAAGATAATTTCAGCTTCAGTGGACTCACCTGAATTGTTGGGAAGAATCGACCTTCGAGCGTTGAAATCGACAAGATCAAAACAACTGTTTGAGAGGAGATATTGCTCTACACAATATGCGTACCACAGCACTATGCCACGTCTCCATCGCCTTGGAAACTGTCTTCCAGAACACCTGGACTTCTTCTCCATGTCCGATGAAGTCTTTAGAAATGGGCTGAAGAGTTTCTACGCTTAGCTGCTGTTGAGATCATTATACTGTTACCTTCTTTTTTGTTTCTTTATCATTGTAGTTGTTGTTTTACTGTTACTTGTTTTTTGATTTTTTATCTTTGTTAGCTAATTACCAAATTTGTTGTTCCCCATGTTGATTGTTAATTATTGTTGTTATTTATTGTATTTATTGTTATTTATTGTTATTTATTTTTATTTATTGTTGTTATTGTTATTAATTGTTATTCATTGTTATTTTTTGTTATTTATTGTTATACATATTGATATATTTTGATACATTCTTATTTATTAGGGTTCTTTAGTCAGGTCATCTTGATGTTATGTATGAATTGTTCTATGTAAGTCTGAATGAAATGTCTTGCCATGATTGTATGTTATGAAAATGGAGTTTTCCGTCTGTAAATAAATAAATAAATAAGTACTAGACTATCCGAAGTACTATCCCTAAAATTAGACCAATTCGTATATACCAAGGCAAAAAAAATGTGGTTCGGATTCCACTATCAATGTGGAGCCCTTAGTTGCCATTAGCTGTATGGGCTATTAATTAACAGCTGTGTCTAAGGAATAAGTCGGCCTTAGTCACTAACAAGACTACAGGATCGCTCCACTCATTCTACACTCATCTCCATTCATACTTGGCTTAAAATACCTACTTTGTATGGTTGCCATTTCATTGAAAAGTATTAAAGTTTTAAAGTATTAAACTATTATTCGTCAATGACATTTTGAATTGACACAACAAATAGCTGCCTTTTACAATGAGTATATTTTGACTAAAATACAATTTCTTATAACATTATTTGAAGTTATACCACAAAAACATTTTGACAGAATCTATTTTCGTTTCGTAGTATCAACTCAAACACTAAAGCCTTTGCATGGTTCGATTTCTGACAAGTTTCCTAATCCAACTTACTAAACACTGCATGTTTATTTATCTCTCTTTAAACTGATCAAGGCTTACATCTTTTTATTGAATTATTTGTATATTATTTACACAAATTGTTTGCTAACTAAGGTGCTAACCTTGGTAATCGCAAGCTCTTTTTCGTTTGATTAGCAAGAAGTGCACATTAATGTTGTCTTGAAGTTAACGTGTACCTCAACTTCTGAAGCCTATGTGAAGAATTTTGTTAAGAAATTTACGAATTTTCAAATGTTATATTTAATATGTCTTTAATAAGAGTATTAACTTAATCTGTATTCTGTAAATGTAACTAATATAATTTTTTTATTTATTTTAACTACAGTATAATAGTCACAGGGACAACTAGCTTATTTCAAACGGTTGACATATGTTATAAATTGGGTAAAAAAAGGCTAAAAAACTTTCTCCCCAAACGTGTGGTTAGTTAAAAGCTTTTCGCTGTTAAATACTTATTGGTTTCCTATTTTTCCGATCCTTTATTTGCTTGCTATTGAATAAAAAAAGTGTAACCATTTTAAAACGTTGGTGGTTATTTTACTCTAAGTTCAACAAAAAAATAAAACATCCTGGGACGAAAATAAAAGTTTGCCGTAATAAGTTACTAGGATTAAAACCACAGCTGGAAATTGATTTCAGTAATTAGTATTTCGCATACGGTAAATGAATTGTAACCAAATGCATAAGGAGTTTGTGAATAAAGGTATGAAGGTGTAATAATAAAAGAGGAAGTGTGATGAAAATATTAGATTATCTGGTATGAGAAGGTGTCAGAGCAGAAATTTAATATTACTTCGCTTTTACCTTAACCTTATAATCCACGTCCTGCGGGAAAACTTCGTATCTTCTGCAAATGTAATAAAACTCTATGAGATTAGACCGCTATGACATTCAAGCCGCAAATATAGCTATGATAATTCATTGTGCATTCTCGTAAAGGTTTCTTCTGTGACACGTTAAACTATTACATAAATATTTGCTGATTTTGTACTTTACATATCTTCAACCTTGTATATGCGATTGCTAACGGCAACCAATGCATTCTGAATCAATGTGAATACGAGAAAAAACATTTTAAAGGAAAAACAATTGCAGTTGGCTCATCTGGGGATGGAATGAAATCGACTTGAAGGTAAAAGAAATATTGAGACAAAATAATGGGAAATAAAAGTTTACCGAACTAAAGTATTGAAGAGCATGTATACTAACTCAATTTTTTATTTTATTTTTATAACTGAGAAAAGCATGTTTATCATTTTTCTACTAACAGTCTATGATCTAATTATTTTACAATATTTTTGAAATGTTATCCAAACAAATTTTGGGGTTCATTTAGTTTTAAATCTCCACGATTCAAGACAAGACTAGATCATTTGCAAGTAATCTTTCCATGAACAAGAATTGTATATCAACAACTTTGTATTGAATTCGTTAGGTATTCGGATGCAGTCTGGAAGGATTTAGGTGATCAAACGAATAAAATCCTTACACTAAAGTAGTTTAACATTCGCATTATACAACGTTAACCAGGACCACCACAGCTGCAGGACATAAAACTACTAAAGGCAAGAGGCCACTTTAATAGCGGCTATAGTCTGTATGATGGAACCTGTCTACCTGGGATTGGCCAGGGTATTAAACTATTGACCGCTCCCCGGGTAGACGGAGAATCAGTAGTCAAGTTCCATTATACAGACTATAGGTATACTCACACACAGCGTGCAAGGAATACCATTTACTACGTACCAAGGAATATTCCTTGCTCGCTGCTCACACATTACTGCGTGATAAAACATATGTTGAGAAGTTACAAACGTATGGCATATTTCTCTAAAAATTAAATGTGGTTTAACTTTTTCTAACATCATAAGCCATCTGGCTGTCTCAGAATCAAAGTGGCAACCGTCTGTTGATTAAAAATTTAAATTTATAAAGAGAAAAATATTTATTTTTACCCACTACCAAAAATTATACATATACAGAACTGAAATTATTTTGGTGTTTAGACCTAGTACTCAAATTAGATTGTATACTTAGTGTTTTATTTTATAAGTTGCTATGTTCGTATTACTTTTAATTGTAGTTATGACTCTGGAAGTTAAGGAGCAAGGTGGTCTTGTGTTAGAGTGCGGGATCCAGCCTCAAAGGTCTCAGGTTCAAATCCCACCAATCACCAATGGATTTTATCTAAGTGGTAAAGCCCCTAACCCTACACCCATAGCCTGAAACAACTAGATAGAAATGCTAGTTGCAATGTCAACAAAATATATTATGATAACCCAGAAATATACTGAAAAATAAAATAAGCTGTGTCCCATTTTGTCCATACATCAAGTATATCGCCACTTAGAGGCCGAACGGACGTTTTGAACCAATAAATAGAAACTTATTGCAGCAGTTGCAGCCTACAAACAACCTTTATTTACTGGTAAGTTTGATCGTATGAAATGTTAACGGTAGTTTCTACTTTAAGCTGTTTAGCAAAGCTCTGTATATGCCTTACCAGCAAAGTTATATATGTATCAACAATGTGTTGTTTGATCAACAATCCTATAAAATGTCTAGGCAATCAATGCAATGTCCAAAATAAATCAGCAATAATATGAAATAAAGCCCATTATATACCTTGCCTAGTCATTCTACAGAATCGTTTTAGGATTATTTTAGACTTTTGTTCCTTTGTTTGGCATTACCTATTTTGATCTAAAATAAAGTAAAGTAACTAACCTAACCTAACCATATACAAAGTAGTATAGGTATAGTACTGTATTTAGAAGTAAAAATAAACTCATAGTAAAGGAGAATGCTAATACTTCCTGAGGCTATGACAAAACCAATAAAGATTGTATCAAAATAAAACGATTTTTAAATAAATGCTGTGAATTTTAAATATTATAATTTGTAAATCAATTGATGGATTTTAATTATGTGTTCATGATTGCATAATTCTAAGGTGTTCACTAGTTACATGTATTTACATGTATTTACATGTATTACATGTATTTACCGCAGGGGGCTCACGCTTGCGTGGGTTCGTGGCCTGGGCGACCACGCGGACCCTAGCTCTCCCAGAGGGGAGGTAATTGCCCGGTGTTGGAACCGGCACTTCAGGTAGACCACAAGCTATGGACGACTGGACAAGCCAGCCTCTTTGGGTTTACCCAAAGTGAGAGTACCCAGTGACATTCCCTCCATTCAGGGTGGTGGGGTGTTCAGCTCTGCTAGTGTTGATTAAGTTCATAGATCTTTCACCTGCCTGTAGCTTGTGGTTGTGACTGAGTCCTACCTGTCGTGTACGACTGACATTTTGTGAGGCATATCCTCGACTTTGGAAGTAGCCTCGTCCTGGGAGGTGAAATACCTAGCCCCCAGAGGGGAGGTAAATGCTCCGTGTTGGTATCGGCATTTTCAAGTTGGCCACAGACATGGTCGACTGGGCATCGGGTCCCAGTGACATTCCTTTATCCAGGATGGAGGGGTGTTTAGCTCTAGGAGAGATGGAAGTACATCATAATCTCTAACCTACCTGTGTCTGTGGTTCTTTGGGCTTCGGCCTGCTTGTTGTGTGCGACCAGCATTCAGTGGGCAAATCCTCGACTTTGGAAGTAACCTTTCCTGGAGGTGAAAACGGGCAAGTACCCGCAGCTCACGGGGACACTCAAGGGCAACGTAACTTTCCGCAGTGTGAGGGCAACGGTTTGTAGGTACTTATGCAAACCTATCCCTGTCTCTGAGCACGGACGGTATGGTTATCTTGAGTGTGGGGGGTTCTTCCCGGAACCTCAATTGAGTCAAGGGTGTCGCCACCTCTGGTGGATAGGTTCATCCGGGTGGGTCCCACTTCTATACCTGCCTCCTTTTGGGAAACCCTGATGGCCTGGCAGTGAAGTTGGGTCTGACGGGCAAACGAAGTAGATCGGGTGCTGGGTCCGAGCCCGCCAGGGGTATCTGGGGATCTATCGCTCTGGTTATCTCTGGTTTCCCAGCAATGGGTAAGGCCTCGATCGGGCAGCGGTGTAAATGGGAGGTTGGGGTTCCCCCCGTCAGCGTGCTGATGGTCCCCTTCCTCCTGGCTTTCGATGGCGGGTTCTGCCTGTCAGGGATAAGATAGGTCCCGAGTGTTGCTTGCACTAAATGCGTCGGGCGCTCTACTATGGACCTCTAGGTTCCGACCTGTGGAACCCAGGTGGAGTGACGCTTAAACAAGCAGCCGGAATCCCTGGTTAGGATTGAGGGGCAACCCTCTTTCCGAAGGGTCTGCTTCGGCAGCCGGCGAGCCTGATGACCTTAAGTCATCCGCCCATGATGTGCTAAAGGTTGATGCGTAAGCTTCGGCCTACATCATGGGGCCCGGGTATGTCCTGAAGGATAGGTACCGGGTATGCAGTCAGGGGGCTTCGGCTCTCATGACAACAAATATAATAATAAAAAAAAAAAAAAAAAAAAAGTTACATGTATTTTAAAATGACAAACTAAAATCAGCTGATTCAATAATGCTTATTCTTTAGCAAATGTGACAAGCTTTCAACAATGATTAGCTAACTTTATGATCGCCCCCACTACTCACTGCAGACGACACAGTTGACAACGTTCCAAGACTGTTGTGATGAGAATGACAAGGATATTGAGAGAAAGGTTAACAGTGTACTGAGTATGAATTGTACGGATTACTTAGAAAGCCCTTGTGTGGTCCCCTTACTGACACCCAGGCCCTCAATAGGTCCTTAATAGGAATATCCAGGTCCTCAATAGGAATACACAGGTCCTTACTGCTTTGCAGCCTTACGCAAATTACCTATAGAAGCTTTCGTTAGTATTTATCAATATGTTGCTGTAGACAGTTTTAGTTATTGCAGATATATTTGTAGGGAATATTTTGTTTGCCAACGAAACTAGTATCCTATCACGTATGCTAGCAGTATAATACTATCAAATGCTTGCTGTTGGAATAAAGTTATGTCTTTCTCTCAGGCCATGCTTTGTTTTAGTAATGTATTTATAAAAGAAACATATACATGACTTATATTACATTTTATTACATTTTAGAGTGATAAAATTGTTCGGCTCCATATTGTTACATTTTAACTGCTTTGATTCTAAATTTTCTACTTATGGAAAACTCGTTATGCAGTTTTAAAATATTATTGTAGTAAGCAAGATTACAGAGTATGTGATGCTCTCAAGCTGTGCTTGTGTCCCAGTCAATAACCATCAATTTTTTAAACATGTTATCACATTTTTACGTAGTTATGGTGTATACTAATTCGAGTGTGAATAAATAAGATCAAGGAGTGTGTAACTTTGTCAATGACTATATTTCTAAGCCATTATTGTTATTGATATAACATTGAAATGTCTATTTACAAATTTTTTAAGAGTCTTAGAGCAATTGACTATACAATTAATTTTATAAAATGTCCAACATTAAGCCTGAAAAACTAACATTACTCAATAAACCAAGTAATTAATATTCATGTACGTCATAGTTTCTACTTGCATAAATAGTAATTAAGTTTACTGAAATGCCTCCAGAAATCCATAAGAACAAAGTTGACTTCGTTCAGTCGCTGGGACGGAGTTCTGCCACCTATGACAGATCTATAAGCCTAAACAAAACACAGGTCCTACAGGCATATGTTACATAATGAGAACAATGCAAAAGTTCAGCGGGAGATAGAGAGTAAGTTAGTCAATACTCAATCTACACTTTCTGAGTAGAACTTTCACTTTCATCAGTAATTTCATACTCTACAGCATGCGATGCTAGATCTGCCACACTTTTAATTAGAGATTGCAGTACATTTGAACATCAGCAGGGTCTAGTTTGTAACCATCGAAAAGCGTCTACCCTTCCAGTGATATCCTCCTTAGTTACCCAGCTGATAAGGATCCATTTAAGCTGAAAATAATATAAAAAAATATATGAAAGTTGTAGATGATTCTATAGCAGCTTGCATTAGTAAAAGAGCCTTTTAACGATACTAGATGTATTATTAAACATCATTTCAAATACGTGGATCATGGATTCTATTAAAACTGACAAGTTCGACTGTCAAGGTTTGAAAAAGATGCAAATATTTGCAACAAACTGTGTTAACAAAGGCAAAGATAAGATATGCTGTCGACCGCGGCTGACAGTTTGTGCTGCTTATATTTTATTCATTCAACTTCCTTTGTGGGCGTTTACACCATGTCAGTTATCTTTCACCTTTTATTCGCGATGGAAATACTTTTCTACGAGAGGTGGAATTTACTCCCTTATTTTGACAGGTTGTAAGCGCCAGACAGTTTTCTTGTGAAAGGAAATATCAAAGGGAACTGGTGAATATTTTAGTGGTTCCTTATTTTGATTTCCAAGACAGTGGAAGACAAAATGAAGCACCGCTGACGTATACAGCCGTTTCCAAAGATATTTCCGGTAATATTTCAGTAAACCGTAATCATACTTTTATCATGAATTATTAAACATTATAAATTAAATTATCCAAGGACTCGTAAAATATTAATGCCATTTCTTAAGCTACCAGCATTTACTATGTGAACTTAAACAGCCCAAGCTAACAAAGAAAATAATTCTGTTACATACCCCCGCCACAGAAAACCTGCAGACTAAGCGAATATTTCCCATTACCTGGTTGGATTTTCACTGAAATATCTCTTTGTCATGGGTAATTAAAAACACTGTTATAATTTGCCTGTTTATGAACATATTTTGATCAAAATTTGAAAATTCATTTATTCTATACTAAACCATATTACAATAAAACATTTCATTACCTTCCATGTTGCAGCAAACCTGAGTACTCGTTGAACTAATGCTATTAAGATAGGGAATAAATGTGATATTTTTAAGAAGATATTTTATTGTAAACCCAATCAGGCAAATGGAAATTCGCTTAGCCTGCAGGTTTGGTGCGGCGGGGGTATTTTGTATATATATACTATTGATATTAAAGATACAATAGTGCATCTTTGTTGACATACATTGTTTAAATACAATACAGTCCCCATAATCAGCTCAGTCACCTATTTTCTTTGTTTGTTCTTTTGTTTGTTTTGTCTGGTGTGCTCGTTTATTTGTGTTTGTGACGCTTCTTCTCAAAGTACCTAATAATAGTACAGTATTGTGTTTTGCATCTTTCAATCCGCATGAAAAAGATCTTTGTTGTTGCAAGATTTTCTGATTAATCGGAATCAAATGATACTCTCGGGTACATTTTACCAATGATAACTGTAGAATTTCAAGTTTGTAACGCGTTTTATACTTCTAAATTACAAGAATAACAGGGAACTATTTGTAATTTACTTCCGGTTGAATAAAACACATTATTATGCATGAATGTAGGTTTATTGTGAAAAGGGTGTTTTTTCTGTATGTATAAACAATGGTGGATGTAACTTGAATGTGATGGATGTATGCTAGATCATTTCCTTTCATGTTAGATTTAGGCCTGAATTGGGGTGAATATTTGTTAGATATATCTGTATATTTGCTGTATATGTTCTATGTACAGCGAGTGTTGAATGATTACCTAGTGATTATACGGTGTGTGGTCAATGTATGCCATATATGTTGCAAGTATGGTAAATGTACGTTTGGATGTTCCATGAATGTATGATTTATTTATGCTAAATACTTTTAAGTATGGTGGATGTGCATATTACTTTTGATAAATACATTTATGGGTTTCGTTGTAAAGTGACTACTAACGTCAATCTTACTGGTACCAGGATTACTCATGTGTATTTAGTTGTAAAGACCAGAAGAAGTGCGTATTCTCCCCCTCCACCACCGGATGGTCTTATGTCCCAGTGCAACACCTTGGCTTTCAAAGTCAGTGTAGTGTTAGGTTAGTGCTGCTGACGATCTGTTCGTATAGGAGAGGGTGTTTCACCTTGCCGAAACTAACAGGTAGTGATTTATACATTTAACCAATTCCATCAACGATAATCTTTGAAATTTCCTTTAAAACCAAAAAAGATTGTTGTGTTCAATGCTTTGCGTTGTTTAATTTTGAGCTTAATTCGTATGGGTTTAATTTAATTATTTTTATGGTGTATCGTTTACAGTTCTTTAAAGTCTACAACGTTTAAAACTGACACTGATGACGTATGATTCTTGAATCCCTATCTTGTAACCTGAAATAATCCTAAAATAATAAAAATATATATTTAAAGAAATTAAACTTTCCCTGTCTTATTTATACTTAGATAGTATCTTTACCTAATCTTCTCAGCCGAACATTATAGAATACTTATTTTTAAAGTTGCTATAAAATATCTATCCCTAAGATTGATTAAGGAGTTAATATTTTCAGAAATCAATGGCATAATTAATTGTAAACTAAGGTTATTTTCCGTATAATTGTACAGTATCCAATATAATGCTTATAAAAAGACTATCACAGTGTAAAATCAATGTAAGCAACACAAATCATAATTCTCTAACTTATCACATAGCTTATAAATTAATAATCTGCTTGGCATGAAAATTTTAAAACTTCAATATTTCAAAGTAATTGAAATTCTCCTATTTCTTTATGACATTGAATTAACCCATATATTTAAACAATAATATACCAACTGGGACGATTATTTTCACTAAGTTGCGTGGTTATGAAAGAATTTTAATTCATATTTTGAATAAATTTAAATTAAGAGATTCACTACCTTTTTGCATCCAATAAAAAGTATTATCCAGTAATTTCATTACCTTGTCGTAGAAGTGGCATTGTGTGCATTATTTTTGAACATGATAAAAAATGCATATGATGACGTCACAATATTTAATTATTTTTGCTAGTTACATCTGTTTCACCGACGGGTCTCACTATAATTACCTCATCAACAGATGTTTGGGTCGGCAGCGAAAAATCAATTGCGAATGCGTCATCTGCTGTCGTTTCACAAATCAATTTGATTGTTAATTAGCAATCAAATGTGACAGTGACAATGTTTTTTTAGTCAATTATAAATTGTTTTCAAAAAGTCCAAGAAAAAAGTGTATCATTTAACAAAACATACATATTTTGCTGTATCCATTTAATAAAATATTAATTCAACATTTTTAAGACCAAGTTATTTTTTTATAACGAAAAAACTTTTACCGTACTAATAAACAACGAACAGAGAAAGCTTAACCCAAAACATAGGGACTGCAAAGATAAACGATCCTCTGAAATTCCTTTTGTAAGGTAAATGAGCGCTGATGTACACTTCCAAGTCTTCAATGGAAATTCAAATTTTCCATATCATCTTTGTGAACATTTGTATTCAAAGTGTACTCTGTAATAGGTATTGTCAAATGAGTTTTGTTTTCCATACTACCAAAAGTTATTAATTTAGCAGTTTATTTTATCTAAAGCTATTTGTAAAATAAAACAAATGTCCTATTACTATTAGAAAGGGAATGGTGCTAAAAAATCACCCTTGCTTGGGAAACCTATCATTTTGTATATACAGGAACCATTGCACAAAGTGGGCTCAAATTTAATGAGTAATTGTCGCATTACATAGCACAAACCTATTGGTATTTAGTGGGATTTTAACCCGTGTCATAGAGATAGAAGGCCCACGCTCTGATCAAACCAGCAGCACCTCTTAAAGATAATTACAATCATAAATAATACTAGCTCATCATATACTTGAATTATACCTGTATAGTTTTCACATCCGAAAGCAGTTAAATAAGTTAGTTTACACTTTTTTAATTGGTTGTATTATAACAAGTGATTAATTGGAGTTTATCGTCGAATAATTGATGTTAGTTGTTTTAACTAACAATTTCATGTCACAGTGGAAAACACACCAATTATATTGGAGTCGTAAAAGTTAACAGAAGAGCTTTTCTGTAAATCATTGCAGTTGTAAGTTCTGCCCGATTAATGCATTACGAATTAAACGAGAGCATGAAGACAATTTTTTACAATGGTCTAACGATAAAGTAGGCAAGCAGAATATAAAGAATATTATAATATATACAAGGTGTTTCAGAATTCGTGACGGATATTTTAGGGTATTATTCCTGAGTAAGAAACATATCCAAGTATCATATTTAAATTGTCCGGAAGTCTTTAGTTACTCACACAGCCACAATTTTTTTCACTTATTAACTGTTTTCTAAAAAGTGGTAAAAATAAAAAAATTAAAACTTTGCACAAACGTTATGACAACTAGACAAACTAATCAGCTGATTTTATTGTTGTCTGAATATGTTATTGTTTATTTAAAGTAGTCAGCTCCTCTAACCTTTCATACTCACTTTTAAAGTGTACACTCAGTGTAAAAAGTTAGTGGAATTGACTACATTGAATAAACAATAACATCTTCAGACAACAATAAAATTAGCTGATTAGTTTGTAAACAAGTACGTTGACTTTCACCACAGCTAATATAAAAAGTTTGGGTGTTTTGTGTGAATTTTAAAGACAGTAAAAAGGTGTGCAATCTTTAAGCCATCTTAATGGTAGATAATTGATAAAAAGACACTATTGGGGTTATGTAATATTTTATTATTGTTTGAAAAATCTAAAATCGCTTAAAACAACTTGCAAAGCGGACGGAGACTTTTGCATTGTTGTGGCTGACTTATAAGCCGCATGCCTCGGCATCCACTACAACTAACCTCCAGAGGTCACGTATTACTAAAGCTACCATATCTTAGTTAATATTCGTTCAATATTTAAAAGTAAGGTGTCAATCGATGTGTAATTAAATTACCTTAAAAAGTTATTCTTGTAAAGTTATGTAAAATCAACGGGTTTTGAATTTTTTTATAAACAAAATTTAAAATGTCCGCCATTTTGTTTTATGAATTTTAAAACTTGTCATTGTTTTGTTGTAGCTTTCTCTAGTTGTCATAAATGTTTGTGTAAAGTTTCAATTTCGTATCTTTTACCAGTAGGCCAGTTCCTGTTCAATTTGGTGTATAACAAAATAATGGACAACTAAATACATTACCCATATTTCTTTTCTTTTGTATCTTATTTATTAAATTAGTTTTAGAATGCATACGAAACTTAGTCTAATATTTCGCCTTTCTAAACAGAAAACATTTGTCAGAATATTTAAGAGTTTATTTGTAACTATTATGAATAGTAATGGAAGAAAATGTATATAAACTCACAAACAAAACGAGCTAAATGCTTATGCTATGCTTTAACTTTGCTGTTAGTGGATGAGTATAGTACTTTCTTCTATAGAATTTACAGACTTCTTGTACGATGTTCAAAACTTATTTTTTTCGTCCACAACACCTCGACTTAGGCTGGGCTATTCTTGGAAAATGTACTCTACCAGTTAACACTTCAATGAGAAGTAAGAGTGAGGCAACGTGTTAACATGTCTTGCGTACAGGTGCGTATGGTAATGTGTGACAAAACTTATGTCTTCTGAAATACAAAGTATACAAGGAATAAATATACAAGAAAATATTTAGTATACAAAAATATACATCGTGTGTATGTATATCACATAGTGTTTACTAAAACTACTCAGAAGGTACAGCGTGATTTAGAGACGCATTTCAATGTAATTTATTTCGTTTTTTTTTTATTATAGTGGATGAAATTTGAATACTAGGGTAGACTAGACATCCCATATGGGCCAGCTGTAACCAATTGTTTTATTAAAATGTTAACACTTAATACTCTTATATGAGCAATGTTTGCTTGTATTTATGTATGTATGCTTGCTTGCACAAAGATCTCTAAAACGGCTTCGACAATTTCCTTCAAATTTTGTAAATAGTTTTTTTTTCTGTTGTTTCATGCAGTTAAAACTTTCAATAAAAATCTAACTACGTAAAAAATAAAATTGAAATTTTAAAAATATTTAACAGTGAGATTTAATGCTTTAATTCGCCTATTCTCTGTGGTTAGGGTTACTACTTTGGCAACGAAATAACAATGAAAATCGTAAACATCAACAAAAGAAAATAAATAAATATAACAGCTGATTATAAACAACCCTTAAACCAAAGAGTTTCTAAATTTACGCCTAGAGGACAGTGAAATGCTTACTTACTTTCGGTGTCTGGAAATCAGACTTCGCTTTTCCAAAAATTAGCTACTGATATTTGTCATTCGCTTGTAAAATATAATCTATTGTGCAAGACTGGTCTAGGCGTGGACAGATCAGCAGATGGCCAGGAAACTTTGATCAGAAGATTTCGAAAAAAAGTGAGATGCTATCTTTATAAACTGGAGTTAGCGCGTAATAGTAAACCGGCGCCACCCTTAAATCAAATTTCATCAAAATCGGACAATAATTACTCGTGTTTCTCTACTTTCCTATAGGGAAATTCGCTAAAAGTACTACGAAGACGAGGGTTTGAACTGTTACCTTATAAAAAAGTTACAAAATACAACCTATAGTGAAAAAATATACATAATAAACAAAGAAGCTCTCTAGATAAGTCTGACACTAATATTTGCCTTTACCTAATCCTCAAGGACGGTGGATTAAGGAGTATGTTCATGTTAACATCTACAACCAACCCGCACAACATAAATGCTGTTTAGAACCGTTGCGACGGCAGCAACAAATTGTGCTTTGTGTCTGCGGCGAGGAACGGAAGCAAATCAAAACACGTATAAATCATCGTGCGTGCCGAGCGTTCGCAAGCGTTGTCGTGCGTCGCGCGCCTTCCTAATTGCCGTGTTCACACTCGACTCCGTGTCAGGGTAGCCCAAATCACTTCCGCGCCTCACATTTAGGTTTTGTATTCTCATTTGTATTGTTTCTCGTGAAGGTTAAAATATAGGTAGTGAAAAGATTATGCATATAGTCGAAGGTAAGGGTTTCAATGAACAGTAACATGACTGAAAGTGGAACTGAAGAAAAATAAACATTCAATTATTGTACGTAGTCATCCGAGGTTGTAAACATAAGGTTGTATTTTTAATATTCAACAGTTTTTCACCTGCTTAACTACTTAACCTTAACCTAATTAACTTAATTTAAAATTACTAGTAATCTATTGTTTTTCCTTCTGTATCATACCAAAGTTAGAAGCTAAAACCTCAAATCGACTCTAAAACAATAGATACATTTTAGACAATATGAATCAACGCCTATCAACACACTCAAATATCACCAAGATGAAACAATCGTCGAAATTGGCTTCATATTTAACAATAGGATGGTTTGTCTACTTGCTCTGCTGTACTAAATCCTATGAAAGTAGAGAGAGGTTCCATCTAAATAGACTAATAACTTCAGTCAATATTTCACTGGAATAGCAAATAGTTAAACAATCCATTTACGGACTGTGCTACTGTCGAAATTGTATGTTTTCCTCCAGTTTATGATAGTTGGTAAAAAAAAATTTAACAAAAGTTCACAATTAAGTTTTCCTGTTAATCCATCATCATTAATAAATATTGGCATATGTGACAAAAATCAATACTGGCATCCTCTGTTACAGTTTCGATTCAATTACGTTTATTTAACAACCCAATTAAAAATAAATTGTGTTTTCCTTGTACGTGGATGCTCACGTTCACTAATAATTGAGTTTCATTCAAAATTCCTTAACGATAGTAAGATACAATGGTTATTGGATTTTGAATGCTTAATTAACATCTTGCGAGTAGTACACAAATATCTACATATTCTGAAACGTCTAGACATTTAATCACGTCTAAAAATCGTCTAAATAACTCCTTGGTCATCATTTTACGTGTTTGAGCTACAATACAAATATAACATAATCTGACACAAGAATAGCAAATTTCACGTGCAAGGTAAAGCCGATGGTTGGAATAATTGGAGCTAGCCGGCAAACCATTTTCGGTACAAGCTATGAACGGTACTTTTCATCAAGACGCTTAAAATACTCACATATAGAGTTAGACTTTAGACTTAAAATTAAAACTCACATCTCATTATCAACTTGTCGTAAACTAACAATTTTTATAAGAATTAAAACAAAAAATTCTGCCTATAGCAAACCTACATAACAGCGCAAAACATTGATGTTCAAGGTAAAGTTCATTATTTTTTATTAAACCACAAACTGCAAGCTAAAATAATAAAAAACACCATAGCTAACTTAATGCATATTCTTGTTCACACTTGTAATGTTAAACAGTAACAACAGCTAATATCATTAACTACAGTTGATTTAAATAATAGACCCATATTGTAAACAAACACTAGCGCGCATAGTGAGCAAATTGAGAACTGATCGAGAGCAAGGAAAAGTAAATTTGGATCAAGGAAAAATCAGCCGATTTGTTTCTCCTTGCTGTAAATTAGAGCTTAAAACATTTACTTTCCTTAAAATCATTTGTTGACGGAAATAGTTAAGTTACATAGGTTAGCTAATAGCATAGACAAAAAGAACTAATAGTAGTTTACGCAACGATCGCATAAAGATAGTGTTAACGAAACGAGTACAAAATTTAAGATACGAGCCTTGGCGAATGCTTTAAAACTTCTACGAGTGTCGTTATAGTAGTTTACGCAGCGATTGCGTAAAGATAGTGTTAACGACACCGGGAAAAAATTTAAGGTACGAGCCTTGGCGAGAGCCTTAAAAACTTTTACGAGTGTCGTTATAGTAGTTTACGCAACGATTGCGTAAAGATAGTGTTAACGACACCAGGAAAAAAATTAAGGTCCGAGCCTTGGTGAGGGCCTTAAAAACTTCTACGAGTGTTGTTAACACTATTTGCGCGAGTCTCGTACACTACTTTACCTACGACAGTGTTTTAGTTACTAACAATCACTACTCATAACTTCTAAGAGAGGTTATGTTTTCGTTTATAACCTCTCATCGCCACTGACTGTGATGCAACGAAACATTGTACCAAACACTAATTACACCACTCATTGACAATTAAATTTGTCTAAACAGCTGATTAGTTGACGCTCGAAGCATTACAATTTTACTTCTTCTCTCTCAATCCTTGACCCTCATTGGTCCATTGCCCGTGTTGTTAAGTAAAACAACAATGCAGTTAAGTGCATCTTTTCAATTCTAAGAACTGAACCGAAACGGCTACATTAAAAACTGTCGTAGGTAAATTAATTAAACGTATTTTTATTTGTCTAAAAACTTAACACGTGTTTGAATTTTCCTTGAACACGGTTCACGTGTGATCATAATGGCAAGCTTGTAATTCACCATGTGAATGTCAAGATCAGTAATTGTAGTGTGGATAGATGAACCGCAAACCTAACCTTAGACTAACCACAGAAGTCCGATGAGGAAAGTCATTTCCAATTATAACAACACTGATATTAGCGGGAGAGGAAATTGGCCTTCACATTATCCTGGTCAAAAAGTGATCAGTTTTTTATCAAATTTCTTCCGTTTATTAGATTTATGGTTACAGGAAGTTTTCAATAAGGAAAGGTTGAAGTGTTTACTTCTTTGGTGTCCTTATTTCTTATCAGTTACTGTACTGCCTCCAGTATCGCACGGTCATGTTGGTGCTGCCAGTTCTGTTGGGTCTGCTGCCTTTGCTGCTGGTAGTTCTCTACCTACAGTTCAGATGGCGACATAGACACATACTATCTGCTGCTAACAAGCTACGGTCGCCGCCGGCGCTTCCTCTTATAGGCAACGCGCTCTACTTCCTTGGCGATATTACAAGTAAGTAGGCCTATGTACAGTGTGATTGAAAAGTCAGACAAAATTCTTAAATAGCAGCATAGGTCGAGTTTGGTATCAAATTAAAGGTCTTAGTTAGTTAAACACATTGCCGTAAACCCGAACCCAAAAGGACAATCGAGTCGAAAGATAAAAAGTAGAAATAGTATAAAGTAGAAAAATAAATTGCAAACCCATTATAAAATAGAACATCATAGTTTTATTCACTTTGGATTGGGTATCCAATTTTGTGATCATTGTACTTTTTTACTAAGTATTTATAGATTAATGTGACCATTATAAGATCAAGATTGTAATACTATTGAGCTATTAGCTTTATACACTAAGTTTACAATGTGGTAGGTTTATTATTAAAGTATTTTTTTACACAATGTTTGACTCATTTTTTACCGTAATGCAAAACAAATAGAAATAAATCTAATGTATATTTCCATTTAGCTATATGCATTTTAAATTATTTTTTTAATAACCTTCATTAACTTATTAAAATATTTTCATACGATTTGTAGACTGTCGCTTTAACGCCAAATCTCCACAAAGTTTCACAACTAGAAGAATATCAATTTATTCTATCAATATTTACAGTTAATCACTTTTGACAGGATAGCTGCATGCTACCTATTTTTATACATAGTGTACGAACATAACTAAACTGTCGACACCGATCACTTTTCAATTCACTCGGGTTTCATAGCCAAAAACAAGAGAACATAAAATGTCGAATGCTCGAATTTAAACGTTTATTTTATTCAAAATACGTTTTTATGCTCAATTAAGAGAGTTTTGTGTATTATTTCAGGTGTAACAAACAACATAGTAAAGTTCACCACTCAGTTCAAAGGACTTTTCTGCCTTTGGGTCGGTCCAGTTCCAGTGTTTGTGGCGACGGATCCGAACGATGTTCAGGTAAAAATCTTGCGAATAATGAATAGTACTAACATAATTTAGGCCAAATCTAACGTAATTATTGCACCTTCAGATGGAAAACATTCATTTCGATACACAGTGAGAATAAAATGTAGTTTCACATATGTGTTGCGATGATAATGTAAATATTTTAATAGCCAGGTAAATAAACCAGCAGAGTCGAGAACGTCGTTCCCACATAAACACATTTGTTACGTAAATACATTTGTTTGATTTTCAGTCAAAATATAACTCACAGTTCAGTTCATAATATTAGTTTGTCTTTATAAATTTAGAAAAAAACACAAGTTCGTTACAGAATATTGTGTGTGATTAATTTACGACCAAATGCTACGATTGTTGCAGACGGTGTTGAACAGTTCCAATACTCTGGAAAAAGACGACATTTATGATTTCTTAAAGCCCTACTTAGGAAATGGATTACTCACAGGGCCTGGTAAGTGATGGAACTCTACTTATAAACTTGTAGAAATACAGTTTCTCATTGGTAAAAATGAATATAGTTTTGTCATTAGAAGATGACTTATAATGAGAACAATGACGGAACGAGCTTTGAAAACATTTTTTTTAGATAGTCACAATCTGTGGCCAATGGCTATGTACTTTTTAAAATAATGTTTTTATGTTGACAATTTTCCATCTAAACCGGAGGGTGGCTTATCAAATAAGTTAGACTTCAGTTTAAGAAGCAGTACCAATATACAAAATCTGACGTTATGTGTTTCAAAAGAGAGGAAATATCTTTTAGTACGCAGTCTACCGAAAGTCATTCAAAAACTGTACAACTAAACTAAAATAGGTTTACGAATCAAGCCTTATTATTATTTAACCCAAATCATAGTGTTTATGTTTTTATCCAATACTGAACTTGCAATCTTTTACTAGAGGATAAGATTTGTTGAATTAAAAAATATTGTGTCTGGAAATTATGTTATGTTCAAACGTATAACTGACGTGAATATAAAATAAATAGCACACAAAAAGGTTGTCAATCCATTTTTATTCAATATACCCATCACATGTGAAGTTCTTTAAAACAGAACATTCACTATGAAATAATTCAAAATGACATGTATTCTTTAAGGCCGTTCAAAATTTAATCACAATACGCTCTACCTATTTTACCGTTAGAAAATGGGAGTGCCTTGAAAGTATGTATTTACCTGGGGTCCACAGGCACGACACTATTGTTAAGGAATTAGAGAAAATCACCAGACTGGGAATCACGGGGATACAAGAGAATAGAATTGTAAGGCAAAACACCCCTTGAGCTTCCAGGGGCCATAAAAAAAGGTATCGAGGTAATGTTTTCCAATTAGATTAAATGTATCAATAGTAGTAACTTATACATTTTGATTGCAGTCCACCAGTGGAAAAAGCAACGTAGGCTACTCAACCCAGTCCTCCACCCGTCCAACGTAGACAGGTTTCTGCCAGAGTTCAACGCCGTTGGAGAGGAGTTGGTGCGGCGGCTTGGTCAGACTCCTGGAGAGGTTGACCCTAGGAAGGGGATATTCAACGCCGCTGTAGATGCCGTCATGAGTAAGTCAAATCAAATCAATCTTTATTTTTTACAAGTAATGATGCAGTACAATATAAAAATTCTAAAATTATTACATAGGCTTCTGTCTGTGCGTGATAAAGAGTTTACACTGGCGTCGTATTGGTTACTTGATTTTAGTATCACACAAAAAAACACAATACACTTTTTAGTCTATTATAAAATAAATACATCTTTGAGGCATCGATTGAGAGCTGTGGGATTAGACAGTAATCAGACTCAGTTTCTTTTGTCAGCCAATCTGTAAATATTAAAAGTTGTACACACTGGATACATAAATTTTAAAAATAATTTACAATAAAAGAATATTAGCATTATTTGGTAGAGGTGAATTTATACGGCAAATGGGGGAAACATGTATTTTAAAAGTTCCATTAATTTCGTAATAACATGGAGATCAAGGGTAGTTGAATTTGCGTGAGAAAAGCAGAATGAATTGTAATGAAAGCAAGTCATGTTGTAAACTTCACAGTGAGTATTACGAGCTCATAGGTGAATCGGCGAGTATACTTTGAAAAGGTAGTGTTTTGGAACTTAGGTCAACAAATCACCTAAACCTATACATGGTAAACTAGCCTCAAGGGATAAATGCCAGATATTTGAATTAAACCCTATGTTTGTAGTAGTAACATTTTAATAGCTTACAGGTGTGCTTACAAAATCAATACAAACGTAAATTAATTTATTTCTCTAACGATACATTACTTTAACATTTGATAAATTAAGTTCCAAAGGTACAAATTTGATATTTAAATAAACCTTTTTCGTAGTTAGAAATCGTTTTATGGGTTTTAAATATACGTTACCAATAATATATTCACTATACAAATTAGGGTACAACAAGCAATACTTTACCACCTTAACAATGTCAATTATTTTATAGGCACCGTCGTGGCAAGAAAACCTCTAACAAAAGAAGCAAAAGAAGATATATTCCATCTTTTAAATAAGTGAGTATACAGTGATGACTTATGTAAAAAAAGTTAAGATGAATGTTTCCTCTCTGAGCTATGCCTTGAATATAAGGATTCCATAAACCGTTATTACTGTCAAAATACATCCAAATGTATTCTAACTAATCGCATAACACGAGGTAAATGTGTCTCAGGTAAAAAAAATAGTAAACAAAGCCCAAATTTTATTTCTGGTGTATTTGAAACCACGCAAAATAAATGTGGTAATTTCACGGTAAAATAACGTTAAAGCAACAGTATACTCAATATTATTTTTATAACTTTTATTAGTTTACTTGCATAAAGTTAATGAACCCAATGAAAATCTAAGCCTTTAAATGTTACAGTGTTGGCAGAATGTTCACCTATCGCTTGTTCAAAGTTTGGCTTCACATTGACTGGATCTTCAATGTTCTCTACAGAAGAGAAATGAAAGAGGCAAATGAGAAATTGGCAGCGTGTGTTCGAGTTTTCAACGAGGTAAATATTTTGTTGGAACATTTCAGAGCACAACACATTGTTGTAGTTGTAGTTCGTCCATTTTGGTTGTATTAGGTGACTAAAATATTCAGTTAACGTATTCTACATAGTGTCTCAGTGAAAATGCTTGTACTCAACACTGAAAATAAAAAACTTCAATTATAACTTACATTTGTTGCGAAAACGTTACCAGAATGGGCAACGAGTTAGTTTTGCCAAATCCACTTCTACGCTATAAACGCTATGGTGGTCAAAGAAAGTGGAAATAGCTCAAATTTTCTGTAGAGAAATGTATACATCTTACTACAATATTTACATCATAATCAAAGATTTTTTACAACGTAAATTTTAGTAAATTTTACTCAACGAAATGCTGTGCTATTTATGTAGGCTTCTATGTCCTCGTAGTTATTTTCTCATCAATTGTTTCAGCACTGGGACGAAGCAGTGCAAGACCGGACCAAGGATGGTGTGGTGAAAGTTGAAAATGAATCAGAAGGTATCATTGTTGTAACTAATCAAAACTAGTCATAATGTTAAATAATTCTTTTAACTGTTGTTGAAAAAATATGAGTTCTGTAAATGTAACTATGGTGGTTGTAATTACTATAATTTTGTTTTATTTTCTCGTTACCAACCACTATTGAAATTAAAAAGCTTTACCTGAAAACTTCACTTCCGTGAAGCGTAGCCTAACCTAATTTTAATGAGATGAATAGACCTGAGTAAAGTTTCATCAGGTTCCGTAGCTTTTGCGTTCACAGACAACAAACACACATACTTCAATGAGAAATCACCTCTTCATTGTAATACATGAGGATGAATACACACTAACGTGTAACGAGTACCTAGTCAAACAACCAATAAGTTGACCGTTTGACTATTTCATTTTCCCATTGTTATGACGTGTCACGTAGTTAAGGTCAAGAGTCACGTCAAGGTCACATGTGACGTCACGTAGAACACACACGTAGCACAGTCTCACCGTTGGAATGTTTGATGAGTTGCGTCATATTTTCGGAATTCAATGATTAAAAATAGTCGCACAGAAGTTAGGGGAGGTTTACAATACTTAGTGGGTGTACAATGGAGAGAGATTATCTGTGTTAGCTTTGTTACTGGCTCAGATCAGCTGTTTTAGGATATTTGTAGTGCCAATTATCAAGGAAATTCTACTTTATACGCTCTAACACACTTAAGGGTTTTAGCAAATAGTTTTACTAACTCTTGGAATATGAAGTAACTTTATAAAACATTTCCTTATTTCAGGATACGCACCGAAGAATATGGTTGACGTCGCTGTCGTCCAGGTCGCCAATGGTGGCTGCAAAAGAGAGTGGTTTGATGAAGTTACAACTATGATTGTTGGGGTAGGTAACCAATTGTAACAGCAACGATTAAATTTAAACATTCGTTTTATGTGTGGTTTTGATTCACAAATGTTTGGATTGGCCAAGTAAATAATATTTATAAATTAATTTAGTTTAAATCAAGTTAAATGTAGATAGCAGGAGAGATGATTCCACTTCCTGTTTCATTATATCTGAATACAAAAAATTATCTAATAAACTTTAAATACGAGATCAGTTTGCAATTTAGACAAAAAGTAGCTCGTTGTGGAATGTTTGCTTGAATACTGTAGCATTCTTTAATATCAGCGTTAGCAGTGGTTAATTATAATATTTCTTACATATTCAACTACTTTTTTATTCTAGACGTGTTTTCTGACGTAGGCCTACACTTTCTATATTTTGGACTAACTTCCAATTTTGATTTAAAACCAATAAATTTTATATTCTAGCTAAACTTATGATTTAATAATTTTATCCAGCAAGATTCACTTTAATTTTCAAAGGTTTAAAACAAATGTATTGTTTATGGTTGAGTTTAAACTCAACCATTAACAATAAATTGTAAAATTGAATAACATTATACTTCTGTAATATTTTTGTACTATTTAAATATACGATGATTCTTTTCACATCTAGGCAACTGACACGGTGGTAGCAGCAATTTCTTTCCTACTGTTCACCCTAGCCAATCATCCAGAAATACAGGTAATTCAAATTATTAACCAACAAGCATGTATGAAAAGTTTAACGTTAGCACGGTAAAACATCTTGATCAGAGCACAGATACGTTTTTCTCTATGTAGTTTAGCATTGCAAGTGTATCAGTAAAAAGAGGATTGAAACTGTATCCAAACAATGCTATGGTTAAGTACTCACATTTGAGTGTGCTAATATCGACTAGATATTTCTCTCTTGTTGAGGACAGATATGAAAACTTTTGGTCTCATACTGGTTTTAATATTATGAAAGAATTAATATTAAAATGATGTTAAACTAAGTAAATAAATGTTACGTTGGGTGGTAAACAGCAAATTGGACATACATGAAAATTTACATTATGTGTAATTAAGAGATTATTGCGGGCTTTAACAAGCAGCTTAGGTTAATTCATAATTTTAATCTTAAGGAGTATTTAATCATAATAAGTTAATCATAAGGATAAAGTTTTTATGAAAATCTGTGGTTGATCGTGTCATCAAAATAAAATGCTGTTAACAAGTTTTGCCATTGAAATAATATTTTTGTGATTTAAACCTGAAGGTTCTCGGAATAAATTTAATAATTACACTGTACAATCCATTACATTAGCCTCAAGCCAAGTTTGCATAGTGCATCACAATATTTTCCAGATGCGTCATAGGTTTTCCAAGGGAAATCACCTGACGCATGTATCATGTAAAACAGCAGCTCTTCCATGTGTACATCTTACAACAAGCAAGGGACTATTTTGAAGTATCCAAAGTCCTGACCATTTTCAGGACAAAGTCCACGCTGAGATCCAGGAGGTCCTGGGAGATTCTGACCGTGAAGTGACTCAAGATGACCTTCGCAGGATGACCTATCTGGGCCAGGCTCTCATGGAGACTATGAGAATACACGGCGTGTTCCCGTGCATCCTGAGGAAGGTCACTAAGGACATAAAGTTGTGTGAGTTAAAAATTACTCAAAACATATGATGGATATATTTCGTTGTACTTCTTTCACATCCTAGGATGATGGTCAAAACAGGGACCGCTGAAGTTAGGTACATGGGTTGCTAGAGCTATTGATCATTGGCGAGATTTGAACCCGGAACCTTGGAGACCGAAACCCGTGTTTACGACTAGACTTGCTCCCTAGTGCTGACTGATGAAACAGCTGATCTTAGTTAGTCACAAAGCTCATATCATCTCACAACATTCTACTCTCTTCCTTTAGTCATATTTGGGTTAAAATACGCACCTAGGTGGCGCCCCCATCTCATAATTATAATATTAATTTTTTCCAGCATTACATGACGTGGGCTCTAGTCCTTTCACATTACTTTAGGCTAGGCCTAGAGGGTTGCAGCACAATCACTTAGACAAAATCCATTTCTGATGGCGATTTAAACCAGAAACCTAAGGAACCAAATCCCTGAACTCTACCACTAAACCAGCTTAACAAAATTTCTAAACAGTTTTATTACATTTTGTCTCTTTCTGTAGCCGAATTCACGTTTATTCATTACTTTTGCACGTTTCTGTAGCCGTTTCACGTTTAGCAATTTACGTGTTTTAGCCGAGGGCACGTTGCCGATTGGCAGCAGAGTGATGGTTACGCTCCACGCCATGGGATGGAACCCTGATACCTTCCCTGAACCTCACAAGTTCGTCCCTGAGCGATTCTGTCCTGAACTTCAGCGAGATCCTGACCACAAGAGACACCACTGCGCTTTCTTGCCCTTCAGTGGGGGACCTCGCAGCTGCATAGGTAAGGGTTTTAAGGTTATGGGTTATATGTTCCTAAGGTAATAGGTTCTTTATATTTACAAGCCATATGTTCACGAGCTATAAAATAGGCCAATAGAACTCGTCTACTATGAATAAAGGTATATCAGGTTTTGGGGACATATATACTTGAGGATTATCATGATTTTAATTATATTTACTTAAGGTTTATCATGTTTTTTGTCAAATAAACTCAATATAAGATCAAATTTAACTTAGGGATAAGTTCTCTAGATTGAGGCTTATTAAGAGTTTATCAAATTTTTGGGTCACAACGTTCTCCAAACGTTTATGAGACTTACGAGATATAGATAAGCTAAATAATAATTTTCAGGTCTATGAGACATATTAACTTACAAGAATTGCTTAACTGGAGACATAGATTGTTCTAGACGCATGAGTTATCCCTACTCAGACTAAAAGTTCATCATGAGTTATAATTTCACGGAATCAAGTTTGTCATAAGGTTGTGAGCCATATCCAATATCCATTCTGCGATTTCAAAAAGAGTTAAAGTATTCTTCACCAAGAATAAAGTATCTAAATGTGCAACAAAATCTCAGGGTCAATAAAAGGTGTCAATAAAATATACTAATTTAAAAACTTAATGATATATTTAATGAACTCTTAATCAACTATCAATTTCAGAACACATCACTACTAAATGTTTATTTTCATGACAACTAATTACATCCAAAAGGTCTTCGAACATTTTGATCCCTCAACTATTTCAGTTACGTATCAGTGATGTCACACACCTATACTAACAATACATATTCAAAACAACCATTTGCAGGCAAGGCGTACGCCATGCAGATGATGAAGACGGTGGCCGTCCATGTCCTCAGGAGGTTCAGGGTCAGGACGAATGTTCGTCTAGAAGACATCCAATACGAGCTGAAGGTTGTCATGCACAGTCGAACACCGCTGTTGCTGAGTTTCGAGACTCTCCAAACGTCTATGGTTTGAGATCAAAAACACGACAATTCTTTCATTGTTAGATACAACGTTCCTTGTGGTTTTGTTGACTTTTGCGGTTTGTTTGTTGATTGTTGAGGGTTTTTGCCACAGTCTTGACTCCTAACTTTATCAAAAGACATATGTATCAATACTCGTATTTATCTAAGGAACTGTCGTGGTTTATAGGCTAGGTTGTTATGCACAGACTATCTAGGACGTATAAGTTCATTTAGCATGAGATAATGCATAGTTTGTAAACTATCACGGTTTCTTGGTAGAATAACCTTCGTGGAAGCCCAAATAATTTGTTGAAGATTAATTTTATTCGTTGCAAGTGTATTGTGAAAAAAATAAATGAAAGTAAAAAAGACTATTGCTCATATTTGCGTGAATACTTCGATAATCGTGGTGGTTTTGTACACAAAGATAGTGGTAAATAAGTGAACATGATTGGCGAGTCCGTGGCTGGATCAGTAATAAAAATGGTTGTGAACCCAAATCACGTGGTATCCCGGTGCTGTCTATAATTCGTCAACGCGGTTAATTAATTATTGCTCTATGTCAGATAAACCCTTGTTTTTATGTTTCACATAGAATATTGATGAGCAAATCAAAGGACATTTTAGGTCACTAGCTTTTTTCACAACTAAAAGAATTGTGTGCAATTTTATATTATAATACAAACATACAGTAAAATACACCTTGTAAACCACATTTTTCATGTGTCGATTTCGTAATTATTTTATGTAAAAGTGTTTTTCAAGCGTTGCAGTAAGGTATCAATTTATCAAGGTCAAAAATATGAATTTCAAGTACATTTTTGAAAATTTTTAATACATTGTATATAAAAGTATAAACTTGATCATAAGTAAGTCTTTAGGCAAACATTTACCCAGACTTTAACCAGAAACAAAATGTACAGTGTTATTTAATTTAATTATAGCTTATTTAAAATAGTAAGAGCTAACTGTTATTTATTAAATAAAACGTTAGATATGAAATATATTGTTATTTACAAACACGATTTACTCTCTTAATTTATGATGCTATGTATTATTGTTTCTTTTAATATCACGGGTTGTTATTTTGTGGGTTAATAGGAGATTCCTCATGGGTTTTTTTATACTAATCCGGGGCTTGATTCTTTAACACTCCCTTAATAGCAATTTTGCACTCAGGTATCTGAGGCCTATGTGGACAGGTAAATGTAAGAAGACAATAATTAGCATCTATATAAATTTTAAAAATCGTATAAATGTTTTGAAATATTGAAAAGCCTATGAAGTTTTTGAAAATATCCAAGTCTACTATCCATAATCAAGTAGACCTATTTAAAGTTTAAAATTACTACCAAAGGGACTTTGTCTGTTTTGTGTACGAATTTATAGTCCGTTACTAATTGACCGAGTTGAGTTAATGACCGAAACTGGTGATCCGCCCCTGGAGTGACCCTTTGGGACATTTATACTTTCCAAGCTAGGAAACGCTGATTATAATACACTTTTGTAAACTATGTTATTGGTTTGTCTTTTACACTTTTAGTTTTTTGTACATTTGGTTTAGTAAAAAAAATGAAAACGTTTTTAGTTAAAGCAAACTTATCAAGATTATATATTTTTTTACTACAAAAACAACGTGTTGTTATTTATTGGCAATTTCATCTTTGTTGAAAAAAAACACCAAAACTCAGGTCCAATAATATTGTAAAAAAAGTAATCTTTTTAATGATTCAGGCCAAATACTTAAATGGGAGTTTAAACCCGGATACTCAAGACACTAAACCTTATCAATTCAGTAGAATAAGACCATTTATCACCCTTATGGACTAGCTTATGACATGTCTCTGATTTTATTTTTTATGTATTTATTTATTGTAATCTCACCAACATTATAACTAGTTTGACATATGGCAATCTATTTGTATTAAAATAGATACTAGTGATAGTCCTCTATTATTATACAAAAATAAGGTTTTAAATCTCACAAGTCAACGTCAGTGTACGAGATATTTTCAAAGTGAAGCAAACCTCAAAGTGGGTGTGAGAAGAATTAGCATTTGGATGTTTTTTTGTTTTGTATTGAAACTACTCAACTTTATTAAACGAAGGTTTTCATCGCAATGGAAATAAAGTGGTGAAAGAAAATCAGCCCCTTTAACCATTTATAAGATTACAATCGCGATCAATTTCATAAATTACGTCGGAACTTTGAGGGTGTATTTCGTCACGAAATAGTTTCAACGCCTTTTTTCGCCTGGTTGCATGTTCACATGTTATCTTGACATGCCATGTTGTAGCCTACGACATTATATAGCTCTATATGTCTACTTGATTTAGTCTATATAAATCTTTTTATTTTTTATTTATTTTTTTTTACAAGTTTTGCCGGAGGCCAAATTTTTTGACGTAAATCCCTTTAGGACGACACCTAATTTTGAAGGTCTCGACAAAAGAATATTATCAGCGAAAATTAAATGTCTCTGTCTCAATTCGATACAACTTAGCGTATTATTTCAATAATACGCCTAAAATACTTCAGGCTAAAGAAAATTTACCAAACAAACCACTCAATAATTATTAATAATTACTGTCATTATTTTCCGACATAAAATACTCTATTTTACGAATTCTAGAATTATTATTTATTAGTAACAATGTAGGCTAAACTAGGATATTACCAGCAACCAAACAACTAGAATAATTGCAGAGTATTGCATAATCTTCTTTTGTTTTTGTTTCTGCAAAAAGTAAGCTCGTTAAATAAACCTAAGTAATTAAAAATACCCGTACTTACTGCAGTGAATCATCTAGTTGCATGTCGTCACAGGAAAATCAGCCTAAAAATATCACAGAATACGTCACTTGAGACTAACACTTTTAAGTAAATGCCTACTAAATCACACTCACAAACTAACCAGACATACTAACACTAACTACACGATCATTACGAACACTACACACGTAATAACATGAAAATAGATCATACAGTTCAACGACGTGAAGAAGAAAAAAATTGACCAATAAGAAACATGCAATTAGAGTGCTAGTGATCAGCTGTCAATAATCAGCTGTTTTTGGTTCGTATTAGCCAACATCTGAATACGCTACAACATACTGTATATAATTACTTGTTGCAATTATACTGTATAATTACGTGTTGTATTATACTATATCAATCAGTATAGCATGAAATAGGTAGGGTTATATAGCTTATGATGGAAAATATATTTTCGTTTCAATTCAGAAATAGTCTAGAGGCTTCATTGGTATTTTGTCTCCTATATTAACTATACTCAATGCATTTTTTTCTCAATTCCTAGTGTTGTCAATAATATTATTGCATATTCATTGATGCAGTACAGCATTAGTACTGTAATTCAAAGAAATGTTCACTTTAAATTATTTAGGTTATCTTCGTGCATAAACAGATCAATATATAACGATTATTACAATCAAAAATCTATGGCAATTTACTTGAAGCAACCATTTTAGATGGTAAGTAAAAAGGTGGATAGGAAGAACGTGGGTATACTGACATAGTTTTTACAATCATTCAATTTCTTTTACAATTCAATGTGTCACCCTAAATATGTGAATAGCTAGATTGATTCGTTACTAGAATGTATTAACAGGTCAACGATCTCTCATATAAAATACACAGAGATTCGTAAACAATTGACAATGAGTCGCTACCTCATTGGCTCAGCTACAATCGGCTTGCAATAAGCTTATTACGGTCATATTACTGAACAGCGATCCCTGCCTCAGAGTATCCAATCAAATGGTCACCGTACATAAAACACACCGAAGATTATTTCTATACGTAACAAATTTCAAAAAGAATTTTTCTAGAAAAGATTTAGGTTTAGCCTTAAGGTTTAGAAAACGATTTAGCCTTAGGTTTTCATGAGATCAAAAATTGAAACGTCGTTTGTTATTTTAAAATATAATTTAATCATATTAAATTACGTACTATTATCATACAAAATTCCTTATAATGAAAAATATCAAAGAAACAAAGTGGTGGAAGAAAATCAGCCACTCTAACCATTTATGAGATTACAATCGGGTTCAATTTGAAAAATTACGTCGGAACCTTTGAGGGTGTATTTCGTCACGAAACAGTTTCAACGCCTTTTCTTTGCCTAATTGCATGTTCAGATGTTATCTTGACATGCCACAGTGTAGCCTACAGCATTCTACATAATATTTATGACAGTTTTGATATGAGAATTCTAACAGATTTAATGTATACTAATACAATTTTCAGCCTTTTTGTTTGAAATTGTTATTTCAATTACTATCATCTCTTTTCTACTGTATGCATAGATTGTGTGTAACATTTTTTTGTAAATGATTGACTATGTTCAGTAGCTACGACTGAAGGTTTTTCAATTCTGTATGCCTTTAGCACTGTGGGAGTGCCCCTGAATGCCAAAAATAATACATATGTTCAGAAGAACTTCGATATTGCTAAAGGTATAATTTAATTAATTATAACACCTAGCTCCATTTAATGTGTAGCAGCTGGTATGTTTTTAGAGCACAGTAGTTCTCTCATAGCTCACCGACCATCAATGATTTTGGCAACGCTATCGTTCTTGGCACTCGGAACCTACCCAGAGCTATGAGTCGACCTTTAAAGTAAAAAGTACAGGTCTTTTGCAAGCAAAGATAACTATCGTCAATTTAAGACATCTGTATACACAAACAACCATCTCATGATAAAATTGTTATATGTAATACTGTATTACGACTTTCACATCCTTAAAACTATCAACTGTTGATGCTTCGCCGAGTACACCACAATGAAGCTCTGGGATTACTTGAAGGACTTAGTGAGATCCGGCTTAGCAGAGGACACTTCTGAGCTACAAAGTAAACCCTTTAAACTATCACTTATAAGTTGGTAAATTTCCCTGGGTTTAAATGCAATTTGTTCTATTTTATGTAATCTCTTAATTTGATTTTTGATTCATTATCATACATTATTTCATTATTACTCATTAATATTCATGATCACTTTGTTTATTTATTTCATTTAGCCCTATTTATTCATCAATTTATTCATGGTACTCTTTTGTATAGTTTTAACTTCATCCAGTAAAAGATGTTTTTGTTGGGTGTACAGTATTGTTGAATGATATAGCCTAATGATAATACTCTCACTCATGTTTTAAATTTATGTTTTCAATTTCTCACAAAATTTGATTGGAATTTATAACTGAGCATTAATTGGAATCTACTTGTAAGTCACTTTGAGATTCAATAGGAAAAATCTAAATATGTTCAATAAAATAAATCAGTACAGTTTAGTTAATTTCTTTAAAAAAAGTTGTTTACGGTTGTTTTTAAATTTTTATATGGTTACTTAGTTACAATTTTAACAATGCAATTTTTCATTACATTATTCAATACAATGTGTAATTTTACCTTTATTCCCACCAAAATTGTATTTTATATTGTTCATTTCATGACCTACCTCTACTTTTACCTCAATCTGTCAAAGGGTTTATCCTTATTTTTATTAAAATATGAAAAGAAAAATAGTACCTATGGAATTAATTACAATAATGGAATATTTTTGTAATTTATCACTCTACGCTCAGTGAATATCTTTTAATTATTATTGATGATAAAATGTTACGAATAACCGTTAATGACTTAGTGCTTCGTTGGGTTCAATTTTTCATCAGATAAATCCAATTAAAATACATAATTAATTACGTCAGATTTGTTTGTAGTATGGTAACAAAGTTATATATCAGCTTAGTTACTCATTGTTATGTATATACAATAAATAATTGAGTATTATGTCTCATATATTTTTCTCAAATTTAAAATTAAGATTGATATCACATTCTGAGTTACACTTAAAGTTCCTACTGCAATATTTAAGTTTTGTCGTGAGAAGGCTTGAAAAATAATAAAAAATATATAGAAACAAGAACTTGCATTTCGAATATAAGCGTCGTATATAACCGTTTATTAAGATATAGGCACTAATCGTAAACAGATAATTTATACATACGATGTAAAGTAGCAATAGTGATTCTTGATACTCTTTTCTATATAAATAAGATGGTAACATACACAAGTTACGCCTTCAAATGTCAGAGACAAGAAGTAGCCATACGTTTATATTGAAGGCGTGCGTTAAACATTATAGGCGTCCTACTGCATCATCATATCCCGTTTGCATTTGAACAACTATATGTTAAAAAAGGCGCTTTCCAAATGTAAACTCAAACATTTAGTCTAACCAAGAAATTCTTAAAAACAAAAAAAAAGTTATCAAGAGTCAAATAAATAGAAAATGAGTAAGGTGCCTTTTGCAGCTATTTACTGACTGAGATCAGCATTTTCTTTTGTCAAACTACTTATTTCAGTCCAATGATCAGAGACAGCTGTGTCCAGTTCCCCTCTTCTGGGGCTTGAACTGGTAGCCTTCTGATTTTCCAAGTAAGCTCGATAAACGATCAACTATTCAGGGTAAAGGGTTAGTAATTTCTATTTTTTTAGATAAGTTTGCATATGATACGCCGAAAACCGGCCTTCTAAGAAGAAACTTCTCAAAGTCCGTTGATCCAAATAATTCCTCTTGCTATCAGCAGAACTTCTAGAGTCATGTATAACTTAGTATACTTTTATATTTCCTTATTTTATCATTATTTAATGAAAATACCTAATTCTTGTTTGAGTAAAAAATTAAGCTAACGTCCATATATTTGGTGGCATATAAAATAGATGATTGGTTATTTTACAATGTTTAACTTTCAACAAATCAACGTAAGGATTTAAAGTTTGAATCTACCTCATAAATAGTATCCAACCTCCATCCTACATAATGTACGACTGTTTGTTTTTAACTTCACTAGCCCAAACATGAAGGTATTAATCTCATTGGAAGCTATCCAGTTGGACGATTTGTTGGAAAACAAGCGTAATACGTCATCATTGGGTTTGTAACTTTCAAAACCACGGCCAGTTATATTTTGTGCTGTATACTTTTAACTGGTACGATGGGTAGTAAGTTCAGGGCTTTGATGGTATATCAGTAGTATAATGTTTTGTTACTTTAAAAACCACGGCCAGTTATATTTTGTGCTGTATACTTTTAACTGGTACGATGGGTAGTAAGTTCAGGGCTTTGATGGTATATCAGTAGTATAATGTTTTGTTACTTTAAAAACCACGGCCAGTTATATTTTGTGCTGTATACCTTTAACTGGTACGATGGGTAGTAAGTTCAGGGCTATGATAGTATATCAGTAGTATAATGTCGATACCAGACAGTTCACTCAACAAAGCCCTCTAAAAGAGGAATTCTCATCATAGATTATGTCCTTGTAAGTCCTTTTTTCCAGTTGTTTACAAATTGCACTATTATTTACTGTTTGTAAAGGTCAAGAGATAAGTAAAGTATAGTTTGATTCAAACCTATGTTAGGATTATTTCCTTCTAAGGCTTTTAGACCGTCTCATACGTTCAATATTCTGAATTTAAGTCTCCTTGTATCATTTATCAATAAAGCTTAACTTTTATACGATATTGTTGCAAACCCAGAAATCCTAACGTCTACCAAACTAAATAGGTTTTAAGTCGTAAAAAATTTTTTTTATTCTTTACATTTAACCGATTTTTAATTGTATTCAACAAAGGTACTATTATTGTTGTCTTCTTGTTTTTCATATTACAAGATCTCCAATAGGTCTACTCTAATAAAAGGGTGGTTCCTTGGTTTGTAGACCTAAAGCTTACAGGCTTTAAGCTAATTATTTAGGGCATGTTAACAGTGTAGTCCCAAAATAATAAAATCCCTACCAAAACTGATATGTAACCCTATTAAAATCCACAGCAACCTTTATATGTCAAAAAACGTATCATAGTGTCAAAAAGTAGAAGAGAAGAAGAGGACATAGAACTTTGACAGTAGCTCACGTTTTGATTGATTCGTTCTAAGTTCTATTTGGATAATCAGTGACAGTTTTTTTACTCATGCTCATGTTAAAATCAGCTAAGTATGGCCGAACATAAAAAGATACTTTGCAGCTACTGTATCAATAACATTACATTACTACTTTAAACTTTAATTTTACTAAACTCTTCACACTCTACGACCTAAAGCTGAGTATCCAAAACACATTATTCAGTTTATGCATGACAAACCCTGAATTCTGAATTCAACTCAAAACTGGGCCATCAAACCCGCAAATAGAATCAGTCGACAATGAAATCAGTGACCATGTTCTAAAGCATCATGTGCTTGTATTTGTACAACAGAAGATTATTCACATTCATGAAGACTTAAAAACTTTTAGTAATTTCAGTATAAGGTAACTAACTCGTATTCAGGATTAATGTGTAGATATTTTAAAATTTCATTTTAATATTATGATTTGTTAGCCTATTTTATTTGCTATATGTATTCTTTTATAGTTATTTTATAGTATTACTTTTGTTAATATTTTACTTACGAAAATAAATAATATGATTATTTACACACTGGAAATATTATGAAAGGAATTTAAAATATGTTTATTTATACGTACAAAGAAAAACTCTTACCTCTTGCATGGGATTGAAAATTATTAAATAGGATTCTTATCACACTTTTATTATTTTTTAACTTTGGTTATTTGTTTAGCAATTTCTTTTAAATGTTAACTTATTAAACATTGTTCGACAGAAGTACAGAAAAGTATGTTTGAAGCATAGCAGCCCTTTTAGGCTTGAGAGATGGAGATCGCGGCAAATTTTCAAAATTACCAAACACCGGAAATGATCTTAGTCACGGACAGGTTTCAACTCCTTTCATTTACTTAAATAGCCACTGTTACCAACAAACAATACGATTGACTTTGGATACTGCAAGTAGACTTTTTAACCGTTGTTCAACAAAATATGGAGCCTGTTTTGATGTTCGTTTCACGACCGATAATGTTTAAATGCCCTTATGTCGTCTAATCGGTTTCCTCTTGAGGTAGGTTTAAAAGTGTGGGACTTCATAATTGCTTTAAGTTTCAGGGAGCAATCCATTCTTCCTCAATATTTTTTAATTGTTTGGAAAAAACTAACAAGAAATAAATAATCAACATGTGTCAGAAGGAAATATTCCTTTAAATTGTCTTCAGCTTAAGGATTATAAGCTTTTAAGCTACTCAATAACCTATTTATCTTTTTCGTTTGGTGTACAAGATTTGTCACATTTTAAAAAAGATCATTTAAAAAATACATTAACTATGTGAGGTTGCACCTGAAATAATTAGGTTTTAATGTTTTCGTGCAAACATAATATTTAAATAACGTGTCTTAAACAACTGTAGCTGTTGCTAGTAATAAGTCCATATGTTTAGTCGATTACAAAGTAAGTAGGTCACAACTGCTATTACAAGACTACTGTTAATAAAGCCAACACAATTAGCACAATACCTGTTGTAATATAGTTGTGACTTTTTATATAAACAGTATTTCATGCTAAAAGCACAGTTTCAGGGATCGTTTACTTTTAACGGTTGTTTCATATTGTGAAGTACTCCCGGAGGCGGCTTTTACGTTTAGTTACTTCTCTTGACAAAAATATGTCTTATATGAAAAAAGATAATAACACAATTTATGTAAATGTGCAATCAGAACACTTACAACTGAGGTATAAGATAGGTAATATGAACATTGATATTTGAAGACTATCTTTAAAAAATAATATATTTAATTGAAGTTATTGATCTAAATGGAGTAATAGTTTTAAGTAACTTGTGTATTGAATCAATTATGTCACTATTTTATGTTCAGAAAATTGTCTTTATAAGACCTTAGAATAATATAATTTTTCGTTTTAGAGTGCCTCAGAAGCCAAAAGTCCGTTCATTCCGAATGCGAATCGGTTACCAAACCGTATGCAGACACGTGATGAAATGTTTGAAAGAGGAAGGAGGTTTCTGATAAAAATTGGGGGTTAAAGCTGTATACCATAGTTAAAAATGTTCACAATTATTACTTTACTGTTAAATTCAGTTAGAGCAGAAAAATACTGCACATTACATTATTAGGTACTTTGGTATTATACCGACTACCCCTAAATTGGGTTAGGTTACCACAACTAGGTTAGATTAGGTTCGGATAGGATACCCGGAAGATAACCTAACCTAACATAGCCTATACCAACCCCACCTAAATTGGTTAACCTTAGGCTAGGTTAGGTTAGGATAGGTTAGGTTAGGACAAGAGGTTTGGTATAACACCAAAGTAAGCATTATTATTCCACTGATTATACTGAGATAATGAAGAAGTTCACATTATGTTGATTATAACAGCTCACTTGTCAATAGCTTAATAGATCTAAGTCATTTTAAGACATGGAGAATGGAATCTCTACTTCACAATCAAAACTGACTTGGTATTTTACTATTTCAGTATTCTTTTAATTTATTTTACAGTCAATAGTAGTATATTCTATTACAGAGTGTTTAGGCGTTGATTATAAGCAGTCATATCAGACGGAAGACAATGTTTTGCTTTATTAAACACAGCACGTCGTCTGTAACCAGAACATTCAATCTTCTTTGCATCATAATAAACTGTAATGAACCTCTGGGAGTTATGAAGCATATTGTGTTTGGTGAACATTAATTAATGTTTTATTAGTCGTAGCTATCAGTGTAGAAAGTGACAGTTTGTGATACAGTAGTATTATCAGGGATTCACTGTATTATTCATTGTTTATTCTAAGAGGGAAATTGGCTTCCTACTAATGACTAAACTTAAATATATGGTTAAATCATCAAATTTTAAAGAGCAAAAAATAGTGGAAATTCTAGTTTTGAACTACAGTACTCATTTGTTGAGTATATACTTACAATTAATTATATTCTCTCTTAGTTATCAATTGACAACCTAAATTAAAGGGCAGCTGTGTCCTAGGACGTAATGAAAGGGGCTTGATGTCGATTGCTAAACTATTCTATTTGATACCACGCTATATGGTCATTAGAAGTAACTCAAGACAATAGGAATGGAGCTTTAATAAAAAGAGGTGTAATACAATCAATAAACGATATAATTTTTCATAAATTTATTACTAATAATTTTAGTATAGGCCTATACAGTATCGTTCCTAATGTTCACTGATAAAATTAACCTACTTCATCAGTTGAAGTAGGTTTTCTAAGTAGTAATTTATCCTAATGACCTATAAATGAGATTTAAATGAAAAAATCTGTAAATTCCTGCCAAAGGAAGCACGAATTTATAGTTGAAAATATTGCATAAAAAGGACTATGATGAAAGCTGAAGCGTTATGTTCTAAAAATTAATGTAATCAGTTTAATTTTTGAATGGCGTTTGTTAACCTGTACAAGAGTTTTTTTTTATTTAAATGTTGTTTATGTAAGGTTGAATAATTATTTAAATATACCCAGGCCTACAACCACATGTAATGGATTGCAGCTTTCTTTTTTTTATTGGAAAGCTAGTCAGTTGCAACAATAAGCAATCTTTACTTTGTTTAAAAAGTGATAAAGGTATTTAATCTATATAAGAGTAAGGCTCATTAGGAGTTATTAAACACATTTTTTCTAGTCTGAAAGAATATCTGACTAAATAAGTTTCAGATTAAGTAAGTGAAGAAACTATGAGCCATTGCATTCTATAAGAAACATTTAAGAAATATTTTCTCATTCCAAGAATTCACAAGATTTGATAGGTTTTAATTGCATTCTTCATCAACTTTGTCGCAAAACTTGAGATTCCAAGTTCTTCTTCTTTCTCTTGCATCTAGTATTATTTAAGAGCATCGAATTTATGTAATGGAAGAGGCAAGGTAAAAAAAAAAACCAATCACCAAAGAATTTTCTATAAGTCTTAAGTATTTAGGAAACGAATAGTATTAAGGGTATTTAGTCCAGGTGATAAAATTGCCTCAATATTAAAAATCCATTCAAACATTTAATTTACGTCATTCTGCAGTAAAACAGTCGTTTTAAATAATGGGAAAGTTTGTCAAGAATTTAATTCCAATTAGATAATTCCTATAAAATTTGAAACTAGCCACTTTTTAAGACATTTTTTACATTTATGGATTGCCATGATGGTGTCTATACTAAAACTTGAATGTAAACAAAATATAAGACGTGTTTACCAACAAGACCATATACGACCTAAATACAGTACAAAGAAATAAAACATTGAAGTGAAGCTCATAGCTCTGAAGACTGACAGATTTACTCAACGAGATCAGCTGGTTCTTCAGTTAGAATTGCCCCATGAAGTAGTTTTGGGATAATGTATGTAAACATGTGTTTATGAGTGTATATACAACATTATATAATTAGCCGAATGTAACGGATATTTGGTATAAAGTCACAGATATTAAATATGCATTTACTTATATTGTTCCGTTTAATCAATCCAAACCCCATGGAATAGCAAAAAGATCCAAACTTACTTAAAACGGCGAACTATTTAGCAAAATCTTCAAACAATTGAAACCCTAAGTAAAGTTACTAAACTGTCCAAATTTCTGTAAAAATGATGAGACTTTAAGTTCTAATACTTTGAAAGTAACGAAAATATTGCAAATCAACCTAACGGAATACATCTTACTGAAAACTAGTTCGTTCCTTTTAAACAACAAAGTAGTAATGAAATTACTTTTATAATATTTTGTCTGTCTATGTCGCTCACTACCTAATCAAACCCGTCAACCATTAACTAATATAAAACCCATTACAGGATTTTAAAGTGCATACGTATCTAGATGCGATGTGCAATTTATGTGTAACATTTCATTTCCAAACAAGCTGGTTTATTGCTTATATTTAAAACACAGATCGGAAAGAGAGACATGTTGTGGCAAGTTTGAGCAAAACGCAAGTCGGATATATGTAATGCATTATTCAGTCTCAGCTGGCAATATTCACCGTATCAGACTCGTCTATGTCGGATGCTGCATAATTGAATATAACCGGCGAATCTGAGGTTTTCCGTCAAAAATCTTTAGTATTCCGTTCATTATTAGTGAATTTCCCATATGGGGAATGAACAATTGCCGTAGGTCTCATGGTAATACCCTAGAGTCGGGACCGATTCGCTTTTTTATGTCCCCTGAGGCAAAACACATCCGTTCAAATTTATTATACATGTACCTAAAAATGTGTGGATGTCCATAACGGCAACTTGAGTGATCATCGATTTTCACTGAATCTGGTAAAATCGCGTAAACCTACTTTTTTGTAACATGATTGGACCATGTGTACTTCATCTATGGTACGAGGTTTTATGTGGGTAAAAATAATGTGTGTTTCTAATTTGTTTACCCTCAAAACATAGCATTTTGTTATTCAAATAAATCCATTTCGTAGACTTGTAGAACTTAATAACTTAATTATTTCGCACATTGAAGCGTTGTTGTAGCCTACAGTTAATGATTGCCGAGGAAATTCAAAGAAAACTGTACATATAAATTCCCATGTTATTGTTATGGAGAAAAAGAAACTGTTATATAGACAAGTTGCCTTTTTCATAGACATATTCTGATTAAATGTCTCATTTTATTTCATAATCTATTGCCGTTTCATAAAAAAAACCTTTTGTTAGGTAACAAAAGGTTTTTTTTGTTACCTAAAACATGTCCGCGATGATCTGTCAGATGTTGTGGCTTTCTTTTTTTAACTAATTATAATTTTAACTAAGTATAACAATTATAAAAATTCAAATGTAAGTCTTTTTTTAGAGTATTTTAAGAAATAACATCTTAAATCTCTGGTTTGACGATTAAGGTGAAGAATGAATAATGCAATCAAAACTTGTTAAATATATTTTATCTCTAAGAATTCATTGCTTGAGAGTCTCTGGCAATTTTCTGTCGAATTGGCTGTCTTATAGAATTCTAGATTACTCCGTTTGAAACTAACTTTCGACTTTTTATAACATTTTTTTCATCCTAACATCTTTTACTTGTAGATATTTGCTGTCTTGTTTTGCAGTATTAGGCCTAAATCTTAGCGTGAATACATAGAATAGTTTTGGAAGACGTATAGTATTTAATTACTTTGAAAACATAGTGTAGTAATAATGAAATCATGACATACAAATAATGCTGACGATAAAATAACAGCGAAATGTATACAGAAATAATCAAACAAAAATAGAGAAATTTCAATCACATGTTTGTTTACAGCGTAGAGTGAAAACAGAGAAGTCTTTACATTACATATTTTTGGTCGAGTTTTCGACCACTGGACGACTTCTAGTATAAAATATCTAGGTAGCCTAGTGGTTATAGTGTTCACCTTCAACAAAATTTCAAAGTTTGATGGTTCGATTACAGCCAAAGTCTTACAACACCAAAGTTAGGACAATTAAATTTTTAAAAGGTCTAAACAAATACTAAAAGGCATTAAAATACACAAAATACAAACAGATCTTCATGATTGAATCACATATTTTTTCAAAGCAGCCTATTAAAAGCTATCAAGAAAGTGGATCTTTAAACAACCTGGATCTGAAAAAAGTTAAATTAACCAACCACAAACTTAGGCTATCAGGTAAGAATGGCAATTAACCCTGCTTTTGTTCGGTTTGTCGACATTTAGATGAGATCTCTGGAGAGAATACTGGGCGGGTTTTAATTACGTTTGAGACAGTTTTTATAATCAAGTTTTAGATGGAATTTCAAGGAATCGTAATTGCTCAAATATCTCATTCATTAGACAAATTAGATTAATAATTTGTTTAGTCAAACATTAAAATGTAATACTTTAATATACAAAAACTAAGTGCCTTTGCATCTAATATTTGGCCTGTTGGTGTTATCATAATGTATACAGGGTGTCACGTAAGTAATCAGACGAAATGGTTCTATGGTTTGAAATAAAGAGAAAATTAAAAATGAATTCTTCAAAAATCGCTTCGTTAACCATACATCCACCATTTTCTGTGTTCACAAGGCATATTTATCTTTAGATTTTTTCAATCTACCTGTAAGAAACTTGGTGTGTATGTTAAAGTAAAAGATACCTACGTTAGAAAAAAAGAACATACTTGGTTTAATTAAAATTTTCAAAATGGTAGCTATTTTAATTTTTATAATTAAAATTATAAACAAGTGGATGGTTTTATAAAAAAAAGTCTGGACACTTTAATTCAGCGCTTTGAATTTCCTATCAAACAGCACCAAGTTTTAAATGGTCAAATTAAAATAGCTATAACGATTTTTAGTTGTATTATGAAGCACAATTAGATTAAACCTGACTAGCGTAGATTCTACATCATTTTACAACTAAAAATCGTGATTCAACTACTTTTTACTGACATAAATTTATGTTTTGTTACGGCTAACCTTGGTTAGTAACGAAAAAATTCACAAGTCATCTTATTACTTTACACACTCGCCCTGCACTCATCCTCATTTCTTTTCAAATTACGCAATACTGTTCAATGAAATGGCGACCATACATAGTAGGTATTTTAGCCAAGTATGAATGGAGATGAGTGTAGGATGAGTGGCGCGATCTTGTAGTCTTGTTAGTGACTAAGGCCGACATTCCTTAGACACAGCTGTTAATTAGCTGTTAATAGCCCATACAGCTAATGGCAACTAAGGGACCTACAGTTTATAGTGGAATCCGAACCACAATTATGTTTGTGTCGCTGACAAAACATGTTGATTTTTGTATTACGTTATCGTACTCACTATCGTACTCTCTTATTCTACAAATTATGAAAGCCTTTCATAAGTTGAAGTAGTATGCATGGGCGAAGTTGTGGGTTGCCGCAGTGTTGAAAACCGATGCCGAGGTTTCAGTCCATTGTATTTTGCACCCGGAGTTGACCAATATTAGTTAATTACAAAGTTAGTGTCATGCTCAAACTCGCGCAGTTTCTGATGGTAAAGTTTCCTGGCTGAAAGTGTTCGAATATCGTATAACGGTTTGTTGATGGAGTAACTTCTATTGGCGAAAGTTGAGAATATTTTGATAATAGGTTATGGTAAATAAATGCAAATAATTTTAGGAGTTTATCATTTTACTCATTTCAACAATACTATTAGGTAGGCATATCTGTCTAATTTAAGATTTTCGGACATTCAAAGCTGCTGTTAGTTCTATACGATTTTTTTTAGGGTTTCATGGAAACCGAAAGAAAGTTACATGCATGTAACCTATTACCGTGTAGAAAACACATTACAACTGGCATCGTATTTTACAGTGGCATGGACAAACTACTTTCAGTCCCAAAGTCAAAGTTCCTAACTAACGAAGCCGTGAAATTTATTACCTTTAGAATATGGTTAGTAATTAACTTTACAAATAACATTAGAATAAAGTAATTAAAATATATTGACGTATTTTTACAAACAAATATTTGTCAAATGACAGTTCAGTTCAGAAGCGAATGATTAAAATAATTCTTCCGTCAATTAGAAATTAATTAGATATCGATTGCATCAAAGATTGGCAATAAGAGACTAGAAGGAATAATGTTTTATCATCAGACCTTGTTTTCAACTAACTAGCTTTAATTTGACAACAAGGAAGTAATACAATTTTCATTCAGTACAAAAAGTGTAGATCTTTGATCCTTATGCAATTTCATTTCATAAAATTGTAATTAGAAAATAACTACTGAATTGTATTGTTATAAGAATTCCCAGTTGGATAAGACAAGAAAGTATAATCTATACAAAATGCCAGGACTTTTTCTGGTACAAATGTTTTAGCTTTAAATTTATTTCAATTTTCTGGTTTTAACACGCAAAATATCTTTTAAATATATTGGTCAAAGTTAAATAGTCCCACTCAATGAATAAGGAAGAATGTTACCTATAACAAGCACAGGGACCATTTTATGTATGTTCCTTTAAATGCTACAATAAAATAAATTATGTATTATAGATACAGTGTGTTACTGTGTGAGCGTCAAAATAAGATAATTACGTAACGACCTTCAACAACTTAAAATTATAATCTTATCGTAATAATTATAGTCTTTGATCATATTTTTAGCTCAATCTTCCTAGTAATCATATCTAGAGCCTAGGTTTCTTATGTTCAATTTACTGCGAATACTTGAATGGAACCGATATCACCATCTACTCATTACTTTAAGTTGTCATTTTTATCTTTGTAGATTAGTAACTTCGAGTGTATACAAGTACTTGTAGCTTTCAATTTCCGCTAGAGATGAGTGGAGAGATCCGGTCATTAAAATCTTCCACGTCACCACCTGCATTTCACCTCAGGAGCAACTTTGTCAAACTAAACAGCTTCTGAAGTATCAAACGCCATCTCATTTTCTCATAGAAATGCTTAGTATTTAATTGCACACAGACTTAAATTAAGATTGAAGCTTATCCCATCAAACCGTATTTACATGAGAGAGTTACCACCATTGCCACCATTACCGCCATTACCGCCATAACATCACTCAATTTATATGAGAGACTTAATGTCACTCTTACCATTGACAATTTTCTGTTTGATAATGTTATGACCCAGGGGTTCAGAGTCCACCTATGCCTAAATACCCACCTTTCAAGTAAACATGTAATATTTCCCTCCCCCCTCTTAGGAGGGAAAGCTTTCTTTTACGGAAATTGCCCTTTGCGAAAAGCTATTAAAAAAATAGTTTGGATTTAATTAATTTTTTTAAAAATTTAGAAGGTGGCCTTGTAAGAAAGCTCTGGTCTATAACAATATTAGCTCTTGAGAATTCTTAATCCTAATTTTTGGAATTTAGCAAAACGGAGTCTTATAGGCTATACGAGAATATAAACGTTGAAAATATTGAAGAAACATTTTAAACGTATAGATTTTATTACTAGGGTTAACAAATACGTTAATAGTATATTTCTAAATTTTTTAATCAACTTTAGCGCAACTGTAAAATTTTGCTTGAAAAAATATTGAAATGAAATACTAATGTTTATTAATTTAATGTATTATGTCAACAAGTTAACAACTTTAGAGTAAAGCACTATGATGGAGGTCTAGCCTACTCTCATACAAATTTCTAAATTTAAAAAAATTTCCCTCGAATGTCAAAATTTTCCCTAACGTCAACGTTTGGTAAGGATTTTGAAGTTGTAACAATTTCGAACAAATTATTTTATAACGTAACTCCTGACTAGTATGTTTTCCGTGACGGAATTGCATTGAGTGTGTTCAGTCTGGAGTCCGAAGGGAAATAAAGGCATTGTTTACAACAGTTTTCATCAATTCTTGCTGTTCCAACCGTAATATAGATATTTCCAACGGTAAACATGATTTCTTGGCTTCGTCTTAAAATTTAATTTATAGAAGTTTACTTACAAGGATTTTATATTAAATCATTTAAGAAGTACGTATTACCAGGTTATTTAAATGTGAATGCTTTAGTAAGTGTATAATTTAGGAAGAATCTTGAGCCATTAAAGTGTTGAATCATGAAGCTTGTTTTTAAGATAAATGCATAACACATATGAATCGTGATAGGAACAGTGTGGAACTCAAACCCATTAAAAATTCTATGGGCCGCGGGAAAACCGGACATAAGTATTTTTGGATGACTTGCTTCATGTCCCTGTGTCTTCTATAGAAAACCTAGAAGTCATCTTGAATCCCTCCGCTTTGAAGGATGACTGCCTTATCTTCTTCTTCTTGACCACGGTGTGTCACAACTACAGAGGAAAACCTAATACAGAACAAAACTGTTATTCTATTTTGAAATGTTATTAACGACTTTAAGAACTGCTAACTGTGATTTTATTTTAAACCTGCATAGCTTTTAGGGGCACATTCATAGTTTACCCGTATGAATATATTACAAACCCCGTACTGTTGAATTGATGTTTGAATTAAAAGAACTTAGTATTGGTAGGGATCGGATTATTTTTTATTTTTCCGTATGTAAATACACTGTACACATTTGGTATGCCTGGATAAAGTTCTGATAAATTATGACACAAAACAATCAACAAACTAACTTATTATTTTCGTCGATTCATCAATTTACTTGCTAAGAAAGCAATACCTTTAGTATTCCAAGATATCAACATCATGCTTTAGTGATCTGTGAACGACGTAAGCGGTTTATTGAAACTCGATACATGTTCAGGACATATTTCAAAGTTATCGTGTGGAAGGTTCAGCAGTCTGTCGTGCATTTACATATCTGTTACAGCTGAGCGGTCCATGAGATAAGCGTGGGATGGCGTTATTTTGCTAACTTTGGCAGGTTATTTTAACTTAATGGATATTTAAATAGTTACAAGAATCCTTGCCCTTTCATTGCAGGGATATTATGGTCTAACGATGGAAAACTCAATTTAAAACTGTAAAACAAAAAAGTTTCAATAGTTCTAATTATTTTCCATATTCAATGGCATCACCGTGCAAAGTAGAAAAGGAAGAAGAATAATGAGACGAAGAAGGAGAGAAAGAAGAAACATACGTCGTACAAAGAAAAACAGAAAATAATTGTTTGCAAAATATTCCATTTGATCAGTGTCAATAATCTGAAGTTACTGGAGTGAAGCGTTCCATGAGTTGTCTAAGAAATATTTAAACAAATTGTTAATCCATCTAAAAAACTATCTGTGGGCGATAGCTTTGATGTTCAAAGAATTGTCTACAAAATTATAATACAGAAACCTCATATTTACAAATAACAGATTTCCAAAATCTGGCCACCCTTTTAATTTACCAACCAACTTATAAAGATTACTTATCTAAATATTTTTTACTTATCTAATGATCGAAAATTGAAATTATCAATGCTAAAAGTATACAAATTGAATGAGCAGAGTTAAATATAAATTAAATTATGAAGGCACATTCACTATTATATTTTTGATTACACATTGCAGCATTATTCACCAATAGTTATCAAAAATTATATTGATTTAACCTTAAAAACTACATAAAAATCAGTGATGTGATAATATGGTGATTTTTCGGTTATCTTTTAAGTTAAACTATAAAATTATAAGCCAACGAACATTTAACTCTATTAATTAGCTATGATTTATAAAATCTGAACAAAATAAAAATAAACTCAAGCAATATTTTTTCAGCTGCTAGTTTTAATAATTTATACAATACACCTAAGGGAGTACACTTTGTCCACATGTAGTCTGGCCACAAAAGTGAACTAGGTGAAACAATTTGTAACTGAATGTCCTGAGGGGGCTAGCAAATAAACCTTCGAAACTAATAAAACAGTGGTCGTGTCTGTTACATAACAACCACTATCACAGTTTCATGTAGAATTTTTTTTAAATGTCATATACATTGAGTTTATGGACAATATTATATCGTATTGTAATTAAAAGCTAATATTGTTAGCTAACAGGAAATTATAAGTATGACTACAAAGCTCAATAAGATTGGTAAAGACGAATTTAAACTTGCTTCAAGGTATATAAACTGATGGAATAAGGAAAATTGAATATTTCAATTAGGAGCTTTAATTGAGTTGGTAGAATATTTATTAAACGTTTCCTTTAAACAGCTATCCGTCTATGATTTATATTATTAAAATCTACCTATCTATCTACTTAATGCAATGAGGATTTTCCATGTAACATCCCTTTTCCAGCTGTCCTACTTAACTAATTTTTACGAATCCATGTTTAAAGATCCCCAACTTTCTTTATAGCAGTTAAAATGTGAATTGTAATTTAACAGCTGCTCCTTAGCAAGAGGAGGAGGCTAAACAAATATGCTGCTTTTAGCGAATTTCCCATATAGGGAATAAGCTATTTTTACTAACTGTGATCTGATTGAGGTAGGTAAATCAGCCTTTGTAGATCCAAAATAAACAAATTTATTATATATTAAAAAAATAGTAGTTGTATTCACCTAACAACTATTCCAAACAAACATAATCTTTAAAAGGTAAATGAGTATTGCACTCGATTCATTTTGCCACGTAAACTAGTTTTTTGTTGCTGTTAAATTGCGCAGTTTGCGAACCGATCCCCTCGTTTTTATTTTGTTTTCACAACATTACAATTAAAATTAATCTGAAAGCCTGGAAACCAAAAACTCGATTTACATAAGATAAACAAAAAGAGATGATATTGTTTTCTCAGTCATCTTGTTGCATATTGATTTAACAAATTGCTTCTGTTCTTTAGGTTTATGAAATTAAACAAACGCTTAGATAAACCCGTTTTTAAATAAACGTACGCTGTTTATTATTATATATTTTATTGTTCCTTTAAGTTAATTAATTGTGTGGAATATTTTTCATAAACATCTGTAGAAGTTAAAGCTAAAGCTCTATGAATGAAAATGCATTTTATGCGGTTTAAACTATCAATTAATTGAGTGTTAAAATTGTTATGTTTATCACTTGTTTCGAACAGAACAAAACTGACGGTATACTGTAGTGGATTCTTTAATACAATAAATAAAACATTACCTTAGCCCAGCAATGAGCTGAAAAATAAGTAAAATAGCGAAGTAGTAGACTTTCTTAAATCGGAACTATTCTTACGACAAAAGTAGTGGACGAAGTTTACAAATGAGAAAGAAGAACATGAACTAATGTCATTGACTGCAGTTGATTCTCCATTACCCTCAGTAATAAAAAATCTGTTTAGTCCTGATATGCATTTGATGAAAACATCAATTTTTGCTGGTTATATTTCGGAAAGTACTTACATATACTACGTCACGTTCAATATAACCTATGGAAATTGTATTAACCAACCAATGTTATCTTATTTTTACAGTAATTAGAAGACCATTGTGTAAAAGTTTACAAACTTAAAACTACTTGTAACCAGAAAACATATAAAATGTGGACACCATTGTCACAGAGAATGTACATTTGATTTGTTATTCAATACAATTTCATTTCCGTTTGGGTACAAACATCTGAATTGTGTTATGCAAATGAGGTGTTGAAAATCACTGACTGGAATTGTGTGGGTTGTCAAATTATTTTATGATTCCCAAGCCGTTTTTATTTTGATTTTTACTCAATTAAATCAAATATTTAAGTTTACAAAATTTGTTCTGAACATCCACTTGAACATATTTGTATGTCAACATTTTGAATGTCCGTGTGTAAAACGTAGATAAAAAATATTAAAAGCCCGTTTTATCCTGTAAATATTTCCTCCTACCGAAAGTTTGTGTTTCAATATAAGTTTTCTCATCCCTCCACACAACTTTGAAATGTATGAATAACTTACAAAATGGGATATCGATCAGTATTCAATGTTCACTTTGCTTTCGTTATCGTGTTTACAGTTATTTTAAATAAAGAAAAATAATAAAATGTAGGTTGAATTTTGCACACAGATTACATCATGACTGATTTCTTAACTATCTACAACACAAATAGTATTTCATACATTGGATTAATGCAATTTTGGATGTTTGGATCCAAGCTGAACGACTAAATTTTAATAAAAGACAATGCAACTATCTATGATGGTTAAACCACAAGATTAAATACGATTTGCGTTTCCAACAGTCTGGATCTGGTCCAATTGTAAGAATATTTATAACATAATACCCAGAATTCTGTGTGATTGCGGGAACTAATAAACTGGTCCACACGAGTCGTGAATCATTTAAACTTGTTCCTTTAATTTGGAACAAGTGCAAAAAAGTTGTGACTTTGTTTAATGTGGGCGATAAAAACCTCTGATAATTTTAAAATGTGTAAGCTCAAATTTATGCATAAACAAAATGGTGGATACAAACTGTGTCGAACGATAATCGATATTAATTAGGCACCTCAATTAACATCATGCCCAATTAGATAGCATAATTCACACATGTTCAAGCAGCAAGTAAAATACAATAATTGCAGGTAATGTGGCTCCATTATGAGAGAAAAACGAACATTTCTAATTGGCTGTTACTAATTATCTGTTTATCTTTTTTGTTATGGATTCAACCAATTCAAATCGAATGTTACTGTTGAGTATTTACAGCCAATGCTTCAATATACAGTATTGTACTCCTAGTTTATTTGAGCCTTTGAAATTAATATAATCACAATGTTTGAAAGCTGCAAATGTGTATCTTTTATACAAGTTTAAATGGAAACCACTCATTAAAAACGGTACTTGAAAACCAAACTAGTTAGTCACCAATCCAATATAAAAATACCCCCGTCACAGCAAACCTGACAACTAAGCGAATTTCCATTTGTCTGAATTGATTTTCAATTAAATATATTTAAACAACATTATAGGTCGAGTACCTAGGTTTGCTGCTACAAGGAAACTAATAAAGTGTGTTTTTTAGTAAAATATTAATAGCTTAGTACAAAATAAATAAGTTTGCCAAGTTTGATCAAAATATATCCATAAACAACCAAACTACAACATTTTACAATATTCTCCATAAGAATAACATGGGAATTTTAAATTTACAATTTTTTAAATTTTCTCCGTTACCAATAACCGTACAAAAATACTTTTATATACTAAATTATTTGTTTTTTTAAGCTCTTTAAAAAGGTATAAAGAGAAATTGTGAAACTTTGTGTTTTGAGGATCAAAAGTGAGAAAACCCAATTTTTACCCCATAAAACCCCCCGTAAAGCCCTGTTCCCATGGTCCGATCATGCTGGTTCGCGAACTCATTCAAGTTTATCCCGCTTTACACCTTTAAACCAAATTTCATCAAAATCGGACAAAAATTACTCAAGTTATCGCGTTCACGGACACATATATATATATATAAATCTATATATATATATATATATATACATACATATATAAAAATTTGAACGAATGGTGTTTTTGGCCTCTGGGGACATCAAAATGAAAAAGTAAATCGCTCCCGGGCTTAGGTCTTACCATGCCACCTACGGTAATAGCTACTTCCCTATAGGGAAATTCGCTAAAAGAAAAAAAAGTGTATTATGTGTGTGTGCTAAAGTGTATTATGAGCGCAGTTGACATTTTGTGATATTGTTATTTGTATATGTTATATTTTGGTAATATTTATTTTGGTTATATTTTATATAAATTATGTTATATTTTGGTAGATTTCTAAACAATGTACCATACACTTTTGTAGTTTTTGTTTTTGAACAAGTGAAATTCTTAACTGTAGACTCTTAACTCCTTTACCCGTTAATAACATTATTATTTACTAATAAAATATTATGTTTTCAGTCCAAACGATGTTTTGTACATTAACTACAGCTGTTTAATGTGGGTGGAAATAGATTAGGATGTCTAGCTAATAATTATCCGTTGTGGATTTCCTGAAAGTATAAATATTGTGTGGATTCTGTCAGTTAAAATGCTTAATACTAAAAAAACAAAGCACGAAACATTTAACAATACTGATCTATCAAACATTAATTTATTAACAGACGCGACGCCGATGGAAGAAGAGTCGCGTCTTATAATGAACCCATAACTAGGTCTTACCATGAGGACTACTATAATAGCATAGATTAAAAGAAGTAGACATGTCTGTACTCCTTTTATCTATGATAATAGCTACTTCCCAATGCAAATTTACCAAAACATTTGATTAGTATGACGCCGTCAAACCAAGATGCGTATTTGGCTGATGTGAGTGAAGGGTAAGATTATAATGGATTAGATGACAAAGCTGACTAAGATTGACTGGTTTTCCAAATTCACTTAAAAAACTCAATGATCAAGGATTATTTGCAGCGACAGAGTTGAATCGAGATGTGACGTGGTGTGGTCCATTTTGACGGTCACGTTCATGTTATACATCTTAGTTTCATTTCCGGTGTTCACTGGTAACTGTCATTTCCGGTTTGGGTTCACCTTGGTTTGAACGAAGGAAAATAATACTGTAAAAAAAACTACTTAGTTGTAACGCCCCAGAAACACAATTTGAATTAGTAGTAATGAACAGTATGTGATTATGGTAGAGAAACTGCTTACTTTAAGTAAAGAATACTTTTCAAACTAAAGTAAAATGTATTTTTAGTTACTTCAAGTCTTTTTAATCCAATTGTTTACTCCAGTGGTAGGCTATCTCTCTTAATACCCTATTAATTTTTTCCCCCGAATTATTGAACCAATTCAATTGAAAAAAAACTATCATTTAAGTAAATGTAAGTTAAAATAATACTGTAATTAGTTCAGTCATAAGAACATATTTGACAATTTAAATGCGTTAAAACTTCAACTACTGCCAAAGCAACTAATTGCCGAAGCATGTTTTAATGAACAAATAAAAATAGTTTTGGTATTGTTACAGGATACTAGATAATATAATATACCTATATATTATATTAATAGTATATTGTATTACCAGGTAGGCCTAGGTAGGATATATTGTAATACCCAAAATGAATCTTAAGATAGGCCTCTAGTGTCCAGTTGGTAGAACTTTAAGACAAACTTAACTCCTTATCTAGCAATAATCTATGGCCTAAAGTCTTAAACAACAATATCCTAATACAGTTAGTAATCCACTATCACAAAGGTTCTTCAATTTAATGGTTTGACCAAACTATTCTGGAAGTTTGGCAACTTCGGTTTCAACCTTACCGAAGTAGTATTTAACTTAAACAAATAATTTTCACATGACGACCAACGCAACTAAACGATCAAACAAATTCTCGACAAATAAGATTTCCGTATTTATTTCAAAAAGACAGTCGAATTTTGCCTGAAGACAAAATAATTTCGCCGAGTGGGTGCGCTCAAGACAGCAGCAAACCTAAGTAACTCGTTAAACCTAATTTTATTTAAATGGAAAATAAATCTGGCAGATTTAAGGAACTATTAGAGTAATAATAAAATCAGGCAAATGAACATTCACATAGTCTGCAGGTTTGCTGCGGCGGGCACATTTATTAGTTTCAAAATAAGTAGTGGTTTGGATAAAATAAGATTAGTATTGGTTCAGAGGTCTCCGATAGGATAGGTAAACATTTATTCGCATCTATTGCGGACCAATGACTGGAAGCGGATATACGAAACAGATTGTTAATATTTCCAAGCAATAAACCAAAAGCATGATACCACAATGAATCAGTTTCACATGAACGGATAGGATTTATTCGGTTTGGAAAAGTGCTGTATGTATTCAAATGCGGAAAGTTAATTCTTATGGTAAAGTAAATCAACTGAATGTAATAAAAAGTCTACGAACAAACTATTTAATCATGTGTATACTTAAAGATGTTGTCGCAAAGCCTATTGATTTTATGGCAACAAAGGAATTTCGATTTACTAATCTTAATTGGAGTTTACACAATAAGATAATAAATAATAATGGCAACTATACTATTGCTAAGTAATTTTAAAGTGACTAAATAAAATTACTCAGTTCTCACATACACTTAGGTTTGTAGTAAATTATGAGGTAGAAATATACAATATATATACATTATTTAAATTAAACAAATATCAAATTTGAAAAAAATAATGAAGTTTGTATATTTGGAAATTTGTAATGTGTGATAAATAAAATATAACAATAACGATGTCTGCAAATAACGTACATTATTTATAACATATTTTGAAATTATTTGTAAAACAAACATTTTGCCAATTATATGAAACCAAGTACTTAATCAGCACACAGCAGTTCAGTTGAAAGCTTTGGTTTGCTCAGCAATAACCAAGACCAATACAACAATCTGATGAGTCAGTCATCCGAAGTTATTGGTTACCGAGATGTGTTTCTGCGAACACTCAACCCACAATTGAAAAGGTATTTGTCTTACTCAAATACAAATAACACGTGAAATAGATGTTACTAAAGTAGGATAAATTGCACTGTTAGTTTATAAAAAAGGTGTTGTTCAAACTGAAAAATTTAGTGTATGTGACAATTTAATGTTGATTTTCTTACACGACATATCTTATACTATTGTTTACAAAATACACTGTCAAACGGAGGTATATGGGGAAGTATTGTCTTAGTTTTATCTACTTTTTGAAACATCAGTCTGTTGAATTATCTCCAAATATTCCAGTTGGCAGATTATATATGTCAGCTATATATGTAAAGAGGCAGTAATATTCTACTGGTTGTAGGATTTATAATTTTTTTAACTTGCTGTTATTCACTTCATGAGAAAACTCCAATGCTACAGTACCCGGTTCAAAATTTACACGTCATACAATCCAAACTTCTGTAGTACCAAAGTATCTGTAGTATCTGTAGTACTATAGTTCGGCCGCTTTGAAAGCGACCTGCGCGCTAATGCTAACCAATGCTAGAGGAGGTCGCTTTCTAAGCAGCCGAACTATAATCAACTGGTATTATTGGAAGTAGTGGGCTAGTATCTGGTACTAATATTCCATATTCCCCCACCACAACAAGCCTGCAGACTAAGTTAATTTTCACCATCTCTGGACCTTTGAAAATGAGTTCTAGAAATAAATTAAACGCCAGAGGTTCGAACTCCTAAAAATAAGCTTTTTAGTTACCATTATTCCCTCCTCTGGATCATAAACTTAAAATTTATACCTAAACTAGCTGTAACCCGCGGGCTTTGCCCCGTTTAACTTCTTAATTTTCAAGATTATCTCGTTCGCATGGCTCAATCACGTCCTGGTTGAAGTTTGTTCGCTACGCTCACTCACCTTTAGGTTGGAGCTCGTTCGCTACGCTCACTCACCTTTAGGTTGGAGCTCGTTCGCTGCGCTCACTTGCCTTCAGGTTAGCTCGTTCGCTACGCTAACTCGCCTCCAGGATGAAGTTCGTTCGCTACGCTCACTCACCTTTTGGTTGCAAATTAGCTGTTGTCATAAATGTAAAAGAAATAATAGTGCTGCACCCTGTTGGTAATCCTTGTAACTTTAATGCTATTGAACATCATAGAACAGAACCAACTTGTTTAATTGAAACAGCTGTTAAGATTCAATAATTCCATTTCTCATAAGGTTAACATGGGAAACTCCAGAGCCACTGGGGCGGAGCCCGAAAGGATTTTTGAAATAAGAATATGCCTATATGTTAATCGGGAATGTGAGCTATCATCATGCCAAATTTCAGCCCAATCCGACCAGTATTTTTCGAGTTTACTTTTCCCATACACACATACACACATACAGCAACCACCTCTTTTTTATAATAGGACTAGCAGAGTACCCGTCCTTCGTACGGGGTTGGCATATAAGTATCAAATGCTTATAGCAGTTATGAGTGAGGACATGGTTTAAGAAATTTAGGTTCTTTTTGAAGTTTGTTCGCTACGCTCACTCACCTTTAGGTTGGAGCTCGTTCGCTGCGCTCACTTTCCTTCAGGTTAGCTCGTTCGCTACGCTCACTTGCCTTCAGGTTAGCTCGTTCACTACGCTCACTCGCCTCCAGGTTGAAGTTCGTTCGCTACGCTCACTCACCTTTTGCTGTTGTCATAAATGTAAAAGAAATAATAGTGCTAGTGCTGCACCCTGTTGGTAATCCTTGTAACTTTAATGCTATTGAACATCACAGAACAGAACCAACTTGTTTAATTGAAACAACTGTTAAGATTCAATAATTTCATTTCTCATAAGGTTAACATGGGAAACTCCAGAGCCACTGGGGCGGAGCCCGAAAGGATTTTTGGGATAAAAATATGCCTATATGTTAATCGGGAATGTGAGCTATCATCATGCCAAATTTCAGCCCGATCCGACCAGTAGTTTTCGCGTTTACTTTTCCCATACACACACACAGACACCACCTCTTTTTTATAATAGTATAGATAGATAGAAGATAGTAAACATCGGTTAAGTAGGACGGGCAAAGAGTGGATGTTGCAGAGACTGTATTAGGTATACAGATAGATGATGAGTGTATTTTGTAATGTATGACATATATTGACACTTTTTATATATAATAGAATAAATATATACAGCAATAAGGCTGAACATCACTGACAAACTGTGGAGCAGATATCCATTACAGCCCCGTATTGAATTCAGGAGCTGTCAACACCAGATTGTTGGAATGAACCCAAAGATTATTCAACATATGGCGTTGGCAGGTAGGTAGTAATTCCTGAGCATGATCTACAGTTGAACTTGTCATCTTCACACTACATTAGACGAGTTTCTCGTAAAGTAATACAAAAAATCATTTTACACTGTTAAAAATGTAATTTAAATTTTAAAGCCGATGAGAGGGATGTACAGGTGTGTTATTCAAATCACTAACAAGCCTTCAGGCTTGTAATATATAATTATTTACTTTGCTTAATTAGGAGGTTTTCAATTTTGTAACAGCTTAGTACATACCTACTTTAACATTTAATTACTGAATCACCTGAATACTTCTTTATTTCGTAGTACCAAATAAAACATTCGTGGTCCAGGATTTGTGTAATGAGAGGTGGTATATTTCTTGTAGCATCAGAAAATAACACAAGTGACAAATTATGTACCTGCTTCGTATCATTATGGTGTAGTCTAACAGTGTTTCCCAGCCACTTAATACACGGCCACCTTAAACTCCAGGCCGCTGCATTCGAAGTGGCAACAAGACTCAAGAATCAAGAATGTATTTGACCATTCAACAATTACATGCTATATCAGTCTCGTCATAAGAAAAATTACAAAATGTTGTAAAATACATAATAAAAGTTAAGTAACCTACAACAAATAAATAACGTCTGCATCATGCATCACATACATAAATTACAAGGAACACTGTCAGTATGATAACTGTTTAACAATGTGAATAACATAACAAGTTACGTGATTGAATGACGGGGGGCCACCTATGTGCCATGTTGGCTTATGGGACATCTGGCTCTAAACCATTAAACACTACTTGCGACGTTGCCAGGCCGCGGCCTATATATGGCCGTGGGTAATAAAGTGAATAAAACCCTACACTTTTATTTGTTTCAGGAGCGAGCTGGCGTAGTGGTTAGAGCGCGGGACTTCAGTCCCTGAGGTCCGGGGTTTGATCCCCACCAAGTCACCAATGGATTTTATCTAAGCGATAATGCCGCAACCCCTAGGTCTCGTCTGAAGTAATGTGAAAAACAATCCCAGGCTCGTGCCTAGCGTCCTGGGATAAAAAAAAACTTAGTTTTGTTTATATATACCGATGACGTCAACATAACACGCTATTGTCACTCACATTAGTGTTATGTTGTAATGTACTGTGGGTGGATGGAGCTTTTCCCCTTTTACTTTCTCCTCCTATACCGCATATGGAGAAAGTATTGTTTTCGTCAACATTTTCGAGTTTGAGTGGATGTATCTAGTCCAGTCAAGGAATGAGGTGTAGAGTGCGTGAGCAGGTAACTAAGCGATTCCTTCAGAAACTTGTTCAGGGGGCTTAGGGTGTTAACATACCAAAAGTCCTGACTCCTAGGTGGTGAGCCAGGGGGTGGAGGGGGGGGAAAGGGGGGGGGATAAGGTACGCGGGTGTAGGCACATGCACCAGGCTTAATCCTCTTAATCACGGTCGGTTGACCTGTCGGTTCTATTGGTTCTAGGTTGGTGTCGAACGCTTCCGCATCATACCGTGCGTAGCCGAACTGTTCGCTTCAAATTGTTAGCTCTATTACTGTCGCTGTCAAAACGTATCGTTTGTCGGTTGAATTTAAATTTAATTTAACTGTCATAACCTAACCAAACTAACCAAACTTGCTGATAATTAAAAAATCGAATGAAGGTTTAATAAAAAAATAGTTCTGTTCATAAAATAAAACTACAAATGCCTAAAATTCATTTTTATAATTTTTAAATTATTGTAAAATTAAACTGTCATAACCTAACCAAACCAACCAAACTTGCTGATAATGAAAAAAATCGTACAAAGGTTTACTAATCGAAAAATATTTCTGATCATAAAATTATAAACGCCTTAAATTCTAGCAAAAGATGTACAGTTAAGAAGTAATCGCATTCTAAGCGAAATCTTTGACAAAAAGTTAACGCCTCCGGTGGGATTCAGAATTCTCGATTCCCCACCCCTCCACTGGTGACCACTACCCTCAGGCCACAAATCAGGGGATTAACCCAAACAAAGATCTGGGACGCTGTCCGTCTCCCAAGGTACGCATTTTGGGTTTTTTGATTATATCTCGAAAACTATCAACTTTTTGTATACTATAGTAAATTATAAAATTGAAGAAGATTAAATTTTCTACAAGAAAAGTATATAATGTGTTTATTTTGGTTCAACAGATTATGAGTTATAACTTATTAATTGATATCTTATTAAAATCTTCTTCCATAAGAAATACATGTAAATTAGTATGCGAAATGGGGCGAATCCTATCCGCCCAAAGGAAATATAAATGATATTCTGGAAATCTTGACAAAATTTCAAGTAATTTGACACTTTAATCATTAAAATTGATCCAAAATTAAGGCGAGGGCGAGGTAACAAAATTTCGAGTTTTGGTGTTTTTTTATTGGAAATATAAAAAAAACCTTAAATCATCGCATTTTTAAACGCTCACCCTCGCTTTAATTTTTGACAAAATTTCATGATTTAAGTGTCAAATTACTGGAAATTTTGTCAATATTTCCAGAATATCAGTTATATTTCCTTTGGGCGGATAGGATTCGCCCCATTTCGCATACTAATTTACATGTATTTCTTATGGAAGGAGTATTTTAATAAGATATCAATTAAATAAGTTATAACTCGTAATCTGTTGAACCAAAATAAACACATTATGTACTTTTCTTGTAGAAAATTTAATCTTCTTCAATTTTATAATTTACTATAGTATACAAAAAGTTGATAGTTTTCGAGATATAATCAAAAAACCCAAAATGCGTACCTTTCCCCCCCCTTTTCCCCCCTCCACCCCCTGGCTCACCACCTAGGAGTCAGGACTTTTGGTATGTTAACACCCTAAGCCCCCTGAACAAGTTTCTGAAGGAATCGCTTAGTTACCTGCTCACGCACTCTACACCTACTTTTGGATCATTCATTGGCTGGACTAATCCGTTTTGGGGCCCCCTCGATCCAAAAAAGTGGTTTTCAAAGTGTGTGTTTGTATGTGTGGTACAGCGAATGTGCCTATTGGGTCTGATGATGATTGGATTGTCCAATCGAAATCGATCACCACTTACCATGTACGTCAATTTAATAACACGTACAAGAAGTTATTTAATAAAAAGTGCTCACCGGCCGGCTTCTACTCCTACTACTATAAACAATTTTGACTTTTCATCACTCACTCAAGGGCTCGAGTTTGAGTGGCTTCTTCTACTTCTTAATTTTAATTATTCTCAATTCTGAGACTGGGCGTTGGGCGTTGGCTGGCTCTTGATTGCGAATTGCGATATATTATCTTCTTCTTATCATCTTGTCCTTGCCGCCGTCCGTGTGCAAAGTAAAAGTAAACACCCCCACCACCACCGGCACCGGCGGCACCACTCCCTCCCGCTTCCCATCCCACTGTCACTGTCATATAAGTTCAAGTTAGTGCTGCGTCATTTATTTCATTATTTTATAACTTTTGAAGTTGTCCACAGTAAATTTACTCAGATTTCAGGTGAGTTACGGTAGCTGTAAGTAGGCCTAATCATTAGAGCTAAGGCACTAAGTACTGTGTCCAAATCCGATTGCCACTGTTGTTAACCCAACCCTCAGAAAATACAAGGCCCCACGAAACACTTGTTACAACTTGTAACTTGTAATATCCATTAGATTTACATTTGGCGATCTACTGATTTACTAATTATTAGATTGTAGTTTATTATGAAACAGACCCCTGGACATTTAAAGCTATTAAGGCTTTGTTGCAGGGCCTATAGTTATCAACCTTCAGCCTAAGTTAGAAACAATTTGCAACAAGGGGAGATATTAAGTTTATCTCAACACCACTGTGGTGGCAAAAACTTAGTGGTTTAGTATTTACAACTTTTCAAGCATATTACACTTAACTTAGCCCTTTTGCAGTCTTAGGCCTACCTTCTTAGGTTTAGCCTGAAGAAGAAACAAAGAGCAAGTGAGGCCTAGCCTATTTTATTTTAAGCCCTGTTTAACTTACACTAGAGTTTGGAACAAAATGTTTGGAAATTGTTGTTGGTAACACTTTTTTTTAACAAAAGTTTACAACAGATAACTTAGTGCATGTTATTTAATCACCGTTCCCGAGAACACGATGTTAGTCCGTGTAGTCACGTGGTGGTGGGTTGGCAAGGGGGTAGCGAAGAAGAGTCATTGTGGAAGGAAAATACATTAGGTGTGCTATTCCTGTCATAGGTGTGCGTCGCTGGTTCATATAAATGAACAATTTTGTACTATTGCGGCAGCAAAGTGCTAACTTAGGCTGCACTTTACTTTACGTCCTACACTCATTCGAATGAAACAACCAAATGAAAATATCGGTTTATCGAGCGTTTCATTCGATATATCGTTTGGTTAGTTAGGTTAGGTTAACCTTACCTAACTAACCAAATGTTATATCGAACAATCGATATATCGATCGATATTTTCATTCGAATGAGTGTAGGACGTAAAGTAAAGTGCAGCCCTAACTTATAACAATAGAAAATTATATGCCTATTGTGTTTCAGATAAGACATGGCACCGAAATACAAGTTGTCTTACTTTAATGTGAAAGCTCTTGGAGAGCCTATCAGGATGATGCTTTCATATATGGGCGAGGAATTTGAAGATCACCGATTTGAATCTGATGAATGGGTTAAAATCAAGCCAAGTGAGTTAAGCCTTCTGTATGCCTACTTAAATTCTAGGGCCTGAAACTTAAAAATCTGACTCCTTTGGCTATCGAACATGAAAGTAAAACCAACTCGATTCGATCAATAACAAAACTTTAAATATCGATTGTACCATTTGATATAAATATGATGGAGTAACTTAGGATATCAAAGTTTTGTCAAATTATAAGTTACGAGTGCGACTGTTAAATCGTAAGTTATTATTTCTAAGAGAAAGCGTTAAAATGTATCGTACCTATTGATTGATAGCCCAATAACAAGTGGGTCCACAGTCGATCCTGTTTAGGATCAAATCGATGGAATTTTCCACCGATTCAATGTTGAGCCTGAGAGAGCATTTAATTTTAGAATCGTGAAAACAGTATCAGCCAGTAGTAAGTTAGTCTTCGTTGGTAATATTTCCAGGTGTTCTCTCCAAGTAGCCTAGTCCTAACCGTACGCTCTCTCATAACCGTCTGTTATGGGACTGGGTCTAGGTCAGGTCAGATAACTCAAAAGGTCATTTAAAATATACTATTATGTGAACACCTCAAATAGGCGCTGTAGGAATAGCACAGATGTTTGGTTCAATGAAAAACCTTGTTCATTTCATTTAACGAGTGTGTGATTTTGTTGTTGTTTTCTAATTTTCAAGAAACAATAACAGTTGCATTCATGCACTTTCATACTAATTCCTTTAGTGAGTTTCATGTGTGGTTCCCAACAAAACACCAGCTTGGTCATTGTTCTATTTATTGCTGTGTTTTGGATAGAAACCGGTATCTCTAAATTCCTAAGGTATAGAGCAGGTAAGTCAACTGCTATTCGTTTTTCTATCTTGTTTAAGACGGTTAATCGTAGTGGCTGATTGATCCAGGGTTGGTTTAGAGAGAATCTACCGTACATTGTTAGGAGCAGTGCTCGATTTGCGGTGGAACGGAGTTCCGGTACTTCTCTTCTGGAAAGATAAAAATATTGGCATAAATAGGTACTGATCACATTAAATAGGTCACAGTTCCGGCAAACAAATTGAGCACTGTTTAGGGGTAAAAACAATGATTTAATGCCCAGAGTAGCATTGGTCCGTGTTCAACCAAAAATTGTTATCTACCTTGTGTTGTTACAGCCACTCCATTCGGCAAGTCTCCTGTGTTGTACGTGGACGGCAACCAGTTGTGTCAATCTCGATCCATCACTCGCTATCTCGGCCGCAAGGCTGGTCTAGCTGGCAAAGACGAATGGGAAGATCTCCAGATAGACATGATTGTTGATGTGATCGATGACTTCAGAGCTGGTAAGTGTTACCATAGACAAAAAGAAATAAATATAGACTGTCAGCTGTGCTGCGGTTAGCGTATATTCCGGCGCCGACCGCTAGGGCTAATGTGTAGTTACAGCGCACACCGCTGCAGCATCAAGCGCTAGCGACCGTTTCCATAACAACTTGGTAGTTGGGAGTAGTGTTGCCAACTTTGGAGGAATTCCCCGGGATTGGAGTTTACTGACTTATTTAATATTAAGTTGTAAATTAATTTAAATGCCATAATTTATGGTTTTTTTAAAACATATATTTGTTATACTTTAGTAGTTTCATTACAATGATTCAAAGTTTTACTTTATTAATCCATAATTTTAGGAAGTGGTTTTGGAAGGTTTTGTTTTATATTTGCAAGGTAAAATCTAATTAACCAGGGTGTCTAGTAGTCGGGGAAAACGGGAATGTCAGGTATTAGTATTGAATTTCAAAATGGTCTTGAAAAGTTGGGATTTAGTCCTTATTTGATATCAAAGTCGGGAAATTTAATGATTTTACCGCGATCGCGCTAGACAACGATCACATTTCCGTGATGGCGCAAGACGATGATGACACGACCGCGGGAGATGTTCTTAAACCGCGACCGTGCTAGACGACGTTTTCGTGACCGCGGGAGAAATGATCACGTCTTTTCTACGATCACGCAAAACGATAATGTCTACACGGCCGCTGAAGATGTTCACGATTTTGCCGCAATCGTCGACGACGATGACGTTTCGGGACCACGGCATTCAATGATGATGTCTACACAGCCGCGGAGGATGTTCATGATTTTGACGCTATTGCAGAAGACAATAATAGCGATATAGTAAGCATTTCGTTTGCAAGAGTGGTAGTGCTGGTAACAGCTGGCGAGTAGTCGACGATGAAACCGAATAGAATACCGATAACCGATATCGAACGGCGATAACGCTCTAGCGGCAGATCGCAAAATCTTTCTTTGACAGTCTATATTTAGCCTACTCTATTGTCTATGGTGTTACTTGACGTAACTATCTTGAGCAAGTAGCCAAGGTGAATGACTGACCGAAAATTTTTAGGTTGTATTGTATGTGTACATTTGCCTCAGTTAGTATTGTTTTGTTTTTTTTACCAGCTGCTTTCTGTACTCATTTTAGATCAGAAATTCGTTCAGTGTATAGTGTATTCGTTCAGCTTTGCAATAGACTACAACAATGCTATAGGCTTTTGACAAAGCCCCCCCCCCCCCCCTCATCACTACCACACCCACTGCAACAATGCTAATATTTTGTTAGTTTAAACGTCAATAACTAACTTAACGACCATTGTGTAGATAGTAGTTAGTTCCCAAACTATGGATTGCGACCCATCAGTAATTTTGGTGGGTCGCAAGAAGAGGCCACACATTAAAAGTGTTTTTATCAGGACTCATGATTTTTCATGATTGCCAGGATATGGTCTTGTGAGCCCCAGAATAGTACCAAGTGGGTAGCAAGGGGCAGGCTGTACATTAAAACATGTACTACACTCATCCTTCACTCATATTTGGGTTAAAATACGCACATAGTGGCGTCCCCATCTTAAATAATTGATAATTGATAATTAATTGATATTTTCAGAATATTCACTGTTAAACGTGATTGATAAGTATGTCTTTTAGCTTAAAACTAAGAACCAACTTAAATTACTAATCGTTTGGGAAATTTGAATTCTCAATTTTATGTAGGAAAATAGGGAAGGCTCAACTTGTCTTCATTTGTGTAATAGGTTCACAAAAACTTATTTGGGTAATCTCCTTGTTGTTGAGAGTAACGTCCTTAAAAAATTATATACAGAAACAAGTCTCAGATTGATATGCCTAGTTAACAAAGTAGGCCGATGTTCTTTTTTTTAGTAAAAACAAGACATTTTCTTTCATCAGAACCAAAAATATCAAATTTTAACTTTGATAGCCTAGATTGAGTACTTTTATTGTAAAGTGGTGGAATGGTGGAACCGTTTAAAATAAAATAATTAAATAAAAGTACTTATAAAATTTTGTTTGTTTTTACAGAACTGGCAAAGTATGAGTATGAGAAGGATGCACAAAGGAAGGCAGCTGTGAAAGGACCTCTGTTCTCTGAAATCGCTCCATTCTACTTGAAGAAGATCGATGCAGTCATCAAGAATAACAACGGTTTCTTGGCCAATGGAAAAGCAAGTTAAAATTAAATTATTTCATTCCCCTATTTTAACTTGATGTTTCACAAGGTTTGATTCACAAATAGTAGGCTACGCACACCTTACTCTTCTATTTTGTGTACAGTAGACTCCCTCTTATCCGGACACCTTTTAACAATATTTCCGATTATTTAAATGATAAGTAAATATATTTTAGTTTAAGCTATGTGGATTTTAGTTTTGTTATGTAACTTAGTGTTTAAGATCTCTGACAATATCACCTGTTTCACCAGCTAACGCTGGATCTGTGAAATGTTTTTGTGATAATAAAGTAATATTTCATTTCATCTGTTACACTCGGCAGAAATACATCTCTTTAACCGGACAATTTTTATCAGCACATTGGTTTAACCGGACTAGATCGGCAGTAAGTGGGCAGTACTGAAACAACTGTTCTCGTGGGAAAGATTTGAGACCAGTGATCTAAATACAATGCTCTCCTAAATTTAAGTCAAATATCACTGTGGCCGTTTACGAGTTTTTGGAGACATCGGTTTAACCGAACCGTTATTCGAACTGGCCTCGGTCCCGAGGAGTCCGGATAAGAGGTAGTCTGTCTACTGTACATCTAATTCACTTTTCAGTTGCTAATGAGAATAGAGACATTGTTGTAAATTTAAACCAAACATCAATATATTCTCAAAACTCAGTTAATTACCTTGGAATTGATATAGATTGGCAACTTAATTGGCAAACAAACATTAAGAATCTATCAAAGAGACTAAGATCAGCTATACTTGTTCTTCGGGTAATTCGACATACTACAAATTTAGACACACAATTAGCAGTATACCACGCTTATTTTTCTTCCATTATGAATTACGGTTTAACGGTATGGGGTTCTTCTAGTCATGCCGAACAAATTTTTATCCTCCAAAAAAGAGCAGTTAGAGTCTTAGCGAAAGTGTCCCAAATTACTCACAGTAAAGAGTTTTTCATTCAGTTTAAAATTCTTACTTTGTATAGTTCTTATATCTTTAAACTAGCTTTAATGGTTAAAAGTGATTTTGACACATTCATGGAAGATCAACATGCCCATCCTCACAACACTAGATTTAAAAACAATATAAAACCAGTTCAACACAGACTTAAAGTATTCCATTTATCTCCTCAGTACATGGGCCCAAAAATATATAACAAATTACCTTCTTCAATTAGGGACACTGATTCATTCCCTAAATTCAAAAAGAAGTTAAAAAACTTTCTTTTGGAGAAGGCCTTCTTCTCATTGGAGGAATATATGGAAGCTATGTAGATGTTTAAGGCTCAACATATGAAATTTATTTTAGTAATAATTTTAGTATAATAGAGACAATAAAATATTGTAACAATGACGAATCACCTGTCTGAATATGATGTTATGTGATTATTGGAAAATAAATAAATAAATAAATAAATGGCTTGTGAGGAGAGCGAGCTGGTCGAGTGGTTAGAACGCGGGACTTTAGTCCCTGAGGTCCCGGGTTCAAATCCCACCAAATCACCGATAGATTTTATCTTAGTGATAATGCCGCAACCCCTAGGTCTAGCCTGAAGTAATGTGAAAGACAATCCAAGGCCCATGCATAGCATTCTAGGAATTGAAAAATGGTTTGGTAATTTGTTTATATTCTCCTGTTGACCTCATCTTCTGTTACAGTTGTCTTGGGCTGACGTATATTTCTTGGGAATCAGCGACTACCTGAGCCATATGTATGAATCGGACATAGCTGCCGACTATCCCAACATCAAGGCTCTCCTTGTCAATGTTTCCTCGCTACCAAAGATCAAGGCTTGGATCGACAAGAGACCTGCCACTGATTTGTAAGCTGTTCTTCCACGACTATTAGGGTCCACAGATTGTCTTCCCTCAAAATTATATTTTGATGTACGTAAAAGTTTATTAAATTTTGTTTTCATTATATGGGTTTTTCATTTACTACCTATAATATCTTTTTAGTGCAGATTATGAGGGTGGTTTTTGCAGATTTTTTTAAAAAACAGCTTCATGTTGATATTAGCTTATCTTCTAAATAGCCTACCTAAATAAACGATATCAGCAACCTTACGCATACGTTCTCCCATTAGGTTGTCAAAAACCCATAGGCCTAATGGGTAAGGGCTGAACACAAAAATTGAAACAACTTTTGAACCCTATTTCTTTATAGCATTAGTAGTTTTACCATTTTGTTTAAAGTTAAATGTGTAATAATACTTAATTGTGATAAAAATATTACCATGTTTGTGATTGTGAAAATCCAGTTTTCCCGGAAAAACAGGATTCCTGCGATTTCATGGAAAATTCACCATTAAAAACCAATATTTAAAAACACAGGGGTAAAAGCCGAATACCAAATTAAGTCAAATCAGACCACATAATATATTGTATATATTATATAAATGTTATCAATTGTTTTTGGCCTCTGGGGACAATGTAATGAAATGTAAATTGGTCCCCAGTCTAGTCTTGCCGTGCCGGCGTAACACCTACGTTAATAGCTACTTCCAATCAGGAAATTCGCTACCTTTATATACTCTTAATTAAATGTGGAAGTGATATAGGTATACAGCGGTAAGAAACCTTCTTTAAACCTACTACTACTAGTTTCTTTTTAACTTTTACTTTTTTTTAAATTTTTTAAGTATGACCTGTCTTATTAGAGTGTAAGAGACAATAAAGAATGGAAAGTAAATAAAAGATTCGTCTTAAAACACTTAAAACATATATTTACGCTTATACTGTTATTCACAATACGGTAAATAATATACAAAAAGGATGGTAAGTGGTGATCGATTTTGATAGGATACTCCAATCATCATAAGACCCAATAGGCGAATGTCGATCAACATCTATCACCTCTTACCATCTTTTTTGTATATTTACCGTCTTGTGAATAACAGTATAAGTGTAAATGTTTTAAGTATTATAAGACGTATTTTTTATTTACTTTCCGTAAATTTAACAACACGTACAATGCTGATCAAGAAGTTATATAATAAAGAAATATAAAAAAGTATCGTGTTTTTTTGTGATAACTGGGGAAAATTGAATGTGTAACTTGCGTGTTTTGCTGCACTCCATTAGGTATTCCGAACTTTTCTTAAGCAGTAAAATGCCATTTTGCACACTACGAGGGTAGTTTTTTTAAGGGCTGTTTTTGCGTATAGCTCTGTAGTTCCTGTGTACGCCACAACGAGGCTCCTCACCACTTACTGGCCTTTGAAAACATTTACCTTTGTGGTCTCCTGTGAGAAGTCTGGGTGCCCATGGACATTTTTACACTCCCTAACCCATTTATGCACTCATCACACTGGCCATAACATCTGGCGGTGAATTTCGGAATTGGATATGTTTCTTGTGGTCAAAAAACATTTCACTAACTTTATCTTGCATGCCGGGAGAGGAAATCATTTTAAAACTTTTCTTGACGCACAGTGAAGCGTACACATCAGCCACAGAGAATCAAATGGTTTTATTCTGTTCACAAATAATCGCAATAAGCAGTCAGAGGTCTCGTTATTCTGGAATTTCGGAGCCATACACAAAAACGGCCCTTTAGTTTATGTTTCACTACCCTGGTATTTACGGAAATAACTCTATTATTTGTAAATCCTCGTGCAAATCACAACTTCCTCTACTTCAAAACACCAACTATCATGAGATCAAATGGATAGTCAAAACACAAAACAATCAGTATAAACGTTGTATTTGCTATGTACATAAGCAAGGCTAACAGTCCAGTGCTTTTGACACTTTTAGTGGATTAGTGACTCGGCTTGTTAACTTACAAAATCTACTGTGCATTTCACATTTAATTACAACGCTTTTCAAATAAACGATTTCATAACGAGAAATTCAACCAGGTTCAATAACGTGTTCTTACTAACCTGACTTAGCCAATGTTACTTGTGATCGTGTAAACCTAAAGCAGGTCATAAAATAAAATTGTACAACGATTTGCAATCTCTTTTAAATTTGTTCTAAAAAATATCGTCTTTCAATAGTTACTGTAATTTTAATCGTTTCACAAACATATTTACAATTTCTGTTCAAGTTTACAAAGATTTACCTCTTCTAGTGCCATTACAAATTTTATATCCACTAATGTAACCCGTTTGTCTGATATCCATTCAGGAACATTCTTTACAATGAACAACCATGTTTTGAAAATTGGCTCTCGATCAACCATTTCCAAAATTAAAGTAAATAAGATAAAATGGTCACACAAATTTATTATATGTGTTTCCGTCGTAATTAGAATTAATTAGTATATTTCATCACTAGGGTGTAAAGTGAATCTTTTCAACCCGAGCTAATGTTTTACAATTGAGGCGAAGCCAAGGTCGGCAAATGAGCGATGGTTAAAAAGACACTTTTTGTCCGTATGATGAACTATATTTTTCGTCATATTGCATCACTTATTAACAAACTAAGCTAGAAAACAAAAAAAAACTGTTTTTGTAAGGATAAACTCTCAAAACGACTTCTAGGTTTTCAATTCAATAAGCTGAAACCTAACCTAATAAATCAATTGATAATTAGTTTAGATCCATGTGATTGCTACGATCGAAATTTACATCTGTATAAAAGCTGATTTTTACTCCCTAGAGAGTATAAGAAGTACTTTAGACCCGCAACGCATGTATAAAAAACGGATGTTTTTGCTGCAGTATGACGAAAAAGGTATTATGAAGGGAGAAAAAATCTCACTGTAAAACTGTTGAGAAACAATAAATGCATAAAAGATAAATAAATATTTCCCACTAAAGGTTTAATCTGAAAAAACGTTTTCTTATTGCCAACCTTAGGACCGTTTTATGGTTTTTTACCCTACATAGAAACATGATATGTCAAATGTTAAAAAAAGATGTGACTTGTAAAAAAATTATATCCGAAACGCCACAATTTTGATTATCATAAAATAAATTTTTTTAAATTAAACATTTTAGAAAAATTTAAAAAAGGCACTGAAAGAGGTTAACCACATGACATGAGATTATGAAATGATTAAAGAGGTTTGTACATGTTAACTATCACACTGTCTTTTAGAAAACTGGACTACTTTGTACTCAAGTGTTTTACTGTACAGCAAGCATTTGACACGAGAAATATATTTTGACAATTTAATTTACACATAAAGTTGCAGTTTATTTACAATATATCAATATCAAACAATTTTTGAATATTTATATAAATTTGACAAAAGCTTTTGACACTTAGATAAACTAGTCAATATTCTGGTAGTTTGATTGTGGGGTCAAATAATTAATTGTAGGAAATTATCTTTTCCTACAGTTACCTAACAATGTACATGTTCTCTCACTGATTTGAGAAAGCAAAGTGGCCAATTCGCTCATCAGTGAGACAATGTTAACATTGTCTCACTCCAGATTTGCAATGTGAAGGCACGAAATAGTGAGCGCGTAACATGCAGACAAGGTCGTATGCGCGCGAAATACGTTGGCAGCACTGGCTGTAAATCAGCTGGTCAGCTGTTGTATTTGTCACTTCACATTAAATGTTATATTAAAAGTTCACTTCTGTGTAAAAATATTTTACGTTTCTTTACTAATTAATTTGTTTGCCTATGGCCTATGGCTCGTGAGTAAGGATTTCTCTCGAATGAGTCAATTGCTCACTTTGCTCACTAGTTGCACAAATAACTATTTTCTACCGTGGACATTTATTTATCCCCATATAGATTTAAAATTTTTATGGATCAGCAGAAGACAATTCAAGACTAGTTTATGTTCAGCGAGTGTGTATTTTACTCACTTTAGAAATATTACGACCAAATTTGATCTACATGTAAGCTACTCAATTATCAATCATTGAGATGGGGACGCCGTCTATGTGCGTATTTACCCAAATATGAGTGAAGGATGAGTGTAGAATGGAGTGTGATGATCTGTGTAGCTTTGCTCAGCTGTTATTTAACTAAGACCGAGAAAGAATTGTTACTGAACAGTCCACACTCGAACATGACCAGACAAGAAACAATCATTGATACAGACTTCAGATTCTGCAATAGGATAAGAAGTCTACTTGCAGCAAAAAACAATGCCAAAATAGTAAAAATTAAAGAGTATTTTCCTTCAAATGAGGCAAAACCCCAAGTAGAGAATCTAAAACAAAAACAAAGCATTTGACACCCACAGTTAATACAATCAGTACATTGACCAGTTTTATTTTACCATTTTAAAGTGTATTTTTATGATATGATTATATAAATTACAAGGAGTAAACATTGATATGAAATAAACTTGGAAGAAAATGAATTAAAATGGGTGGATAAGACAAAGAATGGAAAATTTATTTTGCTAACTACCTTAAAATGTATAACACAAAAAAATGATTTATCAGGAAATGATTCTTTTTTTAATAAATACAATTTGATGAAAAACTGGAAACTTCTGATGTTGTACAATGTATTACTGAAAAATTGCACAAAAAAATAAGAATACACAAAAATCAGAGTAAGTTTATAATTTGATATCTACAAGGAAATAAATAATCTTACAATAATCTTAACAATTGTTTAGGCTAAATTCAATTAACAAAATATATCACATAAAATAAATAAAAAATCTTTAATACACGTCTCGACTTTTTACAATAAATTAACAAATTAGTTTGTCCGAAGTTGTCATGTCCCCTCCGAAATGTTATTTGGTTACTTCTGACACCAATTAACAGTGTTACGATAGATTACAGATGTATTAATAGAATATCCTAGTATAAAACGTATGTCTATATATTAAAAATCTCTCAAAACATCGGGAACTCATATAAAAACTATTACCTAACGTTGCTTTAACAGTGTACAAAAGACGAGTTTTACTCGATGTTTGGTGATGGAGATCCCTCGACAGTGATGACGTCTTATTCTACTTGGTAAAGAGGAATCGGCCAATCACAATGCACGTACACTGATAACAGCTTCGGTGGCAAAATGAAGAACTATCATGATGTGTCGCCCACCTGAGAACAACATCTTGTTATTATTTAGGGAGTGGGGAAAGTATGAGAAATTAAAATAAAACATTTGTAGGCCTACTCATTTTAACAAACTTTCAAAGAACCACAAGGCTACTTAAAATTTTGGAAAAGGTTTTTTCCTTAAACCTACATACCATTTATAGTACAAAATTCACAAGAGCTGGTAATAAATAAGGTCACCATAGAGTTCTTGACGCCAAGCAACCTTATTCAAATCCAGTTGACGGACAAGAATTAAGTAAGTGACGGACGTAAAAAATGTGCGTAAAGGGTGGAGGGAGTTTGGAAGTGGTCGGATAAATTAAATGTTATGTAGACAGCATCATCCTCTTCCGCGACTGAGGCAAAACACTTTTTTTCAATTGCTTCGCAGATCTTTGCAAAATACTCCAAATTACAATAAAATCTCATCAGCAAAATTTCTGACTATCCTAAAGGGGTATGGTCGCAATTCACTCATATAACTGGAGTTGTACTGTAATTTGCTTTGTTGCAACCGGAGACCTTCATTTACGGATCAGCCTTGTAGCTCACTACAATTGCAGCTGAGAACAAAAATAGGTTTTAAAAAACAAGGCTAGAGGAATAAATCGCTATATGATAAATCTTTTATTTAACTCTGTGAGTACAGCCCTTCAATTATGTAAATAGCCTCAGCAAATATATTTCTATTTGAAATAAATAATTGAACAAGCTGCAACTCTGATAATATTTACCTGACGAGGGGCGAGACATGCCTGCTACAAGTCCTTGAGCAAGGCAGACTTGGCGTTCTTGAGCTTGTCTAGCCTCCTCTGCAGGTGGGAGTGAGAAGTCTCCAGCTCCTCTACACGAGACTGAGCTTCCCTTAGCTACAACAATATCACAATCACTACAGGTATAACATGTGACCAATCAATCAATCAATCAATAAAATCTTTATTCAAAACGTACAGATACATTGTACATGAATGCGTCATTATGTTATTTTTAAATAACATAAAGGAATATATTACATAAAGTTAAAAGATTTTTATAATAACAGTTTTTAGATAAAATAATACATTGCTTAAAGTTAGATAAAATTAATACATTACTTAAAGTTAAAAAAATCATCCAGACTATAAAAAGAATTTCCTATTAAAAATTGTTTCAGTTTCTTTTTAAATTTAATTGTGCATTGCTCCTTCCTTATGCCATCTGGGAGTTGATGGATAAATTTAATGCCAATATACTGAGGACTTTGCTTATATTTTTCTTTTTTATGATTTTTAATTGTGAAATTTTGTTTATATCTAGTATTGTAATTGTGGATATCCTGTTGTCGCTCTAATTTTGATTCATTATTTTTTACATAAAGAACTGTTTTATAGATATATAAACACGGAACTGTTAAAATTTCCAAATCTTTGAAATATTTTCTTAAAGAATTTTTGCTAGAGGTTCTTTCTAAATTTAGGATGTGTCTAATAGCTTCCATTTGTAATAATAAAATTCTTTTTAAATTTTGATTACTCGTACCCCCATAAATTTCAATGCCATAAGTTATATGGGAGTGAATGTGGGCATAGTAAACTGTTTTAAGGGTTTTTACATTGCAAAAAGGTAAAAACCCTTAAAACAGTTTACTATGCCCACATTCACTCCCATATAGACAGTTGACAAGTTGTTGTTTTCACAGCTGTGGAGGCTCTTACTAGACTCTGTAGGGTGGTGAATGAATAAACGAGATCTTGTGTGTTATTAGCCTCAAGAGGTCAGGTGTTGTCATGAAAAATAAAATGTTAAACATCAACTTTAGTTCGGCCATTTCATTTTAAAACTGAATGCACTATTTCCGGACATAACTTAAATTTATTACATTGTCCCTGTAGACTTCAAACACTTGACGATAAATGTCTAAAGATTTTATGTTTATAACCAACAAAAACCGTGTAACAAGCAGCACCTAACAACTAGCGGGATTTTCAGTTGCAGCATATTTTTTTCTTTAATATAACATGCAGCACAACCACACTTACACGGTAGGCTAGACAATCGTTGAGAAGGCGAGTGAGTTTGTACTAGAAAGAAGTGTGCGATCGGTCCGCACCTTTCGTTGTGGCCCATAAACATCCCTTGCAAATTTACCATTCAAATTTACCTTCACCACAACTCCCTGGCTTTATTGTAAAATTTCAGATATTTTCAAAACAATTTAAATCAAGTTTATTTGACATCCAGTAAGCAAGCAGCAGAGTGAAATTAATAATCAACTATCACGGAGCAGATAATTTAGGAACACAAAAGTTAATTTTGATCTAAATAAAAAAGATTTATAAACTCAATGTAAGACAGTAAGACCTTTCTTCAATAACTACAAAACTAACTATTAGAGCAATGGCAATGGTAGAGCAATAAACAGGCTTACCTCTCTTTGTAATTTTCTCTTTTCTAATTTTAACTCGTCTTCTAATTTTTCCGAAGTTTCGGCAATAGATTTATACCGAACTACTTGGGTCTCCAATCTTGCGACCTGAAAACCAAACCACATTGAAATACTAAAATACAATGAATTATTTCATTAATAAGTTCTATTCATTAAACCATCTTTTAGACAAAAAATAATTAATAAAATTGTGCTAGGTAAAATGTTAATGACTAAAATCATTGCTGTGGGGTTAAACTCAGCACGTATTTATTCACAGGGATACTAAGTATGGCTTTAAATAACACCTTTAAGCTTCATGAAATATTTTGTATTTAGACAAATATATAAAAGAGATAAACAGAAAAACATATTCAGTTATGTCAAGGCATTGCTGAATATGTTTTTAGGACAAGCCCCAAAGTACATATTTCTGTCCTGCAATTCCAATGGTATAACCTGTGATTCAACGAACTCAAATAACCTTTACTATATCAAGATCGTAACAAAGATACCAAAAGTAGTTTGACTCACATTGGCCTGTAGAGTGTTAACATCTTGTTCAGCCTTCTGCAGTTTGAACTTGTAATCACCTAGTAGTTTGTTGGCTTCTCCTGCAAATGTAAACAATCAATATAAAAACTATAAGCAGGGTGTCTAGTAGTCGGGAAAATCGGGAAAGTCGGGAATTAGTATTGAATTTCAAAATGGTCTTGAAAAGTCGGGATTTAGTCTTAAATTTGATTACAAAGTCGGGAATTTTCATGATTTTGGCGCGATCGTCGTCTTGCGTTTACGTAACTGCGAAAGCCAATGATGATGATGACTACACAGCCTCGGGAAATGTTCACGATTTTGCCGCGATAGTGGACGACGACGATGACGTTTCCGAAACCACGAGAGACGACGAAGACGTTTCTGTGACAGCGGGAGAAGACGATGACGTTACCTTAACCGCAGGAGACGACGATGATATCTGCTCGGCAGCGGGAAATGTTCATGATTTTGTCGCGATCGTGGACGACGACGATGACGTTTCCGTGACCGCGGGAGACGACGATGATGTCTACACGGCCGCGGGAAATGATCATGATTTTGCCGTGATCGCTGACGACGACGATAACGTTTCCGAAACCACGAGAGACGACGATGACGTTTCTTTGACAGGGGGAGACGACGATGACGTTTCCGTGACCGCGGGAGACGACGATGATATCTGCTCGGCCGCGGGAAATGTTCATGATTTTGTCGCGATCATGGACGACAACGATGACGTTTCCGTGACCGCGGGAGATGACGATGACGTTTCTGTGACCGTGGGAGACGACGATGATGTCCACACGGCCGCGGGAAATGTTCATGATTTTGCCGTGATCGCGGACGACGACGATAACGTATCCGTGACCGCGGGAGATGACGGTGATGTCTAAACAGCCGCGGGAAATGTTCATGATTTTGCCGCGATCGCGGACGACGACGACGACATTTCCGTGACTGCGGGAGATGACGATGACGTTTCCGTGACCGCGGGAGATGACGATGACGTTTCCATGACCGCGGGAGACGACGATGACGTTTCCGTGACCGCGTGAGACGACGATGGTATCTGCTCGGCAGGGGGAAATGTTCATGATTTTGTCGCGATCGCGGACGACGACAATGTCGTTTCCGTGACCGCGGGAGATGAAGATGACGTTTCCGTGACCGCGGGAGACGACAATGATGTCTACACGGCCGCGGGAAATGTTCATGATTTTGCCGTGATTGCGGACGACGACGATCACGTTTCTGTAACCGCTGCAGTCAATGATGATGTCTAAACGTACGGTACGCGGAAGATTTCATGATAATAAAAACCAAATTTTATAGTTAGAATTTGTTATTGCTGCATTATTCTTTACTTGAAAACACCACATTATCATAATACTACTTTATGACATAGACAGGGGTTGATGTAGTATTAGTGTCGGTATCAAGAATCGCGAATCGATACATTTTGGTATCAACACCCACTAATTGTTGAAAAAACTAGTCTTGAAAAATCTAGAATTAGTCTTGAAAAGTCTGGAATTAGTCTTAAATTTTATAATGGAAATAAACTAGACACCCTGTATAAGACAAAAATTAAAATTTAATAATTTAAATGGGAAATCTACATCACCAATCAATAAAGGGTTTTAAAGTCCAAAAATGTATGTGTGGCCAGTTAATGTGTGTTGTGACCTCAAATGGGGTATGTGAAAACTGAAGATTCTTTTATGTGGGTCAAAATACTCTAGTTAAATAATAATGTTCTTACAGATCTTTTAATTTTTTTAGATACAGCTGTAAACAATGGAAATTTCTTTAAGTTATTTATAATGTTTCGTTTAGACAAATTTAGTGGTTTTTATTTTCTTGATTTTAGAAGATTTTTTTGAACAAAAAATTACAATAGAATATGACTTTTATTTACAGTAGAGTCCCGCTATTCCACATTAACTATGCAATTTCATGTAAGCATTGATGCTTTGTACTAACGTCTTAAAAAAATTATAATTTCCAAAGTTCAGTTCTGAATAGGCGGATTTCCAGAATAGCCGGGGATATAAATAGTGAGACACTACTGTTTTGAGTCAATTAGAAAACTAGATCCCATCATGTTTACTACCTCAAACAAACGACAGGTAACTAAATACAAGATTCAAAATTTGGTTTTACAGTACATCTAAGAGATTCGGAGGACTTTCAGACTCAACACATCACTAATACTCACGTTGTACGTCGTCCTGGTCGTCGGTGGGTCCGTTGGCATGGCGACCTCGGGAAGCTCTCTCCTCCTCCAACTCCAACTTGACTCGTCGTAACTCGTCCAACAACTCATTGCGTTCCTCTACAAACCGCTTCAACCGAATATCTGCAATAAAACAATCGTGATGATATGGGCGAAATCATAAAGATGTATTGTTAGATGATGTTGTGAAAGTTTGGAAATGATGGAAAACAATATCTTGTTCTGTTGAGCAACAGAAGGCTATTGCTTCAAGTGGGTCAGTTAATGGTGGGATGTGGACAGTAGGGTAGGGCAATACTTTTAAGTTAACAGTGTCAGCGATTGACCATTAGAAGCATGGGGGCAAAACCCACTCGGAAGTCGGAAGGCATGGGGATTTGTTATGAAGATTACATAAATTTATCAACATATCCCATTTTGGGAGAATGGGGTTGCCCTGATATGCCCCTCTTATCACCTTGGTCACAAATACAAACATTGATACTTTGTCCTATATTTAGGATGACTAGCGTCCCATCAAAATGAAAATCAAGGACAATTCCATCTTAAATATCATCTTCTTGATCAGGGTTGTACGTGTTATTACATTTACGGAAAGTCAATACAAATATGTCTAATAACACTTTAAACATATATTTACAATTATAGTGTTGACTCACAAGACTAAATTCACCTATCGGGTCTGATTGTAGTGTCCAATTGTAAACGATCGCCACTTACCATCTTTTATGTGTATTTACCGTCTTGTAAGTCAAGAGAATAAGTCAAAATATACGTTTCACCCGTAGGCTAATTAATTATTGCGGTCTCCTCAACACAAGGGATCATTTTTCTACCACGTTTGTTATCGCGACAAAATTTGTAATGATTTCTCCCAAGTTCATACAATGTACGTGATCATTTCTTGCAATCACAAATTTTGACGGCGTAAAACAAGAACAAACTGCTATTTTGGGCGGATATTTTGGTGATCGGTTAACTTAAATTTTCTGGTTCCATACAATTTAAGGATTTTGTCCCAGTCATAAAAATTCAAGTACAATTCCTAGATTTTCTGGTTACCAAGTCGGCTAAACACCGATATGATTTCATCAGGAAGCAGATGGACTGAAGATGTATTGGGACAAAATATCAGTGTTATGTTATTTGAGACATAAATTTTGACATCCTGCACAGTAGACTTACCAAGAGACCCAGAGCCGTGTTGTAGGACGTCCGCTACCTCAGCTGAGACCAGAGCCTTCCTCGGAGGTTTGGTCCTTGGTTCTCCGTCCTCACATTCGACATCTTCTTCTTCCCCTTCCACCACTACCAGGCCTTTCTCCTACAACAAACACCTCAAATACTCAAAACTGTATTGTATTTTGTAGCAGTTGACTCGTATAAAAATAGTAAAATATCAGTGAATATTTCTACTTATAAAGCGGACGGAAAGAGTATTAGTAGTGAAACACACTATTGTCACTATTGATTAAAATTAGCGACTTGAATGGAAAGCACTAAAGCAAACAGACAAAGTTACTAACTTTATATTTACAAAAATAATCACAAAAACATTCTACATAGTCCTGGTAAACAATATCATTGACTTTAACTGAAGTAGATATCCCATCTATAAGGACCATCTGTAACCAGTGTTGGGGAAGCTACTTTTAAAATGTAGCTAGCTACAGCTACTGCTACATTTTCAAAAAAGTAGCTTAGCTACAGCTACTGCTACATTTTCAAAAAAGTAGCTAGCTACAACTACAGCTACAATAAAATGTAGCTATAGCTACAATTTTAGCTACTTTTTCAAATATATTTTTTTACTCTACGTACATTAGCTACAATTGTAAAAGTAATTCAACAATGCATAAAATAAATTGTGGTACTCCAAATCATGTCCATCTCCTCACACATAATTAAAAATATACTGGCTAAACCTTCTACTACCTTTATGTTTTATTCTAAGAAAGTTCTTTTGGAAGAATTCAGTAATGAATGACAGACAAATAAAAATTTCAAATGAAGGTAAGGTTAGAGCATGTTGAATGAAAATACACTCCTCTTTTTGATGTTTTTAATTTACAAACACCTAAACCAAAAAGTGAGATTGTTCTTATCTTACTTGGAAGAAAATACTTATTTATAAATTCTGTTTGTTGGCTTCTTAACCTAACCTAACATAAAAACAAAACAACTGAAATAGTATAGTAGTATACCAAAATATTTATTTGTAGCCTAGTTATTTTGTAATATTGAATTACAGTACTTAAAATCATCTTATATCTAACATAAATAAATAAATTGAAGTTTAAACGGACATAAAATAAAACAGGCCTATACATAAAGCTTTTACAAAAGTCTTGTGTAAATAACTACAAAAAACACTAAACATGTAAAAATCTAAAAAACAAATCTTTCTGTGTTAAAGAGTTTAGCCTACTGATGTGTAGTTTATCTTTCTTTATTTATGGCTATACTTGTTTAGAGACTGGTATAGAGATTTATTGTGTTATTATTTATTCATTTCACTTCATTTTACATTATGCAAATTGTACTCCACTTGAGTGCTCAAAAAGGTCCTGAAAAAGTATTTTTTAATTTAAATATTCTGAAAATTATACTTTAACAAAAGTTGGTGCTCAAAGTTGCAGTCCGTTAATTTGGACCTTCGTGACCCAAATACATTTCCACCTGCACTGAACAGCCGTTCGACTGAGGCGCTAGAGGGAATTGGTGTGTTCAATTTGATGGATGTTTCCATAATAAATTTATAACCCTGCAAACATTTAAAGGACTTGACACCCTCTTTGAGAAATCTATCAAGCTCCTGATGCCAATCGCCTGGCCCTTCAGAGTGATCTTCAAACGTGAAAAAGCTTTTGCCAAGGCTAGGGTCAACAAGATCATCATCTAAAACTTCTGATGAGGTTTCTAGGGGTTCTTGATGGGTATGTCCAGGATTCTGCTGATTTAAAAACTCCTCCATCCATTTCCGGGCTTCTTCTTTTCTTGTCGGGTCTTTAATCCAAACTAGCTTGAATCTAAAACCAAACAAATATTTTGTCTACTTTCATATGGAGGGGTGGACAAATGTTAAAGAGAACTTTTTAAAATTGGTGTGTATAAGGATGCATTAGTCATTAATTTACCATAACTAGATAAATGTTGTTATGTAATACAAGACCCAATTTGATGCATTTTTTTTTTTATTCTTGACATTTTTGAAAAAGGTGTGCCACACAGAACTATGACAGTGTTGAATATGTATAGCATTAATTATTTATAGGCCTAAACCTTATTTAAACTTATTTCATCAACTGCATGTGTTAAGTGTTTACAAAAACAATCTGTAAATCACTCAGCTATGAATGATTATACATATTTGATTTGAGTGAAAATTTGTTTAACCACCATGAACTGTTTTCTGTTTACGTTGTTTACATGTCAGTAGTTCGTAGCCTGTATACTGTAAATTGCCTGCATTATTTGAAAAAAATATTAGGTATTTAGTTTACGAAAATTATGTGTAAAATCGCTTGGCCTGCATATCTGGAAAAATGCAAAACTTGTTATGCAAACAAACCAGGTTACTGTTCTGAATTAATTAGATTTAAGCTGACTAAAATAGATCCTAGTCTGTATAATGGTCATACTTCCAGTAATAACTATAATAGTTAGTAAACTACAGCTAAGCTACAAGCTACTAGGTTTATACTGACCTTGGATGAAAACAAGAGGCAAGAACTAGGTCCTTGTTCCATAAATCACTGGCAAATCTTCTATTTACACCATCTTTCACAGCGTTTGCCAATACTAAACAATATTTTAAAGTTTGGGACCTGACCTTATCATCTAGATATTGCAGCAACTGATGAAGCGTGGGAAGTAAATATCCAATAGAGATATTCTTATCACCTTGGAGGATGTCAAGAGCTTTAGTTAGAGGGTCAAGAACATCAGCATATTCCTGAAAAATGTTTTATAACTTTTAAAAGCTAAAACTCCAAGGATAAGTTTGATGCCACTGTAAAATTTAAAACTTTTTTTATATGGGCAAAGTTAATCAAAATAATAAACAAAGGTGTACTGGCGTTCTGTTTGATATCATTAGTGAAATTGTTTATGTGAATACTGAGTAAAAACTACCTGGAGTGCAGATATCCAGATAATAACTATTAATAAAGAGTTTAATTATTTCTTAGTTTAAAAATGGGGTTTTCCATAGTGCTTGGCTAAGTTAAGATTGCAAAAATACCAGAAAATTACAGGTTAACAAGGGATCAGACAACCTCCTCTGAGAATATAAAGAAGTAATTACTATATAACTTGTAGTAATGCCCCGAAACAGAAATAACATTTAAGAGCTTACAACTAATTCAATAATTAATGAAAAAAGAATGTGAACGTGTAATACAAACCAATACCACCACAACTTACTTTTAGAAACTCCATGTCAGTTGTTTTAAGTCTTGGGAGACCTATTTCGTCGCAAACCAAGTTCATTTTATCCATATTTACCCCATCACAAAGTTTGCAAAGCCAAGATATTGAGCTGTGAAAAGAGTGCCATCTTGTTACAACTGGTACTTTTAAGTTTACACCCAGGTGTTGTCTTATAGTGTCTGCAGCTTTGGAACTCTGTCTAGATTTGTTCCACAAGCTCTGGCACTTGGAGAACACAGATCGCGACATCTTTTTGTATGCTGCGTCATATTCTGTAGCTTTCTCCACATCTTTAGTTGCAATTAAATTAATCATGTGAGCCGCACATTTTCGATGCGGGGGTAAGGAAATCTCACCAAAGCTTCCTTCGTAGCTTTCCAGAATTTCATTTATAGCAACAGGATTAATGTCAAAGTCATCGCCTTCATCTTCTTCTTCCTCTAAGCCTCTTTTATTCAAATCTTCACTTTCATAGGTCTTGAAGGCTTTGATAAAGTTTGAGCCACTATCAGTTACTGCCATAAGAACTTTGTTTTGGATTTTAAAATCCACCAATGTATCTGAGATGTTCTGTCCTATAACATCATAGGTATGACTACCAATGATACGTTTACATGATAAACCGACATTTTTTCTTTCTAGGGTAGATGGGTCAATCCAATGGCATGTTATTCCAATGAACGACTTATAATGTGCAGTCCAGCAGTCTGCAGTGATGCACACATGATCCACTGAGGAGAGCTTGTTGTTAATGTCATCAATCATGACTTTATATGACTCGCCTATCTTTTTGACTAATGTTTTACGGCACATTATTGGAACATTTGTTAATGTTGACCAAAGCTTTTTAAAAGATGGCCTTTCGACTTCAGAGAAGCAATGCATGCCATCAACTACCCAGTCAACTAGTGCATTTTCGACAGTGGTTTTGCTCGCTGACTTACATGTACTCAGCATACCATCATAGAAGCTTAATTTTGCTTGCTTCGGAATTGATTCTTGGTGACCTGACTGACCCGTTTTACGTTTGGCCTCTTTCCATTTTTGTAAGCTGTCATTCAACTTGTTGATTTGACTGCTGTGTTTGCGCTGAAATAGTTCTATATTCATAAAATCGGTTCATAAAATATTTCCTTTTTTTTAATTAAATTAAATTAATTTTAACCTAACTTACCCAGACAAAGCCCATTGACCAGGTAACAATAACATAAACTTAATTCACTTTATTTCCTTAGAAATAAATTGATATCCTAGAGACAATTTATAAACTGCTGGTAAACTTGTCCACTATTTAGTAACAAGTTTGAGTTGGTTTATGAGTTAGAATCATTAACAAAATTAGCAAGGGATACCGGATTATGTTTAAAATAAACGATGGATAAAACGATAAAAGCTACTGAATCCGGCTTCGTAGGCCCCCAAAGCTAGGCCTACCTATTTTATTTGGAATGCAGCCTGCCTAAGCTAACCAAACTCAATTTTGCAGCTTAACTTAACTACCGTAGGATGGATTTTATTTAGTAGGTACTGCTGAAACTCTACTTGATGTAGTAAAATAAAATCTACTTTTTAGGAGCTTTAACAGAATCCCTGGAACTAAACTTAAATTATAATTTTATTGCATCATAGCCTAAAATTTGCTTCATAGTGAACATTGGCACATAAACCTATTCAAATCACATATGACAGTCCACTCCACCTATTAGGCCTAATGAGCCTACTGGATATAAATAAGGTTACGGTAAATATGGAGATTTCTCAACATTACCTATAAAAAATCAACTGGATGTGACTAGACTAACGGTTAACATCTTGGACTTATTATTCTCATAATATTTCTCAGAAAATAAATAAATAAACATTTGACAGGTTTGGTTGGTTTCCAATTTAAAAAAGTGTTGAAAAACTTTAATAATAAAAAATAAATATATTGCACCATAAAAAAAATAGGCCAACAAAAAGAATGTTTGTTAAAAAATATCTAGCCTATATTGTAAAAAAAACAGATCTGTGGGAAATATGACATCCTAAGTAGCCTAGGCCTATAGATTAATACACGAATCCATAATGAACATCTCTTAACTTAGTTCCACTTTCATTCCATCAAATTCTTAGTTAGGCCTATGGCCTATCTCAAAGACTTAAAGTCCTACATAACATTAACTATAAATTAAGCTAATCGGTTTAGGAACTTTGTAAATGTCGTGTGGATTGCACAATTTTTATTTGCCTAGGCTTGGCTTACCTCAATGTGAAGTTTCATGTTGAAAGGGGAGTTTTTGGTTACACTTATCGTGCAGTTCAAACACATCTTACATTTCATTAGATAATTACCCTTTTCGTTTACTTTATTAAATTTAAAAAACTCTTCATATGCCGGCCAAGGAAGGGGAAGGGTTTGTGATGAATCACAATCAGTAGCGGTTGATGGACCAGCCTGTTCATCGTTTGAAGATCCTGAGTTTGTTTCCATTGAAAAACAAAGTTAAAACTATTGACTCATACAATTTAAAAATAATTGATGATGTAGTGTCAACTCCAACAACTGTCAAACTCGCAAACGTTCAATAGCCTGAAACTGGTGTTCTGTTCGAGGTTCTGTTCTAATAGTTTTAAACGTCGTCTGCGTCGAGCGGTTTGGTCTGATTCGTGACCATAGAGTAGCGAATTAAAGGAATGAGAGTGAAAACTGCCTTTAACATCAACATAATCAATACTCTTTGCCCTCCATGTCCATGCAAAACTACAAAGAAAAATAATAAAACAGCTGCGACTTGATGTTGGCTTCACACAAGTAAAGTAGTTAAGCCTTTTTTTTAACTTTAGTCCAAAAGACGTAGTTGCTGAAGTAAGGTCGTGATCAATTATCACTAGCTCCATCAGTATATAAAAGTAGCGAGGAAAGTAGCTAAAATTCCGCTACAGCTACTTAAAAAAAGTAGCTCGCTACTGCTCTTGCTACAAAATTTGAAAAGTAGCGTAGCTACAGCTAACGCTACAAAAAAAGTAGCGCGCTACTTCCCAACACTGTCTGTAACCAATTTCTTGTGGAAAAATAACATTCCAATGAGCTACACAGAGTATGCTTCAGTCTAAAACTGTATTTTCCCGTTTGGTTTTTGTTGCTGTGGTATTAGAGATGTTCTAGTTCATTCAACAAACATTGGATTGAAATTTACATCAGTAGGCGGCTCAAGTCGGCTATAATCAATAATCACATTTATTCTATAACAGGCTACAACGCATGGAAATTAAACACAAGTTCTCACCACAGTCTAATATAATATCCTGTAAACATAATTTTTTTACTGAACCTACCAAAGCCAGTGGAATTTATAGACGTTTTTTGTAAGGGAACAGTCCAAACCCTGGTTTTGTTACTATCTAACGTCTCCCTGTTGTTAGAAAGCATCATAACCTGATAGCCCAACGACCAATGGCATCTGGCTCTAGCAACGATCTCGCTTTGATCGAACCAACGACCTCCAGATAAGAAGGTGCGCACTATAATCCTGCTGAGTTGAGTCTAGAACTGCTCAGTTTACCTGGATCAGCTGCAATAACTCCTCCAGCTGAGCTCTTGACACGTCCAGATCCTCCTGCAGTTTTGTCTTGCTACGTTTGGTCTGTTCAAACTGTCGGCAGGTCTCTTTGTGCTCTCGCTGTAAGTGAAAATGTCAACAATTAATTGCGATCATGGCACACGGTTTGAAATTACAGTAGAGTTTCTTAGCCAAACCAGAATTAACTATCACTCTAACTAATTAAGCGCCTCAGCTGGCAGAACAGAAATCTCTTGATTCCTTGTAATTTCACTGTTGATTTCACAAGGAATGTAGAGATTTCTGTTCTGATCCTTACTATTTTTCAATCAAATCAATTTGTGTATGTGCAAGTATGTTTTTGTTACTTCCCCCTCAGGCAATGTGTTGGCAAGTCAGAGGTACCACCCTGGGTACCAAGAGCCACAGGACTAAGTGAACACATAAAAAACCTGCTAATCCGACATCCAACAGTTTGTCACTTTTAATAACCCGGAATTGGTCTAAAGGTTCAATGTATACTATTTTAACCCATTTTAGTTTGTTCGGCAGACATCAGTTTCTAACGGCTTAAAGGATTTCAGAAGTGTTTTACTTCTATTTCATTTTATATGACCGACTAAGAGAAAACACAATAAAACACAAAATAATCGCTCGCTGGTCAATAATTTCCTACCACTCTATATTTAGGAGCCCTTGGAGGCTAGGGGCCATCTTGGATGATTTCAAGCAGCAGCTGAAGAGTTATTTATCGTACAAAATTTTTTTTCAAATACCAAAGCGATTATAATTTAAATATCTAGTAAACTGTGGGATTAGAAATGTTCTTTGTAGTTTTGAATTGTTCTCCAAGGGCGTCCATGGAAGCTAACGGCCATCTTGGATTTGTCCGCCATAAGAGCAATGTTAATTTTGTTAATTTCAAACAGCCTCTGAAGAGTTGTTTACCATCTCAAAATATTTTTTCAAACACCAGTGTGATTTTGATGTAAATCTAGTATACTGTGAGATTATAAATTTTCTTTGTACTTTTTTAATTATTCGTCTACATTCCAAGGACTCTTAACGGTGTTTCCACTAGCCTCACAATAACAACTGTTTCTATAAGACGTTCAGTCAAAAGTCAGGCACTGCTAAACACCCAAACGTGTCGAACAAGCAAACATTTATTGTAGCTTGTTTGTTTTACAAAACTTGATATTTTTTGTTAGCAATACAGCTTATCTATTTCTCCTCACCAACAACTGCAGATGTTGTTCCTCCAACTCCTCGTGTTTGTCCTTGAACAGATCCACCTGATACCCGAGTGCAGCCTTCTCATTGTCCAGCTGGGCATTGGCCACCATAGCCTTGCGGAACTTCTCCTCACACTCCCGCAGTTCCATCTGAGACACAGAAAAATTCAGCAGAGAACTAATGGCTATGTTGAATCAATTAACAGTTAGGGCTACTATTAATTCAGTTAAGTTATACTGCTTGCTTACTACCATCTTAGAAAATTCAAACATTGATTTAAAGAAGTAATCTTTATGAGAGTAGAAAAATGAAGTCGGGGCAAATGAAGTCCACGACAGTGGCATTCTGTACGTAAGAAAAATCTTTTAGAGAAAGCGGTTAAAAAAAAAGCTTTGTGGATATGCTTTGAATTGAGCCCTTTGTTCTTACACCGAATTCCAAAACACTACCACAGCTAGCAACATACCCACTTAATAGTAAGTATGCAAACATTACAGGGTTTTAACTTTCAACGATTCATCAATTTGTTACTGTTTCTCACCCTGACATCTCGTATACTGTTGACCTCCTCCAGAGAGTCTTCAGAACTGCGGCGGGACGAGTGGTAGCTGTTGTTGGAGGACAGCAGAGTTCTGGGGTTGGTGACGGAGCTGGCTCTAGCGGGTCTGGTGCCTACCCCATCTACACACAAAGCAACTGTCAAAGTACAGGATGTGGTAGTGAAGGTTGATAAAACAAGGAGGGAAGGAGAGAGATCTGTGCAACTAATGTAACCTAACCTAATGCCTGGCCAAACCATATACCTTAGAATAAAACCTTTAAACCCAGTTCTTAACATAACTTAAACTTTTGTCCAAAATAACATCCAAGCGCTTAAGTCATAACCTAACCTAGCCTAATACCTTACCCCACCTAATACCTTACATAAACTAATACCTAACCTAGCTCAAGGGGGTATTGATTTACAACTTTTGTGTTTACTGACGCTACACATCCGCACAGGTCACCTTGGGACAAACTTTTGGTCATCAACCCAGCGTTGCGAAGTCCCAGGGTTCTAAGAAACAAATATGGAAGGTTCTGAAGCAATCCTGATAAGTTCTGGTGAATCGAAATTAAATTTTTGGTTGTTTCTCTTTCCCTATTTTAAAATTTGTCTTTGTAATATAAATTTTTTTCTCTTAGAAAATATAGAATTAACTCAACAACTGAGCAGTCTATACCCCAGCAAGGAGAAAGATTCATAGGTTGACAGAAGAAATCACAACTGATGTGCAACTAGGAGTTTACCAGTTTGTGGTACTTGGTAGGAGAGATCCATCTACAATTAACAGTGAAAATACAGAATTTGACGAGATTTTTTTATGAATTACACCTCAAATCAGGCACTTTTCTACATTTGTTATCCTTACTGTGAGGTGTGAATCCATAATGTGTTTTTCAAGATCTTTTTGACTGTTCATAGAATGAGGGAAACATATTTTAAATATAACTAAATCACTGATTGAAGAAGTTTTAAGAGTTTAGGTAACACCAACACACCTGGAGTGGAGTATATATCGTAGACCTTATCGTTATCTTCGTTGTCCCGCTGAAGTCTCTCGAGTTCCCTCATTCGGATCTCTCTGGCCTCAGCTCTCGCCTGTCGCTTGGCGGCCAATCGAGCCTCGGCCTGTAACAGAACACCACACCGTGTAACCGATTAAAAAGTCATAACTCAAATCTCAAGTCTTTAGGTGTTAATTTATCAATACCCATTAACTATCTCTAAACACGTTGAAACATCATAAACAGGCTAATGTGTACCTCTGAAAAAGCAATTTTTCCTTCAAACAGTCCATATGCGCATTGGACATTGTATTCTATTTTACATCCTTGTACGAAGAGTCAATTGTCCCCTCAGTCTGGAAACACTGTAAAAAACTGGATTCCTTACAAATTATTATGTAACGTAGTTAAACAATAAACATTCTTCACGACAAACTTATGAATCATTAAGGAACAAATAAAAATAAATTGAAAATATAAATGTCTGAAAAATAAATTATCAAATAACAGAAAGAGTTGAGGAAACGGTGTTATCATGGTTTAAAGTGGCCTTGGTGACTAAGCCATTTGAGATGAGGGCTTGGCAGCTGTTAACTTGATAAGCCGAGAGTTAACTCGGATAACAGAAATGCCTACGTGAGAATGGCTTTGGTCTAACAAATCTTACTTGTAAGATTAAAGCAAGGTGTAGAAATTTGAAACCAAGTTCATTCCAAACCTAACCTTAAACTTATGTCCCTCAGATGACACTTAAACAAATTCCTATGAGAAACTGTGACTATTGTTTTGTATCTCAAACTGTGCCCATCGAATTAAAGTACACGGTGTAACACTGCAAAAGATAAAAATCAACTGCAATTCTAACCAAGCCTTAACCTAACCTAATCTGTCTCATTCAGTAACAAATATAGGGCCTACCCAAGGCATTTTACTCTGTTTTACAATAACTAGGTAGTCATTAGTATTTTAGTTAAGTATCCAGTTGTATCCCCATCTTAAATTGTAAAAATAATAATATGTAGAACAGAAATAAAATCCGGTCATTCAAAACACACTAGCAATAAAATAAGTCAAAAGTCAAAATAGACTGAGTTTTGTATTCAGCTTTTTTACTTATGTATCAAAAATTTACTTTTACAATAAAAGTGTGAATGTAGGGAAATTAGTGTAGCAAATTCTATTAAAAAAATCGGCAATGGTATAGTCATAAATTGAACACTGACTAAGACTATAACATTGACGTCAATTAACAACAGCTGATGGCATAGAAATGTAACAGCTGATCAAACACACATGGAATTAACTTGGTTTGGCTTGAGCAACATATGTGGAATTTGTGACAATCTACTAAAGATTAAACATGCCACATTGTGGATCAGCTGACATGTTTAACAATGGTTATACATAAAGGGTGTGTTTTGATGATCATTAACAAGTCATACTGATAATATTACGACAGTAGTTTTTGACAATGATGGTCAATTGGAATAATTTTGTTTCCTTCTTTCGTTAATAATACATTCCTTTTCTTTCAGGATATTTATTGAGTTTAATTAGTTAATACAGGATGCAAATTTTTGCGTTTTAACCTGAATATAAATGAAGGATGAGTGTAGAATGGAGTGAGATTACATGTGTAGCTTTTTTACTGAATTTTCTTCTAATGGTTCGCTGTTTCTTAGCCAGAACCATTATTAAAAAACCCATTGATTAAGCACAGCTGGTTCCAGTTTTGAACCATTCAAAAGCTTATTGACTTTTTCAGGATCGAACCAACGACCTTGATTTCTAGGCGAGCACTTTAATCACTCAGCTACCGAGCAATACAATTTCCACAGGTACAATACAGTCCCAGTGCTAAAAGCTAATATCATCGAGTTTTGTTATACTAAAAGTATACATCTCATTTAAATAGACCATCTGTAGCCGATTAATTATTTGAACATAATCAAATTGGGCCACTGACATAGTTTTAGTTTAAAATTTATTTGTTATTACAGTATTTGGATATTATATTTCTTACAAAACATATTTCCAAGCAAATTTCTCCTAAACAAATGTATTGGTACCCATTCTCTTGCATTAAAACTTCATTATTTTCAATAGCTCTGAATTTCAAGATTAAATCTACTAGCATAACTTATTTTTAATTCCCTTCTTTGGAAAATAGGAACTAGAATTTAAATATTGTTAGTTTAATTGATCAAACCCGTTGGACAATAAAAAATATAATTGTGGATTAAGGAAGCAGAACAAAATTTCTTACCTTGTATTAAATCTCAACTAATGGACATAAAATTTACATAATTAGAAAAATGAAGTTAAGTGTATTCAAGCAATAGAAGTACTGCCTTATCATATCTGCCCCTCCTCTTGTGTTATCAACAATCCCATGATAATTACACAACAAAACATCCTACCTATGGCCTCTTTGGGTCTAATGGAATAATGGACATTACTATAGGTACTATGTTTCTTTTTTAGTATTTTTCCCTATTTTACTCAACAAAACTTGTTTAATCCTGACCGGTCTTAAATTTTAACAACTATTACAGTTGATATGAAATTTTTCACTAAAGATTTTAGTTTTTAAGTAATAACCGCTAGGGCATTACTCAACTATTAAAACATTCTACACCAATTTATGAGAAAAAATTCTAAAATATTAAACTTAACTAAGGACATTTTATGCCAATTGGTGGGAATTTTCGCAATCATGCTATACACAACTATTAGGCCACTTTACACCCAATTTGACACAATTCTGCAGAGCATTGTGCTCAACAAAGAATTTTCTAGTCTACAAAACCACAAAGCCACATCAGCCGTTTGTCATCGCTTATTGTGCAATTGTGAGTCTGAGTCAGAACTACGACACATCAATCTTGCTGATTCTGATTAGCACAAGTATAAAGTTGACAACAACTTCCCCAGCCAGAACAGTTTATTAACTTGTATTCAATAAATGGTATATTTCTGAACTGGTTAAAATCATCTACAAATCAAATTTATTGGTGCTAGCACATAAATCAACATTTAAATAAATGTATAATTGTTACATCTTTATTTTTGTTTAAACAAGTTTATGTCAGGCTTAGGTATATAGGCAGTTGCCTTTAAAAGGTAGAATAGAAGTGAAAACAACAGGTTTGAACCAGGATGACTGAGGACAAAGTGCATTGTTATCTTTGAACCAGTTTTCTCCATTAGCTGCAGACAAGCCAACATTTCTGGCTTTTGCAAGTTATAAACTTTTGCATAATGTTAATATATATCAAAAATATTTAAAAAATATGGTAATGGTTTATTTTTAACGTTAAAAGTTCATTATATTATTATTCAGCAGTAGAGCAACTTTTCATGGTGATCATTGACGATGAGACAGTTTCAGGTTAAGCTTGGTTTTTTTCACAAAGGGGGGGGTTATACAGATTAAGAATTATTATGAATCTTCAAGTCACAGTATTTTTAAATAGCAAATAATCATTGGTTATTGACAAAATTTTATCCTGAACCTATGATTCACAAGTAAAGAAGCAGTAGAACATGGACATAAAAATATTAAAATGAAACACCTGGCATAGTGATAGAGCATTGTGAATACAATTTTGATTGTTATTACATTGTCTATGAGTCTAATTTAATTTCATTAAATTAGGGAAAAAACTTTAAGCTGAATGAAGAGATGTCCAAGTTTTAGGAAAAGTAGACTACTAATTTATTTTAAAGGAACCTAATGCTATACAGATATGGTCTCAACATTTTTTTTTCAATCCCTCAAAATACCAACGTAATAAAAATGTGATCAACAATTTAAACCCATTGATTGGTTGAAGTAGTTAAAATAATAAAAGAATAAATTAATAAACTAGACTAAATCATTACGGTAGATGGCTAAGTCAGCATCTAAGACACTGTTGTGAGTTGTTCCAGTGTTGCCACTAGGGTACTATTTATTAGTGCAATTCATTCTCATACTGCATCGTCTCATCCCTTGCTTTACTAACAGCAAGGTACAACAAGGTAACCCTGCTTTAGGCAAGTATATATGTGAACGTAGAAAAGCAGAGGTCAAAGAGACCAACAATCTCAAAAAAGCTCTTTCAAAGCATACGTTTAAAATGACCCAACTATAATCATACAATATTTTATACAAAAAATAAACAACAAATAAGTTACATACATCATCGTTGACTTTCCCCAGGAAATAAACAATGGACTGATCCTCTCCATCATCCTGTATCCAATAGTCACTGCTGTTGCTCCGTTGTCTTTTCAGCTTCTCAGGAACGACGGATTCCAACTCCTCTTCGTTCAGTATGAACGACTCGTTCAGAATGCTGTTCTCAAAATCCGGGGGTTCCTGTTTGTTGAAAGGAGTCGAACACCCATTAGGAACGCACACCATGGTATTCGACACAGGACTTAAAATGATCGAGCTATCCTTGAGATTCAAATCAATTCCGGATTTCGAGAAATCCAACGCTTCGCGACCAATCTCACAAGATCTGTTCAAATTCAATCCTCCGTTGACCGTCAACCTACTCACTGAGTGTCCGTTTTCTGGCGTAACGACGATCACACTTTTATTTACATCGTCGTCTACCAACATTTCGTTGATTATTATTTCGTTGCCTCGGAAATTCACACCGTTCAGTTTGACTTGTCCGTTCACCTCGACGTTTTGATTGGATTCTTCCTTGGTGATATACTGAGGAGACGTGAAGCTTACGTCTACGATCGAGACGTACTTTGAGTCGCTTTCCAAGCTATCGCTCAAATGTCCGTTCCCATTGACGTAGTTGTTGTTCTCGTTCTTCTTGTCGGACCCAACTTGCTGGTTGCCCATCGTGGACTCACTGACAATCCCTCCGTCCATGTCTGGGATATCAGTGTTATCACACATTAACACTTATCACTAGAAGGAAACATGTCTTGATACAGTTTATAACTGATTAAAGCAGCACTGCAAAATAAGATTATTGAAACTCATTGCTTGTAAAAATATTTTTATGTCATGTAACTTTTGCAATTGTGAATGACATGTGTTTAAAATGTACAAGTCGTTGTTTTGGTGGTTATAAATTGTATTGGCTTGTGGCAAAACAAATCTATAAAGATAATGTAAGTAATGAAATGAACTATTTATTGGCATTCTATATGTTGGTGCTGTTCTTCAAACATAATAAAAAAGTTTTCCAATACTTATTTAGTTTTATTTGATATTAAACTCCTTTTTCTGTCAATATGTTATCTAGGCCTATTTTTTTATTTTTTTTTATTAGATAATGTCAAAATATATATATATTTGAAAAATATAGCTCCATTACTGCTCAAGAAAATTTACATGTAGGTAAAATAACATGCACAACCTTAAATTTCCTGAAATCAATAAATGATAGCCATTAAAGCCATGTAAGGTTTCATTTTTTTTCGTTAACTATACTAGTAATGAATTATATAACTTAAATAGGGAAATTCTAATCCAAAACATAAAACAAAAAAAAACTAAAAAACAAACTTTTTTTGCTATGAGCAGTAGGCCCCTACCATTAACTGAGGACTAAAATTGAAAGGCGTATCAAACTTAGCAATTGATTACCAAATTGTCAACGTCGCTTGATTCTGCAGGTAAAATATACCAGGACAATAACCATATTGTCACACTATGGTGTGATGTAAACTACCGTGTCGGATGGTGCGTTCACCCTGCAATCATTATATACAGTTGACCGTCAAGAAGGCTGAAGAGGACAAAGTCCTACAATAGCCCCAGTAGGATCATCGACTCAAACCCTTCGGAAAGTCGCTCGGTTATCCTGCGATTATAAGACCAGAAGAGGATCAAATCACCGATATCGCCGTGCGACCAAAAACTTAAGTCTTGCAAAAGTCAACTTGTGAAGTCTTAGATACTTCTTGACTATTGTATGTTTGAATAAAACCGTGTTTATGTTTTTTTTTACGGAGAAAAATTTAGATTTAGCTCATCAACTCTAGATTTTGGCTTAGTCTATATTTCAATTGAATTAGGTCTGAATTTCGTTCAAATCCTTAAGAACTCAGGTTCACAATTGATATAACCAAATAAAACATGGTAATGACGACAATATCATTGTCGTCAAAGTGAGAACCGCATCATATTACACGTAACTTGATCTGACGTTTCGGCCTCGTTGCAGAAGCCATCTTCAGGGCAGAATTGTACCTACACCACACTATTGGGGTAATTGTAACCGTGGAAGATCTACTTTTTGTGTTGAAAGCAAAACAAAGTCGCGAGAGTTTCTTTATGTTTGTAAACGTAACGTGTAAATGCAATTATTAAAATTCACTAATTAGATCACGGAATCTTATAGAACACGGGATTGGAAGCAAGATTCGTGTCACAAGTAAGTAGAATCAAATCGTACACAATATACGTTTTACCGATGTATGTATACGACATATATATGGGCCGATTCAACGCAATGTCTAATTACCGAGTGCTTCGGCCGATTATAGTCTGTATGATGGAACCTGTATCCATCGTAGACGGCGTGACAGGAGGGTCAGGAGACAGGTTCCACGGATCCACCATATTAGCCTGCTGTCGAGGATAAACATTGTCTTTTGTCCGTGACGATCGACGAAGCAAGTGCGAAATACACTAATCTGACAACCCATACAACCAATAATTACAATTTTAATTATAATTTTGTTCTTTGATAACAAAATAGCCTTCCTTACTTCCGTTTATAGTACAAATATTCAACGAAATTGTTTAAATATTATAGGCTAGTTTCGTTTTAAGTGCAACATTAAAGCTTTCAACACATTACATAAAATCAAATAGTTACATAAAAAACTACATACAACACGAAACAACAATACCGCTACAAATATTTACAAACGGTTCCAGCGATGTCAGTAGATTCTTTGTTAGTTTTGAGTAACGTTTGTGTTGTGAGTTGTACCACTACATTGGTGGTCTAATTGTCTGTGACCGCATCTATTTATTTTTTTTCTGCGCATTTCAGGTGAATGTTGACTTGACAACAAAACTAGTCATCACCTTTTGATTGACGAAAATTTGAACTGCACAAGTGGAAATGTATTTTGGCACTTACCTTCGCCTTAAGGCACCGGAAATTTACGTCCGGTCAAAGTCACATATTGGCCTCATAACTAGGCTACTATATAAGGAACTGCGACTCATAGGACGATAACCCCGACCGAGAGCACTTTCAATATCACGTCGTCGCTCGTCAGCGCGACCCTGTGTACAAACACACGGACCCGGCGACAGGGTTTTCCTCTAATACAAACGACGTAGAAAACAGTTGGAAGAGAAGTTGTACATAAACAATATAAGTTAGGTAAACAAAACCTGTAGAAACTACGAAGGTTTCTGTGAAATTTGATAGTGTACATCCTATTGTTTCGTGAAAATGTGGGAAAAGCACTAAAATAAACCTGTCTTGTTATGGATAAAGTCACGGTTAAAACCCGATCGGCAGTCGTTATAATCACCTGGATAATGCCGTATTTTTGTGGTTTTATCAGATTTAAAATTTTATCAGCAATGTTTACTATACTTGCATTTCAACATTAATCGTTATTGGAATTGTTAATGGTAATTCCGCTATTTACGGTCCCAAGAGCTTTTTCACTGGGACGAATTCACGTACAACCCGGAACGGATGGAACCCTTCTGTCCCAAAACTTTAGATGTCGTTTTCCTGTATATTTCCTCAAATGGCTGTAGCTAGAACATTATACGACATGTGTACTAAATAATCCAAACTGTTCAACAACGATGCACAAAATTGTACTATTATTCTACCGCTAGACTGTGTTGCTGTGGTAATTGGGTAGCAGGAACTGGTAACGGTAAAGTTTCGCAGAGCATGGGACCGGTAACGGCGGTAAGCGATGACTCAGGGGCTACTGATATAGACTACTCGCCGAGGGAGACCTGAACTTGACATGAAATGTTCACACCTTTTTTGTGGTTTGTTTTGATCGATTGAAAACAATTAAGTCTCAGCAGTAGGGTTGGGAACATTTTAACACACAATTTAGAAAATCATAAAACGATAAAAGCCACCTACATAGGCCTTAAACCGGATAGAACAAATCTTCGCAACGGGATTAGAAACTTCGCATTTAGTACTACAAGGTCTATATGTTTTTTTTTTTTTAAGTTCCGCGTTTCTAACAATTAATTAGTGGGCCTTTAAAAATTTGAAACGAAAATGTCTATCTATTTATGTAAAATATTTAAAGCTACCCAAGTGTTTTCTAGAATTGCTTTATCTAAAAGCACACAATTCTCCAAACCAAACCTGAGACAACGAACAATTAATGTGAAAATAGTAAAATTTAAAATTGATTAGTAACCCTGTGTAGAACTAACAACTTTATCTTCGTTCTTTATTTTATCTTTATTTCGTTCCAATACGAATCTGCCTAATAAGACTGTACTGAGAATATTTAAGCAGAGGCAAGCCAATGTAGGCGTTAAATATAGACTGGATTCCCAAAGAGAAATTATAATTCCTTTTAGTGTTGATTCGTCAGGCGCCAAAGATGGAGAAAATATTCCACTTGAACAATGCAGTCAGAAGTGTGTGACGTCAGCAATAATTGCATAATTATAAACGCTGACTTTCGTATCCGGTGGTGCTTGAGTCGAATATGTTTCTCGATGATTTCAGGGTAAATTTGACAGCCTGTTTTTACACCATAGGGGAAACGGTAGTTAACAAATATTTATCATGACGAAATAAATGTTAGGTTAGTGAAAGCAAAAACAAAAACAATAACGTTTCCGTACATAAAGTACTTTAATTTTGTGATAAGGATAAAATAAAGAGTACGTTTATTAGAATTAGATTTATCATCTTTGAGTATCAGTTTGAGACTATTTGAGGTCAGTTCTGCCTGGTTTCTATAGGTGTACGTTTTTACTATATTTTGTTTTTTTAACCAGTCATAACTGAATATGTGCGAAATCTACTATTTTTCTCCACTTTTATTTAACCGAAGACGAAATCACAATCTACAAAGTAGACGACACAGGAACACACAAACGTCCCCAAAATTCATACACAGGCAACAAAAAACATACCAACACTGGCTTCCGATTTTACATTACGACAAGATGCCTACTTTTTTAAAGTCTTTGTGTAGGCCTACATTATAAATAGATGTGGCATAAAAATAATTAAGTTTACAATAAGTCGTCAGTTTTGCTACGTCACTCATCGGTTTATATGACAGAAAACTGTAATTGACAACATATTTTGTCGGGGAATCAATCAATCTACGTTTATTTTCATTCTACAACTGGTTAAATTTTAACTTCATAATGGTGTTTCTAAGTTGTCTCCTCATTTGAAAAATGCATCAGATTTCAAATTCCAAAACATCGTGAAACATTCCGTTAACTAAACTGTATTTCAAATTTCCTAAACTACTTAGAAACAAAACCTTTCAAGTCTATCCAAGAAACACTTTAGTAGAAACCCATCACACAGTTTACCGACTCAAATTACAGCTGAAACTAACGGTGTACACGTTGTTGCAATTCTCAGATTCCCAAGCGTCAAAATCAGCTGATTACCTTCGTGTGTGTGACCGGCAGACACACCGAGGTATGTGTCGTGTGTGTGTGTGTGTGCGTGTTCACTGCTAAATGTCAACATTCCACTGACGTGGGAAGACGTTGACACTTAACCCTACGTTGAACATCAATTTACCATCAACTATTACACAATGGTTCGCTGGATCAATAGTGTTCAAAAGCTGAGACATTGGTTAGCAAAGTTTCATGTTAAAATAAATTACATCAGAGATCGTCCCAAATATTGGAGAGGTAAAAGTGGAGAACCTTTCGAAACTGAGACGTTTTTGTATAGATTATACGCAATTTTGTATGAAACTATCTTTTATTGTTAACAATGTTGCAAATAAAAATAAAAATAATATTATGTTTTTTTGTAAAGTATTCCTACATTTCTGTAGGAAATTTTAACCCCCTAAGATAGGTTAGCTTAGGAAAAAAGCTACACAACAAATTGTTTAATTTCACTATTTTATAGCTATATGGTTGTTTATCTCGGTTTACAGAACATTTTTAATAAATGCGGAAATACTCAAAAAATATCTGAAAATATTCCTATTGACAACCCTACTGTGACTCCATACGTCTGACATTTTAACAAAGTTAGCTTTGACTGTTTGAAAAATAAACCATCATATTCGCAGGTTAATTTGAACCACCGTTGCGTTTTAGAACTTTCTTGTGCGTTCAGTAACACCAGAACAATACAACAATTAGGTTCACTTTACAATCCCACTCCCACACTTTCGGCCAAGGCCTTGTAATACGTAGGATTCGCGACAAGGCCTAATTGTGGTAGACAATGTTACAAAAAGAAAAGTGAGTAGGGAATCGAGCATGAATCGTACAAATTCAGCAGCGATTTGATATAGGCTTGTTTAGGCTTTTAAAATATCTAATGGAAATACGCCATTTGAAAACACAGGTGTAAAAGTTGTGATAATTAGGCTACGTACTGAAAATCAGACTGAACACAAAACAATTTGTGTGGATGATTGCTCGTCACGTCAAAGAGTATTTTTAGTTTAAAATTATTAATGTTATAATCGTTCTAATTCGATCAGAGGTCGTTTAGAGATAAACAGTCTATACTCAATACAGTAAACCATTTTCATAAAATTGTATGCATACCTTCGACATGCAATCATAATACACAGGTGTGCAAACAATACTGTAGAGCGTATCAAGAGTGGAAAATTAACAACATCGACAACTTGTAGGAAATTGATAGCTAACAAAATGTACATAAATATATGTATGTACTGTCAAACGGTTGCTAGTGTCTATCTATCGGATCGACTGACTGCTTCTAATGTCAGTAGGATTGTCTGACGATTGCTAAAGTCTATAGGATTGTCTGAATGTTGCTAATGTCTATTATAGGATAGTATGACTGTTGCTGATGTCTATTATAGGATAGTATGACTGTTGCTGATGCCAATATGATTGTCTGATGTTGCTAATGTCTATAGGATTGTCTGAATGTTGCTAATGTCTATTATAGGATAGTATGACTGTTGCTGATGTCTATTATAGGATAGTATGACTGTTGCTGATGCCAATATGATTGTCTGATGTTGCTAATGTCTATAGGATTGTCTGAATGTTGCTAATGTCTATTATAGGATAGTATGACTGTTGCTAATGTCTATTATAGGATAGTATGACTGTTGCTAATGTCTATTATAGGATAGTATGACTGTTGCTGATGCCAATATGATTGTCTGATGTTGCTAATGTCTATAGGATTGTCTGACGATTGCTAAAGTCTATAGGATTGTCTGAATGTTGCTAATGTCTATTATAGGATAGTATGACTGTTGCTGATGTCTATTATAGGATAGTATGACTGTTGCTGATGCCAATATGATTGTCTGATGTTGCTAATGTCTATAGGATTGTCTGAATGTTGCTAATGTCTATTATAGGATGACTGTTGCTAATGTCTATTAGGATAGTATGACTGTTGCTAATGTCTATAGTATTGTCTGACTGTTGCTAATGTCTACAGGATTGTCTGACTGTTGCTAATGTCTATAGGATTGTCTGAATGTTGCTAATGTCTATTATAGGATGACTGTTGCTAATGTCTATTAGGATAGTATGACTGTTGCTAATGTCTATAGTATTGTCTGACTGTTGCTAATGTCTACAGGATTGTCTGACTGTTGCTAATGTCTATAGTATTGTCTGACTGTTGTTAATGTCTATTATAGGATAGTCTGACTTTCTAATGTCTATAGGATTGCCTGACTGTTGTTAATGTATATTATATGATAGTCTGACTGTTGCTAATGTCAATAGGATAGTCTGACTGTTACTAATCTCTATTATATGATAGTATGACTGTTGTTAATGTATATTATATGATTGTCTGACTGTTGTTAATGTCTATTATAGGATAGTATGACTGGTGCTAAAGTCTATTATAGGATAGTCTGACTGGTGCTAAAGTCTATTATAGGATAGTCTGACTGGTGCTAAAGTCTATTATAGGATAGTCTGACTGGTGCTAAAGTCTATTATAGGATAGTCTGACTGGTGCTAAAGTCTATTATAGGACAGTCTGACTGGTGCTAAAGTCTATTATAGGATAGTCTGACTGGTGCTAATGTCTATTATAGGATAGTATGACTGTTGCTGATGTCTATTATAGGATAGTATGACTGTTGCTGATGTCTATTATAGGATAGTATGACTGTTGCTGATGCCAATATGATTGTCTGATGTTGCTAATGTCTATAGGATTGTCTGAATGTTGCTAATGTCTATTATAGGATAGTATGACTGTTGCTGATGTCTATTATAGGATAGTATGACTGTTGCTGATGCCAATATGATTGTCTGATGTTGCTAATGTCTATAGGATTGTCTGAATGTTGCTAATGTCTATTATAGGATGACTGTTGCTAATGTCTATTAGGATAGTATGACTGTTGCTAATGTCTATAGTATTGTCTGACTGTTGCTAATGACTACAGGATTGTCTGACTGTTGCTAATGTCTATAGGATTGTCTGATGTTGCTAATGTCTATAGGATTGTCTGAATGTTGCTAATGTCTATTATAGGATGACTGTTGCTAATGTCTATTAGGATAGTATGACTGTTGCTAATGTCTATAGTATTGTCTGACTGTTGCTAATGACTACAGGATTGTCTGACTGTTGCTAATGTCTATAGGATAGTCTGACTGGTGCTAAAGTCTATTATAGGATAGTCTGACTGGTGCTAATGTCTATTATAGGATAGTCTGACTGTTGCTAATGTCTATTATAGGATAGTATGACTGTTGCTGATGTCTATTATAGGATAGTATGACTGTTGCTGATGCCAATATGATTGTCTGATGTTGCTAATGTCTATAGGATTGTCTGAATGTTGCTAATGTCTATTATAGGATAGTATGACTGTTGCTGATGTCTATTATAGGATAGTATGACTGTTGCTGATGCCAATATGATTGTCTGATGTTGCTAATGTCTATAGGATTGTCTGAATGTTGCTAATGTCTATTATACGATAGTATGACTGTTGATAATGTCTATTATAGGATAGTATGACTGTTGCTAATGTCTATTATAGGATAGTATGACTGTTGCTGATGCCAATATGATTGTCTGATGTTGCTAATGTCTATAGGATTGTCTGACGATTGCTAAAGTCTATAGGATTGTCTGAATGTTGCTAATGTCTATTATAGGATAGTATGACTGTTGCTGATGTCTATTATAGGATAGTATGACTGTTGCTGATGCCAATATGATTGTCTGATGTTGCTAATGTCTATAGGATTGTCTGAATGTTGCTATGTCTATTATAGGATGACTGTTGCTAATGTCTATTAGGATAGTATGACTGTTGCTAATGTCTATAGTATTGTCTGACTGTTGCTAATGACTACAGGATTGTCTGACTGTTGCTAATGTCTATAGGATTGTCTGAATGTTGCTAATGTCTATTATAGGATGACTGTTGCTAATGTCTATTAGGATAGTATGACTGTTGCTAATGTCTATAGTATTGTCTGACTGTTGCTAATGTCTACAGGATTGTCTGACTGTTGCTAATGTCTATAGTATTGTCTGACTGTTGTTAATGTCTATTATAGGATAGTCTGACTTTCTAATGTCTATAGGATTGCCTGACTGTTGTTAATGTATATTATATGATAGTCTGACTGTTGCTAAAGTCTATTATAGGATAGTCTGACTGGTGCTAAAGTCTATTATAGGATAGTCTGACTGGTGCTAAAGTCTATTATAGGATAGTCTGACTGTTGCTAATGTCAATAGGATTGTCTGACTGTTGTTAATGTATATTATATGATAGTCTGACTGTTGCTAATCTCTATTATAGGATAGTCTGACTGTTGCTATTGTCTACAGGTTTGTCTGACAGTAGTTCCTATAGGATTGTCCGTCAGTTGATATTGATAAGGTTCATAGAATCATCTGACGGTGTCTGACAGTATGATAAGAGATTGCACTTAAAGACTGATTACACGTTGCTATTTTACGTTGCAATCCTCAAGTGCGTGACTAACTTTAAAACTAAATAAGATCAATTTGACTAATTTCCCCACTGATGCAAGTAAATTGTGAGTGCTGTCAAAATTGTGACTAAGCCAATACAATTATAACCACCAATATAGAACGTGTAGACACTTAAAGAAGATTTCAGTAATCCAGTATGAGCGTGATTGTATCAAAAAATTAAACTCATCACTCGTTATCATTAACTATAAATACTATTTTTGGCAATATGCGTAGTAATATTTTTACAATCAAGCAAGATCTTGTTAAAACATGACACTACAATCACTCATTTCAGCAAATTACCTATACACTCTTTACACCTTGTTTTATCACTGATTAATTATAAAAAACACACACTGCACAATAACCGCACTTGCACGATCACTTCACTTAACCGGTGCATCTAACTCACGAACTGACTTCACCGACTGACTACTGACTAACTGACTCGGTTCACCCGCATGTACCGACGTACCATGCACCGTGGTGGGGAGGGCGTGGCGTAGGTCTGCTGCAGCGGGGAGCCACAGCTGACAGCAACCGGTTGGCAAGGTCACATGCTACAACCAGTCTTCTGGTAGACGAACCTCGCGAATAACAGTTTCTGGGTTCATATACCATCAGACCGAGTATAAACATGTTTGTAGAGCATGCACGTGGGGAATTGATTGGCCGACAGTTGATTCAGGGGAAGAGTCAACGGTTGTGAAAAATGAAATCAAAGATTTTCCACAGAAATTTTTGTGTTATAACGTCGAAACTCCTACTTAAAGCAAAATATACAACATTTGCAATTGTAGGGAGACAATTAATGCCAGGGTTGTCACCTTAGGTCAGGAAAAAACGGGGCATTGCCTCCATCCCTCCTGGATTAACATAGGTTTAAATACGGGCATAAGGAACCAAAATCGGGACGGGTAGCAACCGATTAATGCTGGGATGCTGCTACCAGTAAAAGGTCGACATGAGAGTAGTAACAAAACAATATCGATGTTTCCTTACAAAAACACCCTTAAATTCCAATAGGGTAGTAAAACGCAAAATAAAAATAAATCTTACATTCTTCTTTGCATCCACTAGAAGATGGATTATGTCACGAAACTCACTTTCAAAATACATGCCTATATAATTTTTCATTTACAATTTAAAGAAGCCGAAACATCCCTAATTTTGTTTAGCCTTGCTCCAGCAAGAAACTTTGACTTCCCTCCTAAATCGTTCAGTATCACGAAAGTCCAGGGAGCGTATGAAAGAACAAGTTCTGTTGTACATGTGGATTTTGAGAAGTCCGTATAAATGGCTAAAATTTTTCGGGAACAAAACTGAAATTCAGTAATGAACTAACACTCGATGCTTTTAAGAACTATTTCTGGTAACAATATCTACAAATGAAAGATGTAGAGAACTCGTACGCTTGAGTTCAAAATTTCCTGACTCGTAAAAAGAAAGAAAAATCTATTTGAGATTCAAAAACAGATTCGATTACGAACTCATGATGGAATAAAACCAACGAAAACTTTGCAACAAATATCCAGCAAGAGCAGTTATCTCCAACAAAAACAATCTCCCTAGTTGATTCAAAAGAAAATATTCAATTCACCAAGACTTGCTCAACGATAATGGGAGCGAAAGATTGGAAATTTCACCAGCTATTTGACTCATTTCGTATAATTTCCAATGAAAACTATAAACCGTTAAGAGTCCAACGGTGCCCAAAAATCGTGAAGAGACTTATATCTACTATCTGATGGAAATGTAAAAACCATTTGTGAAACACTTCGTAAAAAATTTAATTTTATGTAACCTTTTATGTACTGTAACCTAGTTTACAATTAATATTTTAACCCAAAAAGTAAAACCTACGGTAAGAAACCTTTTGTTAATTTGGAATTACAGACGAATCGGTTAAAATTACATATTAGACTAATACTATTAACAATCTTAACATCAAAACTATAATAATAAAACGTAATACGAAAATGATAAAATTATCAATGCACTTGTATCGGTAAGAACATTTTCTAAACAACGTTGTATTCTAAGTGCACGATATATTTTTAATTGATTAAAACAATCTTCAGATTTTGTACAAAACTCACCAACGCCAAAAGTAAACGGCAAACTTACCTGCAAAAAGATGTAACAATTAGACACAAAACATACAAAGTTTTCACTTCACAGACTACTCAGAAAAAGTTAATCAGATTTCCATTGAAATAAATATAACAAATTAATTTGGGATTTTTCTGCCACTCCAAGTACAAAATCTTCAACTGTAAAAAGGACGAAAACTACCAATCAAAGTACCAAAATAATTAAATGGTTATAGAAATTAGTAAGTAAAAATATCACAATCATTTAAACGGAAGGTTTGAGTAAGCTAGCCACCGGCAATTTAAAAGCTTAACAGTATAATCACGTTTCTCGGTAAATAAGTAATTAACAGGTTTTCTCCTTCTCAATAAAAATACCAAGAGTTAAAACACAACAGTGAAGAATTCGACTCATTCAGGATAGCAATGCCAAGGACATGATGTGGTCCTGCCTTCTCCATACCATTGACTTTGGACACTGCTGCAATTATCAATATGCAAGGTTAAGCTTATTCTGGCTATGTACGTATTCGTTGGTTCAAGTGTGTAATTCAATATTTTTATGTAATATCGAGTTTTTCTATACTCTCCGTAACCTTTAATGGTACACTAACGCTTCGATACACAATATTTTTTAAGCTCTACACGATAGTTTTAAATGAAATTATGACACTTGTATATTAAAGGGTAAAAATTGTTTAAATAAATTTTCAAAATCAATCCTCTATAACACCCAAAATGGCCCGATCTTACTGGTTTGCAAACTAATTCAAGTGTTCCAAAAACCTTACACGTTCCAAATTTCACAAAAAAGTCAGCCCACAATTAACTAGAGTTATCGCATTCACGGACACACACGTACAAATTTCATCGAATATTGTATTTGACCTCTGCGAACATCAAAATTAAAAAAATAAATCGGTCCCGGTTCTACAAGTCTTGCCGCGCGGACGGTAATAGATTTATCTTTATTGGGAAATTCGCTGATAAAAAAGAATCGTGTTTAATCAAAGGTAAGCTAAAGAAAAGGCTCTGTACAATAAATGTTTAAATGCATCGAGGTTGCACCACTTCGCTGTACTTCTCAGGATACACAAATTGCGAAACTTTGATTTCTCTACGGAACTCTGTTGTAACAGAATTACTTTGTCTTTTACCGTCGGAAGGAGTCAAGATTTAACATGGACCTTCGCGGGTTCCGTTCCTATTTCACAAGACAGGAGTTCATCCGAAAATACACTGTATAATTTGTTTGCAACGTCCTACCAATTAAACCTACACCTGAGTACTTTAATAGGCCTGTTTAATATATTAGTTTTGAAATAGTAATTCTAATACAAGTATACACTATAAATGAACACTTGGTCAACATAATCGCATTTAGGCATGACCGAATATGAAACACAAATAAATACCCCCGCCACTGCAAACCTGCAGACTAAGCAAATTTCCAATTTTTCTGATTTGATTTGTACCAAAACATTTTCCCAAGTGTACAATGCCGCATGCCTGTAGAGGCTCCGGGGTATCACAGGAATCACCTGGACGCCAGATGGGACATGACGTCACCACCGTTACCGCCACAAGGACGATGACGTAATTGTCTTCTCTCACTCCGACCACTTGTTATGTTAACTACGAGACGAAACTAAGAAATTACGGACATTCATGGGGTAACGTTCCGCTCAAATAAATATCAAATATAATTATTTACAGTTTTTAGACTTCAAATAGAGCTAGACTCAATTTTTAACATGTTTGTTTCAACAGTGTTAAACAAAAATGTCTGAGAAATGTTTCATTTGCTTTTAATTAATGTAGGCCTATAATGTACTGGTGGAGTTAATATATAGTAACAATACAATGTTGTGAGTTTCCGAAAAGTGGGTTAGTTGATTTCAAAAGAAATTCTATACTTCTTCGTCGTTTTCTAAATACATTTATCAAATACACTAAACAGTTTTATTTTACATACAACCGTATATTTTGATGCCAGCGTTAATTTCGTACACGATACGAAGGCGATTATGTACATTTCCGTATGTTATATCATAGCATAGACAAAAATCATAGATAACATATACCCATCTATGGTTATATGTAGTGTATAATACGTTTTTAGTATATTAATTTGGGTGCCTAATTATTATTTAACCAATTTTTTTTCATTATTTTGACTAAAGAGAACGATCTTCGTTACGAACAAGAAAATGTATGACAGTTACAATTACAGAATTAAGGACATATTGTAATATTTCCCCCAATAAAAAGGAAACATGTATTCGAAATCAACGAACCAAAAAGAAACCAATATCAAACATACGTCAAAAAATCATAATTAAAACTTACAGTATACGAATTCAGTAATAGCGATGGTTACTTATTTAAGTTATTATTAAAGCAAGTTATTAGTTAGTATGACCAATGATAATTATATCCTTAGGTTAGTATCCTATGGTTTAGTTGTTGCCGTCAAAAATAGGAAAACATTTTCTCGCTTCTGTCAAAATTGAAATGCAAAAAACGGGAAAGTGTGTCTGCTTATTTGTAGTTTAGAAAAAAACACAATTAAACAATATTTTCAACGACAGTCTACTAATAAATTGTACAATCGCTACACACTAAAGCACAATGTAAAAAATACAACATCTTTAAACAGTCTTTTGTGCCAGATTTATATCTGCCTCGATTCAATTTGTCAACTCCAACGAACCAAAGCAATATTTGGCTAAACAACAGCAAAGACAGCTACTGTACAACATTGCGTGGGGCTGCAAAACGAATACTGTACGTTCAACTCAGAGAGCACAGAATGGGTTCAACTGTACTGTAATTTGAGACTTCTATTAAATAAGTTAGTTAAGTAAATAATTTAGTTAATTAAGTAATTTGGTTTAAGTTCTGTAAACCTATTGCAGCAACAGGCATTGTTCATATTTGTAAATGTTTTAAAAACAAATTTGGCGTTGTATTCATTCATACCGATAGACAAACAGACAAACATTTGAAATTAATATTTTAGGCTTTCCTACGTTGCAAAAACAACAAACATTAGGATAAACTCAAACAATCTGCAGACGAAACTGTTATTTTATTCACATAAGAGATTACTACTTTCGATCGTTCTGGTTTTGCCTAGCGCTAAAACACAATAATGGCTATTGTCTAGTATTTTCTAGTTTTTCTCCTTTCTTCCCAAAAACCTCTAATGTACTCAATAAGTGTGTTTCTCTCTTCTACTTCTATCCCATTCCTTTGAGTGTTTACGTGATTATTTAACGCAACTTAGCTTACAACTCCCAAACATAATGTTTAATAATAACATCCGTTGTTTCGCTACCCTACATTTAATTTTGAAACGGTCCTCTGATTTGATTTTGAAATTGGTAGAATTTTAATTTTTGGAGTTGTTTCCTCGGAGCAGCATCTTCAAAACTGCCCTGGGGCCTCGGGCAGGTCACATTCCAAGCAAGACTGCGCGAACCCCATGATCAAACGTCTGGCACAACTATAGTCTATGTGGTGGAACCTGTCTTCTGACCGTCCGTCTACCTGGTTGTTTGGACTAGGCTTCGTCGTCGTGCATTTCTAGTCCAGGTAGCTAAGACTAGGCTTTAAACCATTGACCAGGTAGACCTCCAGTCGGGAGACAGGTTCCATCTTACAGACTATATAGTCGTGGATAAGGGTTAGTTCCCTGTCTCCAGCTTATTTAATTAATCTAGGTATATGTTGGGACAATAAAAAAGAACCAGTAATACTGTAGGAGCATGGCCTGGTATAGGGGTCTTTTTTACACAATGCTGTGTGTAAATATCGGAAATGCCATCCAAATTGAATATATTTTCATTTAAGAATTTTTTTTTATATTTGTTTGTTAGTGATTTTCAATCAATTTCTTTTGTAACAATGATATTTAAAGTTGTGTCTTGGTAATTAAATTTCCTAACATTTTCAGACCTAAACTTTAAAATCAATACTTCACAGAATGAACGAGATTCCGATCACTGCATTTTGTAGCTTGTAGCAGCTTATACAATGAATTATACTTTGTATTGTTATATTAAACAAGTTTACTGAATATAATTTTTGTACATGCACTTGGATGGTACAAAGCAGGGACTTTATCGCAATTTTAGCTAAATTATTATTATTTTGCAGTTATTGAAGTGTCAACAGAAATCAAGCATTTAAAATCTTAGTAAACTAAACACAAAATACAACTCAAACTTTACCAAAAATCCTCACTTACATGAAAATGTTTACGTGAAGGCACAGTCACATCGCCATCTAGTATACAAGCCCAGGCCGCCCTGTCTCTCATGCTATGTCTCAGTCTTTCATGTTGCCTATCCCACTCATGGAAGTTCCACACATAGTGAATAGCGTTAACCACCAACGCAAACATTTCCCCCCCCCGTCACCAGAAACGCACAATTTTCAGAATGTTTTTAAGAAAAACTTTTGGAATACAGTTTTTGATATATCGATCAGTCTTGAGAATTTGTTGAACAGTCTTGATTGAGTGTCTTCATGTTGATGTCAACGAAACACTGTATTCCATAACACTCACTTAGGGTATCTATTTAATAGAACTAATACTTGTCTAAAGTAATAATAATTAATAGATTTTTGTATAAAATAACTTTTGGGGGAGTACCGCGGTTCAAGAAATCTATATTGTGTTCTACTGGGGCAAAGGCTGGTGGAGTGTTTATGTCAAGGGACCTCTTTCTTCAGACTTTAGGTTCTAATCTTACAAATCACCAATGTTATTTAGGTTTAGCTATTTGTAAATTATAATTGCACCATTTGTAATTGCAGCCTTAAGCAGGTAAGTAAGCTTAAGCTCTCAGTGGCTTCGATTGAGCTATATAAGATCCTCTTTATTAGAAAACAATACTCCCGTCGTACAAACTTGCAGAATAAGCAAATTTTATCTTGTCTCATTGTATTTTAACTCAAATATTCCCATTAACAAGTCACACTTATTCCCCATTTAAATAACAACTTAACGAATACTTAGTTTCGCTGCTACAGGGAAGGGAAACAGTGATTTTTTATAAAAGTTTAAAAATGTAGGCCTATCCACAACCAAGTAAACTACGTAATTTTCCTTTTTCTCCATAAGAATAAAATGAGAATTTTAAGTGTACAGTTACCCTGTAACCTTTAATTGTACAACAATGCTTCAATACAAAATTGGTTGTTATTTTGTGCTCTACATTATGGTTGTACCTTATAAATATTGGGTATTTCCATGTTTTAAAAAGGTAAAAAATTTGAAAACCCCAATTTCAAAAAATTCAAACCTAGGCTATAAACCTTGTTCCCATGACCAGATCTTGCTGGTTTGCGAACCCATTGGAGTTTATTTAGCTGACGATGCTGCATTTACGGCGAAACATGTAGGTTGTTAACCTGACAATCAACATTTGGATTACTTTACGAGTTATTGTAGGTACCATAATTATTAGTACCTAGTTTATTCAGCTCTGCACATTCTTGCCAAATTTCATCAAAATTGGACCAAAACTATCTGAGGTAACTATCGTGAACTATTGTTCACGAACACATTTAAAACATAATCTATCCTATATATTCAGGTATAATCGACTATTTGACAGAGGTATGTAAAACCTATTTTCGTCTGAATTTTAATTTTTTAATCTAGCTGGAGTGATTTCTGTATGGCCCTAATAGTTCAAAAACTCTTGAACACTTACTATAATTTCCTGTCCTTAAAAATGTACTATCTTGTAAAATTTTTAAATCCATATATAAAAACAATTGAACAAATAGTGTTTTTGGCCTCTGAGAACATCAAAATGAAAAGGTGAATCAGTCCCTGGTTTAGGTCTTTCCGTGTCACCTAATTTCTTATTACCGTGGTAATAAGTACTTATTAAAAGTGTTGACGCAAGTACACTCTCTAAAAATATGTAAATAAAGAATATTGTCCATTTTTTATATTATTAGCTTCATCCCTATAGAGAAATTCGCTGAAACTAATAATTATTTTAGGCACAGAATAATGTCATAAATAGAAGAACACCCTCCCCCTCCATTCATTATTAAAACGATAAAACACTTTTTATGGTATAGTCTCTGGATCACTGAGTTTTACAACAAAAGGTTAAAATTACCTGATTGACAGATTGAATTAGCTTGACAGATACAGGTAATGTCAACCTTTTGTTGATAAAATACTTCTTTCAAGAGGCGGTTCAATCTATTTTACTACACCTATAATCATAAAAATTTTTACAAGTCACCTTTGACGCTAGACACAAGAACAAACAGGGTTACAGTAATTTTGACATGTGACATTACAACACCAGACAAAGCAGAAGATATTTGACACCTCTGCATCAAGTTTCACAACACATGGTCTGTTCTCATCCCTGTCCCTGTCCTTGGGTGTTAGATTCCAATACCACAAGACTGGTTGAAAAAAAGAGAATGACCTTTTGATATTTGCACTACCTAACAGCTGTTCATTCTGCAGTTTGTATACAATTAACTGTATCTGAGAACTAATAAAAGTGAAAAACTGAAATAAAGTAAAACTATCCTTTTAGCCAATACTATTGAAATATATTCCAATTAAGGTACTATAAGTTAATTTAACAAACAATGGGATGGTAAAAATTGTCATTTTGTTTTTTGCCACAGCAAACCTGAAGACTAAGTGAATTTCCATTTACCTGGTTGGATAACATTCAAATTTTCCCTTAAATTATAACTCGTTTTATTTCCGATAATATAATATATAATATAACGATTTAGTTCCTACAACAATAATATCAGTGAGTACTTAGATTTTATGTTAAGGGGAGGTAATAAAGTATATATATATTTTTAATAAAATTATAATAGCTTAGTTTGAAATAATAAAAGTAAAACAGGTTAATATATGTTCATAAGAATAACATGGGAATTTTTAAGTTAAAGTGTTTAGGGATTTACTCAGTAACCTTTAGGCGTACAACAACGTATATCTACTATTTATTTTTATTCCACAAAATAGTTAGTAGGCTTAAACAAATTGCAAAAGTTTTTTTTTTTTTTTAAGTTAGAAAAACAAACTTATATTCCATAAGTTTGAATAGTCCAATCATGCTGGTTGGCAAACTGGTTAGAATAAATGTATATTTACAGGTTTGAGCAGAATTTCATCAAAATCGGATGATTTTTACTCGTGTTATTGTGCTACGAGCATGTCATATGAATTTGAGCGAATGGTGCTTGTGGGCTCTAAGGACATCAAAACGTTAAAGTAAATCGGTTTCCGGATCTATACCAGGTATCCATCGGTAGGTCTTACCATAATGCTAACGGTAAAAATTAAATCCCTTTAAAGGAAATTCTATAAAAGATTAGTTACAATCCAAAGAGTATCATGATCGTTTAAAAAAGATGTGAATTAATTTCTTCACTAGTTTAAAGTTGTTTAAAACTTTCCCTTGAAATGTTCGGAAGGAACTAAACTAGTCGTCATACCAACCACTGTGGTTGGATAAGGTAATCATTTTATTTTATCAATATTTTTGGATTTATATAATAATTTACACTTATAATCAAATAGGTAAATTGTAAAAGACATTGTCAATCACACTTCTACAGAGGTGGTCCAAACTACTACATATGTATAACCATTTAGCCTAGCAAGCTTTGTAACACAGGTAGGAGAAGTGTTGGAATGTGTGTGGCACTAACCCAAGTGTTGACAACATGGACCACTCACTAGCATATATCGTTTCTTCCCCTTACTCACTCATTCATTGTATTTTATAATCTTTGAGCAAATTTCCCAATAGGGAAGAAGCTATTTTAGATTCATTCAATACATTTTTTCAAACTCTTTCTCATAAAAAAACTTTTAAGTAAGCATACAAGTGTTAAAAGGAAAATGCTGAAAATGTTTCTGATGTTTCCCATATAGCTTATGGGGAATCAGCTTTTACCATTGGACTCATAGTAAAACCTAGTAAAAATGTATGAAATTTGTAACGTGTAAACCTACATTTATCTAAGCATTCTGCGAACCAGAATGATCGGACTATGGGAACGGGGTTTTATGGGGTAAAAATGGGGTTTACCCATTTGTGACCCTCGAAACATAAAACTTGACAATTTCTGTCCAAACTACAGGGTTTTCATAAAATAATGGTGGGGTTTAATTATTAAATAAAAATAAAACGAGAAAGGATACTAAAAATCTACTATCTTTGTTGGATTCCTGACATCATAAAGATTTTATACATAACTAATAAACTTAAACATGGTCACCATTTCTTGCATTACAGATGTCCAGACGATGATCAAGTACAGCCCGTTTATTGTGCAGCATGTATTTTTCTTACATCAGAATATACAATTAATTCCTGTACATATTTAGTAGTGTCAAAATCCGTTAGGTCTAAATATTTCTGTATAGAAAATAGCCAAAATAAATCTGATAAATTTAGAGCTCAGCCTCTACAAGACAAGATACTGCAGATTGTACACTTTAAGTTTTGCTTTGTGAAATAATTTTGGAGGCTGGATGAGGTATGATGTCGGCCAAAACATACTTAAGCCAAGCCATTGGCCTTCTATTAATGAATGTGTTATAGCTGATATTTGATACTGTTACAAACACATGCTATGATAGTAAGCCACCTTTCCATTTAATACAACCAACACCAATAATTATATGTGTTTGCAGTTCTTTGTTCTATATTTCATACGTATACAACAAGTAGAGAGAATGGATTTCATAGTTTGTTAAATTTTTATCATTATCTCATTACAATACTAACATTTCGTAAGCTCAAGGAATTATCATTTTTAACCGACTTCCCCACTACCAACAAAGGAGGAGGTTCTCAATTTGTTTGTGGCGATGTTTTTTTTTTCTATGTATGTTCACCAATTTCTCTGTGATTCTTTTACCGATCAGTGTGGTTCCACCACCAAAATAACCAGGAGGATTTCTATTTGGTACCTTATATATTATGTTTAAGTATAATATTTGTTTCGGTGAAATATTCTGAAAACCTTAAATATTCAACATTTGTTTTGTTTACATTTGTGCAGATTGTTTACATTTGTGCAGAGAAGGCAATAAAAATAATAATAACATTCCTACAGCTGTTAGTTGAAACCATTTAATTGAAGCCACAGACAATTCTTCATAAAACAGTTGCTTCATACTGATCAATAAACTATTTCTTGCCATGGAGCCTTTGAATTACATTGAGAAAAATGCATTTTGTTTTGGTTACTATAAAAAATGTATTTTAACGTTTGACCTGATTTGTGTATACAGTAATTCTGTTATTAGTATTGAATATTCTGGCTTACAAAAACATATATGTTTCAGTGAATAGCTGTATGATATTGACAAATAAAGGTGTATTGTGAAAACCAAAGCATTCGTAAAACAGGTCTAAATATAAATTAAATGCAATTATTCCTTACACAACCTAAGAAGTGTGACAGTGCATAATCGTCAATTGTCTTAAAAGTGATAAATATTTTAATTACTAAACATGCATTTGCAGATGTGGAATGTTTATTGGTATTCTCTACCCAGTTACTATATCATATCAATACTATTATGCCTGCTTCGGAAAGTCCTAGAGGAAGATGATTTGCAATTTCGACTAGGCTATATCTTGATCAAACAAAACCACCTACATGGCTTGCACCACTTTTACCTGAACCAATCTTTCATATACATATTTCATTTGCAGATGTGGAATGTTTATTAATATTCTCTACCCAGTTACTATATCATATCAATACTATTATGCCTGCTTCGGAAAGTCCTAGAGGAAGATGATTTGCAATTTCGACTAGGCTATATCTTGAGCAAAGAAAATCCCCTACATGACTTACACCACTTTAAGCTGAACCAATCTTTTATATAATATTTTCCAAAGGTACTATACGTGTTAACGACCAATTTTCCACTTTTGAGAGATTTTTTAGTGCTGGTAGCTGAGGAATAACTTTCATTCCAAAAGGCTTGAGACGTTACTGTATTTCTTTTTATAATGTAGAAGTACACCGATTGCAGGAAACGATGATGTCTGACATGTCAATGTATCTAGAAAAGACAATTAGTTTTTCATTAGGCCTAATGTAATGGACAACTCTTTCTTTCTTAAGGAATATCTAAAAATGTTTATTTTCATACCCATTGATTATGTAACCTGAACAGGTGACTCAAGCAGTTTTAAAATAATGATTGTTCCGTGGAACTTTTGATTGTGTCAAACAGTTTTGCTTATCAAAAATCCTCAAGTAATTAATATATAAAAATTATACAGTCACTAAAAATCATGAAATAATTTATTTTTGTAAAAAAATACAACCGACTTCAAACGCTCTAAAAAGAATGAAATAATTTCAATAAAGTAAACTTTTGTATTAGGCAAGCTCACGTATTTCAAGTCGGCGCGGCTCAAACTGCAAATATGATTGAAACTAAATATTGTGTGTGTATTTTGAAAATTAATAAACTGTAGCTGGATAACATAAATATATAAAAAAAACATACTGAACTGTTTTGTTTATATATTAAAGGAAATATCTTCTTGGATTTTATGTTTAGGCCTACTTCAGAATAAATGCATTATGAAAATAACACACACAAATGTTCTATATGAATAGGAAAATAATTTAGTTTGATATTATGATAGGGAAAAGAAGCTAGTTTAGTATTAAAACGTTACTTTTCCAATTAAGAAACATTTAAATGCGTTATACGCTTTTTAAAGATACTCGTTAATACCACTATAATGCCGATCTCTGATTACGGTAATAAAATAACACTTAACGCATAACTATGAAAAAGACATGCAGATTAACACCTTTAGTTATATATAGTCACCTGCAATATGGACACCCTCTTTCAATTTTGTATCAAAAATCATCATAGAGCCGCGCCGACTTAAAATACGAGAGCTTGCCTAATACAAAAGTTTACTTTATTGAAATTATTTCATTCTTTTTAGAGCGTTTGAAGTCGGTTGTATTTTTTTACAAAAATAAATTATGTTTTGGTGGTAAAATCATAACATTTTTGATATTTTTTGTTTTTCCCTCGAAAACTTTCAATTAGAAGCAATAATATCTAATATTACAATTATTTCAACCGTTTTAGAGAATTTCCCATATAGGGAATAAGCTAATACCGTAGATCTCATGGTAAGACCTAGACCCGGGACCGATATACTTTTTAGTTTTGAGATTCCCAGAGGATAAAAACATTATCCTTTCAAATTCATATACATGTCCCCTAGTGCTAACTCAAGCAAAAAGATTTGATTTTGATTAAATTTGGTACAAACATGTTTAAGCCTATGTTTATTCAAAAAAGTTTGCAAACCTGCATGATCACACAAAGGGAAGGGGTGAAAATTGGGTTTTCCAAATTTTTAACATAAAAACAAAAAAATTCAACTTCTTCCAAACCTTTTTGTAGAGCTTAAGAAAACTAATATTTAGTACTCTAAAGGGTTGTTAATAAGGAGAAAATTGCATTTAAAATTCCTATGTTTTTCTTATGGAAAATACGTGAACTGTTGTAGTTACTTTATGAACCAATTTTGATCAAATTTGGAAAATGTATTTACGATGTATTTTTATGTGGGCTATTTATGATATTTTAGTCATATAATGAGGAAAATGAAATTCGCTTATTCTGCAGGTTTGCTGTGGCGGGGGTATATTTATAAATTAGTAAAAGATTAAAATTTCCAACAACCTCTCTAACAACCATCTCACCAATAAACTGTTTCTTCTAAAACAAAAATCGGTTCATCTAATTAACCACAAGACATAAATTTCACAGGAGCGTATGCAATCAGGAGAACAAAGACGGACGAGAGGAAAGACTAGACCAGTCTACATTCCACGGTCTATAGACGCTCAAAGCTATTATGGAGGAAAGGGGTGGTTATTTCTGTAACTGTCGATGCAACCATCTTGGAGATGCAACTCCGACTAACTCGCTTTACTTTTGAAAAACCATCGGTTTCCACAGATAAAAAATGTTCTTCTTGTGAAAAAAGATTATCAAATGCATATGTTGGGGTTGATAGAGTGATTGATTTTATTCTTAGGGTAAAAATAATCAGCTGGAGACAATCAGCTGGATAAGGACAAACTGTACATTTTTCACCTGTGAAAATCGTCAGCTGATTAAGTTTATAAGTCATTGGTTTGCTTGCAGTGCCGATCCTATCTCTTTAGACGTTGTGGCACAATCTGTTTACAATTAACATTCGTTTTATATATAAAAACATATTTTAGTTGATAACTGGAAAATAGTTTTGGATAAAGTTGTAATTTTACAGTTTGTTAGAATCACCGTCCCTTTAAAATGATACTGTTTGACATAAGATGATATTTGGCATTTTTTTGTTTTGACTATGTTTAACTATTTTTTAAACTAACCTTGATTTAAAATAATCTGAATTTGATGGAATTTGGTAAAATGTGAAAACCTACATTTATTTGAAAGATTCCGCAAACCATCATGATCGGACAATGGGAGTTTCTTTTTTCCCATTTTTTACCGTAAAACATAAAATTTTACAATTTCTTTCAGGACTAGTACGCTAGAGTAAAAAAAAAACAAATACAGTAATTAAGTATATTGATGTTGTTGTGCACTTATTGATTATGGAGAAAATTCCAAAAGACTGTAACCGTAATTAAAAACCGGGTTTGCTACTACAAGTACTCATTTGACCTAATGATATTTATGGAATAAATTTGTCATGTTAAAGAAAGTCTCCTGTTGAAAATGCAATCAGAAAAAATAAATTGGCTTAGTCTGCTGGTTTGCTGCTATAAGGGTATCTTAGGTACAACTTGAGGAGGGCTCTAAACCTCTTGAGTCACTGTACATCTATCATTAGCTAAAAGCTAAATCAATTTAGAGGTTAACTGTAAGAAAGGACCATGAGGTCCTAAGTTTGTCTCAATAAAGAAAGATTTTCATTTAATTTCAAAAACCATTGCTGATTAGCAGGATTCGGACCATGAACTCTCAGCCATAAGTTCCAAGTTTTAGTCACTAGACCAGACGTACTTAAATCTTTGAATGGTAGAGATTGTCTAAACATTGTTAATCCAAACGTTATTTCCTATAGTTACTATACAGTAGTTTAATTAAACTCTAATGAAGTAACGGAAATGACTTGAACACAGTCTAAACTAAAAGTTTTATAGTAACAACTAAATACTGATTTGTTTAAAGTAAATTTTTAGTAGCAAGTTTACTTTGTTTGAGAGTATTTTGTGGACCTTTGTGTAATATTTTTTATGTTTTAAGTACAGTACATTTAAATCTGATAAGGAACCTGAAACATTGGTTTGTCTAATTGCGGTGGAGGATGCCTGTTTTATTCTAAAAATTACAGCTTCGATCAATCAATTATTTTTGAATTATTATAAATAAACATTAAAATTGAAGAGTGTACATGTATAGGAATATACAGGAGTGTTTTTTATTTCATATTAATTCGGAAAAACTTTATTTTCTACTGTTATAGGCCAAAATATATTTATGAAGACAACTTTCTTAAAAGATTTAAAGAAATTAAATTTTAAAAATTATAAAGTAGTTTTTAGCAACTGGCATTTTTTTTTTTTTTTACAAAAACCTTTAACTTTTAGAAATGATTTTGAAAACAAGTAAATCTAGTTAATGTTTAAAATAGCAGCAAAAATAATTCACTGAAAATATCTAATATATCAACAGCAAAAATTTTACTTATGTACATCCAATAATCCCACCACTAAATGCTTTAGAACTAATCACAATTACAGTATTATATATAGTTTTCACAGATAAAAATCTAAATATTTCAACACTATTTTTAAAGAATACGATTGCGGGTCGCGGCACAACACTGATCACTGTTTAAACCTTCTGGAGACCGAGAACGAAGAACGCGAGATTAGAACTGAAGACACGTGGAAACATTCAGTCACAACAGAGGGACAAAACACAAAAATACACACTCTCACACATACACACTACACACACTAACACATGCTACTTGCAGGTATTAATACTGAACGCTCTGTTAGAAAGACGGTTGACTCATTCCATCTCATAAGAACCAGAAATACTTTGTGTCTCATTATTAGATGTGAAAACAACATTTTTGTTAGAAATCTGGCAAAACTCCATTTTGCAGGTTGCTTATCCAGGGTTTATTTGATTCCATAAATAATACGTCAAAAATACTGAAGCAAACATACAAGTTGTTAGTTCTTCACATTAATCACTTTAAAATTGAAGATATTCACAGATAAGAGAAAATAAAAGTGTTTCCTCGAATAAATAATGATATAGGCCTGCCTATTGAATAATAAATTATATTTTTAGCAAATTTCCCCTGTAGGGAAGAAGCTTTTGTTATCATAGGTGGCATTGACTAGACCTAGACCCGGGACAAATTTCCTTTTTCATTTTGATGTTCGATTAAAGAAAAACACTATTCGTTCAAATTTTTATATCCATCTATACATTAATCGGCAAGCATGTTTCTTTAAATCCTTTTTTCTCAGCTGGTGTGCATCACAGGGAAAATCTACGCATACTGTTAGAAAGATATTTGCCTGTAGATGTGCAAAATCCCTATAGATTAAAATAGGCCAAAAAATAAGCACAAAAAATGAATTTACAATTTTCAAAAAATTAACATGGGCTTTATGCGTTGCCATGCTAGTGATGAAATAACAACTAAATATAAACAGAAAATCAAAACAAATGAAAGAAATTCCAATCACATGCTATGAAAATACAGAAGTTTGCACTTTTGGTCGAGTTTTCGACCACGAGGTGACCACTATCAATACTTACACACAATAGTGGTTTACTCTGTACCTAACATCATCTTTTTTACCCACCCTACTCAACAGATTTTTACGATTTATTTGTCATTAAGCTTATGATCTAGCAAAGTGACAAATGGTAACTGAAACGGGGAGGATTTCTTTTAGATCTTTATCCCCCAAGAGTTTGATTTATTTCTAATGTTTGCTAACAGAGATCTAGTGATTCTGACCAACTTTCTTAATAGTGTGCTTAAAGTAAATTTTAATTTAACAGATGACCGTTCAGTTAAATGTTTGAGTCAGATTGGAAACAAGAGAAGAAACAGTTTATGAAAATGAACAGCTGGGTCTAGTTTTCAACCATTAAAAAGCTAGTGACTTTTCCCAGAATCAAACCGGTGACCTTTTGATTGTGAGGCGAGCACTATAACCACTCGGCTACCCATCCAATTTTAACCAGGCTAATTTTATTATGATTGTAGCCTGATCAAAACAAAAAAGTAAATCGGTCCTGGGTCTAGTAGGTCTTACCGTATGACCTACGGTAATAGCTTATTCTCTTAGAAATTTGCTTGTGAGCCAATACAATAACAAACATAAATTAAAAACTTCACAAACATACAAAAAGAGTTATCTTTTGAACAGACTCCAATAAAAATGTCATCGCTAGTCAGATCTGATCTTCAATTAGATATGCACAATTCATAGGTAGGCCTACTTCCGATTCCACGGAACAGTATGTTCCGTTCCACAAACTGCAATGCTCTATAAACATGCCTAACTGTTCTACATGTAGATAATTGTTGTCCTTGACTTATTAACCTGCTAATGATAGTGCTGTGGTTACTGGAACTCTAATCTCTATAAGCACCCCCACCAAAGCAAACCTGTAGACTAAGCGAATTTCCATTTTCTTTATTTAAGTTTCAGAATAGTTAGTTTTTTTTCAGAATTACGTTTTAAAAACGTTTTTATGCCCAGTGACTATGTACCAAGTTTTGTTGCTCTATTGTCATTTTGGAATATTTAACTGTTTTGGGACTTCTTTCTAGCCTGTATTATAAATACCGGTACCGTAAATATATATATGAATGTGAACAGATGGTGTTTGTGGCTTCTGGGAACATCAAAATTAAAAAGTAAACAGGTCCTAGGTCTAGGTCTTACCGTGCTATGGTAATAGCTTATTCCCTGAATGGAAAAATCGCTAAAAGGTGTATGTCGTTTTGTAATACAAAAACCACCAAATAAAATTTAAGAAACTTAGCACAAAAATAATCTATGTATTTATGATTACTATAGGCCTGATCCGCCTTGCTATCACTGCAGGTTTTGGACTGAGATAGAGTTTTAGGAGTAAATACTGATTGGTCACCAAGGTACAAAATTAAAACCACTAATTTAAACTAGGGATTAATGTCAAACAGATGTCTGGATAAAACAAAGTCCCTAATAATGGGGTGCAGATTAAAAAGGTTCACTGTAGGAAAAGATTTATAAAACGCTTGGCTTACATGATGACAAAGTTCAATCAACTAATTAGTACTTATGTAATTAATTTTTTAATAATAATTAGTAAATGACATTCAAAACTTATGGATGTTAAAAGTTAGTTTATGTTATTTTATGCATAAGAGAAAGAAACTATGTTAAGTTCCTGATAATCATTTTTACACAATTATTCAACTCAGTCCTAATCGAAACTTATCTTTTTCACTTGATGAATTTTCTTTGTTGGATAAAATACAACCAGTTAAATAAAAGCTTAAGAATAAATTTCCTGCATCTAGAAAAAATACTTTAAAATAATATCCAACTGATTCAAAGTAATATGTAATGATTGTTTAACATTTTAATCAATTAATTCAATTCTACACATATGAGGAGAGCCTTACAGTTTTAGACTGCACCAAGTCTTACAGTGGAGTATAATAACAGCATCAGCAGTTTTGAAGGAGTCTCCAAAAAAGCCTTTGATTATATTGCTTAGAATCCAGATTTTGTTCTAAACCGTTTTGTTTGTAGATTATTAATTGATAATTTTAAATTATATTATTTTATCCTATATTTGGGATTTATTAGTTAGTTTTAAACACATTCAGTAAGAAAATAATAATTGTAACAAATAAAAGCACTTAAAAATTACATATAATTTCAGGGACTTGTTGAACATTAATCCGATAAAAAATATGACAATCAAGACAAATTATTTGAATCCAGCCTCAACAATAAAACTTAGTTAATAATTCCCCTGTTACGCCTGTACTTTATTTATCTTACAGAAAGTATTGTGTGTTTAACTTAGGATTAGTGAAATAGTTTTCCAGAGTAACTATGCAATAAAAATGTATTCTAAAAACAAAATGTTAGAGCATTCACAACATCAGTGACATTTTTTATAGAATTGTGAGAAAAAATTATAATTCAAAATATTTTTTACAGTACCAATTTACTTTTACAACTTTTACTTTTACCAACTTACATTATCGTTTACATTTTCATTGTATAGAGTTGTGAGTGGTTTAGTTTTGGCTAAACGGGACTGTAAACTAAAAAAATTAATTTGGTATTTTTTATTTTTATTTTTATATTTTTTTAATAAATTTTTAATTTTCTTTTGAGTTATTTTGTTTGCAAATTTTAGGGATTAAGGCATGTCCTCCTCTAATACAAGGCCAAGTAAAGAAAAAAAGTGGCAATGTCACACTCCCAGCCTACCAAAACAGCTGTTGCACTAATTAATTTTTTTAACAGCTGTCTATGCAATGTTTAAGTTTACATGTTTGTTCCTTCTGTTATTTCCATGGAAAAAGGCCGGCCACACACCATAGCCACGGTCTTGTATAAGAGGAGGCTATGATTAAGGATTATTTATTCACCTAAAAAAATAGAAATACCAAAAAGTGTTAATGGTGAGACATTGCTGTATAATAGTAAGCTATTTCAAAAAGTTCAAATACCAAATTCCATTAAGTATTGAACCCCTAATATCAGACCTCGAAATTTCCGGTCCTCGGTTTATCCGGTCACTTCCCAGAATCAATACCAAAAATATTTCCCACAGCTGTACACGTAGTCTCCATTATTTGAGCATTCTCACGGTTTATCTGTTTCCTGTTCAATACATTTTTAATGGGTTCACTACTCTGTTGAGCTAGTAGATTCCCAAAAGAGACTTAGCCACTTCTTTTAACCAATCACAAGTTGTTATTAGACACAAATTATCGTTTTAATGGTTGGTTTATCAGGCAAAAATGTTACCCGGCCCAAGGGCTCGGTCTCACGTAGGCCAGATATGAGGGGTTTTACTGTAGTCTTTAGCTGTGTACATTCATTCAACATCAATTTTAGGTCACTGCAATTTTAGGTTAGACTCAATTTGATTTTCTAATTTCACTAATAATTCTCTCCAAACCATTCAATTTACACTAACGTCTAATAGTATTATGAGGTTGATACGTACATCTAGAACTTATTAAAGTACTTACATTCTTCTTCAAACTAAAGCGTAAATTTGTTAAGTGTGAAGCATACAACAGACTACCACAAATAACACTAAAACACAGTCACTGTTGAGATTTTAAATGACAGTAAATGACAGCTAGAGAGCTGATGGACTATTTGGCCACAAAAAGTGCACTCTGCTTATCAACAGATAACATTGAGGTTAGGGACACTTCCGACTGCTGCATGCGGTTGAGGTTTGTTAATGTTGAGATAAAATATAAAAAATAAATAGCCTATTTTAGAACTACGTAAAAAGCGCTACTGAGAAAATAACATAAATTATCACTCAACAATTTTCTTAACATTGTCAGCTTTATTTTCTATTTAAATAACATTAAATATGGACATAACAATACTAAGGTTTAGTATGATGTAAATAGATTTTATTAAATGTTAACGAACTAACAGGCAATTTGCAACAGTTTATGAAGGGTACAGTACCTAACGTGGGTATTTAATTTTTTTTTTTTACTTTTCTCTGTAAGACATAAGACATAAGACATATTTTATTTACACAATACGTTCTTTATAAAGTACATTTCATACATAAGAACAGGTGTTTCGTCATAGTGATGTATTTTATAGTAAAATTAATAGTTAAAATAATTAAAATAAACTCATGTAGGATATCAGAGAATTTTTATCTACATTATAGGGTTCTCCAAAAATTCGTCAAGTGAATAGTAGGCTTTCTCAATTAATTTATCTTTTATTTTATCTTTGAATTGAGTAGCATTTAAATTTTTAAGATACAGGGGTAATTCATTGTACAATCTAAGTCCCATATATTGAGGGCTGTTCCTAAAAGTCGTCAATTTGTGATGTGGTAATCTGAAATTATATTTATTCCTTGTATTATAATTATGTGTAAATTTGACTACATCTGACAAATTTTCCTTAGTGTTATGTATCCAATTTAGAATTTCATTTATGTATAATCCAATAATGGTGTGAATTCTAAGATTTTTAAACAGGTTTTTACATGATTTTCTCCTTCTTGATTTGGTTAAGATCCTAATAATTTTTTTCTGTAAAATTAGTAGGGATTTGACTTCTGTTGACACTCCCCACAGTATGATTCCATACCTCAAGATGGATTCAACGTATCCATAGTAAACTGTGATACATGTATCCTGAGGTACACAGTTTATCAGGTGAAAGAAAGCAAAAGAAATAGATCTTAGTTTGCCTTTCATCTTATCTATGTGAATCTTCCAATTAATATGAGTATCAAGCAATACACCCAAAAATCTATGAGATTCTACTAAATTTGGAATTTTATCAAGAATTACATTGTTTTTTAAAGAAAATTTAATTATATGAGTTTTGTCAATATTCAGCTTTAAACCATTATCTGTAAACCAATTTTTCATACAATCCAAAGTGTTTTCTATTGATACAATTAAGTTATTTACTGAATCCTCTCTTATGATTGCTGTTGTATCATCAGCAAATAAGATTAAATCTCTGCCAATAGCTTTTGGAAGGTCATTAATAAAGATCAGGAAAAACAGAGGGCCCAATATTGACCCTTGAGGTACACCATAATTAGATAAATTCCAGTTTGACATATGTTTCACACCGTTTTTGGTCACTATTGTTCTATACTTTCTGTTCTGTAAATAAGAGTCTAATAAAGAAAAACTTTTACCCTTTATACCGTAGTCTTTTAATTTAGAAAGCAAAATTGAATGATCCACACAATCAAAGGCTTTAGACAGGTCACAGAAAACACCAGCAGTAGTTTCAGACCTGTCCAAAGCCTTTGTAACATCATTAATAAATTCAATCAGTGCACTGTTGGTGCTGAATGTCTTTCTAAACCCAAACTGTTTTTCATAAAACAAATCATTGCTGTTAAAATAGTTTACTAGCCGGAAATTGATAACTTTTTCAAATATCTTTGAAAAATTACTTAAGACAGATATTGGGCGGTAGTTATTTATATCGGTTCTAGCCCCTTTTTTGTATATCGGAGTAATATGAGAGTATTTCAATTTTTCCGGGAAAATACCACATTCAAAACATTTATTAATTATATCTGAGAGGGGTTCAGCAATTTTATTTGCTACTGCTTTGATGAGTGAAATGGGAACTTCATCCCAACCCACCGATGTCTTATTTTTCAAAGAAAATATTATTTTTAAAATTTCATTTTTGTTGGTTGGTTCAAAGTTGTACAGTGAACACCCCTTTATATCCACAGATATTTTCATATTTGGATGGACACCCTTTACAATAGGATTTGGCAAGTTTAAGCTATTAACAACATTCAAAAAAAAAGAATTAAAAGTTTTTGCAACAACATTTTGGTCTTCAATTAATTCATTATTAGAGACTTTTAATGAAATATGATTGCCACAACTATCCTCTTTTCTAATGCCTAATTCGTTATTTACAACTTTCCACATAGCTTTTGGTTTATTTAATGCATTATTTATATATTTGCTGTTAGACCTTTTTTTAGAACTGTTTACAACTTTACGAAAAATCTTTTTATAAGACTTTACATAGTTAAGAAAAATTGGGTCTGTACTGGTTTTGGCTTGCCAATGCAACTCACGCTTTCTTTTGCTAGAAACCTTGATACCTGTTGTTACCCAATCCAATATAACAGTTTTTATCTTAGATTTCTTTTTTACAGCCTTTAGTGGGAAATAATGATTCAACTGCCCTATAAAATAACTCAAAAAATGGTTGTAACTATCATTAACATTACAATTATCCAAACATAATTGACTTTTGTCAATTTCAAAAGCTTTTACATATTCGTTCATAGCATTTTCACTAAAAGTTCTTTTATAAAAAACCTTTTTGTTGTTGTCATTTATCAATTTGTTAGGTAGATTTATAAACAGTGCATTATGGTCAGATACACAAAGACCAATATTATATTTACAGATAACCTTGAGTTTTGTTTGAGTCGCAATGTTATCAATGCAAGTGCGAGAGTTACCTGATATTCTTGTTGGTTCATTGAAGTTTAGATTAAATCCATTACATTCAATAATATCATAGAATTTTGAAATTAAGTTGTTACTTTTGAGAATATCTATATTGAAATCAGAGGCCAGTATGATAGATTTAGTTTTGTTTTCATTTTTTAATTGATTCATTAAAAGTTCTAGTTTAGTGAGGAAAAGCTTTCTTATGTTTCTGTAGGCCTAGACCTAGCCATATAGTGTACAACGCTTTAAAGTACCGGTACTAAATTATTTGTTTTGTTATTCTAATCTCTACAAAATTATTTGTAAATACATTGCTAAATTTTATGTTTTGAGGGACAAAAAATAGAAAACCCCTATTTGTACACCCCATACTTCCTATAATGATCAATTACAAGCTTGTTTAAATAAAAAAGGTCCAATCATTAATTACCAAATTTCTTCAAAATGGGATAATTTTTACTTCCGAGTTTTAGACCCATATATTAATTTAAACATGGTGCTTTCGGCCTCTGGGGACCTCAAAACAAATAAGTAAATCGGTCCTGTGGTCATAGAATGATTTTATAGAATTTACCTTCACTTTACCAACTACCTACTTCATCAGTAACAAGGCTAAGTCTTCGGTTGAGGTAATTCATTGTAAAGTTAATTCAATGAGAATCAAAATCAATCCACTCTAAACTCTACCCTGTAATTTATTTGCTCTACGTTATTTTTATAAGTGGACTTTCACTTCATACTTTAGGCCTATGTCACCGAAAACTGTGTGTACTTGTGTAGATTACAATTTCAACATTTGTTTTGAAACCACCCTGCAGATAAGTACAGATAATAGGACGAGAGGGGGAGGTTGCAAATGGCCAAAATAAGTATCATTTTGCTAGTACAACTAAATTCATGTTTAAATTAGGCCTACTTACACTGCAAACACTTTGCAATTAAATGTCAATAGGAAAACAGTTTCTTGATTTCTCACAACTTTTAACAGCACAGTACCAAATCTACAGGTAGGTACAAAGCAGTCACTGTCCATACTTTAGGCCTAACTTGAAAATGAACTTCCTCGTTATTCCTGGGAAATCCTGTATTTCTTGAAATTGAGTGGGCTTATTTTGGGTACAGGTGGTATCACAGCAGTATAGGCCCTACATCAGAAGCAAATTGAAAAATACTCAAAGCCATGTTCAGACAAAAACCAACAAAACGATCTGATGCGGTTAAATTGAGTAAAGAAACACATAATATTTGTAAAATTTTAATTTCTGTAGTCCAATTAGCGAATTTCCCATATAGGGAATATTAGCGAATTTCCCATATAGGGAATAAGCTATTACCGTAGTACTCATGGTAAGACCTGGACCCGGGACCGATTTTTTTTTTCGTTTTGAGGTCCCTAGAGGCCAAAAATAGCATCCGTTCAAATTCATATATATATATATATATATTTATATATATATATATTTATATATATATGTGTCCGTTAGCGCGATAACTCGAGCAAAAATAATCCAATTTTGATGAAAATTGGTAAAAACGTGTAAACCTACGTTTATTCGAACGAGTTCGCGAACCAGCATGATCGGACCATGGGAATAGGGGTTTATGGGGGCTTTTATGGGGTAAAAATGGGTTTTTCCCATTTTTGACCCAAAAAACTTAAATTTTTGCAATTTCTTTCCAAACTATTTTGTAGAGCTTAAAAAAACAAATAATTTAGTATATTGAAGCGTTATAATGCGCCTAATGGTTGCGGAGAAAATTCAAAAAAATTGTAAATTTAAAATTCCCATGTTGTTCTTATGGAGGATAAGTAAACTGTTGTAGTTTGCTTATTTATTAACATATTTTGCCCAAATTTAGAAAATGTTTTTATTTCTTACTAACTATTAACATTTTACATAAAAAAACACTTTAACGCTCCCTGTTGCAGCAAACCTAAGTATGTGTGAAACTGATTTGATTTAAATAGGGAATAAATGTGATATTTTTAAGGAGACATTTTAGTGTTAATCCAATCAGGCAAATGGAAATTCGCTTAGTCTGCAGGTTTGCTGCGGTGGGGGTATTTTAATAATTCCGGTATTTCTTTCATAGCAGGTACCGTACTGCTATCGCAGGTCATGGCAATTGTTCAAAATGTATAAAACCTCTCCTTGTTACCAAATTATAAACTCTAAGGTCACCTCAGGGAGCGAGCTAGTCTAGCGGTAGAGTCCACGACATCAGTCCCCTAGGGTCCCGGGTTCAAATTTAGCCAATCACCGATTTTATCTATGTGATGAATCCGCCACCCCTCTAGACCTATGCTGAATTAATGTGGAAAACAATGTGGGACAGAACCTAGAGGAATACAAAAAAAGGTTACCTAGGAGCTCAATAACTCAATAACTCATTTATTTAACCAAAAATAACAATTAGGGTCAACCGGGGCTAATATGAACAAAAAAGTAAACTTTTGACATTAACTCAAAAATGGTAAATGACAGAAGAAAAGAAAAAATAGTAGTGTATACAGCTCTTTTAGCTGAATCTATTTATTTACTAACAAAAACCATAAATGTAACCATTATTAAAAAAAAAATTAAAAACCACTGTTCACATTAGCCCCGCTAAAAGGGGCTAATGTGAACAGCCCATGGGGCTAATGTGAACACTCTTAATAACTCTGTTATTTACAACACTAGGCATATGTGGGGGCTGTTGTGAACAAGCCTAGGGTCTAGTCTACCAGTTGCAATAAGTCTCAATATTTTATCTTAAATAGTTTTTGAGATATGAAGGTATCTTTGGAGAGCCGCGGGTCGCCCTACGGTAACCCTTTTTTTTAAACCATTTATAAATATTATACAGGGCTAATAATAAGATATAAACAAGAAAAAAATTATCTGTCAACATACCTGAGTATTTATTAAAAATTTCTTCCACATACAAATTGTTTAAAGCACTTAAAAAAACAATAGCCTAATTTAAGACAATGCAAATTGTTCGTTTAGGCAAATGACAGTTTATTGCACTTTTAGGCCTATTAGGTAAATATAAAAATGTGGGCTAGGCCTATTCAACACCTTAACTGTTGTCTTTGTAAAATTAAAACTGTTTTATCACTGTAAGGCCTTCAAAGAAGTTTATTGAGGAACTTACGCCTCAAAAACTTTGACAATTTTGTCGAAGACATACTTATGTCTATCACTGGTTCCACATACATTAGGGGCTGGAAGTTTCCCCAAAATGTCAGTGGTAGAAACAATAAATATATCATCTTCTTTTTTCAGGAATGATTTTTTTTCCTCATCACAGGATTTAAATCCCATCACTTCGATCTCCCCGTCAGCCCCAGTGTTTTTAACACTGTAGCGACATAGCGGAAGGTGGTACTGTTTACAATAGCCCCCATTCACTGTTCACATTAGCCCCCCAACTTTGAAAGCTTATAACTTTGGCTGTTATTAATATATTTTAACTTTGGGAAAAGAAAAATAATCCCCAATTCTTATTTAACAAAATTCAGGCTTAAGATTATTCCTACAACCAATATAAAAATTGTTATAACAAAAGTTTTCACTTTGCGCGGAAAAGTTTTTTGGGCGGAAAAAAAGTGTTTTAACAAAGTATTTTTTTAAAGTACCTAAAAGTCAAATTTGAAGTTTTCTCATTATGGACACAAAAAATACAATAAATTTCCTTTCTAATTATATTTTTTTCATGATTAAAAATCCCAGATAAATGACTTTTTAAGTCATTGTTCATATTAGCCCCAATATTTTGGTGTGTTCATATTAGCCCCGGTTGACCCTACATGCATTGGTCATGTCATTTAGCAAAACATACAGTTTCTTGACTTAAATAAGAAATAATAACTGTTCTTTTTTTTACACTAAGGATACCTATGATCAAACAAGTTTGATCATTTGTATAAATTATTTAGCAGTATTTGTATAAATGTCACAAAACCTGGTAGGCCTAAATTATGATTTGCTGTTAGGTGCAATATTGTGAGGTTAGCTAAAACTAACCTCTTTTGCAATTTGGTCGAGTGCCTGATCCTCGAGCGCCGAATGTTTTGAGCCATTCCTCTCGCGGCGCCGGCCTCCAGCATTGTCCATGATGGCTCGTGTCAATGACTCGCATTCCACCGAGTATCCATCTGACAAACACATTAAGAGGTTAGAGCCAAAATCACAATATTGGTGAAACATTTTAAAGAAATTGAAATCCATGGTGATGGTTTTAGGTGTCAAGCGTGTCGTCAGTTGTATTTATAATAATACAACTGACGAAGCAGTTGATGCCTAAAGCCTTCACCATGGATTTCAACGACACTGGCCGCCAAAGCCTACGCATGAATATTTTAAAGAAATGTTTAGACGAGGGGTCACAAAATCTTTGTTTTGAAAGAGCTGGGAAAGTGAAAGAGGATTAGATATTTGTTAAGTACCTAGGCTATATTTGTTGATATGTATGTTAAATAGTAGCAGTATTTGTATAAATGTCACAAAACCTGGTAGGCCTAAATTATGATTTGCTGTTAGGTGCAATATTGTTAGGCTAATAAATTATCTAATTGCCTAAAATCATAGCCTTCCCTGTTGAAACAAGGACACAGTGTTGTTGTCTGGCATTATCGTGCTAGCCGACCTGCTGCTGTGGTAATAACAAAAGTGTATACGGGTACATTGAGCAGAAGCTCCATTATAATTTAGTGTGCAAGGGCTCTTTTGGTGCCGGGATAGCGGCATTCACACTTTTGTCTCACTACAGCCTTGTATTAGAGGAAGTGAGCTACTTCCGAGTAGTAGCATTTTAAATTGGCCTATAATTAATTTACAGAATTAGGCAAGTTTAACTAGGCCTATATGTTTATTTATTTACGATTAGCCTATAGCGCTAGACGAATAAATATAATTACATTTCATTTCAACTTACTGTAGCCTAAAGGTTTATAACAGGATTTTGGTTATCTGTCTATTTATTCATTAGGCCTATGCGGTAAGTAACTTAGGCCTAGATATGCCTATATTAATTACCGAAGGTGACAGTCAACACAGGTTCTTACTGTACTGTACGTCAAATATGTACCCACACTGGATTGAATGACAAAATTCAAAAGCGGGATAAAATGGTATTTTCTCGACCAAGTAAGTGGAATTAACTTATTGTTTTGGTAGTTTGGATACACTGCTAGGGATCCTTCAGATGTTATGTAGGCCTTTGGCAGGGACCCATGCAGAGTGATTAGCCTATGTTACAGTAGCCTTGCAAACAGCTTAGGCCTACTGGCGTAACATTTATTTGTTAACCAGCATTTTAACCTAGACCAGTAGTGTTGCCTACCAGCTGCATCAACTAAGTAGGCCTATGTCTTAACTTATGATCATCTTATCTAAAAGAGTTGCCGGGTGCAGTTTCTTAACCGGGCTACGGTAATATCGATAGCCTATAGGTAACTAACCAAACTTGCTGATATGATTAAATCGAATAAATTTGATAGTTTACAAATCAATTCGATAGTTTCAATCGATATTAGCTTAGCCCAGTTAAGAAACTGTACTGAATCTAAAGGGTTAGGCCTAACTGCTATAAATGTAAAGGGTACTGGTATCTTTCTTGATATTAAGTTACCTCAAAATATTGAGGGTAGTCTGTTACTGTTCTTAGACGGAAGGCCATACTTTATAACCAAGCTAACCTAATTTCAAGCTTAAGAGGGTCACAGTTCAACCTAAACATTTTAGGTTATACAGACTGAGATGACTAAACAGTTTTTAGGGCTGCACTTTAGTATCTGTCCTACACTCATTCAAATGAAAAATTTGTAAATCCCTTCAATTGGGTTTAGTTTTAAAACAATTTCTCAAGTAAATAACTTAGATAATAATATGCCTAGGATGATGATAAATAAAATGAAAGACGTTTAGAAAGTAGGATTGAGTGAACTTGTCCTTTTCTAAAGGTTAACAAGTAAAAGGCATGTAACTTTCCTCCCCATTGCTGGTATCTTATCACACTAACCTTATTATTAGACGAGACTTACTATAAATAGAACTAATTATTTTTTAAATAAGTCTAGGACATTGGCCAAAGTAATGAGCCAATTGCCAAAGGCGCACCTTGCTTACTTGAGTGATCTTTCTCCTTCGATTCACGTAAAATAAAGCTAACAAATTAAAAACAATTGTTCCGAGTAAATATTTTTCAACTTAAAATTCATTTCGCACAGAAAATAAAACACCTAAAATTTGACAAAAAACATTAATTACGACCGTTTATCACATGTGACATTCCAAGTTTATGACAACTAACGCCATCAAACTCACCGTGGTCGTTTTCGGAACTACTTGACCACTGCCTGCCTGATAGACCACGGCCACCTTTTACTCTTCCTTCTTCCCAGTTTTTACTTTCTCCCCCTATACCATAGTATATGGAGAAAGTATTGTTTTCGTCAAAATTTTTGAGTTTGAGTTTTGAGTGGATATATTCGTTTTGGGTCCCCCTGGACCCAAAAAAGTGGTTTTCGAAGTGATGTCTGTGTGTGTGTGTGTGTGTGTGTCTGTGTGTCTGTGTGTCTGTGTGTCTGGATGTGTACAGAGCTAGAGACTACACCTGTGGTCCGATTTCGATGAAATTTGGTATGTAGGTTCTAATCCATGGTATCTCCAGGCGTTTTTTTCATTTTTTTGAAATTTTGATTTTTAATGGGGATTTTCCCATAAAAACCCATAAAAAACCGGAAAAATCGTATTTTCTCAAAAATGGCCCGAACGATTTTGATAAAAATTTAGTATGTTGTAGCCCTTTAAATTCTGAACAAAATAGTACAAATCCTATTTCTGTAAAAATTACGGTTCAAAAGTTATGGTAAATTATGTTATTTTCCCATAATAACCCTATAAAATAACGAAAAATAGGATTTTAGACAAAAAAATCTGTTTTTATTTAACATAGTAGGTTATGGTCCTTACAATTTTGATAGTTTTTCTCATTTCTTAGAAATTTTTATTTTTAATGGGTATTTTACCATAAAACCCCATAAAATGACGGAAAAAAAAAGATTTTCCCAAAAATGGCCTGAACGATTTCGATAAAAATTTAGTATGTTATAGTCCTTTATATTCTGAACAAAATGGTACAAATCCCATCTCTGTAAAAATTACGGTTCAAAAGTTATTGTAAATTATGTTATTTTCCCATAAAACCCCATAAAATAACGGAAAATCATATTTTCCCAATATTGGCTCGAACGATTTTGATAACAATTTAGTATGTTATAGTCCTTTAAATTCTGAAGAAAATCTTACAAATCCCATTTCCGTATATTTACTCTCACCGCTTACACATGATAAAGGTTTTTGACAAACTTATGGGAGAAAGTATGTGTCAGAAAGCTGATACCGTTTATTATTTTATTGGAATAGAGATAACAGTCATGAATCATGATTATGAAAGAACTTTCTCTTTTTCTACTGAGCTTTGGTTTTGGCTTTGGCCAGTAGTGGAATATTTAATTAATTATCGAACACAATGCAAATCCGAAATAAAACATAACCAACTTTGGCAACTTATATTTTAATTATGATTGCCTCAAAAATTCGTTAGTTTTTATTTAGTACAATTTTAATAAATCTATTAAAAACTGTGGGATGTTTTTACCTTAATTAAGTTACTCCTGTAAGAATAATTAATTGTCCAATTTTCACGCGCAAAAAATATAAAAATAAAAATGTATAGGGACTACAATAAAATTTAATAGATTAAATAAATAAAGTTGAAAACAAGAAAAAAATGTAATATTATTTACAGTAGCTCTAATCAACTGAGTTTGATGTGAAATTTAATGAAATACAATTCGATATCTTTGTGCCGTCTTATCAAAAGCAGACGACACAGAGATGCTTACAAAAATAGCCGTTTGGAGCAGCACAAGACAATGACCGCAGCCACCAAAATAACATTGACCGATATAATAACAAACGAACTACTTGATACCTTGATACCTAATTCTAATTAATGACAAAAATATTATTAACTTGGAGTGGAAATTGCTTGTGTTTTGTGTGGCACTCGTAAACTTCTTTGGCTGTATTAGTTTTTTGCTCCTTATTAACTATTCCCGAAAATTAAAGTATAGAGAAAAATCCAGTCCCAGTGTGTCCATCATCAATTAAATCACTGATTTTTTTAGTACAGTACCTAGGCCTCCCAATAAGTTAGTATTTAATTTGCAATACAAATGCCAAATTTGAGTACAGGGAACTAATGGTTTCCAAAGAGGTAGTGACTTCATTTGTTAGTGGGTGTTTTCCCGGAAATTTTATTCTTGAAAGAAACTAGAAAGTTGATTTCCCTACAAAATCTTGACACATTCATAAATTCCAAAGACACTTCTATAAAAACTACAATGGAAAGTTGTCATTAAAAATTTATTTTGCAATGGGGTTATTGCTGTTTTGGACGCCCGATTAATCTAAAACGATCTAAAAAAACTCGTCTAAAACTGTTCTTTGAATTGAAACACTACTATGCCTAGCCTGATTTGTAAAGCATGGAGGATGGGATGGGAACTATATATACCCCGGACTCCAGTATAATTGGCGATTCATGTTCCTTGGCGTTTCATGTTCCTTATGGTGATCGTTCCAGTACAAAAAATGTACAACCACTGATTATAACAATCTAGTTTTATGTGCAATGCACACAAAAAAATGTATACCTAAATATAAAAATGGGAGAAAAAATCCACTTTTTAATGAAAAATTATTTATTTTTAGAAGCAGAAAATAAACCCGCCGCAAGAAGGTAGATTGAAATTCCTTTTTTAATATTATTCATTATTGTTGACATCACTGGCAACAGTGGCAACGTAGATTACAGGGTTGCGTTCAATTAAGTCGATATCCTTTTCCAAATCCTTCAGCTGTTTTTCAAGCTGTGTTTTCCTTTTTATCTTTGGCACTGTGTCAGTCACCATTGGTAGAAGTTGGAACTCTTTCTGTAGCTCTTCCCAGTTCTTTTTTAATCCCTGGAAACATAAGAATTATGTATGATCATGTTCCAACCATTATGGCCATGCCAAGCTGTGAAACCATGGTCTGAGTGTTATTTCTGTAGAAGTGTTAAACCTAACATAATCTATTTTTTTTATTATGCTAATGCAATTATTTTGTTAATCTTTTAGCTGAATAAACGAATTTGAATTATCTCTGCAACTAAAAAAATATCATATTACTATTTTTAATTATTGGACACTAGCCTTTATTACCCATGCTTCGCAACAAAAATGGTAACCGGAATAGAGTAATGTGGTCCTTATAGATCATCTCCGCTTTTGTTATTTCATTTAGTCATCTCAACAAATAATTGCCGTAGGATACCACTATAGCGTCCAGTGAGTTGGACTCTCTTGTGGTATTAGGAGTAATTCCTCTACCCTCTCAACACGCCATCCTAATTGGTACAACCTTTGCCTGACAAAGTGTATACTCTAGTACCAGATACACATAAGGTTACACTTATACAAAAATTAGAATATTTCTCTGTCGTAGTCACTATTTTTAACTGAGGAAGATTTTGCTTGGTTAAAAATGCTTCCAGGGACTTGGAAATATTCTGAATTTTTGTGTAGAGAACAAAGTGTTGTGTTTTTTGTTTCAGACTGGACTAATTGCCTTTTGGGTAAACCCAGCTGATCCTCACCAAAAATTGTAAAAATGATTTATGCAGTTATTTGTAATTTCTACCTGTAACATTTCTTCTCTTTCCTCTTCAGTGACATATCTCAGAGGTGGTTTAGTCTTCTTTTCTTCCTTTTCCTCCTTATCTCTCTGGGTAAGAGATCCACCTTTCCTGAGGTATTTTGGAACTTTCCCAAACTCCTGGAAATACACAACTTGTGTTAGTTTGTTTGTAACGAACACCTTTGCATTTGCATCTACCTGGACATTTATGTTTTAGGAGCAACTTCATAAGATATCAGATAGCAAATTGATATATTTTCTCCTGGTTGGAGTTTTGAATATCAAGATCAGTATACAGTAATGAATTAATTGTGTAAAACCGTGAAGAGAGAGAGAGAGAGACGGCCACGAAACTAATTGTATTCTAACGCAAAAATAAGTTAATGACGAACGTAGAATTAATTGAGAGGGATGTTCTTCAAAAAAATCAAACAGCAGTTGCTGAAAAAAAAGGTTTAATTTCCATAGTTGTAGGATCTAAATTATAACTAACATTTTTAAACCATAGTCATCATAACTGGATCTTTGTAAGCAAACTCTAGAAATAAATTAAACGTGAGACGGCAAAACCCAAAAGGAAATTGCATTTTAGTTATGCTTTCAAATTATTCCGCTAGATTATAAGCTTGAAAATGACACATTGTAAAGATAGGTTTAGTAGGAAGGCTGGAAAAGGAATGTTACAGATTTAACCGTGTATTTTAGTATGTAAGATTCTGGTAAAGAAACAGGTGATTTGATCAGTAACAAACAACACAGATAACTCACTCTATTCAATACTCACCCTATACAGTATACATACACAAAGTACAATGTTGTCATAGTGAAGTGGTAAGAGGTAATGAAGAGGTAATGAATAACTCGTAAATTAAACTAAAATTGTCATTGCTAAATTTTTAGAATATTTCTAATCTCACAGGAACATGAGGATATATTTCTCAATTCTATCAGATTGACCCTTGCAAGACAAAGTGTACTTTATGAAAATGTTATGTACTTAAGTTACACACCTTAGCCTTGCTAAGATACATTTCTGTGAAGAGCTATAGATGATTACCTTGCTGTATATGTACTTGGGCTGTAGTCCCGATGGTTCTAAAGACTGCGTGTGGCCGGTCCGAGTGTCTACAATCTGTGGGACTGGTTGTTTAGGCACAGCGCGCACCACTCTCACTATGTTGTCTCTTCTAAAATTCTTCTCTTCTTTTTTATCCGTTTCTTTTTGGCTCATCCGATTTGGCAGTCCAGGCTTTGGCTCTCCAACGTATTTATGCTTTTCTGCAAACATGGACAGTAATTCTTACTCTTTTTAATGTAGTCATCTAACACACCATGGGGATCTGCGCTGCAACGCTTTGTTGAATCTCAGAAACTGGTTAAGTTTAGACATCTCATGAATTAGCTAAGTCTACTAGTTAGATCTTCTCTAAATGGACGGTTTGTTTCTTGATGAAATGCCAGATTGCTGGAATTAGATCATCAAGTTTTTCTTCTTTACAACTTACTTACTATTCCTCACTACTTACCTCTTAATTCACTATCTTACTACTTACTAGTAGTACGCTTATTCTGCACGTAACAGGATGAGTGAACATGAGCGCAATAATGAAAGAGTTTACCCACACCTAGCACACTTACCGGTGTCACTGGTGTACACAATAATGTTATTTGTATGGGCAAATCGACCCATGAGTCGGGGCAAATAATGGTGAGTCGGTGACTCAAGTCGGTAGCGTCACGCGAACTTCGGGCCCAAGGCAGCGATGTCGTGAGTTCGGATCCTGGTCACTGCCACTAAATTTTATCAGTACAGTTCACCTTTGTACTATACCGGCTCACCAATTGCTTTGCTGTAAACGATCCACGCACGGGCGAGGTTAAAAGAGGCTGGACCAACCTCTTAAAAAAACCAAATCTCAGTCAACAACAATCCTAACTTCTCGTCCATTAATTAACCAAAGTCATTGGTAATATACGTAACGTATTTCCTGTTTCCCTCTCTTCTCATAGCATTTTAATATTGCAGATACGTTAATCTAACTGTCACAAAGAGTTCCCACACTCTGGACTGTTCACCTTGACTACTTCCTTTACCACTTCCTACGTCGTGGACCTGTTTCCCTCTCTTCTCATAGCATTTTATTATTGCTGATACATTAATCTAACTGTCACAAAGGGTTCCCACACTCCGGACTCCTCGCCTCGACTACTCCCTTCGCCACTTCCTACGTCGTGGACCTGTTTCCCTCCCTTCCTATAGCATTTTTAGAATTGCAGATACTGTACATTATTCTAATTATCAAAAATGGTTTCTACACTCCGGAATGCTCGCCTTAACTATTTCCTTCACCACTTCCTACGTCGTAGACCTGTTTCCCTCCCCTCCTATAGCATTTTATAATTTCAAATAGATTAATTTAACTTTCACAAAGGGTTCCCACACTCCGGACTGTTCACCTTGACTACATCCTTCACCATTTCCTACGTCGTGGACCTATTTCCCTCCCTTCCTACAGCATTTTAGAATTTCAAATATATTAATTTAACTTTCACAAAGGGTTCCCACACTCCGGACTGCTCACCTTGACTACATCCTTCACCACTTCCTACGTCGTGGACCTGTTTCCCTCCCTTCCCATAGCATTTTAGAATTGCAGTTACATTGATCTAACTATCACAAAGGGTTTTTACACTCCAGAATGCTCGCCTCAACTACTTCCATTACCACTTCCTACGTCGTGGACCTGTTTCCCTCCCTTCCTATAGCATTTTAGTATTGCAGGTATATTAATCTAACAGTCACAAAGGGTTTCTACTCTCCGGACTGCACGCCTTAACTACTTCCATCACCGCTTCCTTCGTCGTGGACCTGTTTCCCTCCCTTCCCATAGCATTTTCAAATTGCAGTTACACTAATCTAACTGTCACAAAGGGTTTCTACACTCCAGGATGCTCACCTCGACTACTTCCATTACCACTTCCAACGTCGTGGACCTGTTTCCCTCCCTTCCTATAGCATTTTAGTATTGCAGGTATATTAATCTAACTGTCACAAAGGGTTTCTACACTCCGGACTGCTCGCCTTGACTACTTCCATCACCGCTTCCTACGTCATGGACCTGTTTCCCTCCCTTCCCATAGCACTTTAGAATTGCAGTTACACTGATCTAACTGCCACAAAGGGTTTCTAAACTCCAGAATGCTCGCCTCGACTACTTCCATTACCACTTCCTACGTCGTGGACCTGTTTCCCTCCCTTCCTATAGCATTTTAGTATTGCAGGTATATTAATCTAACTGTCACAAAGGGTTTCTACACTCCGGACTGCTCGCCTTGACTACTTCCATCACCGCTTCCGACGTCGTGGACCTGTTTCCTTCCCTTCCTATTGGAATTTAGAATTGCAGTTATATTAATCTAACTGCCACAAAGGGTTTCTACACTCCGGACTGCTCGCCTTGACTACTTCCTTTACCGCTTCTTACGTCGTGGACCTGTTTCCCTCCCTTCCCATAGCATTTTCAAATTGCAGTTACACTAATCTAACTGTCACAAAGGGTTTCTACACTCCAGGATGCTCACCTCGACTACTTCCATTACCACTTCCAACGTCGTGGACCTGTTTCCCTCCCTTCCTATAGCATTTTAGTATTGCAGGTATATTAATCTAACTGTCACAAAGGGTTTCTACTCTCCGGACTGCACGCCTTAACTACTTCCATCACCGCTTCCTTCGTCGTGGACCTGTTTCCCTCCCTTCCCATAGCATTTTCAAATTGCAGTTACACTAATCTAACTGTCACAAAGGGTTTCTACACTCCAGGATGCTCACCTCGACTACTTCCATTACCACTTCCAACGTCGTGGACCTGTTTCCCTCCCTTCCTATAGCATTTTAGTATTGCAGGTATATTAATCTAACTGTCACAAAGGGTTTCTACACTCCGGACTGCTCGCCTTGACTACTTCCATCACCGCTTCCTACGTCATGGACCTGTTTCCCTCCCTTCCCATAGCACTTTAGAATTGCAGTTACACTGATCTAACTGCCACAAAGGGTTTCTAAACTCCAGAATGCTCGCCTCGACTACTTCCATTACCACTTCCTACGTCGTGGACCTGTTTCCCTCCCTTCCTATAGCATTTTAGTATTGCAGGTATATTAATCTAACTGTCACAAAGGGTTTCTACACTCCGGACTGCTCGCCTTGACTACTTCCATCACCGCTTCCGACGTCGTGGACCTGTTTCCTTCCCTTCCTATTGGAATTTAGAATTGCAGTTATATTAATCTAACTGCCACAAAGGGTTTCTACACTCCGGACTGCTCGCCTTGACTACTTCCTTTACCGCTTCTTACGTCGTGGACCTGTTTCCCTCCCTTCCCATAGCATTTTCAAATTGCAGTTACACTAATCTAACTGTCACAAAGGGTTTCTACACTCCAGGATGCTCACCTTGACTACTTCCATTACCACTTCCAACGTCGTGGACCTGTTTCCCTCCTTTCCTATAGCATTTTAGTATTGCAGGTATATTAATCTAACTGTCACAAAGGGTTTCTACACTCCGGACTGCTCGCCTTGACTACTTCCATCACCGCTTCCTACGTCATGGACCTGTTTCCCTCCCTTCCCATAGGACCTAAGAATTGCAGTTACACTGATCTAACTGCCACAAAGGGTTTCTAAACTCCAGAATGCTCGCCTCGACTACTTCCATTAACACTTCCTACGTCGTGGACCTGTTTCCCTCCCTTCCTATAGCATTTTAGTATTGCAGGTATATTAATCTAACTGTCACAAAGGGTTTCTACACTCCGGACTGCTCGCCTTGATTACTTCCATCACCGCTTCCGACGTCGTGGACCTGTTTCCTTCCCTTCCTATTTGAATTTAGAATTGCAGTTATATTAATCTAACTGCCACAAAGGGTTTCTACACTCCAGAATGCTCGCCTCGACTACTTCCATTACCACTTCCTACGTCGTGGACCTGTTTCCCTCCCTTCCTATAGCATTTTAGTATTGCAGGTATATTAATCTAACTGTCACAAAGGGTTTCTACACTCCGGACTGCTCGCCTTGACTACTTCCATCACCGCTTCCGACGTCGTGGACCTGTTTCCTTCCCTTCCTATTGGAATTTAGAATTGCAGTTATATTAATCTAACTGCCACAAAGGGTTTCTACACTCCGGACTGCTCGCCTTGACTACTTCCTTTACCGCTTCATACGTCGTGGACCTGTTTCCATCCCTTCCTATAGCATTTTATTATGGTAGATACATTAATCTAACTGCCACAAAGGGTTCCTACACTCCGGAATGCTCGCCTTGACTACTTCCTTCACCACTTCCTAAGTGTCGTGAACCTGTTTCCCTCCCTTCCCATAGCATTTTTAGAATTGCAGATACATTATTCTAACTGTCATAAAGGCCCCCCACACTCCGCAGCGCTCGCCTTGACTACTTCCTTCTCTATTTCCTTCACTACTTCCTACATCGTGGACCTGTTTCCCTATCTTTCCATAGCATTTAAGTATTACAGATACGTTAATTTAACAGTCATAAAGGGTTTCCGTACTCCTTTCTTTTCACTGCTCACCACGGGGGAGCGAGCTGGCGTAGTGGTTATAGCGCGGGACTTCAGTCCCTGAGGTCCCGGGTTCGATCCCCGCCAAGTCACCAATGGATTTTATCTATGTGATAATGCCGCAACCCCTAGGTCTAGCCTGAAGTAATGTGAAAAACAATCCCAGGCTCGTGCCTAGCTTGAATATTTAATAGGTATTCAATGCCAACATTAAATTGAATAATGTAAAAAGCTACTTTGTTCTAAATACATACATACCTATATACTTTTAATTAAAAGGCGAAACTTTAATACTGAACATAAACGGGATATAACTGCCGACTAATATTGTTAAGTTCAATTTATTATTATGAAAGTTGTGAGATTTAGTTAGCTTAAATAACATTATTCTGAAAGCTGTGAAATTATAATGATATATATTCATAGACGCCAAACTGTTTACTCCATGAATGAAAGAGCTTAGAGTATAAGTCGTTCTCTCTGTCTTAAGTAGACAACAAAATTGTTGGTCGCAAAACGTAAACAAATAAAAAGAAGAAGAAGGTAGCTCCTAATGTTATTCTTATGGGACAAATTTAAAAATGTTTTTTAAGTATTTTATAATTACTACTGAGCGGAATCGTCTAGAATTTTAATGGTGTCTTTACACTGGTGTCATAACTATTTGTGCAAAATTTGAACGCTATAAGTGCAACGGTTCTTGAGTTTTAGGTGCGAACACACACACACACACACATACTCCAGCGGACAACTTTTCTCCGACTCCGCTATACACGATACATAGATTCGTTCACTTCGTTCACTCATCTATTACTCAGTTATTTCCTATGCTAACTAAATTTGTGGGACAAAAAAATGTCAACTTGTTGCTGAAAATCATACCTTTTTGGGAATTATTGGCTTAAAATTATAGCATTTCTATATAGATACCTCTTGTTAATCTCAGACATATTGGTTTTCTTTGGTGTATTTATTATCCATATATTTTTTAATGTGTTGTTCTTAATTAGAGGCGAAATATAATAGACAAGACTGATTATTTAAGTAAAAAAAATATTTTTTTCCTGATTACTGCAATAATATTAACATTGACAATTATTTTGTAGTAAAACTGTCTGTCCATCGAATTATCAATTTATAGAAGAATTAAGGGAAGTTTTTTTAGCATGTTTCTTAAAAATCTGAATATTAAATAGCTATTCGATATTTTGATCATCTAAAACCAATCATCAATGTATTAGTTACAGTTCCTTTATTCATTGAACCATCTACTAACTCTTACCTATTCATTGTCTGGTAATTTAGCTTTTATCAAGCCTTCTATTAACTCCTCAAGGTGTTAACTATAACTTACCAACCAATGGTCTCCTAACAATGCGAGTTTTCTTTTTCAAAAAATTTGTCGGAGGTTCAAGAGGGACTTCGGCATAACCAAAAGTCTTATGACAATCCTTAACCTTTCTTGCATCTTCACGGACTTTACTGCTGAATTTTGAGTGGTACATAGGAATTTTTTCTTCGACTGGAGGAGGATGGTAGATAAGATTACGGATGTCTTCATCCCTAGGTAAATCAGTGCTCGGTTTCTTGTCTTTCTGAAATGAAAAGAATAAGAGGAAATTATAAATTTATCATGGTTTTGTCGAAATCACAAACAAATTTCTTACTCTTGTTTATCGTGGAATTTTAAACTGGTAGCTATCTTACGATACAATAAATCTTTCAATTTTGTCTATTAGTATTGCGAAGTTCATTTTAATATGTGTGGTAAATTATTATATAGATAATGCATACCGGTAGACAATATTAAATAGTCTAATTGCATTCTGTGTTTTGGTTTAAATGAACTTAACTTTAATTTAACTTAACCAGCAATTGTTTAAACAAATTTTTCTACTTTGCTACCAAAGATCACCAAAATTGGACAATCTGTGAGGTCTTTTTAAAGCTAATTTTATGATGTAAATCCCATCGGGTTATCGACCAATATTTATATGTTTAAGGATATTTAGGCGAATAAAAATAATCTAACTCTAGAATAAAAATAAACAACATTAATAAAGGCTAAAAACGTGATGCCAAGTATTTTACTTACTAAGATTGCTTTTTCCCAAACAATATAAAAAGTGTAAACAAAAGCTAAGGTAGGATTTGGAATTCCACTTTCAATTGCACAAAAAGTATTTTAGCTTGAGACTTAAACTTACCATGTTTTAGAAAATTTTAAATTGTCAATTATATAAAAATAATGTTATTCTAAAAGCGGATTCTGGCTATGTCAAAATCTTAAACAATAAATTACTGACAGAGTATTTATAATTCAAGGTATACAAAATCAAAACTAACACATTTTGCCATATGTTTTAGAGGCAATTTTATGCCTAATTTAAATCACTGATTTAAATGCAGAATAATGTCACTGCTGATTTAAACATTTCTGTCAGACTTCTCAATACTCTTCAGCAAATTAGCAGTTCTTGCTTTGATTATAGATACATTTTACTTCATCATGAAATAGATGTCCCCTTTTAAATTGTAACAAGTCTACTCAAAGGCTTGAAATAAAAATATAAGTTATCAAATTTTCAATCACAAAATATAAAGCGAGCACTGTTTAAATCTATTTTTTTTTCAAAATGTTTGAGGTTGAGTTTTGGGTGGAAATAATATCAGTTTTCGGTACCCCTGAACCCAAAAAAGTGGTTTTTGAAGAGATGCCTGTGTATGTGAATGTGTAGGCCCACAGAGCTACAGACTAAACCTGTGGTCCGAATTTCACGCAATTTGGTATGTGAGACTAATACCATAGATTAAACATACTCCCTAAGGGAGTATGTTTAATCTATGCTAATACAGTACATAGTATCTCCAGGTATTTTATTATTTAAATATTGATCAATTAATGGAAAAGTTGGATTTTTTACAAAAACGAATAACGATTTGAACAATTTTGGATAAAATTTATTATGTTGAAATCCTTTCAACTGTAAACAAAATGGTACAACCCCCAATGTTGTAAAAATTGAGGTTCAAAAGTTACTGTAACCTTTGTGAACTTCCCCATAAAATATAGTTACTCCCGTCTCACCACTTGCCCATAATATGTTGTTGGGCTGCTAATCGGAGAAATGATGAGTAAGATTTCTGATTCCTTTTGTTTATTCCTAACAGCTATGATTTTAACATGGGGATGGATTGTCTTTCATTCTGGCAAATACTGATACTCAAAATAAGTAGCTAGTTCCAGGATATAGTAGGTAGTGTGCTTAAGATCCTTTGAGTGGCTATCTTTTTATTAAAATACAAATATCAATTGTACTAAATTTTCATAAATATAAAAATGTATGTACTGTGCACCATTAACATTTTAAAATTCCAATACATTACAGTAAGTATAATAAAATAATACAGTAATATAAAAAAATACTGTCTTTATATTCATACTTATGAATAGATAAATATGAATTGACAGAAATTGAATTTACTAAGGTGTTTACCTACCTCATCAACACACATGGCTCTCCTTTATAAAATTTAGATTCGTGAATATAACTGAACAATTTCACAATGTTATTCTGTAATTCACAATTACACAACTTCACTAGGTCGATCCAGCAATTATTTTAATATCTATAAGAATGAATTCACACACACAAGCCACTCGATGTAAGTGTATCCACTTAGAAACAGCTGCACAACAATCGGCCGTTGCTTAGCAACGCTTGATGGATCCATGCCTCTTCCAAAACACTCTTTTGCCACTGCCACCTCTATTTCTAGACACCTCCGTGTTTGACTTTCTTTCTTCATCTTTTCGTGTCACGACACATTTTTATTTCTCTCTGACAATTTAAAAGTTTTCATTTCCCTTTCCTTTTGCATGTTTAAATATTGAGGCCATGCTCTAGGTGTGTTATTTATACTGTATAAGTCAGGTGTGCCGATTCCCACAAAATATAGGTACATAATATTGTTATTGTAAATTCCTTAACTATATACTAGTTGTTTTAGTGATACTCACAGCAGTGAATAGTTAATTACGATACGATAGTAACGCTTTAAAAATGTACCCTCATTGGAAACAAATTTTTAATTTAGTTCCATAATATATGTGCTTATGTTGTAAAATTTACTATTTATCCAACTTATATAGAGTCAATTCGAGAAGAAATTATATTGAAATTTGAATCATTTTAACTGAAGTAAGTAACAATTTTTTTTTTAAACAACATCAGTATACTTGTCTCAACTATCATTCATATATTAGAAAGTAGAAACTGAAGAAATAATAATTTACATGGCATTTAGCAAAACATTGTTTATACATCAAAGCACTTTATTAAAAGTTGTTTTTTAGTTTGTTATCATATCTTAGTCACTTGCTGTCTCAGGGAACAAGAAAATTATGACATAAAACAGATTTAAAAATATGTCATTAAGGATCCAAAAGATGCCCTAATGTCCTGATGCCCTGACAAAAGGATATTCGTCAAATAAGGGGAAAACATACTGTAAGGCTGAAGTTACCTACAATCTTTCTGCAGCAAAATGATTGCAGATAGTTAGTAAATTTTCTATCTGCCTTAGTATGGTATTACTTTGGCACGGTACATATTCTGAATAATACTACACATATACAATAAAAACCTGAAGAATTTGATTTTCATAAAGTATTTTGTTTCAATAAAAATTCAGTACTGGTACTGTTAGTTAAAAAATAAATTATTTTAATGTAATAAAAAGTATAGTATGTTAAATTACAATGTAGTACTGTATTTTAATTGGTTAACATTTTATTTAATTTTAAGTTATATTTTGGCTTGTATATACAAGTTTGTATATTGTTTCTGTATTGTAGGGTAAAAAATGGATAACAAATCATAATCACCTTTCTGTATTGTATTTCTTATAAATAAAGTAAAAAATATATAACCTAACAATGTATGTACAAATATCACTTTGGAATGAAAACTCAGACTTCAGTAAAACTACATTTCTAGTCTTATAAATAATAAATAAATAAATGATTATAGACAACATTATGAAAAATATGAATGGTCCTAACTTTTAGTTTTGACTATATCAATCAAATTAAGTTACATGTTGATCTAATTCATCTAATGATTTAGATACTAACTAAAGCTTTGAGGTGGATTTTTTGTTTGATTTTCAAGACTACATACTTTTTTGTGTTATATAAAAATATTTTTAAATTGTAAAGTTCATACGCCAATTCGGTTTGTTCAGGCTCATTCATTTGCCCTATCCCAATCTTCTTTGATCATATCACTCGCTTTTTCTGCTATCATTACAACAATCGCGTTGGGATGCGACGCAGGAATTTCTGGGAAGATGGACGCATCGACAACCCTAAGGCGAGAAACGTTATGAACTCTGAGTCTAGAGTCCAAACAATTCTTCGGCCCCATTGCGACAGTTCCAGATTGGTGGTAAATGGTGAAGCTCAAGTGCCTCGCATGACACTTCCAATACTCATCGCTGTCCATCTTCAAATGTCTACATCCAGGAAGAGGGATATTGTGACGCTTTGGCTTGAGTTCTTCAAACGCTTTTGTTTCAACAAGTTTTGAAGACAGCCTGACCCCTTTCACTAAAACCTCAAGATCTCTTTTGTCTTTAAAATAACCCAGCTCTATCGCAGGAGCTGCCAAAGGATTCAAGGACTTTAAATACACTCTTCCTTTACTCTTTGGTCGTAAAACCATAGGCATGATCATAAATCCATCTTGGCCTTTGATGGGCTTGTAAACTGAGTTGTAGATGTTATCCTTGATTCCGAAGTTTTCTTTGAGTGTGTCTTCTCCGGAGAGAGTCGCTGAGGTGAGTAAAAGTTCCAGATCTGGGTAGCCAGCAGGATCCCTAGGGTTCTTCAGGTCAATGAAAGCTAACGCCTCGGTTCCTCCGGGAATAGCAATGACTCCTTCACGATGTTTCATAAATCTATAAATCATATCAGGGTCGTCCATGATTCTTTCACTGATAATGGAAGAATTTGATTTGATCAGGAAAGTCATTCCACCCAGTGCAACATGATCCATGAGGTTATACCCCACAGGGAGGTTTACTAGACATTTCACCCCCATCTCTTCCAAGTGGTCTTTGGGACCTATTCCACTCAGCATCAGAAGCTGAGGGGAGTTTATTGCTCCTGCGGAGAGAATAACTTCTTTCCGAGCTAAAATTCGGTGCTTCTTTCCTCGCATGATAATCTCAACGCCCTCAGCGGTGTTGGTGTCTTTGTTAATCAGTATCTGAAAAAAAAATTGAAAACAAATATTTACTTTGACAAGACAAGTTTGTATATATAATTAGCACATTTAAAAATTGATTAGGTGGATTCCTTACATCCAAAATTAAAGCACACTTTTAGCAAATAATTTGAGGTAATTAAAAAATCACATTTCAGTTCAGTATTACCATTGACTTTTGTATACTGAAGCTCTAGTACCTTTTTAATTTCCTGTGTTAAATATGTCCTTTGTTGGATTGTAACAATATCATGTCACAAATTGATACTGGTTTTTGATATTGATATTGATTTCACAAATTATTTAAATCTATATATTTAAGTCCGTAAGCGAATCAGTCCCCATGAAATATCTTGATCTAGGTAAAAGGTAGCACGGCTGTTGAAGATTAATTTTAAAGCTCAAGGTCCAAAGATAGTGGGAAAAATATCAGAAGTGTCAAAAATAACCCCTGCTCTGCCCCACAGGCCGTCAAAGATTCAGTAATGTTCTAATGGAATTACTGCTACAGTGTTTCTATAAGCTGTTTTTTAAATATACCAGCTGATGTAAACATTGCGTATTTATTTGTTCTGTTTCAGGATAGAATGGCAATGCAGTGTGGATAGTGTTAGGGTGAACCGCGATTACAAAGGAGAGTATTTAGGAATGGTGCACAGCATAGAAAATGGTTAAGGGCAAATCACAATGGAGGTGAAGGGCAGCAATTGCAGCTATGGGCCCCTATAGTAATAGTTTATTCTGGTTGAAACAAAACACTCTTTTACTATGAGTGTTTCAAATTTAAAATGCTATAAATCTAGTACACAGATGAGGACTTACTTTTGTAACCATTGTAGATTTAAGGACATGAAGGTTCTTTCGGTTCCTGATGGGATGAAGGTAGGCTCTTGATGTACTCATTCTTGTTCCATTTTTCATTGTTACCTGTAGAAGAAAGTATATTGAGTGTGCTGTCAATTTTTTTTTACTCTCTCTTAGTTATTGATGATTACATCATTTATGTAATATAAAACAATGTTAGGAAATGTTCAAATACTTTTTAATGGTTCAAAACTGGGTTCCTTGTGTTTAGCCAGTGGTATTTGTATAGAATTCAGTCGATTCAAATGCTTTAATATCAAACCTCTCCTTGTAGGGCCGTCCGAATGCCCCAGGCGACGTGGCAGAGGGGGCGCCGCGAAGCGGCTACTATTGTATTAACGTAGTATTAAAATATGCGAATGCAATTATTACTGGGGGGGGGGGCGCCAAGACTACGTTCGCTACGGGCGCCACCAACCCTGGGGACAGCCCTATCTCCTTGATTGGGAAGAAGGTCTCTTATGGGTGGGGTCCGCACGGATCAATTTGACCTAGGTTCGCAAGCACCCTTTTTCTGCCACTAGAGGCTGCAATAAAACAATTGACCAATCAAAGTTTATCTTACCTGGTGGTAGGAGAACCCTTGCTGGTATTGACCATTGTAGTCGACTTGGTCGAACCCGAGCTCCTGGCCTGCTTCTACGAACGCTCGAGCTACGGCTGTCCGTGTAGGAATGTCAGTCACTGTCAAGTAGCCACCACGAGAATGATACCTCATGTCCATCTCCTCATTGACCTGTGTACAATCACTAGTTACACTTTTCACTTTCGGATACGTAAACAGCCCATTACATGGATCAGCTGAGCCATTATTCTAAAAGAACAAAGTAGACTGAGCCACTCACATTGCTGATGACGACATTCTATTTTCTCTCTTGGTTGTTGTTACCGTAACAGTTGATGTGACGCAACATGCTTCAGTTTACAATTAGTTGTTGTTTCAAATTAGTTTGGTTAGAAAGTAGGCACACTCTTATCAGTGGATCTATTGAACTATGCTCTTTAAGACAATAAGAGTTCAACAATTATTCAGATTATCCAGAAGTTCATAGGTTTTCATGTGGAGAGAACATTTTCAAAGTTTGCAACTCGTCAAATACACAATAGCAACATAAAAATGGAACATATGTACAAAAATGTAGATAGAGCTATCTTGATAATACTATGGTTTATTAGTCCACGTTGTTAGCAGACTCTGAGTCAATGAGTAGAATTTATTTCTTTTACAATAATACATAAAAACCTTATATAGTTTAACCCAAAATCACATCAGTCTACCTGAAGATCCTCCAGTTTCAAGAAGTACGGCATGACATCCCGGTAGCCCCAGCCTGGATTGCCAAGGTCTCTCCAGTGATCGTAGTCTCTGGGATGTCCTCGGTTGTATATCATGTAGTTCAACACAGACGATCCACCCATCACTTTGCCCCGGGGAATGTTGCATTGGTTCCTGTGAAGACCTGTGAATTACACACTCAATAGATTGTCAGGTTGAAACATGTATGAGTCAGTTGATCTTCTAAGTGTGATCATTGAATAACAGCTAGATAAAATTTTTTTTTAGTTTTTGTTTCGGTGCCACTACTTAAAATTTGTCAGTACTATTTTGTGCAAAATGAGTGTAGAATAGGGTTAAATTATTTGAGTAGCTTTGTCCCTGACTATAGTATGTATAATGGAAGCTGCCGTCTGATACTCTGTCTACCTGGGACTGTCCTACGCCTTTAACCATTGGTCAGTCTCCAGGTAGACGGAGGGCAAGAACACAGGTTTCATAATACAGACTATATATTCAGCTGTTTGTTAAGCCAGAGGTTGATTTTGTAAAAGCCTAATAATTAATGACAGCTGTTCCCAGTTTGATTTTTTTCAAACTAAAGCTACTGAAATTTATAGGACAAACCAACAGACTTTTGGTCGTAAGCTTAAGGTGAGCACTTCGTTGTTCACACATCTTTGTTCTAGAAGCAAACTTTTATCAAATTGTGGAGTGCAATATCCCGTCCCTTACAGCCCCAACATTATTAATTAGAGGCGGTTCCAAGGGGGTTTACAGGGGCTAAAACCTTCCCCATTGGACCCTGGAAAAATAAATGTATACATATATTTTGTCATAAAAATGTAACAGAGGTTTTTCAATGCAGTTCAAGGCGTTAAACATGGCATTAAAAAGTTACCCAACGGGTTAAAAACACGAATTTTTACCCCGGACCCCCTCCTTTCTTGGAGGTTCACTCTCCACCAAACCATCTCCCTCCCGTTAGACACTCCTTGACAAGATTGTAAAACCACCACTGATCCTTAATAGTCCTTGTGTTTGTTGCTCTTACTAGTGAGAGGGGATCACTACCCCTTCAGCAGTAAGGGATGTTTACAGTGAAATAAAATCTAAATTTGGAGGTGTTTTCAAGAATAACTTAACTGATCCTCACCTAAACAGTAGTTTTCTGAAGGTACGCTCTTGTATTTCCAGTTGGCATCTGTAAACTGAAACATGTTCGCAAGGATGGGAATGTCCATGAGAAAGCTTTCCTCTCTACCAGCCTCTATGAGGAGGACCTTCCAGTCCGCTACCTGAGATTACAAATGAAGACGATGAGTAAACAAAATACCCCCCTGTGCAGCAAACCTGCAAACTAAGCTAAATTCAATTTGTTTAATTGGATTCATACTAAAAATATTTCCATAAACATGACATATTTATTTCACATTTGAATAATATTAATTAGAACTCAGGCAAAAACAAAGATAAATCTAATATTATTCAAGTTCTAAAGACTGGGATGACAAAATAAACCACCTCAGTGAGCCTGTTGGCTATGACACAGCCCGCGCTGCCAGCTCCAACGATGATAAAGTCATAACTGCTGAGCGGACGAGGGACCGAGCGAGGCTCATTGCTGCTGTGTTGGTTAACATCTCCCACGAAGCTCATCAGCGCAGGAAACAACGGAGGATAGTCATCAGCAGCTGCACTCAGCAACAGTGCGGTGAACAAAAGTATCTGCATGCTCGAGCCTGTTGAAACATGCACGAACAAGTGTGGTCAGGTTATGTTCAATTATCTCATGTGGATCATGATGTCTCAGCAAAGTTGGGTTGTATTGAAATTATAAAAAAAAAGATTGGATTGATAGGGATAGAGAAAATATAACGATTTTCTCACTTTTGAGGTAAAAATGTTTCACTCGGATCTGAACACCTACTAAACATTTTGACATAAAAACATAGAATAAAAGCCTGTAAAGTGGAAAGCTGTCACAATCAGACGTACTGCTTTATCCCATCTCCTATTTGTTTAAAAAAATTTTTATTATATTAATGAAGTTATCTTTTTTCGCTCAATCATGCAATATCATAAATCATTATAATGCATAATTATTTATTTAAAATACTAATCACTACAAGAAGTATATGTGTGTTTACGTCTGGTAAAGCTAGAGCTAGAGTTATGTGTTTAAGTAGACTAAATGATCATAATTTATTTGAAAAAAAAATTACAGTGCATGTATATTTACTCTTTGGTAGTACAGTAATACTAAATGACAAGCGATATTCTACAAAACATTCAAACAATGCTAAAACACTTGCACAGTAAAGTGTTATACAATTTATTTAATTTTGCTAACAAAAACTTGTTAGCACAAAACAACCAAATAAACCAGTTTACATCTCCAACGGTTTATTCTAAACCAGTTAAGATTACTTGTTAATATTTTAGTTAAATCCCAGGTATATTACCTTAAAAACTTTTTTTTTAATTCTTCCTTAAAATTTTCCCTGCAATTATCAATGTATTTTTTTAACTTTGTATACTTTAGGAAAAATTAACCCAGTTATTGTCTTTCTATTTCAGGTGGATATTTCAATTGAATGGAGATACCAATATTTCCTTGACCCTAACCTTGGTTGTTGACTGGTCATTCCTTCTACGCTTGACACTAAATGTGATATCATGCAAATTTCAGCCTGGAACGTGACCCCAACTGGCAATGTCTGTGGGATGTTGTTCCTAAGCCTTACACTATTGTAGTAAGCTTGTGAAATTCAAATTTTTGAAAACATTAAGATGTTATCTTTGTATTTGCCATTCAGTAAAAATCTTTAAGATTCGTTAGAAGTCTGCATTTCAAAAATTAAATCTGTTCTTCCAAAAAGATTTTGTAAGAACAGCATGTTCGGGAATAGTGAAGTAGAAATATCTGGATCAGGTAATAGTCCTGGTACCGGTACCATTGTTCAATGATCCGTAAACTATTGATTTCACAGAGGTTTCAAAATAAGAAAATGATTAATAATGCAAGATTATACTTCAAGGAGAACATTATAGTTCACCATTATGTGTTAGGTTACATGAAGGACCTCCTGTATAAAAAACCGTCCAGCTATTAATCATAGATCTATAGTCTTAGAGACATAGTTATAGAGGAGATAGTTACCTTTGGAAGTGCATAGTAAGAATAAATACACTCTATTGTCTTCAGATGATTTATAAATGGATAAAATACCTATTGAACCTACTGCAGCCTTCATATAGCTGGTTCATGTATTTTGTGTTATTGGACTTTGTAGATTTTTAGGAATTTTGTTATCATTTACAGAGGTCATATAGTTTCTTAGGTTGATTAGTGGGTTTGTTTTATCTTTAACCAAATGGGCATTCACAAATTTTAAAAAACTACCTTAAATAAGAGCTAAAGAAACATTGTCATTATAATGCATCAACAAACACGATTTCGCCAATATGAAACATGCACAAAAAATAAAATTTTACTATACAAGAGGACCAGTTTGCAAACTACGCATTTGAAGAAAGTTTAAAACTTGTTTCCGAGGCAAACATAAAAATGCAATACCCTTACCTTTTAAAGATTATGTTTGTTTAAGACAATTATTACCAAAAACTAATAATTTACAATACTTAATTTAAATTAATAATATTGTAGATCTATACCATAAAGAGTAGTTTTCCGACCTCAATCAGGTTACAAATATAAAAAAGTAATTTGTTTAAAAAATTTAACTGAACGATTAGCTGTTCACATTCAACTTCACAATCTAAACCTTATAAAAAAAAGGTAAGTCAGCACTGAATCTTAGCAAACTCTAAAAATAAAATAAATCAAACACTATCCTATACCTTTTTAGTTTCCATTTGTCACTCTGCTAGATCATAAGCTTTAAAATGACATCTCAATTGTAAAAATCTGTTAAGCAGGATAGCTGAAAAATGGTATTAAGAATGTAGATGTGAAGACTACTAGACTATTTAAATTCAAAGACTTAATTTTGACAGCTTAGGAGAAAGTATTGTTTAACATAAACAGCTGATTCCTCAAAAACTAATCCTAGGATTTCAGAAACAGGTTAGAAAGCAGCAAGCACTATGAAGTTGTCATATCATTAACAACAAAAACAACAACAAATGTCATATTTCTGAAGTGGCTTTATCATATAGTTTACAAACATCAAACCAATCTAAATTTAGAGTATCGGTGGCCGAAATTCTTTTAGGTAAAATATTATACCAATTTTCAATTTTAGGACATAAAGACACTTACTCCTTATTTTTATTTTAAATAAAGGTTTAGATCAATAATTTGTACTTGCTATACAAGCTTTTGTAGAAGGCTACTCTGCCTTGTTTAATATGCCAAAACATTGTCTTTTAATTTTGTTTTAGTAAGCGAGTCATTCAAGGTTAATTAATTTCAAATAAATGGTGGAAAATTATTAACTGTGGCAAGAAACAAAAGTTGAATGTTTTGGTGTAAATCAAAGTATAAAAGCTACAATCGTGTGATTTTTATTTAAGAGACTTCTCTTGTATAGAGGCAATTCTCTGTACTAAGGAATGTGTTTTTTGTTTTCTTGACAGGCGAACCTATAAGGCAATAAGATCAATTTAAACCTTAAGAGCCACATGAAAGAAAATCTCTAGTACAAGTTAAGTGAGACGATTTCGGCCCAAGACCATTGTCCATTCCATCAGTGGGACATATATAACTTAACTCCATCACGGAAGTTTTGTAAATATTGTAAATATTTACATAATTATTCTTTTGACTGTTTATCCAATAAAAGTTGGTCTCAAGCAAAGGAGGAGGTAATGAGGTATATCTAAAAGGACTCTGAGCCACCAGGAGTTATCACAAAGCTAAAGAGACTTTGGTAACTGGCAGGATTTGAACCTAGGACTCCAGAGTCCCAGGTCTAACCACATTAAAATTAGCTGCCCCTTTTACAAATTTATAAGTAAAACCTGGCTACTTAAAACAGGTACAAGTTTCTAACATTGGTGGAACAAATATTTTTTAGAGAAACTATTTTGTAATTTTTTAGTTTAGATTTACAAATAATAGGTACAAGATTCCAAAAATTCAAAATGACGAATTTCCTACTATTCTTGATGTAAGTGGAAAATTTTATCATTCTACAAAAAGGCAAAGGGTGTTTAATTATACATTGACCATACTAGCAAGTTTATTTTTCAAGAGACTAAATAATATTTCATTACAATTTGTTCTGTTGCAACTTAACTTGTTAACTTGTTACAATTTGTGTTGTTGTAAGAGTGTAGGCCTACCAGTGGTATTTTTCTAGGCATGTAAATATATTATGAAACAGTAGATTATAAAATGTATAGATATTGTATCTAATTTGTATTATTCATTGAATTCTGTAATACTTTTTGGGTATGTAATTCATTGTAGCATGGGTGAGTTTAACATCAGTCAAACTCAGAAAATTAATAATACAGTAGCTTGTCAAGTTATGTATTTGATGATAACCACAAGATAAAAACTTATTTTAATTTTCTAAAAAAAGTTGATAAACCTTAAAACAATACACACAATATTAGAATTTTGTTTAATGAAAATCAACAATTAATTTAAAACTATAACAAAACACAATTTAATACCTCAAAACATAATAGTCCCATATCCAATGCAATTTTTATGTCAACCCTACTAAACAGAAAACAGCATTTTCATAATTTTCAAAGGGGCACTTATTTTTACATCATTAAATTCCTATTTCACAAAATTGCATGAGTTCAATTATGTTTAATTGATTAATGTACCTACACCTAACACTAAAATGTATTACAACTCTATCATGTAACAAAACATGAAGTTTATCTATATGTTAAATTACCATGATTGATTAACCTGAATAATGAAATACACACAGCACTCACCTCCGTGTGATGCGAAGGACGAAGTGGACAGCGTGCAACTGTCTGTATGGCTGTCTCCTCAAGGACTAAGGACATTACCGCCTAGTACCGTGGCCGTGCGTAGGTGAACGCCTGAACGAAGTGCGCTGGATAACCCGTCCATTAACCAGAAGGCCGCCAGTTCGATCCCAAAATGTCAGTAGCTTTTTGACGGTTCGAAACTGGACCTAGCTATCCTTGATTTATGGGGGTTTTAATTAATCCCTGGCTGAAAAAACAGCTGGTCAATAAAAAGTAACTCAAAGCATTTTCCCTCAAGTCTACAATCAGTCTGAATTCATTATTTAGCATCTCAAAATAAGTTGAGCACTTTAGATGCCTTTGCAAATTAATTGACAAGTTATGGATCCGGCTAGACAATTTTGAATGCACGGTTTTAGCGAATTTCCCTATAGGGAAGTAGCTATTACCGTAGGTGGCACGGTAAGACCTAGACTCGGGACCGATTTACTTTTTCATTTTGATGTCCCCAGAGGCCAAAAACACCATTCGTTCAAATTTTTATATATGTATATATATATATATAGAGATTTATATATATATATATATATATATATACGTCCGTGAACGCAATAACTTGAGTAATTTTTGTCCGATTTTGATGAAATTTGGTTTAAAGGTGTAAAGCGGGATAAACTTGAATGAGTTCGCGAACCAGCACGATCGGACCATGGGAACGGGGCTTTACGGGGGGTTTTATGGGGTAAAAATTGGTTTTTCTCACTTTTGACCCTCAAAACACAAAATTTACCAATTCATCTTTAGACCTTTTTAAAGAGCTTAAAAAAACAAATAATTTAGTATATAAAAGTATTTTTGTTCGATTATTAGTAACGGAGAAAATTTAAAAAATTGTAAATTAAAAATTCCCATGTTATTCTCATGGAGAATATTGTCAAATGTTGTAGTTTGCTTGTTTATGGATATATTTTGATCAAACTTAGCAAATTTATTTATTTTGTACTAAGCTATCAATATTTTACTCAAAAACACACTTTATTAGTTTCCTTGTAGCAGCAAACCTAGGTACTCGTTAAACCTTATGTTATTAAAATATATTTCACTGAAAATAAATTCAGACAAATGGAAATTCGCTTAGTCGGCAGGTTTGCTGCGGCGGGGGTATTTTGTTGAATGCACGGTTTTTTGTTGAATGCACGTTTTTTACAGTTTGATTCCCTTATTTTGTGTTAGTCGAAAAATATAAATTCCTTGTAAAATATGTTCTAAAGAGAAAATTAGTCGACATTCGGACACTCAAACATTACCAAAATGAAACACAGGCTTCAGATAATTGACTTTGAATATTTTAAGTAGACTTCTTATCCAGTTATGTGAGAAATGTTTTTACGTATCTTACATATTAACCTACCGTATATTGGTGACGTTTGATTGAGCTGATTATTGAATTATTTTCTTTTCTATTAGGCAGATTTTACAATTTTTGTTTTAGTCTTTATGGCAGAAAATAGATTATAAATATTTCGTTTTCTTTTGTTAAACTACTATTAAAAACTTAGTTGAACTTGAACACAGGAGTATCTATAAACAAGGAGTAACCAAAAGTCGTCTGCATATACACTGTCTTCAGCTGATCATAATGATGATGAATATAAGGGAGCGCGTGTTTAAATCTATTCTACAGATTTTCAATAGGATGTGAAATCTACTTGCTCTCACTATTCAAAGTCATGGTCTGAATAAGGTTGACCTCGGCGGCTCAAACAAAAGTCCTACCAAAAGATATATTGTCACATGTCACAAGCTTAGTGTTCAAAACGTTACATTTCCCGTTCATTGTTATTTGAACTTTGATTAATTAGCTGAAGAGTCAGCTGGCGTTTGTAGCAATACTATGCAGGGTGTCCCCGAACACCGAATTTTAAATTTAAAAGTCGTCACTCCTCGCCTAAAGACAAACTTTAATTTATGAATGCAAAATGCTGACTGAATGTACTACTTAAATAGCAAAAGTTCGTAAATTACAGTAAGTTAGTGAAACAAAAATACTCAAGTGAAAGATAAGTAAAATCAAGACTCACGTTCTACACACAGTCCGTTATGTCAAGTCACTGAGTTGGATCCCCACACAGGACAACACAATGATTAATAGATGTTTTGTTAAGGATAAGGAAACCCCGACTGATCCGGTACTGAATGGAACGTGTTTTCAGATCTACTCGTCCTCTGAGAGAGACAGTGGAGATTTTAGGTAAAAATTTTACTTCGGTCTTCGGTATATGACCATAGACCACGTCATTTAGCCGGCAAATGTTGGCCGACGTTAGGAAAATTTAACAATAGGTTACGTAAACTGAAACTACAAATTGCAAAAGCAAACACATACTTGTAAATACAGTTAGATACCTCATTTTTCGTGTTGAGGTACTTTATAATCTCTAAAGTACTGTATAAGATTTACTGGAGATAACCAATTAAAGTAGGCATTTTATATTATGTTATGTATTAAAAATTAAACGTAAACAGAAATTTTCAAAGGTAAACAAAATTAAATGTATTTATTCTATAACATGTGTTTCTACTTGTATGAATGCGATAAGTTAAGATCATTGATTCCTTTAAATAAGCGGGAAATTTATTATTCAATTTCAATGTCAATGATTTGGCCAACGGGAATGTTATGGGTATGATACGTCCTTGAGACCTCCGTCTAAGGTTAACGATTGTAGAGATAAACTCGGCCGTTGTCTCCATTTAAGCCTGAAGCGTCTTAACACCTTGTTTGTTTGTTTTAATTTTGTATTGAAATACATTCTGGTTATTGATATGCTAAGGAAATTACAAGCTGAAAATATAGATTAAACACAGTCCTTTATCTATTTATGATTTTCATGATAAACCAATAATACATTAAAAATTGCCTTCATTCATAAGAAAAGATAAATAAATCGTACATTAGGGTGGCTGTTAACAATCTATCTTTATCCTAGACAAAAACCAGGGAGCTCTATAAGTTTTATAATGAAGAGAATAATTAGGGAAACGTTTCACCAATTCGGTGCTCTACCTCTACCCTTGAAACGCAAACAACAGGGCCCTTTCTTTAGGCCTACATGCAGCCAGACAGATGAAAATCTAGTTTTGGTAAAACGGCAAAAATACGTAAAAAGCTAATTACATTATTCTGATCAATATCATACAGACAAAACTATATTTTAGCGAATTCCCCATAGTGAATCAGCTATTACCATAGTACTCATGGTAAGACCTGGACCTGGAACAAATTTACTTATAAATTTACCTTAGAGGCCAAAAACAACATCCGTTCAAAGTCATATATATATATATATTGTATATGTGTGTGTGTCCGTTAGCACGATAACTCAAGCAAAAAATATCAGATTTTTATGAAATTTGGTAAGCGTGTAAACCTGCGTGTAACCTACATTTATTCGAACGAGTTCACGAACCAGTATGTTCGGACTATGGGACAGGGGGTTATGGGGGTTTTATGGGGTAAAAATTGGTTTTTCCCATTTTTTACCCAAAAAACATAACATTTTGGAATTTATTTCCAAACCATTTTGTAGAGCTTAAAAAAATGATTTAGTATATTGAAGCTTTATTATGCGCTTAATGGTTCAAGAGAAAATTACAAAAAAATGTTAAGTTCCAAAAATGGAGAATAAGTGAACTGTTGCTTGTTTATCAACATATTTTGATCAATTTTGCGAAATGTATCTATTTAATACTAAACTATTAACATTTCACACAAAAAACACTTTTAACCCTCCCTGTTACAGCAACCTAAGTACTCATTAAACTAATGCATTTAAGTAGGGAATAAATGTGATATTTTTAACGAGATATTTTAGAGGAAATCCAATCAGGCGAATGGAAATTCATTTAGTCTGCAGGTTTGCTTCGGCAGGGGGAATTTATACAGATGCAATAGTATATTTCATCACTAGGGCGTAAAGAGACTCTTTTTGACCCTAGACCAAGTTTCAAGACCGAGGCGAAGCCAAGGTGGGAAAATAAGCGAGGGTTGAAAAGACATTTTTTGCCCGAGTGATGAACTATATTTTTCATCGTATTGCATCATTAAATATAAAAAAGTTAGAAAACAAAAATAATTTCCAAGTAAAGACCTCTTAAAACGACTTCCAACTTCGTTTCAATCCTGGTAACACAAATAAGCAGCTGTTTAATAAGCGGCTCGATTATTCCGTCAATTGCGATAGTGTTAGTGAACATAAAACTGTCCATATGTCGGGCTATTGAAAAAAAATTGAGCTAACAATAAGTTACAACTGATTAAATAAATCAAGTTCATAACAATAAGTTTACATCAGCTGATTTTTACTCCCTAGGGAGTAAGCAATGCATGTATAAAATACCCCCGCCACAGCAAACCTGCCGACTAAGCGAATTTCCATTTGTCTGAATTGATTTTCAGTTAAATATATTTTATAACATTAGGTTTAACGAGTACCTAGGTTTGCTGCTACAAGGAAACTAATAAAGTGTGTTTTTGAGTAAAATATTGATAGCTTAGTACAAAATAAATAAATTTGCCAAGTTTGATCAAAATATATCCATAAACAAGCAAACTACAACATTTGACAATGTTCCCCATAAGAATAACATGGGAATTTTAAATTTACAATTTACAATTTTTTTAATTTTCTCCGTTACTAATAATCGAACAAAAATACTTTTATATACTAAATTATTTGTTTTTTTAAGCTCTTTAAAAAGGTCTAAAGAGAAATCGGGAAATTTTGTGTTTTGAGGGTCAAAAGTGAGAAAAACCAATTTTTACCCCATAAAACCCCCCGTAACGCCCCGTTCCCATGGTCCGATTGTGCTGGTTCGCGAACTCATTCAAGTTTATCCCGCTTTACACCTTTAAACCAAATTTCATCAAAATCGGACAAAAATGACTCAAGTTATCGCGTTCACGGACGTATATATATATAAATCTATATATATATATATATATATATATATACATATATAAAAATTTGAACGAATAGTGTTTTTGGCCTCTGGGGACATCAAAATGAAAAAGTAAATCGGTCCCGGGTCTAGGTCTTACCGTGCCACCTACGGTAATAGCTACTTCCCTATAGGGAAATTCGCTAAAACAGCTGTTTTTGTTGCAGTATGACAAAAATATAAGTGAACTGAGTTATTTTTATTTGCTGATTATCGTATTTACCTTAACCAGCTGTGGAAGTTCAAGCAATACAAACATAATATTCAGCAGAGATAATAAATTTCCTGACAAAAAGATGCATGTTACAACTTGCTGTAGAGTTACACTTGTTATTTAACAATATCATTACTGAAGACATTCCTTATATAATATTTCAAGCTGGAAGCAATATTGAATTTCTTTGACCTTTCTTATCCCCAAAGGCAAGGTAAGCTACAGTCTGCTCTTATTGTTGCCATCTGTATTTTAAGACAAGGAAAATTTGAAGCCAAAATTAGACGATAGATTTATTAGGTATTGCTTAAGTATGGGGATTAACATTGGTTGTAAAAGTTAATTTGATAACTATCACTAAAAATCCAGGATTTTGAAGGTTATTGAATTATTTTGACTTTCTCAGTTTATGTAATAGTAGTTTAAAAAATACAGTAACTAACCATAATGTTTAAATATTTTAATATACACTGAATGAAGGTTATTAAAGTTACTCAATAGAGATATTTTTATATTGTTTATATACATCGTACCTTTTTTAATTATGTTATGCAATTCATTCAATTTGTGCAGTTCGCTCAATCAGAATGTTTATTTGTTATCTATTTTTTCAACAGACATAATCTAGGAAATACAAAGTATGGCGGCCAAAAACAATAATATAATCAGCTGATTCTTAAAAATGTATTTACATACATTATTAATTTCAACCAGGTGGATGAAAATGGTAAGGGCTATTCAAATACAATTACATTATTTAACAATCACAAGGAGAAAACAAGTAATTATGTCACAGCTAGAGCTGAGTTGATTGTTGAACTAACAATTATGTTTGAATCAGCTGATTAGAAAAACAAAGCTAACCTTATTCTACAGTTATCCTTCACTTTTAACAATGCACAATAAAAAAAGATAATCAATTACAAACTATTCAAAACTGTAAGAACAATATAGAACGGAATATAAGTTAAAAGTTGCACAAAGTTTAGTGTAAAAAGGTGTGTAGTACAATTTGTGTTTTGTCACTCACTTGGAACTGAAAGTAAAAACCTTGAAAATCAGTAACAAAGATATAAATCAAGGTTATTAGACATCTCATTGAAATAATTAGTCACACTTCTCAAAAAGGAAGGCTGTTCTTTGAGTCATCATTAGTGCTTGAGTCATAGAATAAAAAAAGAGTACCCCCACCATAGCAATCCGGCAGACTGAGAAAATTTACATTTGACTGGTTAGGTTTCACAAAGTAGTTTATCGTCACAATAGATACATTTCATAAAGCCAGCACAGCTGGAGAAACAGGTGGTAGTCAACATTTTCCCACTTAATTGGGAGCAAATGCTCCATTTTAGAGTGCACCTTTTGTGAAGTGAAAATACATGCATGAAGATGTCATTTGCTATGTCTATTTGAGTAGAAAATAAAAAAGTATTGAAAAGTGCCAGAAATAATTTTTTTATTTTTTTTAGCGAATTTCCCTATAGGGAAGTAGCTATTACCGTAGGTCTCATGGTAAGACCTAAGCCCGGGACCGATTTACTTTTTCATTTTGATGTCCCCAGAGGCCAAAAACACCATTCATTCAAATTTTTATATATCTATATATAGATATATATATGTGTCCATCCGCACGATAACTTGAGTAATTTTTGTCCGATTTTGATAAAATTTGGTTTGAAGGTGTAAGGCGGGATAAACTTGAATGAGTTCGCAAACCAGCATGATCAGACTATGGGAACGGGGGGTTTTACGGGGTAAAAATAGGTTTCTCCCATTTTTGACCCTAAAAACACAAAATTTCACAATTTATTTTTAAACCATTTTGTAGAGCTTAAAAAAACAAATAATTTAGTATATTGAAGTGTTATTATGCGCCTAACTGTTACGGAGAAAATTCAAAAAAATTTTAATTTTAAAATTCCCATGTTATTCTTATGGAGAATAAGTCAACTGTTGTAGTTTGCTTGTTTATGAACATATTTTGATCAAATTTGGAAAATACATTAATTTCTTACTAAACCACAGTACCTTTTAATATTTTACATAAAAAAAACTTTTTTACCCTCCCTGTTGCAGTAAACCTAAGTACTCATTAAACTAATTCTGTTTGAATAGGGAATAAATGTGATATTTTTAAGGAGACATTTTAGTTTAAATCCAATCAGGCAGAAGGAAATTCGCTAAGTCTGCAGGTTTGCTGCGGCGGGGGTATTTATTATAAAACATTGCCAGCTGATCTCTAAGGATGGAAAATGTTAATGGGTTAAAATTATAAAACAGTCGAAGTGAAAAATAACTTTTAGCTTTACCAAAGATTACATATGCTAACGCAAAATATTTTGCGTTAGCATATGTAATCTTTGGCTTTACTAATGACCAAGACCAGCTGATTTTAAACCAAAAACATTAATCAAAAGCCCAATCTTTAAGGACAGCTTTATTATAAAGCCACCAATAAGTTTATTTATTTTTCTGGATGAAACCAGCATCATTCCATTTTTTTCAGAGTTTTGTTTGGATATCATAGTAGAGATGAAAAATTGAATAGATAATAAATTTCCTGTATTTTAACAACTTCACTCAATCTCAAAACAACAACCCTGAAATACTAGTTTGTAAAATTAACTGCACCTACATTTGTTTAACATTCGTAATTCTTTCATATTTTTTTATTCCCAATACCATCACATCACATGTTTAACTTGACAAATTAAAGTTTATTTGCTTCTAAGTGCAGGTGTTCTGAAGAGGCTGTTTTTATTGAGTTGTGCCTGCGACTATTGTCCCTGAATATTGATCAGTTTGGCAACATAGGAGGGAAAGTGACACCCAATGTCACAGCTGACTTGACTTCTGATTGTTGATTGTTATGTCAATCAGCTGATAAATGAAGTCATCATCAGCCTTGTTTATTACTTGATTTCTCCTGCATTTTGTTTTGGTAGGAATATTTTCCAGGAAGTTGTGCAGTAGTTACAAATCTATAAAGATGTAAACAATATTTGGGGTTTTAGTTGTAACGGGCACTTACTTGGATGGAAAAATATACTTGTGCAAGAAACACAAAACTTTATTAACACAAATTGAAATTATTCTTGAGTGTGAAAGATAGCGCGAAAATATACAAAATATATTTAGTCCTTACCATGTGCACTGTAAGGGATGAAGCACTACAGCATTTGGGAGATTACTCTATCCTTGGTAAAATAATAAGGAAAACACTGACTTCTAAGTTAACTACAGTGTTAAGAACCATTTAGTAGAACAATACACAAGAACAAAGGGAACTTTGGACGGTAAAAATATGGTAGCGGTTAGTATCACTTTTAAGAGTTGTGTTAAAACAGAACTATTTCAAGTTAAACAACAAATATTATCTACAAGAACAAGGATTAGCTACGAGTTTAATGTTATCCCTAATTTTATCGGAAATCTTTCTTGAAAATATAGAACACCAGCGCATTTTGGACATACAGATTTTTTACTAGCATTGATATGTTGCCGCCGTGCTTTCCTTATTCAAAGGCAACAATAACAAATTGACTCGTTTGGAAAGTATTCGAATAACTTACATATTCCAGGCTTAAATTCACAATAGAACACGTGAACAACTCTCAACTTTCTTGACCTGACAATAACTAAGTCACATAAAACCCACCTATTTAACATCCATAGAAAACCTACTAGTATAGGTAAAACCATTCATCGTAATTCTAACCCCCCCCCCCTCACAAGGTAGAAGCCTGCAACTCAATGCTACATAGATTAGTTAATGTTAAATATACCTCTGAATTATAGTAGTGAAATAAACCAGTAAATATGTTGCTCGGAATACAGCACTGACATGATTGATAAACTGCATAGGAGATTCAAGAGGAATGCTAACAATAAAATTATAAATGTCTGGTGTACATGAGCTCAAGTGGGGAGAATGTGACTCCTATTATCTAGGACACACTGGTAGTTGTTTTAAAACCAGAAACACAGAGCACATTTAAGCACTATAAAGAAACACAACCCTTTCTCAAATTATGCAGAACACATTTAACAGTATTGCTACGATTATTGATAATTGAGATGGGTACACAACTGAGCACATTTGAAATAAACATGAAGGAGAAACTTGTGTAGTATGGATAGAGATGCCTTGTTACTGACTAAAATCAGCTGTATTTTTACAACAATCTTAAAAACAAGAAGAATCTATCTATATATTAATAGGCAAGCATGATTCTTTAAAACCCTTTTTCTCAGCTTGTGTGTATCGCAGGGAAAATCTACACATACTGTTGGAAAGATATTTTCCTGTAGATGTGCAGAATCCCTTTATAAATTTAAATAGGCTCAAAAATAAGCACAAAAAATGAATTTAAAATTTTGAAAAAATTTACATTGATCTTATGGGTTGCCATGCTGGTGACGAAATAACAACAAAATATAAACAGAAAATCAAAACAAAAATGGAAGAAACTCCAATCACATGTTTTATTTACAGTGTGGGGTGAAAATAGAGAACTCTGTACATTACATATTTTTGGTCGAGTTTCGACCACTGGACGACCTCTAGATAAAATAAAAGCACAATGATCAATAATACTAGCTGATAAAAATCAGCTGTTGTAAGCTTTAGTTGTAATAAATCACATGTATCGAAAGTATGTATCGATTGCATTAATCAATTCTAGCTTATTGTTGCATTATTTTCAATAGCTTGTCATATCGATGGTATAACGTACACTAAAACTAAAACAATCGTAATAGACAAAATTATTGAATCAGCTGCATGTTTGTATTAGGCCTAGCAAAATTGAAAACAAGTTGAAAGTCATTTTGAGAGCTTACATGAACAGTATTTTTATTTTAAATGATGCAATGGGACAAAAAATATAGTTCATCACTAGGGCGTCAAGTGATTCAGGTAATTTTAATTTAAGAGTTGGTGTAGTATGTGTGCTTGTATACCAAAAAGTAACATTGATTTAATTTTTTAAATTTGTATTACACCGGTTTTACAGTGTTTTCGACACTTTTGAGACAGGGGGTTCTATCCATAATGTAGTGGTGTTGACACCACGGGGGCGTGTAGTTGTAAACTAGCATCAGCTGACTAATAGTTTGTTTATGTTTACGTTTTTGGCTATTTTTGGTTGTTATGGTGATGAATAATTGGAGAGTGGGATTATGTTTAAAAGTTGAGATAGAAGGTTCCTTTTTTTGTTGTTGTGAAAATATAAGTAAGTTAAAGAAAGCCCTGAAAGGTGTTATTTACTCATTTATTTTCCCACACATAACTTGATGAGAAGGTGTGGTTAATGAGTTGTCAAATGAAACTTTAATGAAAGTAATCTTCATTCGTAAAAATTCCCTTAATCTGGTCAGAAGTTTAAATAAAACTCTTAATAACAAAAAATACATTTATTGTACAACATTGTATTTATCACATAAAAACCTTTCAGGTTAAAATGAAACAAGGCTGTTAACTTAAATACTAAGCCATTTATTGCTTATGTACACAAATCACAAGAAATCACTCAAGTCTTAATCTTCAGTCCTCGATGTATAATTGGGAAGGTCCACATACTGTAAACAAAATGTTCATTATTGTGTTGCAGCAAAATCCAGCTTTGAAACAACATACAAAACATATCACTAGTTTGGTGCTTGATGAACGGAGGATATATTTCTTCCTGGAAGGGGAACCAGTTTTACTTTCAGCCTTTTCAAGGCATTGGAACAGCAATAAAAAAAAACATTTTGAACGTATTTTGGAGTAAAAAATAATTATAACTTGCACTGACTCGTTGCATTGCCGATGGTCTCTCAAGAATTAAAACTAGTGGTCAACACAGAATTAAAAAATTGCGAAGGATTGTTTGCAGGTTCGAATAATGGAGGCTAAAAAACTTGTTATATACACAGGAACAAACTCGCAGGTATCGTATTATATACTACAATTTGCACACCTCTAATCGATAACAAGTAATAGGCCTAATTCTAACTGAACTCTTATCCCAAACCTCCCCTTTTTTTGGTCCTAGCGATTAAAAGTCTTTTTAAATAGGCATAGAAGGTTACCTAACAAATTAACTTACCTTTTTAGTACTTGTTGATACCAAACAGCCGAACTTTGTGGAACTGAGGTAGTTTGGGCAGAACTACGGCCACGAGGGAGACAAAGTTGATGACAAAGTAGTGAGACGCATTCCTAGTGTAGAAACATGTCAGCAAAAATCTGCAAAACATAAACGTATATTGTAATGTTTTACAATTTGGTGTTAGTGTTTTTGTAATCTATACAATAAAACTATTTTTTAATGAGCCTACTAAACTGAACCCTTAGTAAAAATCAAAAAAACTTGGAAAATTAACGAAGCAACGGGAATTGCCTGCCACACTAGCATTTGGCCCAGCTTAGCTTGAGTCATTATCGCGGCAACCACTGTGAAGATTTAAGTCTGAAAATAACGGTATTTACTCAGGGGAGGTATAGAAGAGGCTACGATGACAGCTGTGGGCTTCTTATTAGCTGAGGGAACGCCATTACCGTAACAAAACGATCGGTAGCCATCGGCCTCGGTGGTCTATTGGTTAGCGTGCCGGGCCGATATACTGTAGGTCCCGGGATCAAATCCCGCTCGTAGCATTAACTTTTTGTCCAAGATTTTTTTATTATCAGCAAGTTTGGTTGGTTTGGTTCGGTTATTACAGTTTAATTTTATTATTAAGTCATTATACAATTTTAATTGAGCAAATTCTAGTTTTATTTAATAAACAGAATTATTTTTCTGATTACTAAACTTTTGTTATATTATTTCTTTATCAGCAAGTTTGGTTAGTTCGGTTAGGTTATGATAGTTTAATTTTATAATTAAAAAATAATAAAATTGAATTTGAGACATTTATTAACTTATTTATTATTTTATTAACAGAACTATTTTTGCGATTAGTAAACCTTCATTGCCAAAGTTCTCTCTACTACAGCGCTGTTCACGGAGGAATTTTGAACTAAATGCCTCATTCGTACCTCCCCTAAGTCAGACCCGAAAATCACCATCGATTATCTTAAGAAATAGATTTTACATGTACAGTTGTAGATTTTAAGAAGACAGGAAAAATATAAAGAATAAACAAATGATGTAGGTAGATATTTTTGAACCGTAGAAGCCATTGAATTTCAACCATTCCATACTACTGTAACTGAAAAAAAAATCTTTATATCCAATACTGCCTTCTTATATTTATTTCAGTTAGTTGGGGTTGTACTGTAGTTATTTTGACACCAGTCATGATTCGTCCGGATTCCTTAAGAATAACTTAATCTTACCTAAACTAAATTTAAGCTTGTTAGGCCCTATCTGAATTTAAACTGTGGTTGATAGCGACTCTCACTCAGCCTAACTAAATAGCTTAAAGCTTTGGTACATAAGCTACCGTACTGAATATACAGAAAGTATGCAGCCATTTCCCGCTTTTTTGTGCACAGGTATGCCTACCGGTACCTTTTTACTGATAACCAAATGTTCTTATTTAAGGTACGACAAGGGGCAAAAATTATAAGTTCTTTAAGATAATTACAAATAAGAACTACCCTATACACTAAATCAATTAGAACTACAAAATCTCTCAATAAACAGGCCTAAGTCATTGATGTATATATAATTTGTGTACGGTATGCATTCAGTTTTCAAAATTCACTCTTTCTGGCTGTTTTGCTACGGTTTTACCAATTCATTGTAAATCCTGTTAGGCCTAAAAACACTATGTGTACAAGTTATATTCGTATTGCATCGAAACAACACGGTATAGCCTATTTCAGGCAAAGAGATGACTGAACTATGGAGTGTTAGATTTGCGAAATGACATCTTTGTTAGGTACTTGTAATTAGACCAATCGGTTCTTCAGCCAAAGTAATTAAAAAGCCCAACGATCAAAAACAGCTGTATCCACTTTCGAATCATAAAAGACGGTTTTACTTTAAAATTCTCAGGATCAAACTGATAACAATCTGACTACTAGAGAACCATAACTATTTAGCTACCCAATACTGATAGTATTTAACTTAACATAGCCTATCGAAGAACCAAAACCAATTGCACAAAGACTCACACAGCTATGGGGGCGACAGTCAGGAACTTCCTTGTGGTGGTGAACTGTTCTCCGTAGTCAATCTGCTCCCAATGAGTCAACACCCTGCAATCGCCTTGGTCTTGAGGTATCCACGGAGCTCCCTTTAGTGTATGTAAGAAGATCAGCTGTAGCTGTGAAGAGTCAAATAGTCAAGAAAAGGCAAGATCTAAACATTTGTTTGATTTACCTAGCAATAAGTTTAGGCTGCACTTTTTTCTCTGAAAGATTTTCACTTTCATTGTTTCATTTCATTAACAAAACATAGCCTAGGCTTTAACTTACTTACCGGTATGTAAAAAAGTTGAAATTGGAAATAACTTAACAACTTAAGGTGTGCCTTTTTCACAGGTTAACTGTTTATACAATGTTTGTGAATCTTGACAACAAACTGGACTGCTGCAGACTTTAAATTTTAGCTTGAATGGTGTTAAATCTTAAGCAACTAGGCCCCTAACTTACTTATGTCTTTCCTATGCTGATTTGCTCATGTGGTCTAACATATTTTCTGGATAATAAATTAATGAGTTCTGAGCAAAAGCTAAAAACTACTTACAACTGTATGTATCTGATGTGTGAGTGTCCAGGCGATCGGAATGCTGAAGATAGGAACGGACAGGAGGACAAGGTGAAGAGTGAGCAGACCGAGTGTGTATGCAATCCAGAAGCCACGACTTTGTAACCAGGTTGTGTTGGGGTTAGGTTCCCCGTGGCCACCCACTAACATGGCTCTTCGACTGAACAAGGAAAATTCATAAGAATTTATTGGTTGGCATGTTCAGTTTCTTTGAAAGAGAAACACAAATGAAAAAGCATCAAAGGTCATAAGTTAAAAACTAAGTAGGTAACAAGTCTGATGTGAAGAACTCTTAACCAGGGTACACTTCCATATCTGTTGGCACAAACGAAACGACGGAATGAAAATATCTATCGATAAGTTATATCATTTGGTAAATCATTTAGATCATTTTATTTTGCCATTAAGTTAAATACACATTATACAATAGGCTGTTAGGTAAGGTTAGTTAGGGTTAGGTAGGTAAGGTTAACCTAACCTAACTAACCAAACGATATATCGAATCAAACAATCGAATAATCAATATTAAGTTACTCATTCGGTTGTTTGTGCCAACATATACTTATGGAAGTGTGCCCCTTAACCAGCCAACAATTTTTTTTCAGAACCATTTGAAACCAAACTAAGGCTGCACTTTACTTTAGGTCCTACACTCATTCGAATGAAAATATCGATCGATAGTATCATTCGATATATCGTTTGGTTAGTTAGGTAAGGTTAACCTAACCTTCGATATATCGAATGAAATCGAACAATCGATATTTTCATTCGAATGAGTGTAGGACCTAAAGTAAAGTGCAGCCCAAACTAAGTAAACCTTTACTTTTATTAGGCCTAGAAACTCGACAATGGCTAAGTTATGGGTGACATGGTTAAGTGTTCTACCGGTTTTTAAACATGTTCAAATAACTTAGGTAAAACAATAAGTAAAACCCTAGGCCTAGGCTAACATCTACAAGACTAAATAGGCTAGCCTAGTCTAAGTTAATTGTTTTACAAAATGAAAGACTCTCATATTTTTGTAACATTGATTCTCTAATGCATTTTACTTTTATATTGTAGCGGTACTCACTTTGTTATAAATAGGTCTTACACAAATTCCACTCCACTAGCCTAAGCAACAGTTAACAGTTGTCTTACGTGTTTAACCTAATTTCGCGGGAATATGTATGTTGTATGTAACTATTAACTAAAAAGAAAAAAGTAATCGACCAACAACAAAAATTCTAAGTGCAAAAAAGTGAAACGAAGTGAACGACAACAACGAAGAGGGAAGACGAAGACAGTGACAGATGTTTTTTAGTTGTTTATTCAACCAATTATAAACAACAACAAATTTACCTTCTTTTTCTTACATTTCTTTATCAATAAACAGTGTTGCCATGTCTTTACGTTAAGGTATTTATTCATCTCAAGGCTGGCTACAGACGTTGACTGTGATACAGTTAATAAATATATAAGTGATGAAATTAGTGGTGATTACAAAGTCACACAAATGAGGAACAGGTTCCCAGGCTATCGGACATTTAAGGTAGGGGTTCCTGCTCACTTGTGGGACAAAATATATTTGCCTGAATTCTGGCCTACTGGGGCATATATAAATGCCTTCAGGTTTGCTAAAAAAGCAACAAGCACTGCTCAGTGTCAGGAGAATTTTTTAGAAACTCCCCCCAACTCTGTAAATTTAACGTAGAGTCTGAAGTGACAGATAATTCTGACACACAACTCTCAACGCATAACAAAGCGATTGGGAACTTCTCTAACATTTGCTTACAGCAGTCGTCTAATAAAATACTATCTAGGTCAGCTAAAAAACTAAACATCCTCCTGTGGAATATTCAATCCATTACTAACAAACTAGATTACCTACGTTTGCTTGCGTATGACAGTAGTGTGGATGTGATTTGTTTGACTGAACACTGGGTCTCACAAAATGATATTAACAACTTAAGCCTAAGAGGCTACTTAGTTGCAACCTCTTTTGCTAGATCAATGTGTAAACATGGTGGATCTGCAATACTTGTAAAAGAGAACCTAGACTTTATAATTTACAATAAGTTAAATTTGAGTATATTAGTGGAAGAACTCACGTTTGAAGCCTCAGCGGTGTACATCGTTAAGCACAAAACAGTGATCGTAAACTTCTACAGACCACCCTCAGGTAATGTTTATTTATTTCTGGATAAACTGCATGATGTCTTCTCAACTATGCATGGTGTGAAACTTGACTTCTTTTGCACAGGTGATTTTAACATAGACTTTCTGTCTGACAGCATTGAAGTCCGGGAACTTAAAAACCTAATATCTAGTTTTGGTCTTCACACTGCAATTAATGAAATCACTAGGCCTAATGTCGCAGCTGGAAGTGTAAACAAAGGTACCTGCTTGGACAATATTGTGACCTCAGTACACCCAGATAGATGGGAAGCCTCAGTTATACACACTCCTGTCTCAGATCATAATGCGGCCTTTCTGTCAATGAACATCGAGTCATATTCTAAATCTAATCCAATTTCTTTACCGAGAAAAGTTACTAGGAAATTAAATCCTCAGAATTCCTTAAAATTCTTATCCAACCTTAGTCAGTTGAATTGGTTTGAATTATATGACCATAGCCTAGACTTAAATGCTAAATTCAAAGTGTTTTTTGACAAACTGTTGTGGGCCTTAAATGGTTCGATTCCCTTGAAAACTACTGTCGGTTTTAACAACAAACCTAACAAAAGGTGGTATCATCAAGGACTTGTAAATATGAAAAATGAGCTGGACCGGCTATATTTTTTGTTTTGTAATGCAGGGACTGCTGAAGTTAAAACTAAGTACAACTCATTAAAGTTGCAGTACCGCAAAGAAATCAAGAAAGCCAAACTTGACCATAACAACAGTTTACTGCTAAACTCTAGTAATATTTCTAAAACATCCTGGTCAATCATTAATGAAATAAGCAACTGTAATAGTAAGCCTTTGTCTATTCCTGACTGCCTAACTGCCGATGGACTGAACTCCTACTTTGTCGACTGTGTTGAAAACCTGAGAAGTAATGTTCCCGCCTCTTCAAATGGTCCTGAGCAATATCTTAAAAATTTGACCTCTTGCAACGCTCTTCCGACTATTGAGGACAACAATGCTTTTAGGATTGGACTATTTACTGTAGAAGAGGTGTATGCAGCCATCAACAGTCTTAACAATAGCTCTTGTTTAGATATTTACGGAATTAATGTCCCCATCTTGAAGTTAGCTTCTAGTTACATAAGTGAAGTTTTGACTTACCTATTTAATCTTTGTATAACACAAGGCTGCTACCCAAACAAGTTCAAGATTTCTAAGGTTATACCAGTCCATAAAAAAGGGCCTAAAAATGTCATTGCTAACTATAGGCCTATATCTATTATCCCTGCAGTGTCGAAGGTCTTGGAACATCTCGTACATCGTAGATTTTCTCAGTATCTTGAGGATAGTAACCTTTTAGCAAGTAGTCAGTTTGGCTTTAGGCCCAAACACAGCACTGTCCAAGCAACCCAGGCACTGATATCAAATTGCTTTCAAAGTTTAGAGGCCAAAAGTGGTATAGTGTTCAGATCGTACGACATGTCTAAGGCCTTTGACACAGTGGCTCATGATCTCCTTGTGAATAAGCTTTCTTGCTATAACCTTGATGATGTTTTGGTTAGGTTTTTTCAATCTTATCTTAGTGACAGATGGCAAAAAGTCTATCTAAATGGCACTTATTCTAGTCCTGTTCGAGTGCCCCACGGAGTGCCCCAAGGCTCTATATTGGGCCCTACCCTGTTTATACTGTATATAAATGACTTACCTTGTAATATTAATGACTTATCTGTAAAAAGCTTTCTTTTTGCTGATGACTTGGCCTTGTGTGTACGGGGTAACTCTTTGAATGATGTTACAGACACATTGGACACAAAATCTGCTGTTATTAACGACTGGTGTAATGCAAACAAGTTATGTCTTAATGCTGATAAGACTCAGGACCTGACTATTAGTCTAAGCAGTAATGGTAATGATGTAAACACTCTGAAGTTTTTGGGTTTTCATTTGCAGTCAAACTTGAAGTGGTTTTCACATGTAGATTTTGTAGCATCTAAAATTGTAAAAGGCATATTTATGATAAGAGCACTTAGGTCCACTGTTTCAGATGATGTCCTTATTTGTATATATTATGGCCACATTCATAGCTATTTGTCCTATGGTACCTCACTGTGGGCCAACAGTTTTTATGCTAACAGGCTGCTTTTTACTTTACAAAAGAAGGCGGTGAGGTTAATTTGTAGTGTGAATAGAAGAACACATTGTAAGCCCCTTTTCGTGAGTCTTAACATTCTCTCATTTCCATCCTTGTATGTTTTGGCAAGTTTGTTGTATGTAAAAGAAAACATTTCTCACTTTGAAAAGATATCTGATGTTCACAACTATTGTACTAGATCTAAAGATAATCTGTCTACACTAAGGCATAAGTATACAGCCACTCAAAATAGTTTTGAGTACCAAGGTGTTAAAATGTACAATTTCTTGCCTGCATCCATCAAAAACCTGTGTGTTTCAAAATTTAAACATGTTTTAAAAACTACTCTAACCCAGGCTTGCCTGTATAAACATGAAGAGTACTTTGGTTTAGAGTTTTAGTTTTAGTTGCCATCTTGATTGTTTTCTTGATTGTTTTCTTTTTCTTTTGACGATTGTCATGAACTTTGTACTCAGTTTTAACGACAATAAAGCATTTCATTTCATTTCATTTCATTTCATTTTAAGTGCAAAATGTTTCTATACTATAATATTTTCATATAAATAAATCACTGAGATTTGGGTGAGTCAGTGTTCGGTGGTTGTCATATATCATAGATTTTCTATGATTTTGCTTTATAATTTACATTTTACTTTTATAATACATTTATAATTTACATTTTTGATAGAGTGTATAGGTAGTCTACAAATCAACTTCAATTTTATAACTATGTTTTTGTTACCAGCCTCTTATTTTACGAGTATAAAACCCTAATATCCAAAGAGAGTATTATTTATAAAGGATTGTATTATCGTTTCATGTTTGTATTTTATGAAAAGTGGTAATTTCGTGACAACAACTTTACACACCATCACTTTTAAGAAAATTTCAGTAAATGCTTATATTTATTTATTGGGTATACAAATTTCCAAGCTCCCTTGGCCGTGTGTTTTAGACTTGGCTGAATACAAAAGTCGTGAATGCAGCAAGCCTGCAGAATTTGTTTGCCGTTTTCCACATACAGGGAACACTATCACATGCGTGATCGTTTGGGGGAGGGGGGTTATTACCATTGACTATTGGATACTATAAAATTACTATGGTAAGACCTAAACCTCTGGACTGATTTTTTGCTAATCTTTGATGAAATTTTGTAAAACAGATCGGGAACCAGTATGATTGGACTATGGGGTGGTACATTTTTTTATAACGTTTTGCTTTGTTTGAAGTAAAATACTTGTTAAAAAGGTATAATGAATATAAAATATATAAGTTGCTGTGCACTGAATTGTTATGGAGACAATAAAAAAATAAATTCCAATGTTATTCTCTAATGGAGAACAAAGTAAACTGTTGTGGTTTTCTCCTTTATTAATGATGCACTTTTGTCAAATGTGAAGGTTTTCTGTGGAACTAGTATTTGTTCAGATTTAACACCAGTGATCTTTTATTATTGATAACACTTATCATTTTAAGATTTTAATCATTTTAATCGTACACCAAGGAAAAAACCCATAAGTTTGTTTTCTTTATAATGCTAAGAAAACTAATCTATTATCTTATATGTTTATTGTCTAAAATATCTTATTTATTTTATTTCCCAATGGCATAGCCACTTTAAAATGAAAATACATTTACAACTTGAAATAAATAGTAACAATTAACAATATAAATATTTAAAAATTATAAATAGAAAGTATGAAGTGCATGAGTGAGATCAACGAGTACAGTGTAAAATTATTCCACAAAAAATATAAACATATGATGGATGCAGGAACAAACATAAATACACAGTTTTACAAATTTTGCATTGGCTACATCAGAGACAAGAAAAATAAATATTTGTGAAAATCTAGCGTCAGGTGGTAGGCCTAGTTATGCTCGTGCAGGTTCAAGGTGTGAAGTTTTACATATCTTCTGATGTGAGAAATTGTGTCACAGAACAGGTCACAGTCCAGAGCAACTCGGTTTCCAAGCTATTTTTTTTTTAGATACTAAGTTTTATATTTACTCACCGAAGCACCACCTCAGATATTTGATGGCCTGAAAAAGCCATTGAGACTTTTACCACACTGACACAGTTTTTCTCCTGTGACACGGTTTTTCTTGTCTAGAGATGATGCCTGAAAAATACTCAGAAACCGAAACCATTTCTCATTACTGAAGAGTATGCCTCAGTAGTAGTTATAATGTGAGCTAGTTAAGCTGTGATTGTTTGTACAAACACCACAGAGACTAGTTGAGTTACAGCTTTAAGTTGTCACAGTTGAGTGAGTTATGCTGCACAACAGTGAAAATGAACGATTTATAATCTTTTGAAAATGCATTGGAATAAACACTAGCACACAGAGTGGACAGTTGGGAAATTAAGATAGCCAGGAAAAATCAGCTGATCATTTCTCTTGCTCAAAATTAGGTCTTGGGAAATGGTTATTTCTTTGACATCAGCTCCTACTTAAAATAAGTATTTTTATTTGGTGACTAAACAAAAATATAGCTTATCAATAAGGCAATAACACCAACTTCACCGACTGATAAAGACTGTTTATTTTCTATTTGTACAAGCCAGACTTATATGTAAGGTTGAAACATAGCAAAGTTTAATAACACTAAACACATTCTCTGATGACACTTCAGCCTTGGATAATTATTGCATAGGCTGTGTTCATACCAGTGTTTTACACAGGGTAAGTTTTGCTCTTGAAGACTCTCAGTGTGTTATCCGATCCTCCTGACATCATGTACTTGGGAATCGTCCAATCACAGCACAGCACTTTGTCTTCGTGGCCCATCAGGTCGTACAACGGAACTTTTGGGCTGCAACAGATTTTGTGAAATGGTAACAAAATTTCAAAAATTACAGAAGGGCTATCAAAACCCCTGTTAAGGTGTACTACATTAAAATGAAGTGAGATCCAAAGCAAATTATTCCAAAAAGAAAAATACTAAAAATAGTTACACAAACGTAAGAAAATTAACAAATTAGATAGGTCCACAAATAGGCGAAGCCTGTCATGGGGAACGAGTTAATTGACATGGGTGCCTTGGAATCTAATTAACTACGATAGTAAAAAATCTCTAACATTTTTCTATTTTTGTACCAAGGCCAAGAACGGAAAATAACCTTAAACACTCCTTATTTTAATATTTTACCATCAAAATGATCATTTTGTGCTAACTCAACTGCAAAGCTTGAATTTTGCTTTACAGATTTCCTAAAAACAAGTTTTAAAACAGCTTGTACCTTCTACAATCCCACAGTTTGAGGGCGTTGTCATACGCTCCGGATATGAAAAGATGTTGATCGGTAGGCGACCATCTTACGGCCTGAACCCACTGAGTGTGAGAGGTGAAGGTACACTTGACGACACTGCCCTCTGTAAAATAGATCAGCCATTCGTTATAATTAAGTTCATACTTATTTTTGATCAGTGGAAGTGGTAAAAATGTTAAGGTAATAGGATGAATATACTGCAGTGTAACCTATTACCCTGATAATATATTACTAAAAATACCCTATTATTTTAGTAACACAATCTAAGCTGTTTAAATGAACAAATGAAACAACTATCCCGCTGATCGAGTCTTCTGTGCGTGTCTTCTGTCTTGTGTTTAATCGTGCCCGAAAACGTCCACAATAATGTCCTAAAAAAGCACATTCACCAAAACTGAACTTTTACACAAAGGATTAAAACATTATGTTTTGAACGTAAAACTTTGAATTTACCTGAAGAGCGAGGGTCGTAGAGACGCACGTGTCTGTCGGCCGAGGCTGTGATGAACATTCCCGACAAGGGAGAAACGTGAAGATCAAAAAAGCTCTTGTTGCCGCACAGCTCCGAGACGAGTGCGCCAGTGTCAATGTCCCACGTGCGCAGAGTGTGGTCCCAGCTGGCCGTGACGACCTGTGCACCATCGCGCAGCCAGCAGACTGCCGACAGCGCCTCACGGTGGCCTTTCAGAGTCACCAGAGGCGTCTGAAACAAATAAAAATTACATGAAATCTCTTAAAAATCTCAGATTAAATTTATGTGGCAATGATTTTAGGCAAAAATGTGGTTCGGATTCCACTATAAACTGTAGGTCTTCCTTATTTTATAGGAAGTCTAACATACACTGTCACAAGCTAAGGTTATGTATACTGTAAATTTGAAGTGACTGAGATGTATTAGACCCTATGAAGTCAGTTTAGTTGGATAAGCTGATTTTATTACTTAGGCTATTTATTTTAGGGAGAAAAAGGAAAATGCTTATACCCACACAAGTGACCAGCCTGAAGTATAAGACCCTGAATTGATCACACTACACACTAAAAATAACACTACCCTACTATGTTAGAAACGGACCTTGTTTGTCACATTTCTTCAAGTCAACACCTACCTAAGCCCTCAGGGCTCGCACCTCTACTGGTATTCAAGTCTTTTATGACTTGCACAACAACGGTCAAGGTCATACTGCTTGGTGTAGAAAATACCCTGAAAAACTGTGACCAACAGATCCAATTTTCCTCACTGTGTCCACCGACAGCAGTCCTACAGCCTCCAGGCAAAACCTTTCCCAACGTGGGAAATATATCTACCATATAGAATATGGGAACAAAATGAGTTAATATCCTTTGTATGAATATTGTTTTGTATTAAAGGATCTATACATTATTGAGATAACGTGTCCAGATTAATGGGAACATTTATTAAGCCTCCGATGCTTACTAACTAGTAGCCTAGGATACTTACTCTCACTTGTGATTTATTTCCCTCGTGTTTGGCTTTCTTGCTCACGCTCTCACCATCATCCCCATCAGACGCAGAATGGACGCCTGAAACAGTTCAGTTGGTTTCATTAGCTTACACTTTCCAGAGTTTAAATATTAAAATAAAATAAAATAGACATAGGCTACCAACTATTTTTCTTGAATCAACTTTTGAATGAATATGAAGAATTTGTCTCTCAAACTAAAAAGTTCTTGATCAAACCATAGCTCTTGAAAAACGAGGATTATTTTAAAGCAAACTTGTAGGTGGACCTAATTATAAGATTTGATTATTGACACGTGGTGACTTTTCAAAGGGCAATAAGCGGAAAAGGAGTTGTTGTAGGACTCTGTTCTCTTCAGCCTTGGTAAGCGTAATTTCATAAAAGAAAAAGTTAGGAACATAAGACTTCACATTTTCCTGTCTAATGTGAGTAATATTTTAATTAAAAAATTTAAAAACATCGTCCTGTAGCTCCTAGTAGCTGGATTACAGCCTGTAATCCAGCTACTAGGAGCTCACGAATTGTGGAAATTTATAGGCATGCACTGTGGATGCGATACTCCCTGGTGTGGATTAACGTCCGCACTAGTGAGTATTACGACTATCCGCATTACTATCGTGATAATTAGACCAATTTGTTAATTACAAGGAAAAAAATCTGGTTCGGATTCCACTATAAACTGTAGATCCCTTAGTTGCCATTGGCTATATGGGCTATTAATTAACAGCTGTGTCTAAGGAATATGTCGGCCTTAGTTACTAGACTACAAGATCGCGCCACTCATCCTACACTCATCTCCATTCATACTTGTCTTAAAATACCTACTTTTGTATGGTCGCCATTTCAAAGTAAAGTACAAAGTTACAATTCCACAACCCTCAAGATACCCCTTTGCCAAAAGTGTGTAGGCTAAACGATTCTGGGCTGTAAGCCTAGCATGAAGGTAGGGAAAACGTTACTGATTAGTAGGATTTTTAGATAGATACTGAAGCCCCGTGCTCCAATAAGACAGATCACTTACTTACTAAGCTAGTACAGTGCTACAGTTACTTGAGGCACAAACATTTAAACTCACAATAATGCACTACTTGTTTTGTTGTTACAAAATTGGCAAACAAACACCAAGCATCCAACAACAAATGTAAACACTAACTGCTAAACTCACCAGCTGACCAGATCTTGAGCAATGCGTCCCAACCTCCTGTTGCGAACTTGGCTGCGTCCTTGCTGACAGCCACACACTCTAGACCACGAGCATGGCCACGACACACGTGTACACACTCCACCGCGTTGGTCGCGACATTCCACTCCCACAACATGGCTGTCTGGTCGTGAGATGCACTGAAACAATACGCTGAGCAACTCATATGCTTGTTTTGCACCAGTGGCATTTTTACATCTTTAGTAAGCGAACGGTTAAAACTCTAGTCTTGTTACTATCTAATGTCAACCTTTTGTTAGACAGCATCATTAATAGATAGCCCGATGACAAAAAGTATATAGGTCTAGAACGATCTCGCTTGGAATTGAACCAGCCACCTTCAGATTTGAAAAAAAAACACCATAAGCATTATAACATGAATAAGCTAGCAGACAATTGAGACAAAAAAGAAATAAATGATTATACCTACCATATATTTTTACAGTTCCCATTTTTACTTAAAGGAGAGTAAAATATATTTTTATTGAAAAAACCGAATTTGAGGATCAAGTGAAACCCCTCAGCCATGATATTTTTTTACACAATTTTACATTCACATCATTGACGCTAGTGTCAATATAAGATCCTGATTTCTCCTAACGTCCATACCTTACGAAGGATGCCATAGTGTCTGAGACAGAGACCCATGCGACAGCCTTCACTGGAGCCGTGTGTCCAGGAATCGTCAATTTGTGTTTCCCCTTCACCGTCCATAAGTGTAAGGTGTTGTCATAACACCCAGTCAATATCCTGCAACCAATTAGTCAACATTTGTTTAAGGTGGAAAACAAATCTTGAATCAAAGTCTTTCACTAATGAAGTATATATCCGATCCATACGACCAAGAATATAAATGAATTAGCCATTGACTGAGTGATACACAGTAAATTTTTTTGGGCTTTTGCCAATAGTTTCCAATGTAATTTTAGGTTTAAATGTTACAACTCTCTACAAATTCTGGTTAAGGTTTATTTAAGGTTGGTTTGATACCGAGGCATAATTTAAACTTTAAATTGAGTTTTGTTACATGCAACTTAAAAAGAGATAGGCCTAGTAGGCCTAAATTAACAGAAGATGTCTACAAAATTAGGCTATAGTTCTTCATTTAAATTTGGTAAGTTACTTTGATAATTGATAGGAGTAAGACATAAAATATGTACATAGCTTGGTGCATAATAAGTTGTTCTTCCAGTTTGGCTTGGTTAGAAACTTAATCTGTACTTAACCTGGTTTTAACCTAGTAGTCACAAGTTGTAAAAAACCAGCAGCACCCTAGTTGATCTTACCACATCCTAACTTTTCCAAAAATGGTTCCATAGTACAGAAGTAAATTCTATCCATTACTAACTTTAAGAAAACTGGTACCTCAGTACCATGGAAAATCATATCAAATCTAACTAATAAAAAAAAATTTAAAAAACTGGCAGTACTGTGGTGAACAATATATAATCTAACTTTTATAAACCAGATTTAAAGGCCTACTGCACTGACCACTTATCCCTGGCATTCAACGCAGACACCCAGTCATCGTGGAGTAGACAGTCCGAGGGTTGTGGAGCCGGCAGTCGCTCCACGTACTCCACGAGAATAACTCCCTCAGGGGACACTCCTCGCTCAGTGACATGCTCGCTGAGTCGGGACCGCAGAAGCTCGCCGGCTACTATAAAGTCAAACTCAACGGCTGTCTCTGGCGCATTGGGCAACTCTATTGACACAAATAAGAAACTTACTAAACAAAAGAAGTTTTATGGTTGAACTAGTAGTAAAATAATTGAAAAATACCAAAGACAATTTGAGCCAGATTAGGCTTACGGATGAGTAAAGGATTCTTATAGATTTGTTTACAAGTTTTTTCAGTTAGAATTATTTTATTAAATTCATGTAGAAACTTAAATGTGTGTACCTTAAAAATGACATTGGTGTGGAAAGACTTAACCAAGAGTGTGTAGCCTACATATGGATGTGAGCTTGCTCAAAATCTACATATTAAAGGGTAGACTTTCATAAGTGGGGCCAAAACAACCGATTGAAAATATCATATCAATTATTTGTATATCGATCGATATATTCATTCGGTTGTTTTTGGTTCCACTTATGAAAGTCTACCCATATTAAAACATACAACGGTACTTTGGTATTCTCCGGAGGCCACCCTTATACAGCATGGCTGCGGCGGTTATGTAAGGTTACCGGAGCACGTGCATCACCTGTCACCGCCTGTATCTGGTGTGGCAGCTAGGGGCGGCGACGCATTCAACTCAATCCTCGCCGACATCGCTGCCTTCTGCCGGAGGCAGAACTCAAAGGCCGCTAATTGTAATCATATCAAATATGGACAGAAAGTCAATTAAAGTGTGTTCTTTCCATTTATGATAACCCAACCTAACATAACCGCCACAGCGCAAAGGTGGCCTCTCTCTGGATAATACCAAAGTACCCATACAACTTTGAATTGTCTTTGTCGATAGTAAATAGGGCCTAAGTAATATTTTATTAATCTGCAGAAGTACTGTAATATTGTGTAATGCTGGCTACTGTTACTGTCTTTCAGAGCATTAAGATTATTTATTTATTTATTTCATTCCAACAGCAAATAGGCTAAACTTAACACCAATACTTAATAGGAATCATGATGCAACATGGCTACATACAAAAAATATACAGCAATATACAGAGATAAAATACAGAATATACAGAATACAAATGCAGAAATATACAGAAATACAATTAAGGATACAGAATATAGAAATTAAGTAATAACAAAAAAAACCCTTACCTTTAATGAGTTCATTAACAAGCGTATTCAACTGGGTTGTAGAAATATTAGCCTGCACAGCAAAAGGTGCATCAGGAACAGAATATCTAGAATAGCAAAAGATCTTGGATTAGGTTGGGTTTTATTTAGCCTACTATGTGTAATAGGTCTAGCGGACTAGCCTACATTAATCCTTCACTCTAACTTGATTAATTAATTACCTTAATTACCTCCTTCACCACCAAGACCAGCGATGCCGGATAGGTTGTGTGACAATTACATATTTACTGAAAACATAAACTTTTCTCTTTAGATAAAACTTTTATGTCATGGCGGTGGATGCACCCACACTTTCAAAAAAATCTTTCAGGCTATAATATGGCCTATCTTTTAGCCATGTCTTCAGAGCAGTGCTAAATTTAGGAGGTTCCAGGTTCTTCAGTGTTTGGGGTAGGTAGACTATTGTAGATCCTGAGTGTCATGGTCGGGTATGATTTTTTTTGTTTTTGAGAGTCTGCAGAAAGGGATGTCTATTTCATTGTTACGCCTGGTTTGATGTGCATGTATGGTACTTCTTGTAGGGAAATTTAATAGGTTGTCTTTAACATGGATGGAACATAGAAGGATATATTGGTTATAGACTGTTAGGACCTTTGTTTTCATGAAGAGCGGCTTACGGTGATCCAGTCTCTTACTAAAAGTAATCACACGAACTTGCCCTCTTCTGGAGTATGAGGATATCCTCACAAGCAGGCCCGTGCCCCCATAGCATTAGACCATAGCTCAATACACTATGGAAGAGAGCGTGGTATATCACCAGCAAATAGTGTGGACTTATCATATGGGTGAGTTTTCTAAGTAGGTGTACAACTCTTGATAGCCTTGTGCTGACCGATAATAACTTAAAAGCATTATATATATTTAGTATTGAAATTCGGTCATCCAATAACTTATCTATAGCTTAAGTAAAGTTATATTAATTGATAAGTTGCACCTGACCAGACTAGGCCTAGGCCTATATGATACCATCGTTTTGGTTTGATATTTTTATAAATAGGCAACAACTGAGCCGGACGTCGAAGTTTCCCTCATGTGATCATCGTAAAACCAGCATTTAGCTGAACGATTGTTGTTGTTTTAAGTTATCTCTCGAATGAATAGGCCTAACTTACATGCATTTCAAAACAGGGAGGCTAGGTTATGCTTCCCTAAGATCTGAGTTACGTAGGCCAAATACTGGCAAACAATTACAATTATTTTTCCAGAACTATAAAAATAAAACTAGGCCTACTCAAATTAATAGATGAGTTAGGCCTAGTTAGAATTTTTCCTTCGTGGTTTATTTAACTTGAAGAAATAGGAAGGCAGCATGTTGATAACATAGGCTACTTACTGTTCTTGTTTTGTAATGAAACGGATTTGAAGTTGAGAGTTGGAATTTAAAGAAGCGTCAGTTTCCATGATGTCATAAATGTCTTATTACTTGAATTTCTTCGAGTAATTACTAGTGTATACTTAAGAACAACAACAGTTTACGTTAAGGGGTTAAGTTTGCTTTCTATTACCCAAACCTAACCTACAAATTTGTGGACAATCCGTCACCGGCACAAAACAAAATAAACTTCTTCTTCCCCTTTTCAAGTTAGCGTTCAACAAGCTAAATGCCATGTAACTTAATGAAGTGTGGTTTTACACAGTGAAATATGTATAGTAGATTTCAACACTAATCCCCCCCTATTATTATGTTTCCTAATTATGTTGGTGTTAAAAAAAATCTACAGGGGAGTTTCGGTTCAGAATATCTAAACGTACATACTAACTTTAGTGTAATGGTAATGTCTTTCTGTCATTATCCTACTATTGTTTTTCAAACACGATAAATTGTCTTACAATAAATTATTTATGTCAGAATCTTAAAATAGTTTGCGTAAGCATGGTTACTTTACTCTATGTTTGTTTTGTTTGTGTTGTTATGGTTGTTCAACATCAACCTTTCTAACCTCAATCAATTTCAGATTTTAGGTTAGGTTAGATGTAATACCGTAAGCTTTCAAATTACATTTTAATTCAAAGTTTACAACAACAGCTATTCATTAGTTTTAATTAATATTTTATTTTTGTATGATTTCTTTGATTAAAGAAGGTGGCTTCTAGTGTGTGTTGTGAGCCAATAGTTTATTAGTGGAAACTGTTTATGATCTCCATTTTACAATTTATTCTTCTGGGCCCCTATTCAATTTTAGGAATTAATGTTGTTACCCTTAAACGTGTTTTAAACCTTACACTCTGGATTTAAATTCACATCCTATAAAAATGAGTGAAGATACTGAGATAAAAAGACCTCAGTTTGGTGCCAGACAGTTGAAAGATGGAGAATCTGCTTTGAAACATAATTGTTGGTAAGTTAGTATGATAAGTATTTTGTCTGCCTTGCATCATCACTTTTTCACCAAGTTAGTTAGTCTTGGTTTTGAAACAATGGGTTTACAGTTGCGTATAATTTTAAAAAATCTTGAGAGGAAGCCGAACAATGATAGTTGGTCTGGTTCCAGTTCTGTTTCTGTTAAGGATCCAAAATTTAGTCATCATCATTGGTCAGTAATAAGGGACTAGGTTTTATCTGTAATATGATAAAGATAGGCTTGATTGGTGTGACTCTAGTCACAATCTTTTCTGTGGTAGTTATTGTACTTTTCTGCATGTCGGCTGAACAAAGTAAGTTCAGTAGAAAAGTTGAATTGAGCCATTTGGAGATGCCTAACTTAAGTTAAAACTTATGAAGAAAAATGAAAAATAAGTTAACTTCATTTAAGAAACTCACTGACTCCCAATAGGTATAACAAACTTCTTGCCAACCACGAATACTAGAAAAATACCCCGGTATGGATCATAAACATAAACAAATGACGTTGTTGGCCCGAATCCTATAGCCTACTAATAGATTAAACATATGTTTTGGCAGTTCCATTAAAGCAATGTTAAATAAGTTAATGTTTATTTTCGGGCTAAAAACGTAATTTGTTTATGTTTATGATCCATACCGGTATTTTTCTAGTAATCGTGCTGCCAACCCTATAATCCCTGCCATTAGTCTGCATTAAGTCTACCCTACCAAGTTAAAGCGAATAATCTCCACTATAGTTTGACTTACGTATAGCCAAACTATACGTTAGTACATACACAGACATTTTTTGTAGCCCTATCTGGAAAGGACGTTTCATGGTGAGAAAACATGTCATCCACATTAAGTTAGGATTTATGCACACTCCTCTGACAAACCATGTTTCCTTCAGATAGGCCTAGCGCACATCTTAAAATGTTACATCCTGTTCTATGCTTTTATCCTCTGAACCTAATCCGTTAGGCCTATTTGGTAATCAGTCCAATTGTTTGTCTCATCTTGACCTCCCAAAACAAAGCCCCAGAGAAAACCTTCAGGATCAGATCTATCAGATCAGTCAGGAAACAGGCTGATTTACTCTCACAAGGAAAGTCCTTCCACCTTTTGCAGTGTTCTCTGGTACAGCCATGTTTTACCTGCACATTAGTTTGAGACAGAAAGGCTGTGTAGCCTACCAGATTAATATTTTTCCCAGTTTAGGTACCTACTACCGAAGCTGATGGTTCTAGTCAGTTTTCATTAGCTTGTATACTGTTAGGCCTACAGGACTTTTCATCTATCGTATTAGCCTAATGTGTGTTAAGAAGAAATTAATTTTAAATTTTGTTTTCTGTGATCAGTAACTTAGGCCAGGGACACACTTACCGGCCAACGCTGGAGGTTGAGGGTCAGAACTCAGAACACACTTGTTCCGGCGAAAACTATTTTTGCCGGAGCCGGCGACAGTAAATAGAGTGCAATGAACTCTGAATGAGTTTTGTCTTACACTAGTTCTATACACATATAAGATATATAGTTCTTACACAGTTCTAGTACAGTTTAGTCTTAGAAATGGTGCTGTCAAGACCTCAAACGTTGGCCTTGCTGTGTTTGATCCACCACAGAAGGAAGAGAAAACACCACCGAACTGTTTGGGTACATCCTATTCTGGAGAACAAACAGATACATGGAGCTTTTTACACTCTATTTTTACAGTTGAAATTGAAGAAAATAGGTTTTTTTTTAATTATTTTCTAATGTCTGTCCCCTCATTCGAAAGTAATATCGAAGATTTCAGTGCAAATACAAGGACAAAACACATACACGAGACGCTGGAAAGGCTGGATTCAGTGCGGCACAAATTTCTCGCCAGCTGCTGCTGTTTCTCGATTTGTTATTGTCTTTGTAAATTTCCAAAGACCTATCACAAAGTTCTGGTTCCTCATAAACCAAACTAATAAGTAAATCCATATCAACATCTACTATGATGATATAGAAAACTAAACAGACTAAAAATAAAAACTAAATTAACTAAATAGCAAAACAAAACTAAATACACCACTTGGAAACTGATTTAAAATCATAAACAACCACCACTCTCGAGGGTTGAACCACGACTGAGGAGTGGGGGCAATGGCAGTCCGGCTGTTTCGCCGGTAAGTGTGTTCATATCCATAAGGCACAATGCCCCGCTACCCACTGCTCCGGCGAAACCGCCGATCCGGCGGAATAGAGAATATCCGGCGGTTACGCCGGATCGGCAGATTTGCCGAACCGGAGAAGTGTGGCCTGCCCCATGCCTTCCTGTGTATCTCAACTTGCTCCGGCGCCGCCGGATCCGGCGTCCGGCGGTTTCGCCGGTAAGTGTGTCCCTGGCCTTAGATGGAAAAAAAATTGATTTAGTCTTGTAAAAATTTAGTTAACATGACACTCAATATTTTTTGTATTTTTCATCACCTTCATCGTTTCAGGGACAACGTTGAATGGGAACCAGAACTCTTGGAGGCTGCTCAAGAAAAAATTAAAAAGCAGTCAGAGAAGAGAATCCCTGATGAGGCCAAAGAACACTTGCAGAGGGATACAGGAAACCGCTGGGATAAATTTTATGGTTATCATCAAAACAGGTATGCATGATGGCTGTTTATAAGTTAATTTCATTATTATTGGTCCCTCCCTTCACAGGATTATTGGATGATGCCCTTTTAAAGTAAGATATTTAATTTAAAAACATTGAATTGCAATGAAATGGGAATTATTATTTGAAGGTAGGCTGATAAACACCTTGAATGTAGCGATTATCCTAAACAATTTGGGGCTAACTCTTTATCTTATTATTTATGAGGTACCTACCGTAGCCTACTGTATTGTTTACCTGATTTGTATGGGGCCAGCGTACAAGATCAATACTTTTTTAAAGGTTTTATCTTTTATGCTCTCGTCTTAATGAACAGTAGGAAGAGCAGCAACTTAAAGAGATAACAAAACAAAAAAATAGTAGAAATTGTTGTAAATACCTGCTTTGTAGTAATCCTAATTGTTGCTAATGTCGCAACTAGTTTAGACTTTCTACAAAGACATCTTCAGACGTCAAGGATGTCAACAGGGTGGTCACTTCATATGAAGCTCGTCATTACACACAAAGTACATAAAAACACGAAAACGAACATTAAAATGGTAATATGCTGTCTAGTAGGCTAATTTAAAGTTGCTGAAAAACACAATTTGTCATCAGAGCTAATTCTTACTTACTTTTCAGATTTTTCAAGGATCGACATTGGCTTTTCACAGAATTTCCTGAGCTTGCTGGGACCCCAAAGCCAGAAACTCCTGAAAGAGTTTTTCCTGCAAACTCAGGAAAGTTGTCAGAAGAATCCAGCGTAAGTAAAGACTCAGAAGTAGAATGTCAACCGGAGTCATCGGCAAAGGAAAGTGAAAATGTGACTAAAGATTCAGAAAGCGAGCATGTTCCAAACTATGTGAAATGTGAGAATGACAATAAATCCAAAGTTGAAGAACAATCTGTAGAAACTGGTGTTGAGTCACTAACTTTACAAAACAAAAAGGAGGAAGTTACTGATAAAACTGAAAAATCACAGAGGTTAATTCTTGAAATTGGATGTGGAGTAGGAAATACCATTTTCCCAATTTTGGAGTACAATATCGACCCAAATATTTTTATTTATGGCTGTGATTTCTCCACAAATGCAATTGACATTTTGAAGAGTAATCCAGAATATGACTCCAAAAGGTGAGAATTAAGAATACTGAAATAATGTCAGATTAACTATTACCTTTACTCGTGCTTTCTACAAAGACAAGGACCTAGCCTAGAGTTTAAGTGTTAATAGAATTTTACATATTTTCTCCACTCAATGAATTGCCAAGCAAATCTAAGAGATTTAATGAAGATTTGGAAATAAATACGTATTGTCAACGTGATTCGGAATAAACAACATAACATGAAAATAAATACGTTTTCAAACGCTCGTATCGGTTTATACAAATATTATTAAAAAAAATTAAGTAGGCAGGCTGGACTTTTTGCAGCCCTCCTCTTCTTTTTGCGACAATGTCATACTGTTGCCCGTAGTTATGCTTTGGGGCTGCTACAAGCTTAATAATATGGTAACCTTGAAAGCCATGGGCTAAATCCTAGGTCAATATCAATACGGAAAGGATCCTTCCTAAACAGAAGTGCAATCATACTAATATGTTTAGGCTATAATGTTTATGGGAAAGATATCAAGCCTGATTACTATAGACTCCGGATTATCGAGTACCGGTACCAAATTTTCGAGGGACTACTGTATTGAATTGTTTGTGTATATATATTTTCAAACATTAAAGCAATTTGCAATGTTTCTATGTAGGAGTACAAAGGCAATGTTTAGACTTGGGAAGAAGATGCTTTCTAACTGACAATCTCAGATGTAGTGATGTAAAATACGTAGGTATTCGTAATTGCATCACACCTGTCCAAATAATTCCTAATTAATAAATTAATTTTAACTGTGAGATGAGGCGTCAGAACCACTACTAATGTACAGAACAGTTTCCTAAAGTTTTACAGCGATTGGATTTTGCTTGAAATTAAAATTGTAGGCTATCTTGTTTATAGAATGTTTATTAACATAATTAAAGGCTTACAGCTAAGTATTTGAACAGTTCCAATAAAAACTGCCAATATTTTTTAGATGTCATGCTTTCGTTTGCGACATAACTGCAGATGACTGGAAGGCGCCTTTCCCCAAAAACAGTTTGGACACGAGCACTTTGATATTTGTGCTTTCAGCGATTCATCCACAAAAGTAAGCTAAAATAAGCTAATCAATAGCTTAGCTAATTTATAGAAACTAAGGCATGATGGCTAAGTAGGGCCTACTTTTGTTTTTGAAAGTGGTCACTCAACAGTCTTATTTTACTAGTTTTTTACATCATGATTCTTTAAACAAGCTTATTCTTACTAGGTTTTCAAAGTTTTTCAAATGAACATGTTCGTACCGTAGTTCAATTGAGCTGACACATTGTGATTAAATACAAACTTTTGATTAGGGTTCGTTCACTTAAGGTTGGGTTTTCCCAGGCGTGGAAGCAGAACCAGGAGTGCGGAGAAGCCATTTTAGTAACCCTTCTTGGAAAACAGTACCATTAAATTACCTAAGATGTGACGTATTTTTGCTCAAGTGAGATTTTTAAGCAAAGGGTAACGTCTTAAAGAGGTTGCCTGGATGAAAACTCGAGCTGGGTTTAGTTCCAGAGCTCAAAATCAAAGTTTTAAAAATAAAAAGTATTTTGGACCAAACTCTAGTTTTGCCACTACTGCTATTTTTCCAATAAATTTTGTTTGGGTCTATAAACTCAGACAAAGTTGGAATTCACAATCCGAATGATCAGTGATCATTCGCTATCAATAATGATCAATTCAAGGATCAATTATTGTATCATCACAGTCTTAAACCCAGTTGACGTTGTATTCCAGTGTTATTGTTTGACAGAAATTATCAGTGTTGAGGATAAGCGAAAGATAAGAGTGCAACTTTTGGTTAACTGAATAGAGGGTTAGCGTCCGTGTGCCACGAACTGAGTAGAAGTTATCTTAGTGGTTAGAAAGAGATAGAGATAGTCCTAGCTCTTGACAGACTACTAACTATGTATGTCCGCCTTGCACGAACATAGATAAAGTATAGTACCAGAAGTTGTATATAGGGAATTAGTATGTGATATTCGGTTAATTGAATGTTATAAGTCAGTATGGCACGAACATAGCAGCAGAATAGATGGTTAGATAGTTAATTGGTAGTTAACTAGGATAGGTGTTAACAAAGAGTTAGTCCTAGCTATAATTAAGTATGATAGTATAGATAAGAATATCAACAGAGAAGAGAGCCAGTTAAGGTAAAGTTGTGGTCTTACAATAAGACTGGAATAATTTGATATGATTTTAATTGTGTTTCAAGATTCCCAGAAAATAAATTCTTTTAATATTTTTCAATATAAAATTGATACTTGGTGGCTCTATGGGCACTTACTGTTATTGGCAGTTAATATTTCTAGCTTGCGTTGATTTTCCAAAGTGTCAATGTCACAATTGGTATTGACGGTACTGTGTATTGTATAATCGGTGACAGTACAAGGTAGTAAATAATTGTTGCAGTACCAAAAGTGTAGGTGTCAGTGTAACAATCACTACTACATTTAACAACGTGCAATTGATGTAAGCAAGCAAGCAATAAGCAATAATCAATAAGTACCGTGTTCTCACGGACCTCCAATTATCAAGATCTTTATTAAAGTGGCAGGAACCGTTTTGTCACGGACCTAACAATGCCTTGGTGTGTATGTAAATAATGTTCTAACGTGAAATCAATTATTGATGTTCAGTTGTATGTAGCCAGAGTAACTTCAGTATATATAAAATAAAATATTTGATTCTTCTGTTCCAATTACTATTTACTAATTACCAGCTACTATTTATTAATTAGTGTCTTCTAACAGTTTAAGACAATAATTAAAGGATAATAATCGTATGTTTCATTAATCACACTCTTGGTCAAGTCCTGGGTCGGGTACCTTGTTATCTTAACGATATCTCACTCTGGAATGTCACTGGGTTTACTGTTGATTTATTGTAAGCTTGTGTTTAAAACTATTGCCTTCAACTTGTTAACAAATATATCCTACTTCACACAGTGAATTATTAATGCTTTATTGTATTAATCAAGTTTATAGTGGTTTATACTTTTATGAATCCATCAGACAGATCCAACACTAGTCCTATAGTACCGTGTTCGCACGGACCTGGATTTAGTTTACTCACAAGGGTGTAATTAAGTTTACTTATTATTGGTAATGGATTAATGACACGATGTATCAAAGCCTAGGGTATATTTATAGTACCGTGTTGTCACGGACCTGAATATGGCTTATTATTGGGCTTAAAATTCACCAGAATTGAATTAAGTTATTTAGCCTTATTTAGGCGTTTAAATTATTAATTTATGATTAATCACACAAAGCCTACACTATTCCAAAAGTACCGTATTGTCACGGACCTGAATATAGTTATTTATAAGGCTTAAAACTTCTCCTGAAAGTAATTCAGCTATCTAGATTTATTTAGACGTTTATTACAGATTTTTTATAAGTTCAATCACAGCCTAAACTATTCCTACAGTACCGTGTTCTCACGGACCTGGATTTAGTTTTTAATAACGGCTCTCAGTTAGCAAGAATAATTAATTATTTTAGGGCACCGTGTTCTCACGGACCTGCAGAGGATTATTACCAACTTTTTATTTATCTATTTATTTAAATATACTGCACCTATCCTTCAGTATTCTTTACACGGATCTTTGGTTTAAGCTGTTATCAACAATTATGTGATTAAACTAGACTTAATTAACCTTCCGTGATCTCACGAACCTGTATTCGATGGTTTAATAATTATTTTACCGACGATTTACAATGATTATCTGCTGATTAAAGGTTACCGTGTTTGCACGGACCTGTATGATTTAAGTTTGCCTCTATTCTGCGAGTACAATACTTAATTAATCATCCGCCACTACACTAACCTTTCCAGAATCATTTAGTAAATCTTATTTATCCCAAAAATCAATACTCAAGGTATTATTTAGTCAGCACGGGCCTACTCTGATTTTAGGCTATTTCAACTATCTAAAATTAGTCCGTGTCTGCTATGAACCTCTATTTTACAAATGTTTAATTGGTTATTATTCCTCTGATAATTAATATTCTATAGGCCTAACTGGATTGATTTATTACGTAATCCCTATGGTACCGTGTTCTCACGGACCTGTATGATTTAAGGTTTGTTCCTAACTTTGAGCAAAACACTTAATTAATCATCCGTGCTTGCACGAACCTATAGAGATTAGTTTAGTTGTTTCTTTAAACGTTAAATAAATTGACTGTTACTGTTTAGCAATTCCCTACGGCACCGTGTTCTCACGGACCTGTATAATTTAGGTTTAATTCACTATTTTAGCTTTTATTAAAATACTGATTTAATCAACCGTGCTCGCACGGACCTGAATGATTGTGGTTTAGTTGGTTTATTTTTGACGTTAACTGAGTTATATGTTACTGTTTAACAAATCCCGAGGGTACCGTGTTCGCTTGGACCTGAATAAGATTGTTTAAAGTAAAAGAAACTTTAATTTACTGTTAATATTTATTTAAATATTTTAAATAAGATTTAAATACTGAAATTAATTCAAAAGTTAAATGATCGAAATATTAATATTAAATTTGATTTCAACTTTGACTTTCAACTGATTAATTTTTACAAGTCCTAGACTATTAAGAGTAATTACCCAGAGTGAGAGTGACTTTCCAATGCGTGATGCGTGGCCAGGAACTGATCGAGAGGCCAGGTCCCCGTGGTTTTGTTGGCCATGCGTACCTTGGTGCGCATGCGCGCCGTGCCCACTCCTTGGTGGAGGGGACAGACCAGTACTCAGTGAGACATCACGGAGCTCATGCAGCCGTCCTGACTGATATTGACTATGGCCCTTGACCTCCGACTTGAGGACTGATTATCTTACTGATTGTTAAAAATTGGCAATCTGGCTACTATTACTTCGTTAAAAAAAATATATGCTCAGTTTATAATTCAAATCCCCTTCACATTATGTTGATTAAAAAAAATACATACCTAAATTTTACTACCGTTACAAAGATAAGAGAGGAGCGAACTCTGCACTTCACACCTAGGAATACCCAGCTTTAGGAGAGGGTTTATCGAACAAATAATAGCCTATATATATTTTTTTTGGAAAATTTCTCTACAAGACGTTTCATTCTAGTATGCGGTTGATGGGTGTATGGCTTAAACATTTTTCTCAAAGTTCCTGTTTCCTAATTAACTTTTTATGGGCCTAAGGATAAACATCTACTTGGGGTTTTTATTAACCAAGCAAAATTAGAACAAATGCCTGTCTTCTGTAGGGGGTGTACGACCCTTGAAGGAACATCCCTCATTCGCCTAGGTGGGGAAAGAAAGTCTTTTCTAAATTCCACCCTGCACTTCTCTATTGGCGAATATTTAAAACATATAACTTTTTACTACATGTTAGAGAAAACAAAAATTTCCAAAACAAGGATGGAAAAAATATTTTAATTTATTTAGAATCACCTACTTTGGGGGTTCTTGTATTTGGGTAGGTTAATTGTGTATTCATTCTCTCTTCCTTAGTTTATTTCTGAGCCAAGTGTTCTTTCCTCCAATGAGCAGAATTGTAGAAACATCAATATTTGATTCAAACAAATTAATGTTGAACCTATACATTTTTACCCTTATTTATATTCATTACTGATACTCAGTGATACTTGTCTGCTGTAGGATGTCGCACGTAATTCGGCAGCTTTACGATCACATGCGGCCAGGAGGTCTAGTGTTGTTCAGAGATTACGGACGTTACGACATGGCTCAACTCAGGTTCAAACCCGGCCAGATGATGGAGGACAACTTTTACGTGAGGAGTGACGGAACGTTCGTCTACTTCTTCACTCAAGGTTGGGATTTGCCTATAGTTTGTAAGATTCATATTTCCTCTTGATATGGATTCTTTGGTATCTTTGCAGGAGCACAACTGGCTTGTTACTTAGAAATTGGCATTTTGATTTTGAGTATATCTTGGCATTCGGTTTTTTTACTTTTTTTATAAGGCAATTTTTCCCTGGTCCTGTTACTACCCTGGTATCTCACATAGATTTTCAATCACCTAGCTTTACAACCAAGAGATCAAAATTGTAACTACTGTGCTGTACTTGAACCTTTGCTTGACCAAACTTCTTAGGCCTGTGGTGTTGTATATCTAGCCAGGAGACAGTGACTGTTGAGAGTTTGGATTCCGCCTTGGTCAGGTCAAGAGTTGCACCATTTACTTTTTAAATTTGAAGTAAACATCCCATCTATATGGACCAGCTGTACCTTTTTTTTAATTAAAAAATTACATTGTTGAATGTGCAAATCACAGAGTGATTCTCATCTATGTTGGTCAGGAAGGTTAGCCTGCTGTTGTATCCATCCACCTTTATCCATTTTAAATAATATTTCTTTAGGTTTGATCTTGTTATTAAAAGGAAGGGGTGTTGCTAGCCTAGTGGTTAGCGTCTCGGACTTCAGTGAGGGAGGAACACTTTCAATTCCAGGCACAGCTACTTAACATTTAATATGGTTTTGGACCGCTTTCCCTAAAAGAGTTTGTAATCACAATGAATCCTAGTAAAAATGCCACTGTCATAGAAAAAGAACAAGCAGGCTTACCGTTATATTGGGCGAGGAATACATCTATATTTGCAAACAAAATTTAAAAGGTTTTTGATCAGTAGGCTAACTACTTTGCTAATCACAAAGAAAGGAGTTGGTTTATGGTTATCCATAATTCTTAGTTAGTTGAAGCTTAAAAAAATTCAATTCTCTAGTGTTTAACCAACTTAACGTTGCTTTCAGAGGAAGTGACGAAGTTGTTTACCGAAGCTGGTTTCCAAGAGGAGATGATCTACACAGACCGGAGGATGCAAGTCAACAGGTTACGGCAACTCAAGATGTACAGAGTCTGGGTCCAGGCCAAGTATAGAAAACCTCTGGAGAGTTGATAGTAAATCACGATTACAAAAGAAAAATCACAGGTGTTTTAATTTCCTTGAGCCAAAAGTCAATTTTGAAAATTAGTTTTCATCACTCCGTACAGAGTAGCTATTTTTGATTATAGCTGATTAAGAAAATATTTTTTACCAAGATCTAATTTAGAGAAAATGAAAGTGGTGCTAAAAGCACAATCAGGTGTTATTAAATACTAGCTGTTACCCACGGGCTTCAACCCGTTTGACTGCATAAGTATTATAAAAAACTATTGATTGGTTATAACATAATACAGCATTACAAACAAATAATCACAACAGATTTTAATGAGGTAATAACTTGAAAGAATAACATACAAATAAGAACAGCTGAGGTATTTTTAACATTAAGTATATGGAAAGTTCCCTTTGGAAAGCAATTATAACCTTAAAGGGCAATTTATGAAAAAAATGGATAATTTTGCGCAAGGTTTCTCGTCATGACGAACATTTTAAGTATATGGTTTATGGGGGTGTGACTTGTAGTTTTCTCAAAAGTTCATGGGTACTTTTGGCTTTATATATAGACTAGCTGTACCCGCGGGCTTCGCCCCGTTTAACTTCATAAGTATTCGCATGGCTCATTCACGTCCTGGTTGAAGTTCGTTCGCTACGCTCACTCACCTTTAGGTTGGAGCTCGTTCGCTGCGCTCACTTGCCTTCAGGTTAGCTCGTTCGCTACGCTAACTCGCCTCCAGGTTGAAGTTCGTTCGCTACGCTCACTCACCTTTTGGTTGGAAATTAGCTGTTGTCATATATTAAAAAAAAATTAATAGTGCTGCACCCTGTTGGTAATCCTTTTAACTTTTATGCTATTGAATATCATAGAACAGAACCAACTTGTTTAATTGAAACAGCTGTTAAGATTCATTAATTCATTTTAAATATGAAAAATCATAAGATTAACATGGGGAACTACAGAGCCACTGGGGCGGAGCCCGAAAGGGTTTTTGAGATAAGAATATGCTTTAATGTTAATCGGGAATGTGAGCTATCATCATGCCAAATTTCAGCCCAATCCGTCCAGTAGTTTATGCGTGATTGAGCAACACACACACAAACACACACACAAACATACACACAAACATACACACAAACTCACAAACTTTCAGATTTATAATATTAGTAAGATAAGATGTATACGAGGTTCTGAAATCCTGTCATATCACAGGCAAAAACTAATATTTCGAACTGTGCAACAAAACTGTTCATTACAATAAGTCCATCCTTAGTTGTAATTGTTGGTGTATGGTAGACAAAGAAAAAAAACATTATCTAATTAACAACTTAATTTTGTTTTAATTCAACAAGATCACAATTGACCACAGAAATATAAATTTGGTTTAACCAAAAAAGACAAAACTTACACTAAATGTGGCACATTAATACCATTGCAAATGCAAAGCTATTATAATAAACTAAAAACTAAATACAATAGGCCCTCTAATAACCATCTTAGGCAAGCATAGGTCTGATAACGTATAAAGTTGATTAAAATGTTTTGTTAAATTACAGAAAGGGTCATTGGTTTCAACAAATTTGAATAAAACTTGCATGTTGCTTTATGGTCCAAGAAGACCATCACTTTATGGTCAATAACAATGACTTAACCCCAAAACCTGAAAGTGTATCAATAACAATAACACCCACCAAACATAATCATTCACTGAACATATACCACAAACTGGTTATACAATCAGAATTTTAGTCTAGTAAAAAAAACTGTAGACCTGCAAAGTAGAATGTTTGGTTGAGCTAGAAAGACTGCTACGAATCCAAGAAAATTTCAAAACCAATAAGTGTTCAATCCACAATGACCTTAAACTTTTCAAAGCAAGAGCAAATAGTCTAATCACCGGCTAAAAAGGGGTCGGTTAATAGAGGGACTACTGTATATAAAGGGAATGTGTTCTTGGAATTGTCACCTTCTCTTCATATTACAACAAAGGAACTAGAAAAACATTTGCATACATTGTTCATGCTACATAAACATACTGATTTAAACGTAAATAATGTTAATCAATGTTTATTATGGAACTAGTGTCCCTGTTGCTCGAATTCGAGCAATTTCTAAGTATTAGAGGCGTTATTTGAAAAGGAATGACGTTCATAATTTCTGAATACTTTAAAGGATTCGATCCAAAGATTATGGAAATATTCAAGATGTAAATAACAGAATATATCAATTTATCCAGGCTCTCTCGCTTTTTCTATTGTAATATTTACGCCAACCCGAATTCAAATACAGTAGTAAATATTTCATTTCAACCAAGTCAGTAAATGTTAGTAGCAAACTGTAAAATTAGCCAACTTATTGACTGTTTAAAATTAACATATGTTTTTCTTCTCACTTTTAATTTTTGACAACAGCTAGAGTTGCATAACAATTTTTGTTTCCCATGTTAATCTTATAAAGAATTACGAAACTTTAAAGGGCCCCAGGGCCTCACTCTCTGATTATTTCCATAAAAAGAAAGTTTCCTGCACAACTTCACGTTACGCTCTTTCCAATGACACCAAAAATATGTCAATCGGTTCAGTAGTTTCGGAGGAGTAATTGTCACAAAAAACATGCTTGCGTATTAAATAAGTATAGATATGTTAACGTTAACCAATACAGAATACTTTTAAAAAGTTAACTCATGCGTCAAGATAAAATTTGAACTCATTTTTGTTCAGTTTGTAAGATAACAGTCAATTTAATTATAAATTATCCAGTTGGTACCCCTGGCTTGGATTCTAGAGTTTAAAACATCTCAAGACCTTGAGCAGTTTATAGTTAAAAATCATACTTATATACTTATTAGTATGTGTATCTTATTTGAAAACATAAGTGTAGTAAAAAAATATAACGCAATATATCACATGATTTTTGTAAACTGAAACTTGGCAAGACTCTTTGACCGTAAGTTCTCACAAAGAATCTGTTTTGCAAAATTCCAAAACAACTACCACATAAATCTGAAAGCTTTAAATCCATACATACATTTCAAATACCAACAAAACCTCACAAACACTCCTTCAAAGACAAAACAGTCCACCTCAATCGACCCAAACAGGTTTATTTACAAATCATAACTAATGCCAATCACAACCGATGAAACGATGAAAATTTGTCCTTGAAATCAATTTTGATCACAGATAAAGGAACACGAGTTTTTTTTGTATAAAATAATATCAATAATGTAGGTAAGACTTAGAAAATACCAATAATTATAAGCATAATGTCTTTAATTCCTCTAAATAAAACCTTAAAAAGAACTCATCAATTTCTTGAGAAGGTATTTCTAAAATACCATAGCTTTATGGTAACTACAAGCGCTAAAAGATATACTTTGACAAGCTAAACTAATTCACAGTAAACATATTATGGAATTCCAGTTTTCCTTATATGATAGACAATAACTAGTCTACATATTCAAAGAAAAATCTCTTGTCTTACCTAGCAAACCCCTGTAACTAGGCATTGCAACAAATCTTAACAAACTATTTTGTATTTTCTAAAAATACATATATGTAGTTAGAATATTTAATACTAGATATCAAACCTAGTAACTATATAAAATGTAGTAATAAACTCTACGGTACCGCTAAAATTCTTGTACTCAATTCCTGAACGGTTCTAAACCATTTTGGATGTTAAAATCATTATCTAAGGCAAGTCGCGGCAATACTTCTCTGCAACATCTAGTTTTTCTTCTTCTCTTGTTTCTTGGGAGGCGAACTCGGATAGATTACAAATAGAGATAGCTGGACCACTGAGAGGATTAGGGCTATGACGTTTTGGACCTGCAAACATTGATTCGTAAGCAACATAACTATTTAAGCACCAAAGGCCGATATTTCAGAACACTACAACTCTACGTTTCTCTGCTTTGGCTTTTCGTTGACCAGTGTTGATTGAATCCCATCTCGGGTCTGGTCTGGTGTACAACAGGATTTCACCTGTCTGTGGTAAGGCTTGGTGAGTGAGAGGTGCAAAACAAAAATCGGTGGATGATTCAGGCGGAAGTTAGCGAGATGGTTGGATTCTTTTCGAGTTGCACTTCTTGTCAAGAGCTTTAGTTTTTGCTTATACTCGCTGTTTATTTCTTCGCCAAAACTTGTTTCAAAACAATTTTGATATTGTGTTATGTCCAAGATAAGAGAAAAGTGGAAAAGGAAAAAACGACAACCGATTTGTAAAAACCTAACCGAAACTGAACCGATAAAATCAGCAACCAACCCATTACTATAACTAATTGTACTGAAGTCTATTGATGTTATTCATGTATAAAAAATACAATAAAAGGTCTTTTAGAACAGAACAACTATTGTCAATTAATCTAATGTTACATATGTACATATAACTAAACATTCCTCTCTTTATGTTTTAAGTTAATTTTATATAGTACTAATGGGAGCCACGGTGAATACCTCCTTGGTACAACAGAAAGAAAATAAGAGAACTTAGAAATGAAAAAAGTACGGCCCCAAGCAGCTACCTTGAGGATTGCCTCAATTTTTAATGAGAGGTTTAGATGTCTGACTGCGTAATCTGGTATCCTTTAGTTGATCAATAATGTAAGAACAAATCCAAGTAGCGATTCTATCAATAAATAATTGTCTGGGTAGCCGAGTGGTTATAGTGCTCGCCTTCAAATCTGAAGGTCGCTGGTTTGGTTCCAAGCAAGATGGTTTGCAGACCTAGATGCCATTTGTCATTGGGCCATAATGATTCCAACAAAATATAAGAATAAAACCTATGTAGTTTATTTTGCAATCAACAATGGATTTAAAATTGATCAAACTTACCTTCATAAACACATTGTCTATGATGATGCCGTATAGAAGCCACAGGAGTGTGACGACAGTACCAGAAGCTATCAGTGGGAATGGTAAACTTTCCGTGCTTTTGGTCCTGATTATCTCTTTCTGTAACAGTTATTTGATACTTTGAATGGAGATAAATCTACTTATTGGATTTAAAATATAATTATCAAACTATAAAATAATACAATAATTATGCAAAAATTATCTTAAAATTAATTTGTTACTGTTGAGATAAGGCCTGCGGGAGTAAATTTTTTTTTGTTTCAGCATTTAGGATTTTGAGCCATACTTTTTAAATTTAAAATGTATGAGGGTTGTATGTAAAATAAGGTTTCCACCAGCTCCTATCTCGGTCAAACTCTGAGACCGACACCTCGTTCTTTAATTTCATTATTAGCTACAATTTTAGACATTTTCCACCTCCATTTGACTATTATTCTCTCTATAGTGGCCAGAAGCCATGAGAAGAAAATCATCGCTCCCGCCAAGTATGAATCAGGTTCCCGGATTAGATTCCTGTGAATTTAGGAAGGATAGAGGCTCTGAAGGACCTGAATGGAATAAAGTGTTTAGGCTTAGAATGTGATGTACCTATGTAACTGGTGAAGAGTGCTTGAAGATTGTCATAAACATTTATACTATGCTTTTCATGGTGTATAGAGCTCTGATTGTTTCTTCAGTCTTGTTTGAGGCAGAGGCCAGAGTTAGAAGGAACTTTACATCCGGATTGTGATGTGACTGAGTGAGAGACTTCCGACTGATAAGGGACACCTCTGCAAGGCCATCAAGGACTACTGTATACTCTGGTCTTAATCACACAGATCAGTGAGTGACGTTTCCACAACATTAACCACTGTCTTGATGAAAACTGATGAACGCTTGCTACGAAAATGTTTAAGACTATCTGAAAAATTCAGTCACTGTAAGAAACTTCTAAACATGTTTTGTGCTACTTTGACAAATCTAATTGTTGCACCGGAGTGAGAACTGGTTAGAGTTGAAGCAAATCGTAAAGAATACAGGGTTAGTCTCAGATTTTAACTAGCTCTCTCGGCTGCGACGGTACGTTAATGGAGACCTTATTTTAGGGACCTCCTTTGTATTTACCAGCAACACAAGCATTTTTTACAAAGTAAAAAATCATTAATCAATTTGGCTTAAACTTACCAATGACAAAAGGGGTGATCCAATGAGACCCAACATGAGAACTGTTACGATGAGGCCGAACCTGAACTCTACATGTTCCTGGGCCTCCCACTGTGTGTAGCCTAGTAGTACAGCCACCAGCGCTGTAGCCTTGCCTAGTGCTGAGAACAGCTGAGACTACAACACACAAGTTAAACCTTGATAACATGAGGACTGTCATGATCAGTGGCGGATCCAGCTTTAGATTGAGGGGGGGCGAGATTAGAGATGGAGCCCCCCTACATAGTTATTGTCGGCACAGCCCTGAATAACCCCCGTGGTAATGCAACATCATTGTCGTCTTCCGTGATCGCAGCAAAATCATTAACAACTCCCGCGGTCCTGTAAACATTATCTTCGTCTTCCGTGTTCATGGCAAAATCCTGAACATCTCCTGCTCCCACAGTCACAGAAAAGTCATCATCGACTTCATTGTTCACGGCAAAATTTAGTTCATTTCCGGCGGTGTTATAGACACCATCATTGTCTCCCACGGTCACTGCAAACTCCTGAATAATCCCCGTAGTAACAGAACATCATCATCTTCTTCGCCGATGGCGGCAAAATTTTAACATTATATGCAGTAAAAAAAATTATACATATGCCTGAGGGAGGGGCTGTCGTCCGCTTTCCCCCTCTGGATCTGCCACTGGTCGTGATGAGGCTTTTAGAGAACTTCCCGTAGAGGGAACAAGCTATTAGCGTAGGTCTCATGGTAAGACCTAGACCTAGGACCTTTTTATTTCGTTTAGACATCCCCAGAGGCTTAAACACCACCTGTTCAAAATGCAAAATCATTCGATTTTGATTAAATTTGGAGCAAACGTGTTAACCTATGTTTATTAGAACGAAAGCAAATCAGCATAATCGGAGTACGGTATGGGAACAGGGTTTATAGAGTAAACATTGGGTTATCCCATTTTTTACCATCAAAATATAAAATGTCGCAGATTCTTTCCAACTCATTTTGTAAAGCTCAAAATAAAATCTCACTTAGTATATTGAAGCACCTGTCATTGTACATCTAAAGGTTACGGAGAAAATTCCAAAATACTATAAATTTTAAAAATTCCATGTTAATCTCAAGCAGAATAAATAAACTGGTTACTTTGCTTGTTAATGAATATAATATATTCATTATTATTATAATTATATAAATTTGGTAAATTTATTATTTTTACCAAGCTATTAACATTTTAATAAAAAACACATTAGGCTAGGCATATTTAAAAGACGTTCCGTGTAGATAGCAGCAAACCTAAGTACTCGGTCGCCATTTCATAAGAAAATATTAAAATATTACTCACTAAACCTTATTTAAAAGGGGAATAAATATAAAATGTTTAAGGGAATATTTCTCTGGAAATCTGTCAGGCAAATGGAAGTTTATTTAGTGTGTAGGTATGCTGCAGTGGGGCTATTAATTAATTTGTCTCAGGAAGTTCAAATACAAGACATAAAATAACAGCAAACATTAAAATATGTACAAGTACAATTTCCTATTGGATAGAGGCTGAAAGCTCAAATGTTTCATAATTAGTTGACAGTTTCAGGGAGGTCATGAGTTTTATCATTGATGTCACGATACCTTATCTAACTACTTTACACAACACTTATCCAATACTCAGAAATCACGTTTAGGTAGGAAATATTAATGAATGGATAGAATTTATGTTAAACTAGTGTCCCTGTTGATCGAATCCGAGCAATTGCTAAGTATTACAGGCGTTATTTTAAAACGAATAACAACAATAATTTCTGATGACTTTAAAAGATTCGACTCAAAAGATTATGGAAATATTCAATATGTACATAACAGATCGATATAATCATAATTTCTTTTAAATATCTTATCATTTTTCAAAAGCTGGTCTTGTTAATTTTGTGTTTTCTACAAATAGCCTTACTCATAGCCGCATTAGGTTGTCCATAATAACGATTATAAACTCTAAAAAAACATTATTTCTATTTCTTCTCCTTGGTGGTGTTCTATGACTTTCATATGTTTCCAATATCGGCAAATCAGCTCTTAAATATGGTTACTAAGAAATGCAGCACAGTGTTAACTCAGTTTTTTTTAGTATATCAATTTATCCAGGCTCTCTCGCTTTTTTCCATTGTAATATTTACGTCAACCCAAATTGAAATGGTAAATATTTAACTTCAACCAAATCAGTAAATGTTTGTTAAATTAAATTAACTGTTAAATTAGCAAACTTATTGACTGTTTACAATTAAGATACGTTTTACTTCTCACTTTAAATTTCTGACAGCAGCTGGAGTTTCATAACAATTGTTGTTTCCCATGTTAATCTTATGGAGAAATACGAAACTTTAAAGGGCCCCAGGGCCTCACTCTCTAATTATTTCCCTAAAAAGAAAGTTTCCTGCACAACTTCACGTTACGCTCTTTCCAATGACACCAAAAACATGTCAATCGCTTCAGTAGTTTCGGAGGAGTAATTGTCACAAAAAACCTGCTTGCGTATTAAATAAGTATAGATTTAATAAAGTATGAAAGCAGAGAAAAAGTTTGCTTCGATTTGCCATGTTTTGATTTAAAAAATTAATCATTATCACTGATAGTAAAAAAATGAATTCAATTGCAATTGACAAGTTATATGTAGGACTATAATTTTTTTTATTTGAATCATAGATATTATCTTGAATCAAAAAAATAAGTTAAAAAATAGAAAATAAATTAGGTAGGAATAAGGTTCAGGATTTCCACCCCTGGAAATAATCCTGTATGTGCTATTAAATATTTCACACCTTTTAAGTTTGGATAAGGCTACATCCTGAGGGGTCCAAACAAGAAGTCTACTGTATCCTACAACTTTTTAAACCTTTAATGATAAATACAATTTTGAATTATGAAAGGCCTACAACTCACCGTTTCAGTTGAGTATACGTAGTAGCAGATTGTGTAGCCGAAGTTGAGAGCAAATGCAAATATGTTGACTGGAATCATAGCAGGATCGTTTAAGATCAGGCCGTACTTCAGAAATAACACTGCCCTGCAAAACCAAACAATGAATTCAGATTGGTCACTTTTATGTATGTATCTGTATACATATGTATGAAATCGTATGTGTCTCTATGTGGTATGAATTTACCAACCATCCATCCAATTATTGTACCATACGAGTCCGGTAAACACATTTTGGACGAGTGGCGTACAATATTTAACACCATACTACTCTAAGCTAACATAACGATAAAAATCTGTACAAATCCTTATATATTCTTACCGACTAAAATCCACTACTTATAACCTCCAAGAGAGGTTATGTTTTACTTTTTTATCACTCATTGTCAAATATAATCAGCTGATTTGTGATCACTCCTCATTACAGTACAGTAGTAGGTAATGAAACCCCATTTGATTAAGGATCTGGACTAAATCCTTGAGAAGTCTCTTGATGAAGTCTGTTAAAACAGTGTAGTGTGGTGTAAAAGAATTAAATGTAAGATAGAAAATACTCACAACGCCATACCCCCAATGAAAGGCATTGGGTCGGTTCCTTTCGACGTTCCACTTTGAACAATTTTCTTGCACATGAATCTGAAGATTAAACATATAAGTTATTGACATAAACTTGCTATCAAAAGATTTCACTTGGGTATTTTCCTCAAGATTTAGTTGATTTTAGCACAACAGGCTACATGTTTAAACCTCTAATTAATAATTATATATAGTTCTAACAACAGATTATTTTAACTTACAATAGAAACCCCCTCTTATTTAGGTTTAAATAACAATCAATTATCAATCAATTATCAATTATTTAAGATGGGGATGCCACTATGTGCGTATTTTAACCCAAATATGAGTGAAGGATGAGTGGCGCGATCTTGTAGTCTTGTTAGTGACTAAGGCCGACATGTTCCTTAGACACAGCTGTTAATTAATAGCCCATACAGCTAACGGCAACTAAGGGACCTACAGTTTATTGTGGAATCCGAACCACATTTTTTCCTCGTAATTAACGAATTGGTCTAATTATTTAGGATAGTACTGCGGATAGTCGTAGTACTCACTAGTGCGGACGTTAATCCACACCAGGTAGCATCGCATCCACAGTGCATCCCCTATAATTATCCACAATTTGTGACCTCCTAGTAGCTGGATTACAGGACGACGCCACCCGTCCCAGTCTATGCACTTTCTTCTTTCCTAATGCAGATTCTAATGAATATAAATACCGTACATTTAAAATCCCATATATTTGAGACAATAAAAACAATCATAGGCCTAAATAATTAGTTAACCAAAGGTAACTAAGATTCTTAATAATTTAAAAAAGTAAGGTAAAAGGTAAGGTTCTTCGAATTAAAACAATAGGACTTACAATAGGAGTCAATTTAAATTATGAAAATAACAATAAAACTACAGTATTTACTTTCACATATTTTGGAGGAATAGGCTTAAAAAATACTGAAACACTAAATATTTATTCAATTATATTGTAGATTTTGTAATTTGTAATTTTAAAAAGCAAACAAACTTACATTGGAGAAAAACATTGCGCTACAGTAGTAATACCAGCTGCAGTGGCCACGAGATCTTTGTATTCTTCGAGGACCATTTTCCCTGAAAATTTTAAATCATCAACAAATTTTGTCAACAACTTGATAAAAGTTATGACAAAAACTCTTCAATAGTTAACATAGGATAATAGCATTTCCTAATAATTTGTCATGTAACTTAAATAGATTTTTACATATTGGCCATTCTTAAACCATGTTTACGCCGGAGTTAGGAACACTTGTTAACAACTAGTTCCTATAAAACAAGAAACACTACTTTTGGAACAGAAACATTTTGATGTAGTAAAGTAGTGTTAGAAACCGTTTTTCAGTGTTTAAAAGTACATCAGAAATTTTGCTTCCCACCAGGGGTCGGTAGAGATCGAAGGGTGTTTAAAACATTAGGAAACAGTTTTGAAACAAATGTTTCCGTACTTCTACGCCGTTTACAACACTTCCCTGCCACACAACAATATCTCAAGAGGGACTGATCTCGTGTTCTCGGGAACGGTGATTAAGTTAAATTGTTTCCAACCAAATTAAAGAAAATTGCACTATCGGTTTTAAAATTTTGTTTAGATAAGCGTTACCAACAAAAAGTTCCAAAAATTTTGCTCCAAAACTCGGGTGTAAACATGGCTTTAGTTATATTTAAAATTGAAACGTTAAAGTTGTTGATTTTATTTTACTAGGTAACGATAAATGAACATTTTAATTGGGTAGTTGGGTAAGGTCAGGTTAGATTGGTTTGTTCAAACTAGGCCTAAGTTACTTGCAAGTTCTTACATTTGCTCATTTATTTAATGATATGATTATCGAAAGTAGAGCAACTCAGTCAAGGTTGATTTAATTGAAAAAATTACCTTTCCACTCCTCAGTCAAGTCCAAAACTTCATTTCATACACTTTTTACACAGCTTCACACTTCAGGAAGTGCGTTTTTGTTTGAAATTACGATGGGGCGGAATCTAAGTTTTGTCAAACTCGTTTTAAGAGAAAATAACTTACAGTTGGAGTAAATGAAATGAAATTAAATGAAATTATATTTATTCGTCTATAGACATTATATAAATGCATGAGACACAGTTAAATTATATAAATACATGCTGGAAAAGGCACAAGTCAAGTTCAGTCAACTAATAATAATAGTAAACAATTAGTGTACAAGGTCTTAGGATACCCCTACACCTACACATCATGCAAATAAATAATGGTACAAAAACAGATAAGCTTAGACAGGCTGAAAAAGACATTCAAGGCTGGAATAAGATAATCAAATGTTATGTTATCAAAGATAATATGTCATTGGTTGTAAAGCAAACAAATCATCAATCTTATACAGGTGGTTTCTGACAAGCCATTCATAAATTGCATTCTTAAAAATATTGTAAGGGTAGGTTAGGCCTAGGTTAGGTTAGCTGTGTTACATAACCCTAATGTAGTAGGCTGTTGTTATTTTTGTAGTGATGGTCCACTTATACAGAGAATTAATAATTCAAAGGTCTACGAAAAATAAAATGACAACTTAAAATTACAATAAAATTAATTTTTTGCGTCGGCCTAGTCCTACCTTAATTTTAGGTTATCCTGATCTCTCTCTTGAGATGACAGACGAGTGACGTGAAGTTAGGTGATGAGAGTGGGTGACAGTGACAGACGACGAGACGAGAGGAGGACGAGGACGAGACGTTGGAATGGAATGGAAAATTGGAAAGGTCTGCTAGATACGCTGCTGTCTTGATATTTTATTGAATGTTAAATGTTACCTTGATCTTCTAAAAAAAACCTTTAGCGATATACTTTGAAATATATACTTAAACATTTCATGTTCAAAATAGGCTATCAAATCAAATCAAATCAATCAATCTTTATTACGAGACAACAATGTACAAAAATCATACAATGCTGTATAGGCTGCGTCAATATGTAAATTAATAAAACATTTCAAAGGTCAAACCAATTGTCAAACTTGCTAACTTAACAACATTCTCAAACAATTTCTAGACAGAACCCATACTAAGAAATAATTTAAAACTATTCTTCATGAAATGCTTTATTATTTCTTCAATTTCAAATTATAAATATCAATATTATGTCTTTTGATCATTTATGTATAGCCACACCGCCACACCACAGGTAGCATGATAAAACTGTAATTCATAACCAACTGAGCTATGTATAATCTTTTTATCTCATAACATGGATATTCTCTCTTCTCTCTCCAGTGACAGTCGAACGTGTGTTTGTGATAAAACGTTATAAAAATTGCTGATGGTAAGGCATTCAACAAAAACTTCAAAGTGATACAAAACAATAGTGAATATACGTAGTATTTCCAACTTTATGGTTCGGATGAATCTGTGGAGGCACGTTGTCAGGGTGGTGTACACTCCAACCATCGAAGTTTCCAACCCGTTAAACCACTGAGCTAAAATTATAACTGGAGGTAGCACTGCCATGGCAGAAGTCTGTCAAAAGCGAGTCGCTGATTTTGTTAGGTTGGTATAGCAGTAAGTTTTCTTACCATAGCAATAACATGGCTTCTTATAACTAGGTTGGTATAGCAGTGAGTATTTTTGTCATACTTGAATACTTTTAATACTTTAATAATTTTCTTTGAAATGGTGACCATACAAAGTAGGTATTTTAAGCCAAGTATAATAATAGTTATAGCAATAATATGGCTTCTTATGGACACCCACCTCACGCAAACATGGCGGCTGGCGACACGCATCTTTGACATTCAGTGCTACCTCCAGTTAGAATTATAGCTCAGTGCGTTAAACCGAGTAGGTATATTTTGGTGGGTGGGTGGTTGCCTTCGACCGAAAAACAGATGTGGTGTTATCTTGATGGTGGCCATGGCTGCCTTTAACCATTGACTTTTAACTCCGTAGTTAAAGGGGACCGTGCGGCGACTTATTTTTTTGATACATTTTTTTCATACTATATTATTGTATAACAAGTTTTTCAAATAAAACGTATACCAAATTAGATCACTGAGTTACATTATTTCTTATTAGTTCGTTTATCAACTGCAATAATTAAGTAAAAACATCAAAATAATAATTTGTAATTTAATTTCTCGATTAAGAACTCCCCAAACATCAAATAATACTTTTAATAATTTTGTAACGTAAAAATACTAATCATGAACACAAAATACTAACTTTCGCAGGTAAATTTATTTTCTTCATTTGAATAAGAATAAGAATAAGAATAAGAAAGTTTATTGCCATTGACCAAGTTGTACATAGGAATAGGCATTGTCAAATTACATTAAATAAAATAAAATATCACTAAACATGTTCATGGTTCATACCATAAAAAATCAAGCACAAGCAAGGTTTCATAATCAATGGTTCAGACTCGAAGTCGTTTCGATTAATTGCTCTCCTTCGGCTTTCCTAAACTTGGTTGAGCGTAAGGTATTTTGTATTTTACATGTTTACATGCTTCCGGTTCCATAAAGCGGTTGAAAATTTACCACCTCAACCTCAAAAACCAATTACAGACATTACAATAAGCGTATTTTACAGTTGTTTCCTACTAGATTTCCCTGTTTTATGTTTTATGATACTATATCTTCTCAAAATTGCAATCAAGGTGGAAGAAAACTAACTCTTATTATTAATAGTGTGTATTCAAGACAAAGCCAAGAAACTACTTAGTCCTAGGCCTAGTAAGTATCTGACAGGGGAAAAAAGTATGTAGCCTAAGTGTAATACTTTAGTACTATTATTTTATTTATCATCCATACCATTCTCGGTAAAACTTTTATATCCGACTTCATTCTTATTTTTGAGCATATGGTATCGATATGTTCTTATCGGGCGTAAGTTATGGTATCGATTCGATCAATAAACAAACCTAACCTGACTTAAAACCAAACAACTTCTATAATGGGCATAAGTTACCATCCTATCCATTGTATCAAACGATGGAATTGGATATCAAAGTTCTGTCCCAATCTCAAGCAGATAATTTTTCCACAGAACCTAGGCTATAAGTTAATTGACAGGCGAAAAAGCGACTCTTAACTTAACTTAGGCTATTTTAAGTTACTACGACAATTTGTTACGAGCGTTCCCGCAAAGGAAAGTCTACGACTAAGTTACACCACTGATTATGAGGGTTTAATAGGCCTACATTCACTTCAATGCAGGCTAACTTGCAGCCCACACCTTATGAAAATCTAGCAAATCTAGTAACTTAATTTAGCCTACTTTATAACTTAAGTAGGCCTATAAAAACTGTACTTCATTTACAAAATTTGTTAGGCGGGGAAGTTCCCCCACCACCTTTTTCTGCTTGATGTAAGTTATGTTGCACCAAATAACTTAGGTACCATACTTTAATATCTATCAGAATACCGGTAGAATGATAACAAAGTGTTAAAATTCAGCAATCTGCTAAGTTATCTAGAATTGCTATTAAAATGATGAAATTGCCTAACTTAGTCCAACTTGCAATGTACATTTCCTATAAAACTTAGCATCCCATGTAGCACAGATGGTTGGGCCAACGTTGGCCAACTGTGGGACAGTTGGTTGATGGTTGGTTGGAGCCTCCACAACCAACCAACCGTTGTCCAACTGTATATCTCGTAGTTGGGCCAACCAATATTTACAACTGTGGACCAACATTGGTTCATTGTTAATGAAATACATTAATATGCATTGCTGGGTATCATACATCAAGCCAACCGTTGTCCAACCGTTTTTCACTCCGTTGGACCAACAAAAGATACTTTTGTTAGACCAACGATGGTCCATAGTTGAGTTTACACGACTTTCATTCTCTGGGTCTAGCTTTCACAACATAATTATAATAAAATATCTGGTTTTACAATACCTTTATCAGTTCCAAAAGTTTCCAAAAGTTTTTGGAACTGATAATGGTATTGTAAAACCAGATATTTTATATATTACAGTTCTGGGGCTCCATAATGAATTTTAATAATTATAAAAATGCAAATATTTTTTAAATTAATATTCTTTAACTTATTTGCAACAATTTAAAGGGAAAGAGTAATTAATCATATAACAGGCTATTATAATAGCATTAATAATCTAACGGTAATTAATTAATCTATATTCAAATACCAGTATTCTCTCTAACTAAAAAAAAAACTACTTTTGATGCCTTAACAGATTAACAGAATCATATTATACTGTGTAGTATCAAAAATGTTTGAAGTATTGCGACCATTGCAACTGTCGGCTACTCTTTCACCACTTGAAAACTCTCTATATCAACAATTACAGATAGCTCAGTGGTAAAGTAAGAGGCTCATAAGTCGAAGGACCCGGGTTCGAAACCCGTCTGGGTCAAAAAATTTTGTTCTAGCTTTTTTTCAAGATTTGTTTTTATGAACTATTTAATCAATTTACTCAACTAATAATTATGCTTTTCGTACTAAATATTTATTATTTTGTGTGAAATAAAACGGTTGGACAATGGTTGGCTGGAAAACAGTTTAAAGAGGTGACATTTCTACCGTTGGCCAACTGTGTGGCTCCACAATTTACCAACGTTGGCCCAACCATCTGTGCTACATGGGATGGTTGTTTTAAATAAGTTAAATAAGTAATTTATGCAGCATAGTTTTTGATCCGGGAACAAAAATCGAGTAGGCCCAATAATTGTTCACCGTCCGAACAGTCAGGTGGGTATTTACCAGAATAAGTTTAGAGTGGGCCTAGAAAGTTATTAGTCTAGGCTCAGGGCTGCAGTTTTCATGTGACACGCTACGGTATGGACCGGGGATTTAATTGTGCCCTCTTCCCCTTTCTTTGCGGAGGATTTTTTCTCATCCTCACACCCCCGACCACTTTTTAAACCACTTCTGCCCTTTTGCCTGACTAAGTTATTTACTATGTGTGCCTGCCTGGATCTACTTGGTCTATTTTAAACTAAAAATAACTTATTAATATCCACAGCATCTAACTTAATTTACTGATTATTAAATTCATTTGGGTATTATAGACGTAACTTAGCGTTCACATTTCGTTTCATGTCCTCAGTTGAATTAGGTCAGATCGTGTACATGTAGACAATTTTATACAGTTTGAATGGTTGACTTACTTCATTTAAATATTTATTTACTACACAGGTTTTGTAATTAAAACAATTTACTTAGTTACTCTATAGGGTCTTTTCATGACTTTACAGTACCGGTACTTAAAATAAAAACTTTCTAATTTGTAGGCTTAATGATCACATTTACAGAAAATAACGCATCATCTCTCGCAGTATAGTACTTAAATCTACTTGTTTTTGTTTAGAGTGTTAGGCCAATAAAATCAGTTGCGCTGTTGATTCCACCCCCCCCCCCCCCCCCACCAGTGTTGATAGCCCAGTGGTTTGCATGTGATGCGCTATGGCCCTCGGAGATGATTGCGCCCCTCTCCACCTACCTTGAGGGTAATGTTTTTCTCCTTGCGCCCTCAACAAACTTAAAACCTCTTGAACCCTTGCCCCAAGCCCATCGGGCCCATTTATAAAAACGGCCCTCTCCACCCAGCCTTTACATATAGACAAGGAAGTTTTTAGCTTGTCAGGATATAGTGTTTAACTTATGGAGCGGTCAACTTTGGTATTGGGAGTGGATCGGTGGATGTTTAGGCTAATAACATTTGTGCAGTTTCAAGTTCTAGGTTAAGTTTGTAGTGTTACTTAAATATGGTTGAAATAAATTAGCAGTTCCCAATTATCTTATCATGGAACCCATCATCATCCTGGATTTTTTAATGACCCAACAAAATAACAGCACTCTTGACTGGTAATCGTTAGGAACAGTTCATCTTCAACAATCACGCAAACTATGTAGTTAACGTCTACAATCGCAATATTAGTTTGAGATTTTCGTTCCAAATAATCCCAAAGTTATTTAAAATCCACCTTGAATCATGAATAATAATAGGCGTAATATTCAAGTGATTTTATATGCCGGTAGGTACCCTAGTTTAAAGCAAAAAATAACTGTTTAGTTGTGAATATACTGAAGATTCAAAAATGTCAGGTGCTACTGTATTTGTATCACCCTACCTGCCTGTTCGGGCAGAGAAAATTACCAAGTTTTTGGGCCTCAAAAACCTTGATGAATATCTTATTTTATATTCAACTGGGTTCCGCCATTGACTATATATACCTGTTCCGTCCAAATTGATGCCGGGACACACCAGTTGGGAAATAAATAACTGACATGATGTAATACCAACCTATTGGATTGAATGCATTTATGAAAGAATCGCTTCAGTAAAAACACAAAACATATTAAAAGTCTTGGCTAATTTTGTTTTTGAATAATTGCCAATAATCACAGATCGTCCTATATTTTATTTTCCGTGTAAAGTAAAAGATCAGAATCACTGAACAAAATCAAGATGTTTCTCTACTCACGGGAGTCGCTGCGATTGTAAAAATCATCACCATTGTTGTCGTGCATGATAGATGATGGTGGATGTTGCCACGATTGCAATAATTTATCATTCTCTGAGCATGAGCAACAATGGGACAACAATATAATGGTGGAGAATTTTGGGTGACTCTGGTTATAATACCGGGTGTACATAAAAGAACTAAACAACTTTGTACATCAATTTAACACGCTATGTGTCCCACATCGGTTTGGTTGGTATCACTGAGTTATTAAACACCTAAAGTTTTTCCCCACACAGCTGACTGTTAACAATGCCAGTAATTTGGTAAAATTGTTATTTATTGATTTAGTCTTCTTGTATGCTAGAGTTTGAAAGAACTCGATCTGCTACCACTGTTTAACATCGTTTTCATGTACGCATTATCATAGAGACCCTCCAAATAGAAAGTCACATTGGAAGTTATGGCCATGGGTTACTTAGAAAAAGGAAAGAGCTCCGGGAAAACAGCAATGTCTGATGATCAGGTTGAGTTAATCTGTGCAATGGTCCCGGAGGGTGGGTATGGAGATTTGTCTTTAACGTGTGTATGCTTTGCTTGTGGGGTTATGTCAAAGACAGAGTTGTTGTACCTCCTTTGCTGTTGAATCTCTTTGGAGCTCAGGCATCACATTACTGCTGCAGTACAAAATGTTGATGAGGCCCCACCAACATGTTGCATGTAATGCGCTATGGCCCTCGGAGATGATTGCGCCCCTCTCCACCTACCTTGAGGGCATAGGTGCTGTCTTCAAAACGTTTGGTCAGAATTTGATTTTAAAATAGATGTCTGCTAAGCTCACAAGGTGGACATATTGATCACTTATTGTAGTATATAGAAAAAAAACTTGAGGTTTTTATCTTTCTAATGGTGTATGTTACTCTTTATAAGTCGGTAACACTTCACAGTAATTTTTAAACAAAGTTGTTTACCGGTGCTTCTTTTGTGTACTTCCTGTACAAATTGTTTGCTTTTCAGCCATGTCTTCAAGGCAGTGCTAGATTATTTAACTTCCAGTTTTTAATGGTTTGAGGCAAACTATCGTGGATGCTCAGAGGAATGTTTGGGTGGCAAGGTCTTTGAAAGTCCTATAAAAAGTAATGTCCTATGTTAGAATACCTCCATATTTCTACAAATATTTAATTTGTAATATAACCCAGTTTCAAGAACAGTTTGCGCATCAGGAATCAAAAACATCAGGAACTTCAAGGCAACACAAAACAAATAGGTAATACAAATATTTATCTATTGGGTACACTTATGGAGTGTCCAATTGGCTGTTACATTCCATGATAGGTTTATATTTAACTAGCTGTACCCGCGGGCTTTGCCCCGTTTAACTTCACAAGTGAGCTCGTTTGCATGGCTCAATCACGTCCTGGTTGAAGTTCGTTGAAGTTAATTGAAACAGCTGTTAAGAAATTCCTTTTAAATATGAAAAATCATAAGGTTAACATGGGGAACTCCAGAGCCACTGGGGCGGAGCCCGAAAGCCCGATCAGAATAAAAACTACTTAGTTTTCCTATTTAATGCCCAAAGAATCGGTGTACCGAATTTCAGCCACCTAGGTAAATGGGAAGTGGGAGAATTAGTGATGAGTGAGTGAGTCAGTCAGTCAGTGAGGGCTTTGCCTTTTATTTATTTTCTACAAATATTTAATTTGTAATATAACCCAGTTTCAAGAACAGTTTGCGCATCAGGAATCAAAAACATCAGGAACTTCAAGGCAACACAAAACAAATAGGTAATACAAATATTTATCTATTGGGTACACTTATGGAGTGTCCAATTGGCTGTTACATTCCATGATAGGTTTATATTTAATTGTTTTGTACATCACATTAAATCCAATAAATAGGTGGATTTCTCTTGGATATGCAATTTGTCAAATCAACAAAGTAAGAATTACAGATACATAATTAGAAGCTACAGATCCAGCCACTATACGTGTGATCGTTGATGCAGTCTTCCTATTCAATCTAAATAACTATCGACTGCCCTGATCTATTAACGAATATTGATCTTGCTGTACCTAGAGCGACACGCTCCAGAACCTCCTTCCAGCGTTGCTCCCAGCCGACACTTTTTGCCTACCACAGCGGCCTGTCCAGATTGCATTGACTGGGGAGCCAAATCGTCCGCTCATCGACTTCTTCTCTGGTACAACTGCCTCCTTCAGAAGTCGGGTCGGCGCTGTGCTGAGTGACGTTATGTGAAGGCTTTATTTACCTTGGTAGTGCCACTAATGGGCCACAAAAAAAAAAAACCAAAAAGTTAAAGAAATGACCTGTTATTGGTATTGTTATTCTACATATCTTGCTGTTTATTATCTGTTTATGCTGTTAATTGCTGTTTCATTTTTATATTCACTGTTATTAATTATTATTGTATTTTTTCATATTTATTGTTGGTTGTTATTTCACATTTTTATCATCTCTGTTATACACTGACTCAATTCTATTCTAAATCTCTATTCTTGTTATACATTGTGATTTCTTGTTTCTTGTATCCATTTTGTTTTCAAATTCAAGTTTCAATCTACTTGTTTATTATTCTTTACTCATAAGACTGACTTGTCTGTACCATATATATATTTATTATTGTAAAAATGGTGTTTACCGTTGGAAATAAATGAAATGAAGAATTAAGTCACATTATATAAGATGTAAGATTCAAAAGTAAGCTTGTGTTACTGTTAGGAACGATATTCAGGGCCAATTTAATGAATGGACAGGGTGGGCTCTGGTCAAGGGTCGTATGAGGTTTTAGGTGTGTTGGTTGCACAAGGAAGTCAAAAATTCCCCCTCAAATTAGATTGAGAAGGACACAATTATCTCTCAGGGCTCATAGTGCATCACATGCAAACCGCTGGCCGCTGGCCTGAAGATATTGAGCTTAAAAAAAAGATATTGTATTTTTAAGTCAATAGCATTTTATTGTCCACGCAAGTGGCATTTTCAAAGAAGGAAATTAGTGTCAATTAGAGTGGCAAGTGGGATGCATATATGCCCACTAGACCCCCTTCCCTTCATTGTCGCTTTTGTTATTTTGTACAGTCATCTCAACAATTAGTTGCTGTTGGATAAATTTTATACCTAGCGTCAAGTGAGTTTCAGTGTTTTTTTGGGAGTCTCTTACTCATCTCTCCTACACCCAATCCTATTTGACGTACGTAATACATCACAAACGTTTGAAAGGGAAACCTGATCAAAACCCATCTGATTTTTGCGGTTGTGTCGGGGTTGGAACTTATCCCTACTTCTCTCACCAAAGTCTAGTGGAAACGGATAACCATAGTTGAAAAGTTTTGCGTATAATTTCATGGGGTGCTACACCAAACTGTGGGATGTTGCAATAAATGCAAAATAAAAACTGTCTGATGCAATAAAAAAATTGTGGTAAAATGTCAACCGTCCATAGAACACCCACACAGCTAGTCATCATTCTAAAAATAAATGTACAGGCCTTCATCAAAGCATTTTATATAATATTAATATTAATTTTTATAACATTAATGGTAATACTTTTTTGCAGATCCTCACTAACTATCCATTCACTCTTTGGGATACAGCAATGGATGATCTCGGAGACCAACCCGTATCCAGTGATATAATACCTGAGGAAGTTAACGATATACCAGTTGAAAACTGGTGCTGGACTGATGTGAGCTTGGATAAGTTCAACTTCTTGTGGACTATTTTCAACTTCAGTTACTGCAATCAGAAAACGGGAGAGCATATTAAATCTCCATTGTTCAGTTCCAAATGTAACGATACAGAGAAATGGTGTTTAAGAATTAATCCAAGAGGAGAAGACAAAGAAAGCAAAAACTACATCTCAATTTTTCTTATTCTGGCTACATCTAAGAAACTGGAAGTGATGGCCCGTTTCAAGTTTTCAATTGTAAACGGCTTTGGAAAAGTCGTGAAAGAAACGGAAAGCCAAAGGGCATATAGATTTGTTTACGAAAATGGTTGGGGTTACAAAAAGTTTATAAAGAGAAAGAGGGATACATTTTTTGATAAAGAAAATCAAGTTCTCAATGATGACAAGCTCACAATATTTTGTGAAGTAAGTATTGTCACTGCTCCTGTCAGTGTTTTTGGAAAACACAAGGAAATCAAATTCAAAGTCCCTGAACCTAAGTTGGAAGACGACTATGAGCAGCTTTTGTCAGATCACAGGTTTTCAGATGTCACCCTATCTGCTAATGGTAAGCAATTCAAAGCTCACAAAGCAATCCTTGCTGCTAGGAGCCGTGTATTCGCAGCAATGTTCGACCATTGCATGGAAGAAGGTCAGTTGAATCATGTTACTATCTTAGATGTTGATCATGCAACTTTAGGTGAACTGTTGCGTTTCATTTACTCAGGAAGAGTAAAAGACATCAACAAAATAGCATTCGACCTCCTCGCAGCAGCGGACAAATATGACTTGGAGAGGCTTAAAATCATGTGTCAGGAAACCTTGTACAAGAGCATATCGTTTGATAATGTTCTTGATATTCTAATACTGGCCGATCTTCACTCGGTGGTAAATTTGAAATCACAAGCAATTAAGTTTGTGTGTGAGCATGCAAAAGACATCATAAACACGGAAGGATGGAATTTTATGGTGAAGTCTCATCCCCATTTGGTTGCCGAAGCTTTTGCTTTTCTGTCTGGCAAAGAAGTTTTCTTTTCACCTCCTCTTTCCAAGCGGATTAAGCATTGGATTAGATATTACTTCAAATGCCAGATTCAGTAACTAGAATATAATTTAGAGTCTAGCCTATATGTAATAAAACACAATTTATGGGCAGCCCTTCTGTTAGGTGTGTTAGGTACAGATGTAATAGAACTGTTACCGTAGTGTAAATTACTAAAATGAATGTAAAGTAACATGTTTAGTGTAAATTACTGAATCAAATCCAAAATAACATTTTTGTATATAAACTACAATTATTGAAAGTTAATTTTTATTTTATTCAACCAAATATGTGTGAATTGCATTTAGAAATCAATGACATTATTTTAGTTTGTAATTGAATACCTTTGTAAGATGCAAATCCTTGATAAGATTAAAACATTAGAATAATTAGATTTAATAATCGAGTAATGTTTTATGGTTTTAAATTCAGTATTTTGTTTTAGTCTGTAAATTTTATAATTTTAATAAAACTTCTGTAGTGTTTTGAATTTTCTCAGTCATTGAATCCTTTTTACTTTTACAAAGCAGAAATACAGTAAATCATATAAAATAATTTCAAAAAATAGTTTTTGTGTGATGTAGTACATGAACATCTTGTAAATTATGATACATTGTGGTGTTTATGTAATTTGTTAAGATATATTAAATAAATTTTAACCCTTTATGGTGACAGTTGCATTTTGAAATCTTGAAAACAGAATGTGTTCTGTATGGTTTAATTTTAAATTAATAAATTTATTGTTATACACAGTTGTGGCTCCAAGATGGATTCTCAACAGGGGGGGGCTCACCTCATCCCCTTACTTGATAATACCATAATACATATTTATTGATTAAAAGGGTACAGTACATGCTTAGAGTATTTTCTTTCAATATCAAATTAATCACAAATAAATAGCAATTAAACACTATACAATTTTTTTATGAATACGGTTTATAAAATCCTACAGCTTTTAGGAGGGACCTAATTTGAACTAAATTAGCGCGCACTGGGAAGTTAAAACTCTGGAATATGATAATGGCACTAAGAGCTCTTTAAATTTTGAAATACATTGTACAATAAAAAAAATATATTTTCATTAAATATTTGTTATCTTTTATCGTTATTAAATATATGTCATGCAAGATGTTTTGAAGAATTAATTTAGTGAATTACGATGACAGAATGGACAAATAAGAAGAAACTTGCCCCAATGTTGTATTGACTTGTAGAACTGATCTAACTTTTGTCAACAATTATACCTAAATACAGGGTCCCCAAAAAGATAATTTAAACATTATATTGAAGGGAAGTGGCGTCACTGGTCTTGCTGTTTATCACTCACATTGAAACACTACTTTCACAAAGAACTGTATTCTAAACCATCACCTCATATATTCACAAATCTTACATTGAAGACACTGTTTGATTGTATACTAGTGTACATGTTGTTCGAAATCGAGCAATTGCAAAGAAGTAAAGTAGTTATTTAAAAACAAATAACTTATTTAAAAACGAATAAAAGTCATAATTTCCAATCAGTTTAAAAGACAACTCATAGATTACGTACCTAACAGTTTTACTGTATATAATAAACATTTCTCGTAAATATTTAATCATTTTTCATAAGCTGATATGGTTTTTAGTGTACTGTATTTTACAAATGTTTCCCACTTATAGCCGCATTAGGTTGCCCATGCCCATGTTGATCTTCGTCAATGATATTGTAGTCAGCATGGTACCACCCATTGTCGCCAGTACGTTAGTTTACAAATTTCAGTCATTTTTTGTAGTACGGTAATAAAATTTTGTTTACATTACTTAAGAACTGCCTGATTTTCTGCATAACCTCTCTGTTACAATTTTATTTGCTTCAATTGGCATTTATTTGGCTTGTTACTATTATAAAGTAAGTTATATTTACCTTAAAAAAATTAAGAATTGAAAGGGTTCAGATTGTTTTTTGTTTCCCTTGAATGTGAATAACAATGTGAATAATGCGAATCCTTCAATGAAAGTTGTATTAAGGTTTCTTGGATGTAGTAATATTATTTTAAAATCACTTGACTTTTATGAAAACATATATTTAATATCCTTGACGTACCAGTTTAATTCAGCCTTAGAGGGGTTTCCTTTGCCAATCATCATAAAGTTAAGTCCGTGTTTCCTACAAAAAAGTAGCACTTCAGCTAACATCCTTGTTTATTGTTTGTGGGAATCTTCATATTGTAGGTGTTCTTCATTATATAGGATGATAACAATAGTAGTTTTTTTATTTAAGCTCTGTTTCTTCTACTTGATGGCGTTCTATTACTTTCCTAGTTTCCTATGTTTCCATGGTCAACAAATCGGTTCTTTCAATGATTGCTCAAGAATTACAGTACCCTGTCAATTAATTTTTCTTATTTGGTAAAATATATCAAATTGGCTTTCTCAATTTTTTACATTGTAATATGTACGAACTTAAATTAAAATAGTAAATATTTAATTTCAACAAAATCAGTAAATGTACCCAATGCGTTTCGTTGAATTGAAAAATAAATAACAGCAACTAAATTATACAGCTGATTAAAATGTAAAAAATTATGTTCTTCATAAGGATAACATGGGAACTTTCAAAGCCACTGGGGCAGAGCCCAAGGGACTTTTTCAAAAATGTAAGGCCAGTTTGCAAATCTATGTGACACGCTCAATCTGTGAGACGTCAATGGATAAAATCGGTTAAGAAATGGCGGAGGAGTTCAACCGACTAAGTTTCATGTAGCGTAATAATTATATAGATAATTTTTTTTTTTTATAGTTGAATATAAAAGCCAGCTGTTTTGGAAAAAGTATTATCTTTGAAAATAAAAACAAAACCTTTGACAAAACTTTAAGAAAAAAACTCAATCATTATTTTGTAATTTCTTAGTACCTAGAAAAAATTAAAAAAAAAAAAAATTATAATCATGAGAAAATATAATTTGACATCTTACATCACTTCACCATCAAGTTGCAGCTTCAGCGATGAAAAAAAAAACAATTATCATGACGTGTAATAAACAATGTGAAATCTCACAGCCCTTAACCGTCCCAAAACTGATTATAGTCTCAAAACATATTGCATCTGCAAACAAGCATTTTTTTGACGAGAAATTATAATGTGACATCTTGGCGCTACACAATTACGCAGAAACCTACATCGTTGTATGAAAATATCACTAGAAATAAATAATACGGAAAGTAAATAAAAGAAACGTATAACACTTAAAACATATATTTATGCTTATACTGTTACTCACAAAACGGTAAATATACAAAAAAGATGGTAAGTGGTGATCAATTTCGATTGGACACTCCAAATCAATCATCATCAGACCCAATAGGCGAATGATCAATCCAATCGAAATCGATCAACACTTACAATCTTTTTTGCATATTAACAGTCTTGTGAGTAACATTATAAGCGTAAATATATGTTTGAAGTGTTATAAGAGGTTTCTTTGATTTACTTTCCATAAAATTAATAACACGTAAATGCTGATTAAGTAGTTATTTAAATAAAAAATGTAATATCTCACAGAGCTTTATTTATTTATACACAGCAACACCATTTTACATTCAGTTTCTTGATATTTGATACAACAAATAAAAATATGCAACATGCATGGCTTAATTAATTTGACTAAAAATAAAACTTGAAACAAGAAAGAGTAACAACAATTGAAAGAAATTTATAAATTAATAACATGATATATAAATATTTAAATGGCAATAACAGTGATAAAAAAAAGTAAATTTGGCAGAATATACAGGGTGACCGTTAAGTCTTAGGAGGACTTTATAACTTTTTAACGACAAACGATATCACAACCACATTTGGTATACCGTTACTGGAAATTTTAAGCTACTTTTCTGTGTACATGGTGGTCGGATATCACCTTTGGGGGACGGCCCGTCGGGGGTCAGAAGAGAATCTTTAATGACAGCCTATGTTCAGTTGTACATCATTTCAAAGGTCTACTTCAACTGAAAACAATGCCGCAAATCGCACTTCAAAAGGTTGATCCTGCGCAAAATGGCAGATGTTCAAAGATTTTCAAAATTAGCCAATTTCTAAATTAAAACACTTTTTTAAATCTTTAAGCAACTGTCATTTTTTAACGGATGGTCCTTTTGAAGTACGGTTTGCGGCATTCTTATTTGCTTAAAATTCCCTTTAAAATGATCCCCATAACTTTACATTCAGTGATCTAAATAACTCTTCAGGGCGACGGCCCACAAGGAGTCGGAAGTAAATCTTGAATGGAAGCGTAGGTTGATATGCACATCAAATAAAAGGTATTTATTAGTAGAATACAATGCCACAAACGGTACTTCAAAAGGACCATCCGTTAAAAAATGATAGTTGTTTAATGATTTAAAAAAGTGTTTTAATTTAAAGAAATTAGCTAATTTTGAAAATCTTTGAACATCTGCCATTTTGCGCAGGATCAACCTTTTGAAGTGCGGTTTGCGGCAATGTTTTCAGTTGAAGTAGACCTTTAAAATTATGTACAACTCAACATAGGCTGTCTTTAAAGATTTTCTTCTGCCCCCGACGGGCCGTCCCCCAAAGGTGATATCCGTCCACCATGTACACAGAAAAGTAGCTTACAATTTCCAGGCGCGGTATACAAAATGTGGTTGTGATATCGTTTGTCATTTAAAAGTTATAAAGTCGTCCTAAGACTTAATGGTCACCCTGTATAATAATACTAACATACAGCACTTGTTTACTGATTATGTGGCCCTTTAGAGGCACCACCAAACACTCGATTACTCCACTGGACGCGGCACTGAGATTGTAGCCCTTTAAAGGCACCACCAAAGACTCGAGCACTCACTGGACGCGGCACTAAGAGTGTGGCCCTTTAAAGGCACCACCAAAGACTCGATCACTCAACTGGACCCGGCACTGAAAGTGTGACCCTTTAGAGGCACCACCGATGACTCGAACACTCCACTGGCTGCTTCATTAAAAGTGTAGATCTTTAGAGGCACCACTGATGACTCGATCACTCCACTGGACGCTGCACTGAGAGTGTGGCCCTTTAAAGGCACCACCAAAGACTCGAACACTCACTGGTCACGGCAGTAAGAGTGTGGCCCTTTAAAGGCACCACCAAAGACGCGATCACTCCACTGGACCCGGCACTGAGAGTGTGGCCCTTTAAAGGCACCACCAAAGACTCGATCACTCACTGGTCACGGCAGTAAGAGTGTGGCCCTTTAAAGGCACCACCAAAGACGCGATCACTCCACTGAACGCGGCACTGAGAGTGTGGCCCTTTAAAGGCACCACCAAAAACTCGATCACTCACTGGTCACGGCAGTAAGAGTGTGGCCCTTTAAAGGCACCACCAAAGACGCGATCACTCCGCTGAACGCGGCACTGAGAGTGTGGCCCTTTAAAGGCACCACCAAAGACTCGAACACTTACTGGTCACGGCAGTAAGAGTGTGGCCCTTTAAAGGCACCACCAAAACGCGATCACTCAACTTGACGCGGCACTGAGAGTGTGGCCCTTTAAAGGCACCACCAAAGACGCGATCACTCCACTGAACGCGGCACTGAGAGTGTGGCCTTTTAAAGGCACCACCAGAGACTCGAACACTCACTGGTCACGGCAGTAAGAGTGTGGCCCTTTAAAGGCACCACCAAAGACGCGATCACTCCACTGGACGCGGCACTGAGAGTGTGGCCCTTTAAAGGCACCACCAAAGACTCGATCACTCACTGGTCACGGCACTAAGAGTGTGGCCCTCTAAAGGCACCACCAAAGATTCGATCACTCCACTGGACGTGGCACTAAGAATGTGGCCCTTTAAAGGCACCACCAAAGACGCGATTACTACACTGGAAGCGGCAATGAGATTGTGGCCCTTTAAAGGCACCACCAAAGATTCTATCACTCCAATGGACGCGGCACTAAGAAATGTGGCCCATTAAAGGCACCACCAAAGGCTCGATCACTCCACTGGACACGGCACTTAGAGTGTGCCCCTTTAAAGGCACCACCAAAAACGCGATTACTACACTGGATGCGGCACTGAGATTGTGGCCCTTTAAAGGCACCACCAAAAACTCGAGCACTTACTGGACGCGGCACTAAGAGTGTGGCCCTTTAAAGGCACCACCAAAGACTCGATCACTCAACTGGACCCGTTACTGAAAGAGTGACTCTTTGGAATCCCCACCGATGACTCGAACACTCCACTGGCTGCTGCATTAAAAGTGTAGCTCTTTAGAGGCCCCAACGATGACTCAATCACTCCACTGGGCGGTGCACTGAGAGTGTAACCCTTTAGAGGCACCACCGATGACTCGAACACTCCACTGGCTGCTTCATTAAAAGTGTAGATCTTTAGAGGCACCACTGATGACTCGATCACTCCACTGGACGCTGCACTGAGAGTGTGGCCCTTTAAAGGCACCACCAAAGACTCGATCACTCACTGGTCACGGCAGTAAGAGTGTGGCGCTTTAAAGGCACCACCAAAGACGCGATCACTCCACTGAACGCGGCACTGAGAGTGTGGCCCTTTAAAGGCACCACCAAAGACTCGATCACTCACTGGTCACGGCAGTAAGAGTGTGGCCCTTTAAAGGCACCACCAAAGACGCGATCACTCCACTGAACGCGGCACTGAGAGTGTGGCCCTTTAAAGGCACCACCAAAGACTCGAACACTTACTGGTCACGGCAGTAAGAGTGTGGCCCTTTAAAGGCACCACCAAAACGCGATCACTCCACTTGACGCGGCACTGAGAGTGTGGCCCTTTAAAGGCACCACCAAAGACTCGATCACTCACTGGTCACGGCAGTAAGAGTGTGGCCCTTTAAAGGCACCACCAAAGACGCGATCACTCCACTGAACGCGGCACTGAGAGTGTGGCCCTTTAAAGGCACCACCAAAAACGCGTTTACTACACTGGATGCGGCACTGAGATTGTGGCCCTTTAAAGGCACCACCAAAGACTCGATCACTCAACTGGACCCGGCACTGAAAGTGTGACTCTTTGGAGGCACCACCGATGACTCGAACACTCCACTGGCTGCTGCATTAAAAGTGTAGCTCTTTAGAGGCACCACCGATGACTCAATCACTCCACTGAAAGCTGCACTGAGAGTGTGACCCCTTAGAGGCACCACCGATGACTCGAACACTCCACTGGCTGCTTCATTAAAAGTGTAGATCTTTAGAGGCACCACTGATGACTCGATCACTCCACTGGACGCTGCACTGAGAGTGTGGCCCTTTAAAGGCACCACCAAAGACTCGAACACTTACTGGACCCGGCACTGACAGTGTGCCTCTTTGGAGGCACCACCGATGACTCGAACACTCCACTGGCTGCTGCATTAAAAGTGTAGATCTTTAGAGGCACCACTGATGACTCGATCACTCCACTGGACGCTGCACTGAGAGTGTGGCCCTTTAAAAGCACCACCAAAGACGCGATCACTCCACTGAACGCGGCACTGAGAGTGTGGCCTTTTAAAGGCACCACCAAAAACTCGATCACTCACTGGTCACGGCAGTAAGAGTGTGGCCCTTTAAAGGCACCACCAAAGACGCGATCACTCCACTGAACGCGGCACTGAGAGTGTGGCCCTTTAAAGGCACCACCAAAGACTCGAACACTTACTGGTCACGGCAGTAAGAGTGTGGCCCTTTAAAGGCACCACCAAAACGCGATCACTCCACTTGACGCGGCACTGAGAGTGTGGCCCTTTAAAGGCACCACCAAAGACTCGATCACTCACTGGTCACGGCAGTAAGAGTGTGGCCCTTTAAAGGCACCACCAAAGACGCGATCACTCCACTGAACGCGGCACTGAGAGTGTGGCCCTTTAAAGGCCCCACCAAAAACTCGATCACTCACTGGTCACGGCAGTAAGAGTGTGGCCCTTTAAAGGCACCACCAAAGACGCGATCACTCCACTGAACGCGGCACTGAGAGTGAGGCCCTTTAAAGCCACCACCAAAGACTCGAAGACTCACTAACCGCGGCACTTTGATTGTGGCCCTTTAAAGGCACCACCAAAGACTCGATTACTCCACTGGACGCGGCACTGAGAGTGTGGCCCTTTAAAGGCACCACCAAAGACTCGATCACTCAACTGGACCCGGCACTGACAGTGTGCCTCTTTGGAGGCACCACCGATGACTCGAACACTCCACTGGCAGCTGCATTAAAAGTGTAGCTCTTTGGAGGCACCACCGATGACTCGAACACTCCACTGGGCGCTGCAATGAGAGTGTGACCCTTTAGAGGCACCACCGATGACTCGAACACTCCACTGGCTGCTTCATTAAAAGTGTAGATCTTTAGAGGCACCACTGATGACTCGATCACTCCACTGGACGCTGCACTGAGAGTGTGGCCCTTTAAAGGCACCACCAAAGACGCGATCACTCCACTGAACGCGGCACTGAGAGTGTGACCCTTTAAAGGCACCACCAAAAACTCGATCACTCACTGGTCACGGCAGTAAGAGTGTGGCCCTTTAAAGGCACCACCAAAGACGCGATCACTCTACTGAACGCGGCACTGAGAGTGTGGCCCTTTAAAGGCACCACCAAAGACTCGAACACTTACTGGTCACGGCAGTAAGAGTGTGGCCCTTTAAAGGCACCACCAAAACGCGATCACTCCACTTGACGCGGCACTGAGAGTGTGGCCCTTTAAAGGCACCACCAAAGACTCGATCACTCACTGGTCACGGCAGTAAGAGTGTGGCCCTTTAAAGGCACCACCAAAGACGCGATCACTCCACTGAACGCGGCACTGAGAGTGTGGCCCTTTAAAGGCACCACCAAAACTCGATCACTCACTGGTCACGGCAGTAAGAGTGTGGCCCTTTAAAGGCACCACCAAAGACGCGATCACTCCACTGAACGCGGCACTGAGAGTGTGGCCCTTTAAAGGCACCACCAAAGACTCGAACACTCACTGGTCACGGCAGTAAGAGTGTGGCCCTTTAAAGGCACCACCAAAACGCGATCACTCCACTGGACGCGGCACTGAGAGTCTGGCCCTTTCAAGGCACCACCAAAGACTCGATCACTCACTGGTCACGGCACTAAGAGAGTGGCCCTCTAAAGGCACCACCAAAGATTCGATCACTCCACTGGACGCGGCACTAAGAATGTGGCCCTTTAAAGGCACCACCAAAGACGCGATTACTACACTGGATGCGGCAATGAGATTGTGGCCCTTTAAAGGTACCACCAAAGACTCGAAGACTCACTGGACGCGGCACTTATATTGTGGCCCTTTAAAGGCACCACCAAAGACTCGATTACTCCACTGGACGCCGCACTGAGAGTGTGGCCCTTTAAAGGCACCACCAAAGATTCGATCACTCCACTGGACGCGGCACTTAGAGTGTGGCCCTTTAAAGGCACCACCAAAAAGGCGATTACTACACTGGATGCGGCAATGAGATTGTGGCTCTTTAAAGGCACCACCAAAGACTCGAAGACTCACTGGACGCGGCACTTTGATTGTGGCCCTTTAAAGGCACCACCAAAGACTCGATTACTCCACTGGACGCGGCACTGAGAGTGTGGCCCTTTAAAGGCACCACCAAAGACTCGATCACTCAACTGGACCCGGCACTGACAGTGTGCCTCTTTGGAGGCACCACCGATGACTCGAACACTCCACTGCCTGCTGCATTAAAAGTGTAGCTCTTTGGAGGCCCCACCTAAGACGCGATCACTCCACTGAACGCGGCACTGAGAGTGTGGCCCTTTAAAGGCACCACCAAAAACTCGATCACTCACTGGTCACGGCAGTAAGAGTGTGGCCCTTTAAAGGCATCACCAAAGACGCGATCACTCCACTGAACGTGGCACTGAGAGTGTGGCCCTTTAAAGGCACCACCAAAGACTCGAACACTTACTGGTCACGGCAGTAAGAGTGTGGCCCTTTAAAGGCACCACCAAAACGCGATCACTCCACTTGACGCGGCACTGAGAGTGTGGCCCTTTAAAGGCACCACCAAAGACTCGATCACTCACTGGTCACGGCAGTAAGAGTGTGGCCCTTTAAAGGCACCACCAAAGACGCGATCACTCCACTAAACGCGGCACTGAGAGTGTGGCCCTTTAAAGGCACCACCAAAAACTCGATCACTCACTGGTCACGGCAGTAAGAGTGTGGCCCTTTAAAGGCACCACCAAAGACGCGATCACTCCACTGAACGCGGCACTGAGAATGTGGCCCTTTAAAGGCACCACCAAAGACTCGAAGACAAACTGGACGCAGCACTTTGATTGTGGCCCTTTAAAGGCACCACCAAAGAATCGATTACTCCACTGGACGCGGCACTGAGAGTGTGGCCCTTTAAAGGCACCACCAAAGACTCGATCACTCAACTGGACCCGGCACTGACAGTGTGCCTCTTTGGAGGCACCACCGATGACTCGAACACTCCACTGGCTGCTGCATTAAAAGTGTAGCTCTTTGGAGGCACCACCGATGACTCGAACACTCCACTGGGCGCTGCACTGAGAGTGTGACCCTTTAGAGGCACCACCGATGACTCGAACACTCCACTGGCTGCTTCATTTAAAGTGTAGATCTTAAGAGGCACCACTGATGACTCGATCACTCCACTAGACGCTGCACTGAGAGTGTGGCCCTTTAAAGGCACCACCAAAGACGCGATCACTCCACTGTACGCGGCACTGAGAGTGTGGCCCTTTAAAGGCACCACCAAAAACTCGATCACTCACTGGTCACGGCAGTAAGAGTGTGGCCCTTTAAAGGCACCACCAAAGACGCGATCACTCCACTGAACGCGGCACTGAGAGTGTGGCCCTTTAAAGGCACCACCAAAGACTCGATCACTCAACTGGACCCGGCACTGACAGTGTGCCTCTTTGGAGGCACCACCGATGACTCGAACACTCCACTGGGCGCTGCACTGAGAGTCAGACCCTTTAGAGGCACCACCGATGACTCGAACACTCCACTGGCTGCTTCATTAAAAGTGTAGATCTTTAGAGGCACCACTGATGACTCGATCACTCCACTGGACGCTGCACTGAGAGTGTGGCCCTTTAAAGGCACCACCAAAGACGCGATCACTCCACTGAACGCGGCACTGAGAGTGTGGCCCTTTAAAGGCACCACCAAAGACTCGAAGACTCACTGGACGCGGCACTTTGATTGTGGCCCTTTAAAGGCACCACCAAAGACTCGATTACTCCTTTGGACGCGGCACTGAGAGTGTGGCCCTTTAAAGGCACCACCAAAGACTCGATCACTCAACTGGACCTGGCACTGACAGTGTGCCTCTTTGGAGGCACCACCGATGACTCGAACACTCCACTGGCTGCTGCATTAAAAGTGTAGCTCTTTGGAGGCACCACCGATGACTCGAACACTCCACTGGGCGCTGCACTGAGAGTGTGACCCTTTAGAGGCACCACCGATGACTCGAACACTCCACTGGCTGCTTCATTAAAAGTGTAGATCTTTAGAGGCACCACTGATGACTCGATCACTCCACTGGACGCTGCACTGAGAGTGTGGCCCTTTAAAGGCACCACCAAAGACGCGATCACTCCACTGAACGTGGCACTGAGAGTGTGGCCCTTTAAAGGCACCACCAAAAACTCGATCACTCACTGGTCACGGCAGTAGGAGTGTGGCCCTTTAAAGGCACCACCAAAGACGCGATCACTCCACTGAACGCGGCACTGAGAGTGTGGCCCTTTAAAGGCACCACCAAAGACTCGAACACTTACTGGTCACGGCAGTAAGAGTGTGGCCCTTTAAAGGCACCACCAAAACGCGATCACTCCACTTGACGCGGCACTGAGAGTGTGGCCCTTTAAAGGCACCACCAAAGACTCGATCACTCACTGGTCACGGCAGTAAGAGTGTGGCCCTTTAAAGGCACCACCAAAGACGCGATCACTCCACTGAACGCGGCACTGAGATTGTGGCCCTTTAAAGGCCCCACCAAAAACTCGATCACTCACTGGTCACGGCAGTAAGAGTGTGGCCCTTTAAAGGCACCACCAAAGACGCGATCACTCCACTGAACGCGGCACTGAGAGTGTGGCCCTTTAAAGGCACCACCAAAGACTCGAAGACTCACTGGACGCGGCACTTTGATTGTGGCCCTTTAAAGGCACCACCAAAGACTCGATTACTCCACTGGACGCGGCACTGAGAGTGTGGCTCTTTAAAGGCACCACCAAAGACTCGATCACTCAACTGGACCCGGCACTGACAGTGTGCCTCTTTGGAGGCACCACCGATGACTCGAACACTCCACTGGCTGCTGCATTAAAAGTGTAGCTCTTTGGAGGCACCACCGATGACTCGAACACTCCACTGGGCGCTGCACTGAGAGTGTGACCCTTTAGAGGCACCACCGATGAATCGAACACTCCACTGGCTGCTTCATTAAAAGTGTAGATCTTTAGAGGCGACACTGATGACTCGATCACTCCACTGGACGCTGCACTGAGAGTGTGGCCCTTTAAAGGCACCACCAAAGACGCGATCACTCCACTGAACGCGGCACTGAGAGTGTGGCCCTTTAAAGGCACCACCAAAAACTCGATCACTCACTGGTCACGGCAGTAAGAGTGTGGCCCACGCGATCACTCCACTGAACGCGGCACTGAGAGTGTGGCCCTTTAAAGGCACCACCAAAGACTCGAACACTTACTGGTCACGGCAGTAAGAGTGTGGCCCTTTAAAGGCACCACCAAAACGCGATCACTCCACTTGACGCGGCACTGAGAGTGTGGCCCTTTAAAGGCACCACCAAAGACTCGATCACTCACTGGTCACGGCAGTAAGAGTGTGGCCCTTTAAAGGCACCACCAAAGACGCGATCACTCCACTGAACGCGGCACTGAGAGTGTGGCCCTTTAAAGGCACCACCAAAAACTCGATCACTCACTGGTCACGGCAGTAAGAGTGTGGCCCTTTAAAGGCACCACCAAAGACGCGATCACTCCACTGAACGTGGCACTGAGAGTGTGGCCCTTTAAAGGCACCACCAAAGACTCGAACACTCACTGGTCACGGCAGTAAGAGTGTGGCCCTTTAAAGGCACCACCAAAGACGCGATCACTCCACTGAACGCGGCACTGAGAGTGTGGCCCTTTAAAGGCACCACCAAAGACTCGATCACTCAACTGGACCCGGCACTGACAGTGTGCCTCTTTGGAGGCACCACCGATGACTCGAACACTCCACTGGGCGCTGCACTGAGAGTGTGACCCTTTAGAGGCACCACCGATGACTCGAACACTCCACTGGCTGCTTCATTAAAAGTGTAGATCTTTAGAGGCACCACTGATGACTCGATCACTCCACTGGACGCTGCACTGAGAGTGTGGCCCTTTAAAGGCACCACCAAAGACGCGATCACTCCACTGAACGCGGCACTGAGAGTGTGGCCCTTTAAAGGCACCACCAAAGACTCGAAGACTCACTGGACGCGGCACTTTGATTGTGGCCCTTTAAAGGCACCACCAAAGACTCGATTACTCCTTTGGACGCGGCACTGAGAGTGTGGCCCTTTAAAGGCACCACCAAAGACTCGATCACTCAACTGGACCCGGCACTGAGAGTGTGGCCCTTTAAAGGCACCACCAAAAACTCGATCACTCACTGGTCACGGCAGTAAGAGTGTGGCCCTTTAAAGGCACCACCAAAACGCGATCACTCCACTTGACGCGGCACTGAGAGTGTGGCCCTTTAAAGGCACCACCAAAGACTCGATCACTCACTGGTCACGGCAGTAAGAGTGTGGCCCTTTAAAGGCACCACCAAAGACGCGATCACTCCACTGAACGCGGCACTGAGATTGTGGCCCTTTAAAGGCCCCACCAAAAACTCGATCACTCACTGGTCACGGCAGTAAGAGTGTGGCCCTTTAAAGGCACCACCAAAGACTCGATCACTCACTGGTCACGGCAGTAAGAGTGTGGCCCTTTAAAGGCACCACCAAAGACGCGATCACTCCACTGAACGCGGCACTGAGAGTGTGGCCCTTTAAAGGCACCACCAAAGACTCGAAGACTCACTGGACGCGGCACTTTGATTGTGGCCCTTTAAAGGCACCACCAAAGACTCGATTACTCCACTGGACGCGGCACTGAGAGTGTGGCCCTTTAAAGGCACCACCAAAGACTCGATCACTCAACTGGACCCGGCACTGACAGTGTGCCTCTTTGGAGGCACCACCGATGACTCGAACACTCCACTGGGCGCTGCACTGAGAGTGTGACCCTTTAGAGGCACCACCGATGACTCGAACACTCCACTGGCTGCTTCATTAAAAGTGTAGATCTTTAGAGGCGACACTGATGACTCGATCACTCCACTGGACGCTGCACTGAGAGTGTGGCCCTTTAAAGGCACCACCAAAGACGCGATCACTCCACTGAACGCGGCACTGAGAGTGTGGCCCTTTAAAGGCACCACCAAAAACTCGATCACTCACTGGTCACGGCAGTAAGAGTGTGGCCCACGCGATCACTCCACTGAACGCGGCACTGAGAGTGTGGCCCTTTAAAGGCACCACCAAAGACTCGAACACTTACTGGTCACGGCAGTAAGAGTGTGGCCCTTTAAAGGCACCACCAAAACGCGATCACTCCACTTGACGCGGCACTGAGAGTGTGGCCCTTTAAAGGCACCACCAAAGACTCGATCACTCACTGGTCACGGCAGTAAGAGTGTGGCCCTTTAAAGGCACCACCAAAGACGCGATCACTCCACTGAACGCGGCACTGAGAGTGTGGCCCTTTAAAGGCACCACCAAAAACTCGATCACTCACTGGTCACGGCAGTAAGAGTGTGGCCCTTTAAAGGCACCACCAAAGACGCGATCACTCCACTGAACGTGGCACTGAGAGTGTGGCCCTTTAAAGGCACCACCAAAGACTCGAACACTCACTGGTCACGGCAGTAAGAGTGTGGCCCTTTAAAGGCACCACCAAAGACGCGATCACTCCACTGAACGCGGCACTGAGAGTGTGGCCCTTTAAAGGCACCACCAAAGACTCGATCACTCACTGGTCACGGCACTAAGAGTGTGGCCCTCTAAAGGCACCACCAAAGATTCGATCACTCCACTGGACGCAGCACTAAGAATGTGGCCCTTTAAAGGCACCACCAAAGACGCGATTACTACACTGGATGCGGCAATGAGATTGTGGCCCTTTAAAGGTACCACTAAAGACTCGAAGACTCGTTGGACGTAGCACTTATATTGTGGCCCTTTAAAGGCACCACCAAAGACGCGATCACTCCACTGAATGCGGCACTGAGAGTGTGGCCCTTTAAAGGCCCCACCAAAAACTCGATCACTCACTGGTCACGGCACTAAGAGTGTGGCCCTTTAAAGGCACCACCAAAGACGCGATCACTCCACTGAACGCGGCACTGAGAATGTGGCCCTTTAAAGGCACCACCAAAGACTCGAAGACTCACTGGACGCGGCACTTTGATTGTGGCCCTTTAAAGGCACCACCAAAGACTCAATTACTCCACTGGACGCGGCACTGAGAGTGTGGCCCTTTAAAGGCACCACCAAAGACTCGATCACTCAACTGGACCCGGCACTGACAGTGTGCCTCTTTGGAGGCACCACCGATGACTCGAACACTCCACTGGCTGCTGCATTAAAAGTGTAGCTCTTTGGAGGCACCACCGATGACTCGAACACTCCACTGGGCGCTGCACTGAGAGTGTGACCCTTTAGAGGCACCACCGATGACTCGAACACTCCACTGGCTGCTTCATTTAAAGTGTAGATCTTTAGAGGCACCACTGATGACTCGATCACTCCACTAGACGCTGCACTGAGAGTGTGGCCCTTTAAAGGCACCACCAAAGACGCGATCACTCCACTGAACGCGGCACTGAGAGTGTGGCCCTTTAAAGGCACCACCAAAAACTCGATCACTCACTGGTCACGGCAGTAAGAGTGTGGCCCTTTAAAGGCACCACCAAAGACGCGATCACTCCACTGAACGCGGCACTGAGAGTGTGGCCCTTTAAAGGCACCACCAAAGACTCGATCACTCACTGGTCACGGCAGTAAGAGTGTGGCCCTTTAAAGGCACCACCAAAGACGCGATCACTCCACTGAACGCGGCACTGAGAGTGTGGCCCTTTAAAGGCACCACCAAAAACTCGATCACTCACTGGTCACGGCAGTAAGAGTGTGGCCCTTTAAAGGCACCACTAAAGACGCGATCACTCCACTGAACGCGGCACTGAGAGTGTGGCCCTTTAAAGGCACCACCAAAGACTCGAACACTCACTGGTCACGGCAGTAAGAGTGTGGCCCTTTAAAGGCACCACCAAAACGCGATCACTCCACTGGACGCGGCACTAAGAGTGTGGCCCTTTAAAGGCACCACCAAAGACTCGATCACTCACTGGTCACGGCACTAAGAGTGTGGCCCTCTAAAGGCACCACCAAAGATTCGATCACTCCACTGGACGCGGCACTAAGAATGTGGCCCTTTAAAGGCACCACCAAAGACGCGATTACTACACTGGATGCGGCAATGAGATTGTGGCCCTTTAAAGGTACCACCAAAGACTCGAAGACTCACTGGAAGCGGCACTTATATTGTGGCCCTTCTAAGGCACCATCAAGGACTCGATTACTCCACTGGACGCGGCACTGAGAGTGTGGCCCTTTAAAGGCACCACCAAAGATTCGATCACTCCACTGGACGCGGCACTTAGAGTGTGGCCCTTTAAAGGCTCCACAAAAAATGCGATTACTACACTGGATGCGGTAATGAGAATGTGGCCCTTTAAAGGCACCACCAAAGACTCGAAGACTCACTGGACGCGGCACTTTGATTGTGGCCCTTTAAAGGCACCACCAAAGCCTCGATTACTCCACTGGACGCGGCACTGAGAGTGTGGCCCTTTAAAGGCACCACCAAAGACTCGATCACTCAACTGGACCCGGCACTGACAGTGTGCCTCTTTGGAGGCACCACCGATGACTCGAACACTCCACTGGCTGCTTCATTAAAAGTGTAGATCTTTAGAGGCACCACTGATGACTCGATCACTCCACTGGACGCTGCACTGAGAGTGTGGCCCTTTAAAGGCACCACCAAAAACTCGATCCCTCACTGGTCACGGCAGTAAGAGTGTGGCGCTTTAAAGGCACCACCAAAGACGCGATCACTCCACTGAACGCGGCACTGAGAGTGTGGCCCTTTAAAGGCACCACCAAAAACTCGATCACTCACTGGTCACGGCAGTAAGAGTGTGGCCCTTTAAAGGCACCACCAAAGACGCGATCACTCCACTGAACGCGGCACTGAGAGTGTGGCCCTTTAAAGACACCACCAAAGACTCGAACACTTACTGGTCACGGCAGTAAGAGTGTGGCCCTTTAAAGGCACCACCAAAACGCGATCACTCCACTTGACGCGGCACTGAGAGTGTGGCCCTTTAAAGGCACCATCAAAGACTTGATCACTCACTGGTCACGGCAGTAAGAGTGTGGCCCTTTAAAGGCACCACCAAAGACGCGATCACTCCACTGAACGCGGCACTGAGAGTGTGGCCCTTTAAAGGCACCACCAAAGACTCGAAGACTCACTGGACGCGGCACTTTGATTGTGGCCCTTTAAAGGCACCACCAAAGACTCGATTACTCCACTGGACGCGGCACTGAGAGTGTGGCCCTTTAAAGGCACCACCAAAGACTCGATCACTCCACTGAACGCGGCACTGAGAATGTGGCCCTTTAAAGGCACCACCAAAGACTCGATCACTCACTGGTCACGGCAGTAAGAGTGTGGCCCTTTAAAGGCACCACCAAAGACGCGATCACTCCACTGAACGCGGCACTGAGAGTGTGGCCCTTTAAAGGCACCACCAAAAACTCGATCACTCACTGGTCACGGCAGTAAGAGTGTGGCCCTTTAAAGGCACCACTAAAGACGCGATCACTCCACTGAACGCGGCACTGAGAGTGTGGCCCTTTAAAGGCACCACCAAAGACTCGAACACTCACTGGTCACGGCAGTAAGAGTGTGGCCCTTTAAAGGCACCACCAAAACGCGATCACTCCACTGGACGCGGCACTAAGAGTGTGGCCCTTTAAAGGCACCACCAAAGACTCGATCACTCACTGGTCACGGCACTAAGAGTGTGGCCCTCTAAAGGCACCACCAAAGATTCGATCACTCCACTGGACGCGGCACTAAGAATGTGGCCCTTTAAAGGCACCACCAAAGACGCGATTACTACACTGGATGCGGCAATGAGATTGTGGCCCTTTAAAGGTACCACCAAAGACTCGAAGACTCACTGGAAGCGGCACTTATATTGTGGCCCTTCTAAGGCACCATCAAGGACTCGATTACTCCACTGGACGCGGCACTGAGAGTGTGGCCCTTTAAAGGCACCACCAAAGATTCGATCACTCCACTGGACGCGGCACTTAGAGTGTGGCCCTTTAAAGGCTCCACCAAAAAGGCGATTACTACACTGGATGCGGTAATGAGAATGTGGCCCTTTAAAGGCACCACCGAAGACTCGAAGACTCACTGGACGCGGCACTTTGATTGTGGCCCTTTAAAGGCACCACCAAAGACTCGATCACTCAACTGGACCCGGCACTGACAGTGTGCCTCTTTGGAGGCACCACCGATGACTCGAACACTCCACTGGCTGCTGCATTAAAAGTGTAGCTCTTTAGAGGCACCACCGATGACTCGAACACTCCACTGGCTGCTTCATTAAAAGTGTAGATCTTTAGAGGCACCACTGATGACTCGATCACTCCACTGGACGCTGCACTGAGAGTGTGGCCCTTTAAAGGCACCACCAAAAACTCGATCACTCACTGGTCACGGCAGTAAGAGTGTGGCGCTTTAAAGGCACCACCAAAGACGCGATCACTCCACTGAACGCGGCACTGAGAGTGTGGCCCTTTAAAGGCACCACCAAAAACTCGATCACTCACTGGTCACGGCAGTAAGAGTGTGGCCCTTTAAAGGCACCACCAAAGACGCGATCACTCCACTGAAAACGGCACTGAGAGTGTGGCCCTTTAAAGACACCACCAAAGACTCGAACACTTACTGGTCACTGCAGTAAGAGTGTGGCCCTTTAAAGGCACCACCAAAACGCGATCACTCCACTTGACGCGGCACTGAGAGTGTGGCCCTTTAAAGGCACCATCAAAGACTCGATCACTCACTGGTCACGGCAGTAAGAGTGTGGCCCTTTAAAGGCACCACCAAAGACGCGATCACTCCACTGAACGCGGCACTGAGAGTGTGGCCCTTTAAAGGCACCACCAAAGACTCGAAGACTCACTGGACGCGGCACTTTGATTGTGGCCCTTTAAAGGCACCACCAAAGACTCGATTACTCCACTGGACGCGGCACTGAGAGTGTGGCCCTTTAAAGGCACCACCAAAGACTCGATCACTCAACTGGACCTGGCACTGACAGTGTGCCTCTTTGGAGGCACCACCGATGACTCGATCACTCCACTGGACGCTGCACTGAGAGTGTGGCCCTTTAAAGGCACCACCAAAGACGCGATCACTCCACTGAACGCGGCACTGAGAGTGTGGCCCTTTAAAGGCACCACCAAAAACTCGATCACTCACTGGTCACGGCAGTAAGAGTGTGGCCCTTTAAAGGCACCACCAAAGACGCGATCACTCCACTGAACGCGGCACTGAGAGTGTGGCCCTTTAAAGGCACCACCAAAGACTCAATCACTCACTGGTCACGGCAGTAAGAGTGTGGCCCTTTAAAGGCACCACCAAAGACGCGATCACTCCACTGAACGCGGCACTGAGATTGTGGCCCTTTAAAGGCACCACCAAAACGCGATCACTCCACTTGACGCGGCACTGAGAGTGTGGCCCTTTAAAGGCACCACCAAAGACTCGATCACTCACTGGTCACGGCAGTAAGAGTGTGGCCCTTTAAAGGCACCACCAAAGACGCGATCACTCCACTGAACGCGGCACTGAGAGTGTGGCCCTTTAAAGGCACCACCAAAGACTCGATTACTCCACTGGACGCGGCACTGAGAGTGTGGCTCTTTAAAGGCACCACCAAAGACTCGATCACTCAACTGGACCCGGCACTGACAGTGTGCCTCTTTGGAGGCACCACCGATGACTCGAACACTCCACTGGGCGCTGCACTGAGAGTGTGACCCTTTAGAGGCACCACCGATGACTCGAACACTCCACTGGCTGCTTCATTAAAAGTGTAGATCTTTAGAGGCACCACTGATGACTCGATCACTCCACTGGACGCTGCACTGAGAGTGTGGCCCTTTAAAGGCACCACCAAAACGCGATCACTCCACTTGACGCGGCACTGAGAGTGTGGCCCTTTAAAGGCACCACCAAAGACTCGATCACTCACTGGTCACGGCAGTAAGAGTGTGGCCCTTTAAAGGCACCACCAAAGACGCGATTACTCCACTGAACGCGGCACTGAGAGTGTGGCCCTTTAAAGGCCCCACCAACTCGATCACTCACTGGTCACGGCAGTAAGAGTGTGGCCCTTTAAAGGCACCACCAAAGACGCGATCACTCCACTGAACGCGGCACTGAGAGTGTGGCCCTTTAAAGGCACCACCAAAGACTCGAAGACTCACTGGACGCGGCACTTTGATTGTGGCCCTTTAAAGGCACCACCAAAGACTCGATTACTCCACTGGACGCGGCACTGAGAGTGTGGCCCTTTAAAGGCACCACCAAAGACTCGATCACTCAACTGGACCCGGCACTGAGAGTGTGGCCCTTTAAAGGCACCACCAAAGACTCGATCACTCACTGGTCACGGCAGTAAGAGTGTGGCCCTTTAAAGGCACCACCAAAGACGCGATCACTCAACTGAACGCGGCACTGAGATTGTGGCCCTTTAAAGGCCCCACAAAAAACTCGATCACTCACTGGTCACGGCAGTAAGAGTGTGGCCCTTTAAAGGCACCACCAAAGACGCGATCACTCCACTGAACGCGGCACTGAGAGTGTGGCCCTTTAAAGGCACCATCAAAGACTTGATCACTCACTGGTCACGGCAGTAAGAGTGTGGCCCTTTAAAGGCACCACCAAAGACGCGATCACTCCACTGAACGCGGCACTGAGAGTGTGGCCCTTTAAAGGCACCACCAAAGACTCGAAGACTCACTGGACGCGGCACTTTGATTGTGGCCCTTTAAAGGCACCACCAAAGACTCGATTACTCCACTGGACGCGGCACTGAGAGTGTGGCCCTTTAAAGGCACCACCAAAGACTCGATCACTCCACTGAACGCGGCACTGAGAATGTGGCCCTTTAAAGGCACCACCAAAGACTCGATCACTCACTGGTCACGGCAGTAAGAGTGTGGCCCTTTAAAGGCACCACCAAAGACGCGATCACTCCACTGAACGCGGCACTGAGAGTGTGGCCCTTTAAAGGCACCACCAAAAACTCGATCACTCACTGGTCACGGCAGTAAGAGTGTGGCCCTTTAAAGGCACCACTAAAGACGCGATCACTCCACTGAACGCGGCACTGAGAGTGTGGCCCTTTAAAGGCACCACCAAAGACTCGAACACTCACTGGTCACGGCAGTAAGAGTGTGGCCCTTTAAAGGCACCACCAAAACGCGATCACTCCACTGGACGCGGCACTAAGAGTGTGGCCCTTTAAAGGCACCACCAAAGACTCGATCACTCACTGGTCACGGCACTAAGAGTGTGGCCCTCTAAAGGCACCACCAAAGATTCGATCACTCCACTGGACGCGGCACTAAGAATGTGGCCCTTTAAAGGCACCACCAAAGACGCGATTACTACACTGGATGCGGCAATGAGATTGTGGCCCTTTAAAGGTACCACCAAAGACTCGAAGACTCACTGGAAGCGGCACTTATATTGTGGCCCTTCTAAGGCACCATCAAGGACTCGATTACTCCACTGGACGCGGCACTGAGAGTGTGGCCCTTTAAAGGCACCACCAAAGATTCGATCACTCCACTGGACGCGGCACTTAGAGTGTGGCCCTTTAAAGGCTCCACCAAAAAGGCGATTACTACACTGGATGCGGTAATGAGAATGTGGCCCTTTAAAGGCACCACCGAAGACTCGAAGACTCACTGGACGCGGCACTTTGATTGTGGCCCTTTAAAGGCACCACCAAAGACTCGATCACTCAACTGGACCCGGCACTGACAGTGTGCCTCTTTGGAGGCACCACCGATGACTCGAACACTCCACTGGCTGCTGCATTAAAAGTGTAGCTCTTTAGAGGCACCACCGATGACTCGAACACTCCACTGGCTGCTTCATTAAAAGTGTAGATCTTTAGAGGCACCACTGATGACTCGATCACTCCACTGGACGCTGCACTGAGAGTGTGGCCCTTTAAAGGCACCACCAAAAACTCGATCACTCACTGGTCACGGCAGTAAGAGTGTGGCGCTTTAAAGGCACCACCAAAGACGCGATCACTCCACTGAACGCGGCACTGAGAGTGTGGCCCTTTAAAGGCACCACCAAAAACTCGATCACTCACTGGTCACGGCAGTAAGAGTGTGGCCCTTTAAAGGCACCACCAAAGACGCGATCACTCCACTGAAAACGGCACTGAGAGTGTGGCCCTTTAAAGACACCACCAAAGACTCGAACACTTACTGGTCACTGCAGTAAGAGTGTGGCCCTTTAAAGGCACCACCAAAACGCGATCACTCCACTTGACGCGGCACTGAGAGTGTGGCCCTTTAAAGGCACCATCAAAGACTCGATCACTCACTGGTCACGGCAGTAAGAGTGTGGCCCTTTAAAGGCACCACCAAAGACGCGATCACTCCACTGAACGCGGCACTGAGAGTGTGGCCCTTTAAAGGCACCACCAAAGACTCGAAGACTCACTGGACGCGGCACTTTGATTGTGGCCCTTTAAAGGCACCACCAAAGACTCGATTACTCCACTGGACGCGGCACTGAGAGTGTGGCCCTTTAAAGGCACCACCAAAGACTCGATCACTCAACTGGACCTGGCACTGACAGTGTGCCTCTTTGGAGGCACCACCGATGACTCGATCACTCCACTGGACGCTGCACTGAGAGTGTGGCCCTTTAAAGGCACCACCAAAGACGCGATCACTCCACTGGACGCTGCACTGAGAGTGTGGCCCTTTAAAGGCACCACCAAAAACTCGATCACTCACTGGTCACGGCAGTAAGAGTGTGGCCCTTTAAAGGCACCACCAAAGACGCGATCACTCCACTGAACGCGGCACTGAGAGTGTGGCCCTTTAAAGGCACCACCAAAGACTCAATCACTCACTGGTCACGGCAGTAAGAGTGTGGCCCTTTAAAGGCACCACCAAAGACGCGATCACTCCACTGAACGCGGCACTGAGATTGTGGCCCTTTAAAGGCACCACCAAAACGCGATCACTCCACTTGACGCGGCACTGAGAGTGTGGCCCTTTAAAGGCACCACCAAAGACTCGATCACTCACTGGTCACGGCAGTAAGAGTGTGGCCCTTTAAAGGCACCACCAAAGACGCGATCACTCCACTGAACGCGGCACTGAGAGTGTGGCCCTTTAAAGGCACCACCAAAGACTCGATTACTCCACTGGACGCGGCACTGAGAGTGTGGCTCTTTAAAGGCACCACCAAAGACTCGATCACTCAACTGGACCCGGCACTGACAGTGTGCCTCTTTGGAGGCACCACCGATGACTCGAACACTCCACTGGCTGCTGCATTAAAAGTGTAGCTCTTTGGAGGCACCACCGATGACTCGAACACTCCACTGGGCGCTGCACTGAGAGTGTGACCCTTTAGAGGCACCACCGATGACTCGAACACTCCACTGGCTGCTTCATTAAAAGTGTAGATCTTTAGAGGCACCACTGATGACTCGATCACTCCACTGGACGCTGCACTGAGAGTGTGGCCCTTTAAAGGCACCACCAAAACGCGATCACTCCACTTGACGCGGCACTGAGAGTGTGGCCCTTTAAAGGCACCACCAAAGACTCGATCACTCACTGGTCACGGCAGTAAGAGTGTGGCCCTTTAAAGGCACCACCAAAGACGCGATTACTCCACTGAACGCGGCACTGAGAGTGTGGCCCTTTAAAGGCCCCACCAACTCGATCACTCACTGGTCACGTCAGTAAGAGTGTGGCCCTTTAAAGGCACCACCAAAGACGCGATCACTCCACTGAACGCGGCACTGAGAGTGTGGCCCTTTAAAGGCACCACCAAAGACTCGAAGACTCACTGGACGCGGCACTTTGATTGTGGCCCTTTAAAGGCACCACCAAAGACTCGATTACTCCACTGGACGCGGCACTGAGAGTGTGGCCCTTTAAAGGCACCACCAAAGACTCGATCACTCAACTGGACCCGGCACTGACAGTGTGCCTCTTTGGAGGCACCACCGATGACTCGAACACTCCACTGGCTGCTGCATTAAAAGTGTAGCTCTTTGGAGGCACCACCGATGACTCGAACACTCCACTGGGCGCTGCACTGAGAGTGTGACCCTTTAGAGGCACCACCGATGACTCGAACACTCCACTGGCTGCTTCATTAAAAGTGTAGATCTTTAGAGGCACCACTGATGACTCGATCACTCCACTGGACGCTGCACTGAGAGTGTGGCCCTTTAAAGGCACCACCAAAGACGCGATCACTCCACTGAACGCGGCACTGAGAGTGTGGCCCTTTAAAGGCACCACCAAAAACTCGATCACTCACTGGTCACGGCAGTAAGAGTGTGGCCCTTTAAAGGCACCACCAAAGACGCGATCACTCCACTGAACGCGGCACTGAGAGTGTGGCCCTTTAAAGGCACCACCAAAGACTCGAACACTTACTGGTCACGGCAGTAAGAGTGTGGCCCTTTAAAGGCACCACCAAAACGCGATCACTCCACTTGACGCGGCACTGAGAGTGTGGCCCTTTAAAGGCACCACCAAAGACTCGATCACTCACTGGTCACGGCAGTAAGAGTGTGGCCCTTGAAAGGCACCACCAAAGACGCGATCACTCCACTGAACGCGGCACTGAGATTGTGGCCCTTTAAAGGCCCCACCAAAAACTCGATCACTCACTGGTCACGGCAGTAAGAGTGTGGCCCTTTAAAGGCACCACCAAAGACGCGATCACTCCACTGAACGCGGCACTGAGAGTGTGGCCCTTTAAAGGCACCACCAAAGACTCGAAGACTCACTGGACGCGGCACTTTGATTGTGGCCCTTTAAAGGCACCACCAAAGACTCGATTACTCCACTGGACGCGGCACTGAGAGTGTGGCCCTTTAAAGGCACCACCGATGACTCGAACACTCCACTGGCTGCTTCATTAAAAGTGTAGATCTTTAGAGGCACCACTGATGACTCGATCACTCCACTGGACGCTGCACTGAGAGTGTGGCCCTTTAAAGGCACCACCAAAGACGCGATCACTCCACTGAACGCGGCACTGAGAGTGTGGCCCTTTAAAGGCACCACCAAAAACTCGATCACTCACTGGTCACGGCAGTAAGAGTGTGGCCCTTTAAAGGCACCACCAAAGACGCGATCACTCCACTGAACGCGGCACTGAGAGTGTGGCCCTTTAAAGGCACCACCAAAGACTCGAACACTTACTGGTCACGGCAGTAAGAGTGTGGCCCTTTAAAGGCACCACCAAAACGCGATCACTCCACTTGACGCGGCACTGAGAGTGTGGCCCTTTAAAGGCACCACCAAAGACTCGATCACTCACTGGTCACGGCAGTAAGAGTGTGGCCCTTTAAAGGCACCACCAAAGACGCGATCACTCAACTGAACGCGGCACTGAGATTGTGGCCCTTTAAAGGCCCCACAAAAAACTCGATCACTCACTGGTCACGGCAGTAAGAGTGTGGCCCTTTAAAGGCACCACCAAAGACGCGATCACTCCACTGAACGCGGCACTGAGAGTGTGGCCCTTTAAAGGCACCACCAAAGACTCGAAGACTCACTGGACGCGGCACTTTGATTGTGGCCCTTTAAAGGCACCACCAAAGGCTCGATTACTCCACTGGACGCGGCACTGAGAGTGGGGCCCTTTAAAGGCACCACCAAAACGCGATCACTCCACTTGACGCGGCACTGAGAGTGTGGCCTTTAAAGGCACCACCAAAGACTCGATCACTCACTGGTCACGGCAGTAAGAGTGTGGCCCTTTAAAGGCACCACCAAAGACGCGATCACTCCACTTGACGCGGCACTGAGAGTGTGGCCCTTTAAAGGCACCACCAAAACGCGATCACTCCACTTGACGCGGCACTAAGAGTGTGGCCCTTTAAAGGCACCACCAAAGACTCGAAGACTCACTGGACGCGGCACTTTGATTGTGCCTCTTTGGAGGCACCACCGATGACTCGATCACTCCACTGGACGCTGCACTGAGAGTGTGGCCCTTTAAAGGCACCACCAAAGACGCGATCACTCCACTGAACGCGGCACTGAGAGTGTGGCCCTTTAAAGGCACAACCAAAAACTCGATCACTCACTGGTCACGGCAGTAAGAGTGTGGCCCTTTAAAGGCACCACCAAAGACGCGATCACTCCACTGAACGCGGCACTGAGAGTGTGGCCCTTTAAAGGCACAACCAAAGACTCGAACACTTACTGGTCACGGCAGTAAGAGTGTGGCCCTTTAAAGGCACCACCAAAACGCGATCACTCCACTTGATGCGGCACTGAGAGTGTGGCCCTTTAAAGGCACCACCAAAGACTCGATCACTCTCTGGTCACGGCAGTAAGAGTGTGGCCCTTTAAAGGCACCACCAAAGACGCGATCACTCCACTGAACGCGGCACTGAGATTGTGGCCCTTTAAAGGCACCACCAAAACGCGATCACTCCACTTGACGCGGCACTGAGAGTGTGGCCCTTTAAAGGCACCACCAAAGACTCGATCACTCACTGGTCACGGCAGTAAGAGTGTGGCCCTTTAAAGGCACCACCAAAGACGCGATCACTCCACTGAACGCGGCACTGAGAGTGTGGCCCTTTAAAGGCACCACCAAGGACTCGATTACTCCACTGGACGCGGCACTGAGAGTGTGGCCCTTTAAAGGCACACCCAAAGACTCGATCACTCAACTGGACCCGGCACTGACAGTGTGCCTCTTTGGAGGCACCACCGATGACTCGAACACTCCACTGGCTGCTGCATTAAAAGTGTAGCTCTTTGTAGGCACCACCGATGACTCGAACACTCCACTGGGCGCTGCACTGAGAGTGTGACCCTTTAGAGGCACCACCGATGACTCGAACACTCCACTGGCTGCTTCATTAAAAGTGTAGATCTTTAGAGGCACCACTGATGACTCGATCACTCCACTGGACGCTGCACTGAGAGTGTGGCCCTTTAAAGGCACCACCAAAACGCGATCACTCCACTTGACGCGGCACTGAGAGTGTGGCCCTTTAAAGGCACCACCAAAGACTCGATCACTCACTGGTCACGGCAGTAAGAGTGTGGCCCTTTAAAGGCACCACCAAAGACGCGATCACTCCACTGAACGCGGCACTGAGAGTGTGGCCCTTTAAAGGCCCCACCAAAAACTCGATCACTCACTGGTCACGGCAGTAAGAGTGTGGCCCTTTAAAGGCACCACCAAAGACGCGATCACTCCACTGAACGCGGCACTGAGAGTGTGGCCCTTTAAAGGCACCACCAAAGACTCGAAGACTCACTGGACGCGGCACTTTGAGTGTGGCCCTTTAAAGGCACCACCAAAAACTCGATCACTCACTGGTCACGGCAGTAAGAGTGTGGCCCTTTAAAGGCACCACCAAAGACGCGATCACTCCACTGAACGCGGCACTGAGAGTGTGGCCCTTTAAATGCACCACCAAAGACTCGAACACTTACTGGTCACGGCAGTAAGAGTGTGGCCCTTTAAAGGCACCACCAAAACGCGATCACTCCACTTGACGCGGCACTGAGAGTGTGGCCCTTTAAAGGCACCACCAAAGACTCGATCACTCACTGGTCACGGCAGTAAGAGTGTGGCCCTTGAAAGGCACCACCAAAGACGCGATCACTCCACTGAACGCGGCACTGAGATTGTGGCCCTTTAAAGGCCCCACCAAAAACTCGATCACTCACTAGTCACGGCAGTAAGAGTGTGGCCCTTTAAAGGCACCACCAAAGACGCGATCACTCCACTGATAGCGGCACTGAGAGTGTGGCCCTTTAAAGGCACCACCAAAGACTCGAAGACTCACTGGACGCGGCACTTTGATTGTGGCCCTTTAAAGGCACCACCAAAGACTCGATTACTCCACTGGACGCGGCACTGAGAGTGTGGCCCTTTAAAGGCACCACCAAAGACTCGATCACTCAACTGGACCCGGCACTGACAGTGTGCCTCTTTGGAGGCACCACCGATGACTCGAACACTCCACTGGCTGCTGCATTAAAAGTGTAGCTCTTTGGAGGCACCACCGATGACTCGAACACTCCACTGGGCGCTGCACTGAGAGTGTGACCCTTTAGAGGCACCACCAAAGACGCGATCACTCCACTGAACGCGGCACTGAGAGTGTGGCCCTTTAAAGGCACCACCAAAAACTCGATCACTCCACTGAACGCGGCACTGAGAGTGTGGCCCTTTAAAGGCCCCACCAAAAACTCGATCACTCACTGGTCACGGCAGTAAGAGTGTGGCCCTTTAAAGGCACCACCAAAACGCGATCACTCCACTTGACGCGGCACTGAGAGTGTGGCCCTTTAAAGGCACCACCAAAGACTCGATCACTCACTGGTCACGGCAGTAAGAGTGTGGCCCTTTAAAGGCACCACCAAAACGCGATCACTCCACTTGACGCGGCACTGAGAGTGTGGCCCTTTAAAGGCACCACCAAAGACTCGATCACTCACTGGTCACGGCAGTAAGAGTGTGGCCCTTTAAAGGCACCACCAAAGACGCGATCACTCCACTGAACGCGGCACTGAGAGTGTGGCCCTTTAAAGGCCCCACCAAAAACTCGATCACTCACTGGTCACGGCAGTAAGAGTGTGGCCCTTTAAAGGCACCACCAAAGACGCGATCACTCCACTGAACGCGGCACTGAGAGTGTGGCCCTTTAAAGGCACCACCAAAGACTCGAAGACTCACTGGACGCGGCGCTTTGATTGTGGCCCTTTAAAGGCACCACCAAGGAATCGATTACTCCACTGGACGCGGCACTGAGAGTGTGGCCCTTTAAAGGCACCACCAAAGACTCGATCACTCAACTGGACCCGGCACTGACAGTGTGCCTCTTTGGAGGCACCACCGATGACTCGAACACTCCACTGGCTGCTGCATTAAAAGTGTAGCTCTTTGCAGGCACCACCGATGACTCGAACACTCCACTGGGCGCTGCACTGAGAGTGTGACCCTTTAGAGGCACCACCGATGACTCGAACACTCCACTGGCTGCTTCATTAAAAGTGTAGATCTTTAGAGGCACCACTGATGACTCGATCACTCCACTGGACGCTGCACTGAGAGTGTGGCCCTTTAAAGGCACCACCAAAACGCGATCACTCCACTTGACGCGGCACTGAGAGTGTGGCCCTTTAAAGGCACCACCAAAGACTCGATCACTCACTGGTCACGGCAGTAAGAGTGTGGCCCTTTAAAGGCACCACCAAAGACGCGATCACTCCACTGAACGCGGCACTGAGAGTGTGGCCCTTCAAAGGCCCCACCAAAAACTCGATCACTCACTGGTCACGGCAGTAAGAGTGTGGCCCTTTAAAGGCACCACCAAAGACGCGATCACTCCACTGAACGCGGCACTGAGAGTGTGGCCCTTTAAAGGCACCACCAAAGACTCGAAGACTCACTGGACGCGGCACTTTGATTGTGGCCTTTTAAAGGCACCACCAAAGACTCGATTACTCCACTGGACGCGGGACTGAGAGTGTGGCCCTTTAAAGGCACCACCAAAGACTCGATCACTCAACTGGACCCGGCACTGACAGTGTGCCTCTTTGGAGGCACCACCGATGACTCGAACACTCCACTGGCTGCTGCATTAAAAGTGTAGCTCTTTGGAGGCACCACCGATGACTCGAACACTCCACTGGGCGCTGCACTGAGAGTGTGACCCTTTAGAGGCACCACCGATGACTCGAACACTCCACTGGCTGCTTCATTAAAAGTGTAGATCTTTAGAGGCACCACTGATGACTCGATCACTCCACTGGACGCTGCACTGAGAGTGTGGCCCTTTAAAGGCACCACCAAAGACGCGATCACTCCACTGAACGCGGCACTGAGAGTGTGGCCCTTTAAAGGCACCACCAAAAACTCGATCACTCACTGGTCACGGCAGTAAGAGTGTGGCCCTTTAAAGGCACCACCAAAGACGCGATCACTCCACTGAACGCGGCACTGAGAGTGTGGCCCTTTAAAGGCACCACCAAAGACTCGAACACTTACTGGTCACGGCAGTAAGAGTGTGGCCCTTTAAAGGCACCACCAAAACGCGATCACTCCACTTGACGCGGCACTGAGAGTGTGGCCCTTTAAAGGCACCACCAAAGACTCGATCACTCACTGGTCACGGCAGTAAGAGTGTGGCCCTTGAAAGGCACCACCAAAGACGCGATCACTCCACTGAACGCGGCACTGAGATTGTGGCCCTTTAAAGGCCCCACCAAAAACTCGATCACTCACTGGTCACGGCAGTAAGAGTGTGGCCCTTTAAAGGCACCACCAAAGACGCGATCACTCCACTGAACGCGGCACTGAGAGTGTGGCCCTTTAAAGGCACCACCAAAGACTCGAAGACTCACTGGACGCGGCACTTTGATTGTGGCCCTTTAAAGGCACCACCAAAGACTCGATTACTCCACTGGACGCGGCACTGAGAGTGTGGCCCTTTAAAGGCACCACCAAAGACTCGATCACTCAACTGGACCCGGCACTGACAGTGTGCCTCTTTGGAGGCACCACCGATGACTCGAACACTCCACTGGCTGCTGCATTAAAAGTGTAGCTCTTTGGAGGCACCACCGATGACTCGAACACTCCACTGGGCGCTGCACTGAGAGTGTAACCCTTTAGAGGCACCACCGATGACTCGAACACTCCACTGGCTGCTTCATTAAAAGTGTAGATCTTTAGAGGCACCACTGATGACTCGATCACTCCACTGGACGCTGCACTGAGAGTGTGGTCCTTTAAAGGCACCACCAAAGACGCGATCACTCCACTGAACGCGGCACTGAGAGTGTGGCCCTTTAAAGGCACCTCCAAAAACTCGATCACTCACTGGTCACGGCAGTAAGAGTGTGGCCCTTTAAAGGCACCACCAAAGACGCGATCACTCCACTGAACGCGGCACTGAGAGTGTGGCCCTTTAAAGGCACCACCAAAGACTCGAACGCTTACTGGTCACGGCAGTAAGAGTGTGGCCCTTTAAAGGCACCACCAAAACGCGATCACTCCACTTGACGCGGCACTGAGAGTGTGGCCCTTTAAAGGCACCACCAAAGACTCGATCACTCACTGGTCACGGCAGTAAGAGTGTGGCCCTTTAAAGGCACCACCAAAGACGCGATCACTCCACTGAACGCGGCACTGAGAGTGTGGCCCTTTAAAGGCCCCACCAAAAACTCGATCACTCACTGGTCACGGCAGTAAGAGTGTGGCCCTTTAAAGGCACCACCAAAGACGCGATCACTCCACTGAACGCGGCACTGAGAGTGTGGCCCTTTAAAGGCACCACCAAAGACTCGAAGACTCACTGGACGCGGCACTTTGATTGTGGCCCTTAAAAGGCACCACCAAAGACTCGATTACTCCACTGGACGCGGCACTGAGAGTGTGGCCCTTTAAAGGCACCACCAAAGACTCGATCACTCAACTGGACCCGGCACTGACAGTGTGCCTCTTTGGAGGCACCACCGATGACTCGAACACTCCACTGGCTGCTGCATTAAAAGTGTAGCTCTTTGGAGGCACCACCGATGACTCGAACACTCCACTGGGCGCTGCACTGAGAGTGTGACCCTTTAGAGGCACCACCGATGACTCGAACACTCCACTGGCTGCTTCATTAAAAGTGTAGATCTTTAGAGGCACCACTGATGACTCGATCACTCCACTGGACGCTGCACTGAGAGTGTGGCCCTTTAAAGGCACCACCAAAGACGCGATCACTCCACTGAACGCGGCACTGAGAGTGTGGCCCTTTAAAGGCACCACCAAAAACTCGATCACTCACTGGTCACGGCAGTAAGAGTGTGGCCCTTTAAAGGCACCACCAAAGACGCGATCACTCCACTGAACGCGGCACTGAGAGTGTGGCCCTTTAAAGGCACCACCAAAGACTCGAACACTTACTGGTCACGGCAGTAAGAGTGTGGCCCTTTAAAGGCACCACCAAAACGCGATCACTCCACTTGACGCGGCACTGAGAGTGTGGCCCTTTAAAGGCACCACCAAAGACTCGATCACTCACTGGTCACGGCAGTAAGAGTGTGGCCCTTGAAAGGCACCACCAAAGACGCGATCACTCCACTGAACGCGGCACTGAGATTGTGGCCCTTTAAAGGCCCCACCAAAAACTCGATCACTCACTGGTCACGGCAGTAAGAGTGTGGCCCTTTAAAGGCATCACCAAAGACGCGATCACTCCACTGAACGCGGCACTGAGAGTGTGGCCCTTTAAAGGCACCACCAAAGACTCGAAGACTCACTGGACGCGGCACTTTGATTGTGGCCCTTTAAAGGCACCACCAAAGACTCGATTACTCCACTGGACGCGGCACAGAGAGTGTGGCCCTTTAAAGGCACCACCAAAGACTCGATCACTCAACTGGACCCGGCACTGACAGTGTGCCTCTTTGGAGGCACCACCGATGACTCGAACACTCCACTGGCTGCTGCATTAAAAGTGTAGCTCTTTGGAGGCACCACCGATGACTCGAACACTCCACTGGGCGCTGCACTGAGAGTGTGACCCTTTAGAGGCACCACCGATGACTCGAACACTCCACTGGCTGCTTCATTAAAAGTGTAGATCTTTAGAGGCACCACTGATGACTCGATCACTCCACTGGACGCTGCACTGAGAGTGTGGCCCTTTAAAGGCACCACCAAAGACTCGAACACTCACTGGTCACGGCAGTAAGAGTGTGGCCCTTTAAAGGCACCACCAAAGACGCGATTACTCCACTGGACGCCGCACTGAGAGTGTGGCCCTTTAAAGGCACCACCAAAGATTCGATCACTCCACTGGACGCGGCACTTAGAGTGTGGCCCTTTAAAGGCACCACCAAAAAGGCGATTACTACACTGGAGGCGGCAATGAGATTGTGGCTCTTTAAAGGCACCACCAAAGACTCGAAGACTCACTGGACGCGGCACTTTGATTGTGGCCCTTTAAAGGCACCACCAAAGACTCGATTACTCCACTGGACGCGGCACTGAGAGTGTGGCCCTTTAAAGGCACCACCAAAGACTCGATCACTCAACTGGACCCGGCACTGACAGTGTGCCTCTTTGGAGGCACCACCGATGACTCGAACACTCCACTGCCTGCTGCATTAAAAGTGTAGCTCTTTGGAGGCCCCACCTAAGACGCGATCACTCCACTGAACGCGGCACTGAGAGTGTGGCCCTTTAAAGGCACCACCAAAAACTCGATCACTCACTGGTCACGGCAGTAAGAGTGTGGCCCTTTAAAGGCATCACCAAAGACGCGATCACTCCACTGAACGTGGCACTGAGAGTGTGGCCCTTTAAAGGCACCACCAAAGACTCGAACACTTACTGGTCACGGCAGTAAGAGTGTGGCCCTTTAAAGGCACCACCAAAACGCGATCACTCCACTTGACGCGGCACTGAGAGTGTGGCCCTTTAAAGGCACCACCAAAGACTCGATCACTCACTGGTCACGGCAGTAAGAGTGTGGCCCTTTAAAGGCACCACCAAAGACGCGATCACTCCACTAAACGCGGCACTGAGAGTGTGGCCCTTTAAAGGCACCACCAAAAACTCGATCACTCACTGGTCACGGCAGTAAGAGTGTGGCCCTTTAAAGGCACCACCAAAGACGCGATCACTCCACTGAACGCGGCACTGAGAATGTGGCCCTTTAAAGGCACCACCAAAGACTCGAAGACAAACTGGACGCAGCACTTTGATTGTGGCCCTTTAAAGGCACCACCAAAGAATCGATTACTCCACTGGACGCGGCACTGAGAGTGTGGCCCTTTAAAGGCACCACCAAAGACTCGATCACTCAACTGGACCCGGCACTGACAGTGTGCCTCTTTGGAGGCACCACCGATGACTCGAACACTCCACTGGCTGCTGCATTAAAAGTGTAGCTCTTTGGAGGCACCACCGATGACTCGAACACTCCACTGGGCGCTGCACTGAGAGTGTGACCCTTTAGAGGCACCACCGATGACTCGAACACTCCACTGGCTGCTTCATTTAAAGTGTAGATCTTAAGAGGCACCACTGATGACTCGATCACTCCACTAGACGCTGCACTGAGAGTGTGGCCCTTTAAAGGCACCACCAAAGACGCGATCACTCCACTGTACGCGGCACTGAGAGTGTGGCCCTTTAAAGGCACCACCAAAAACTCGATCACTCACTGGTCACGGCAGTAAGAGTGTGGCCCTTTAAAGGCACCACCAAAGACGCGATCACTCCACTGAACGCGGCACTGAGAGTGTGGCCCTTTAAAGGCACCACCAAAGACTCGATCACTCAACTGGACCCGGCACTGACAGTGTGCCTCTTTGGAGGCACCACCGATGACTCGAACACTCCACTGGGCGCTGCACTGAGAGTCAGACCCTTTAGAGGCACCACCGATGACTCGAACACTCCACTGGCTGCTTCATTAAAAGTGTAGATCTTTAGAGGCACCACTGATGACTCGATCACTCCACTGGACGCTGCACTGAGAGTGTGGCCCTTTAAAGGCACCACCAAAGACGCGATCACTCCACTGAACGCGGCACTGAGAGTGTGGCCCTTTAAAGGCACCACCAAAGACTCGAAGACTCACTGGACGCGGCACTTTGATTGTGGCCCTTTAAAGGCACCACCAAAGACTCGATTACTCCTTTGGACGCGGCACTGAGAGTGTGGCCCTTTAAAGGCACCACCAAAGACTCGATCACTCAACTGGACCTGGCACTGACAGTGTGCCTCTTTGGAGGCACCACCGATGACTCGAACACTCCACTGGCTGCTGCATTAAAAGTGTAGCTCTTTGGAGGCACCACCGATGACTCGAACACTCCACTGGGCGCTGCACTGAGAGTGTGACCCTTTAGAGGCACCACCGATGACTCGAACACTCCACTGGCTGCTTCATTAAAAGTGTAGATCTTTAGAGGCACCACTGATGACTCGATCACTCCACTGGACGCTGCACTGAGAGTGTGGCCCTTTAAAGGCACCACCAAAGACGCGATCACTCCACTGAACGTGGCACTGAGAGTGTGGCCCTTTAAAGGCACCACCAAAAACTCGATCACTCACTGGTCACGGCAGTAGGAGTGTGGCCCTTTAAAGGCACCACCAAAGACGCGATCACTCCACTGAACGCGGCACTGAGAGTGTGGCCCTTTAAAGGCACCACCAAAGACTCGAACACTTACTGGTCACGGCAGTAAGAGTGTGGCCCTTTAAAGGCACCACCAAAACGCGATCACTCCACTTGACGCGGCACTGAGAGTGTGGCCCTTTAAAGGCACCACCAAAGACTCGATCACTCACTGGTCACGGCAGTAAGAGTGTGGCCCTTTAAAGGCACCACCAAAGACGCGATCACTCCACTGAACGCGGCACTGAGATTGTGGCCCTTTAAAGGCCCCACCAAAAACTCGATCACTCACTGGTCACGGCAGTAAGAGTGTGGCCCTTTAAAGGCACCACCAAAGACGCGATCACTCCACTGGACGCGGCACTTTGATTGTGGCCCTTTAAAGGCACCACCAAAGACTCGATTACTCCACTGGACGCGGCACTGAGAGTGTGGCTCTTTAAAGGCACCACCAAAGACTCGATCACTCAACTGGACCCGGCACTGACAGTGTGCCTCTTTGGAGGCACCACCGATGACTCGAACACTCCACTGGCTGCTGCATTAAAAGTGTAGCTCTTTGGAGGCACCACCGATGACTCGAACACTCCACTGGGCGCTGCACTGAGAGTGTGACCCTTTAGAGGCACCACCGATGAATCGAACACTCCACTGGCTGCTTCATTAAAAGTGTAGATCTTTAGAGGCGACACTGATGACTCGATCACTCCACTGGACGCTGCACTGAGAGTGTGGCCCTTTAAAGGCACCACCAAAGACGCGATCACTCCACTGAACGCGGCACTGAGAGTGTGGCCCTTTAAAGGCACCACCAAAAACTCGATCACTCACTGGTCACGGCAGTAAGAGTGTGGCCCACGCGATCACTCCACTGAACGCGGCACTGAGAGTGTGGCCCTTTAAAGGCACCACCAAAGACTCGATCACTCACTGGTCACGGCAGTAAGAGTGTGGCCCTTTAAAGGCACCACCAAAGACGCGATCACTCCACTGAACGCGGCACTGAGAGTGTGGCCCTTTCAAGGCACCACCAAAAACTCGATCACTCACTGGTCACGGCAGTAAGAGTGTGGCCCTTTAAAGGCACCACCAAAGACGCGATCACTCCACTGAACGTGGCACTGAGAGTGTGGCCCTTTAAAGGCACCACCAAAGACTCGAACACTCACTGGTCACGGCAGTAAGAGTGTGGCCCTTTAAAGGCACCACCAAAGACGCGATCACTCCACTGAACGCGGCACTGAGAGTGTGGCCCTTTAAAGGCACCACCAAAGACTCGATCACTCAACTGGACCCGGCACTGACAGTGTGCCTCTTTGGAGGCACCACCGATGACTCGAACACTCCACTGGGCGCTGCACTGAGAGTGTGACCCTTTAGAGGCACCACCGATGACTCGAACACTCCACTGGCTGCTTCATTAAAAGTGTAGATCTTTAGAGGCACCACTGATGACTCGATCACTCCACTGGACGCTGCACTGAGAGTGTGGCCCTTTAAAGGCACCACCAAAGACGCGATCACTCCACTGAACGCGGCACTGAGAGTGTGGCCCTTTAAAGGCACCACCAAAGACTCGAAGACTCACTGGACGCGGCACTTTGATTGTGGCCCTTTAAAGGCACCACCAAAGACTCGATTACTCCTTTGGACGCGGCACTGAGAGTGTGGCCCTTTAAAGGCACCACCAAAGACTCGATCACTCAACTGGACCCGCCACTGAGAGTGTGGCCCTTTAAAGGCCCCACCAACTCGATCACTCACTGGTCACGTCAGTAAGAGTGTGGCCCTTTAAAGGCACCACCAAAGACGCGATCACTCCACTGAACGCGGCACTGAGAGTGTGGCCCTTTAAAGGCACCACCAAAGACTCGAAGACTCACTGGACGCGGCACTTTGATTGTGGCCCTTTAAAGGCACCACCAAAGACTCGATTACTCCACTGGACGCGGCACTGAGAGTGTGGCCCTTTAAAGGCACCACCAAAGACTCGATCACTCAACTGGACCCGGCACTGACAGTGTGCCTCTTTGGAGGCACCACCGATGACTCGAACACTCCACTGGCTGCTGCATTAAAAGTGTAGCTCTTTGGAGGCACCACCGATGACTCGAACACTCCACTGGGCGCTGCACTGAGAGTGTGACCCTTTAGAGGCACCACCGATGACTCGAACACTCCACTGGCTGCTTCATTAAAAGTGTAGATCTTTAGAGGCACCACTGATGACTCGATCACTCCACTGGACGCTGCACTGAGAGTGTGGCCCTTTAAAGGCACCACCAAAGACGCGATCACTCCACTGAACGCGGCACTGAGAGTGTGGCCCTTTAAAGGCACCACCAAAAACTCGATCACTCACTGGTCACGGCAGTAAGAGTGTGGCCCTTTAAAGGCACCACCAAAGACGCGATCACTCCACTGAACGCGGCACTGAGAGTGTGGCCCTTTAAAGGCACCACCAAAGACTCGAACACTTACTGGTCACGGCAGTAAGAGTGTGGCCCTTTAAAGGCACCACCAAAACGCGATCACTCCACTTGACGCGGCACTGAGAGTGTGGCCCTTTAAAGGCACCACCAAAGACTCGATCACTCACTGGTCACGGCAGTAAGAGTGTGGCCCTTGAAAGGCACCACCAAAGACGCGATCACTCCACTGAACGCGGCACTGAGATTGTGGCCCTTTAAAGGCCCCACCAAAAACTCGATCACTCACTGGTCACGGCAGTAAGAGTGTGGCCCTTTAAAGGCACCACCAAAGACGCGATCACTCCACTGAACGCGGCACTGAGAGTGTGGCCCTTTAAAGGCACCACCAAAGACTCGAAGACTCACTGGACGCGGCACTTTGATTGTGGCCCTTTAAAGGCACCACCAAAGACTCGATTACTCCACTGGACGCGGCACTGAGAGTGTGGCCCTTTAAAGGCACCACCGATGACTCGAACACTCCACTGGCTGCTTCATTAAAAGTGTAGATCTTTAGAGGCACCACTGATGACTCGATCACTCCACTGGACGCTGCACTGAGAGTGTGGCCCTTTAAAGGCACCACCAAAGACGCGATCACTCCACTGAACGCGGCACTGAGAGTGTGGCCCTTTAAAGGCACCACCAAAAACTCGATCACTCACTGGTCACGGCAGTAAGAGTGTGGCCCTTTAAAGGCACCACCAAAGACGCGATCACTCCACTGAACGCGGCACTGAGAGTGTGGCCCTTTAAAGGCACCACCAAAGACTCGAACACTTACTGGTCACGGCAGTAAGAGTGTGGCCCTTTAAAGGCACCACCAAAACGCGATCACTCCACTTGACGCGGCACTGAGAGTGTGGCCCTTTAAAGGCACCACCAAAGACTCGATCACTCACTGGTCACGGCAGTAAGAGTGTGGCCCTTTAAAGGCACCACCAAAGACGCGATCACTCAACTGAACGCGGCACTGAGATTGTGGCCCTTTAAAGGCCCCACAAAAAACTCGATCACTCACTGGTCACGGCAGTAAGAGTGTGGCCCTTTAAAGGCACCACCAAAGACGCGATCACTCCACTGAACGCGGCACTGAGAGTGTGGCCCTTTAAAGGCACCACCAAAGACTCGAAGACTCACTGGACGCGGCACTTTGATTGTGGCCCTTTAAAGGCACCACCAAAGGCTCGATTACTCCACTGGACGCGGCACTGAGAGTGGGGCCCTTTAAAGGCACCACCAAAACGCGATCACTCCACTTGACGCGGCACTGAGAGTGTGGCCTTTAAAGGCACCACCAAAGACTCGATCACTCACTGGTCACGGCAGTAAGAGTGTGGCCCTTTAAAGGCACCACCAAAGACGCGATCACTCCACTTGACGCGGCACTGAGAGTGTGGCCCTTTAAAGGCACCACCAAAACGCGATCACTCCACTTGACGCGGCACTAAGAGTGTGGCCCTTTAAAGGCACCACCAAAGACTCGAAGACTCACTGGACGCGGCACTTTGATTGTGCCTCTTTGGAGGCACCACCGATGACTCGATCACTCCACTGGACGCTGCACTGAGAGTGTGGCCCTTTAAAGGCACCACCAAAGACGCGATCACTCCACTGAACGCGGCACTGAGAGTGTGGCCCTTTAAAGGCACAACCAAAAACTCGATCACTCACTGGTCACGGCAGTAAGAGTGTGGCCCTTTAAAGGCACCACCAAAGACGCGATCACTCCACTGAACGCGGCACTGAGAGTGTGGCCCTTTAAAGGCACAACCAAAGACTCGAACACTTACTGGTCACGGCAGTAAGAGTGTGGCCCTTTAAAGGCACCACCAAAACGCGATCACTCCACTTGATGCGGCACTGAGAGTGTGGCCCTTTAAAGGCACCACCAAAGACTCGATCACTCTCTGGTCACGGCAGTAAGAGTGTGGCCCTTTAGAGGCACCACCAAAGACGCGATCACTCCACTGAACGCGGCACTGAGATTGTGGCCCTTTAAAGGCACCACCAAAACGCGATCACTCCACTTGACGCGGCACTGAGAGTGTGGCCCTTTAAAGGCACCACCAAAGACTCGATCACTCACTGGTCACGGCAGTAAGAGTGTGGCCCTTTAAAGGCACCACCAAAGACGCGATCACTCCACTGAACGCGGCACTGAGAGTGTGGCCCTTTAAAGGCACCACCAAGGACTCGATTACTCCACTGGACGCGGCACTGAGAGTGTGGCCCTTTAAAGGCACACCCAAAGACTCGATCACTCAACTGGACCCGGCACTGACAGTGTGCCTCTTTGGAGGCACCACCGATGACTCGAACACTCCACTGGCTGCTGCATTAAAAGTGTAGCTCTTTGTAGGCACCACCGATGACTCGAACACTCCACTGGGCGCTGCACTGAGAGTGTGACCCTTTAGAGGCACCACCGATGACTCGAACACTCCACTGGCTGCTTCATTAAAAGTGTAGATCTTTAGAGGCACCACTGATGACTCGATCACTCCACTGGACGCTGCACTGAGAGTGTGGCCCTTTAAAGGCACCACCAAAACGCGATCACTCCACTTGACGCGGCACTGAGAGTGTGGCCCTTTAAAGGCACCACCAAAGACTCGATCACTCACTGGTCACGGCAGTAAGAGTGTGGCCCTTTAAAGGCACCACCAAAGACGCGATCACTCCACTGAACGCGGCACTGAGAGTGTGGCCCTTTAAAGGCCCCACCAAAAACTCGATCACTCACTGGTCACGGCAGTAAGAGTGTGGCCCTTTAAAGGCACCACCAAAGACGCGATCACTCCACTGAACGCGGCACTGAGAGTGTGGCCCTTTAAAGGCACCACCAAAGACTCGAAGACTCACTGGACGCGGCACTTTGAGTGTGGCCCTTTAAAGGCACCACCAAAAACTCGATCACTCACTGGTCACGGCAGTAAGAGTGTGGCCCTTTAAAGGCACCACCAAAGACGCGATCACTCCACTGAACGCGGCACTGAGAGTGTGGCCCTTTAAATGCACCACCAAAGACTCGAACACTTACTGGTCACGGCAGTAAGAGTGTGGCCCTTTAAAGGCACCACCAAAACGCGATCACTCCACTTGACGCGGCACTGAGAGTGTGGCCCTTTAAAGGCACCACCAAAGACTCGATCACTCACTGGTCACGGCAGTAAGAGTGTGGCCCTTGAAAGGCACCACCAAAGACGTGATCACTCCACTGAACGCGGCACTGAGATTGTGGCCCTTTAAAGGCCCCTTCAAAAACTCGATCACTCACTAGTCACGGCAGTAAGAGTGTGGCCCTTTAAAGGCACCACCAAAGACGCGATCACTCCACTGATAGCGGCACTGAGAGTGTGGCCCTTTAAAGGCACCACCAAAGACTCGAAGACTCACTGGACGCGGCACTTTGATTGTGGCCCTTTAAAGGCACCACCAAAGACTCGATTACTCCACTGGACGCGGCACTGAGAGTGTGGCCCTTTAAAGGCACCACCAAAGACTCGATCACTCAACTGGACCCGGCACTGACAGTGTGCCTCTTTGGAGGCACCACCGATGACTCGAACACTCCACTGGCTGCTGCATTAAAAGTGTAGCTCTTTGGAGGCACCACCGATGACTCGAACACTCCACTGGGCGCTGCACTGAGAGTGTGACCCTTTAGAGGCACCACCGATGACTCGAACACTCCACTGGCTGCTTCATTAAAAGTGTAGATCTTTAGAGGCACCACTGATGACTCGATCACTCCACTGGACGCTGCACTGAGAGTGTGGCCCTTTAAAGGCACCACCAAAGACGCGATCACTCCACTGAACGCGGCACTGAGAGTGTGGCCCTTTAAAGGCACCACCAAAAACTCGATCACTCACTGGTCACGGCAGTAAGAGTGTGGCCCTTTAAAGGCACCACCAAAGACGCGATCACTCCACTGAACGCGGCACTGAGAGTGTGGCCCTTTAAAGGCACCACCAAAGACTCGAACACTTACTGGTCACGGCAGTAAGAGTGTGGCCCTTTAAAGGCACCACCAAAACGCGATCACTCCACTTGACGCGGCACTGAGAGTGTGGCCCTTTAAAGGCACCACCAAAGACTCGATCACTCACTGGTCACGGCAGTAAGAGTGTGGCCCTTTAAAGGCACCACCAAAGACGCGATCACTCCACTGAACGCGGCACTGAGAGTGTGGCCCTTTAAAGGCCCCACCAAAAACTCGATCACTCACTGGTCACGGCAGTAAGAGTGTGGCCCTTTAAAGGCACCACCAAAGACGCGATCACTCCACTGAACGCGGCACTGAGAGTGTGGCCCTTTAAAGGCACCACCAAAGACTCGAAGACTCACTGGACGCGGCACTTTGATTGTGGCCCTTTAAAGGCACCACCAAGGAATCGATTACTCCACTGGACGCGGCACTGAGAGTGTGGCCCTTTAAAGGCACCACCAAAGACTCGATCACTCAACTGGACCCGGCACTGACAGTGTGCCTCTTTGGAGGCACCACCGATGACTCGAACACTCCACTGGCTGCTGCATTAAAAGTGTAGCTCTTTTCAGGCACCACCGATGACTCGAACACTCCACTGGGCGCTGCACTGAGAGTGTGACCCTTTAGAGGCACCACCGATGACTCGAACACTCCACTGGCTGCTTCATTAAAAGTGTAGATCTTTAGAGGCACCACTGATGACTCGATCACTCCACTGGACGCTGCACTGAGAGTGTGGCCCTTTAAAGGCACCACCAAAACGCGATCACTCCACTTGACGCGGCACTGAGAGTGTGGCCCTTAAAAGGCACCACCAAAGACTCGATCACTCACTGGTCACGGCAGTAAGAGTGTGGCCCTTTAAAGGCACCACCAAAGACGCGATCACTCCACTGAACGCGGCACTGAGAGTGTGGCCCTTTAAAGGCCCCACCAAAAACTCGATCACTCACTGGTCACGGCAGTAAGAGTGTGGCCCTTTAAAGGCACCACCAAAGACGCGATCACTCCACTGAACGCGGCACTGAGAGTGTGGCCCTTTAAAGGCACCACCAAAGACTCGAAGACTCACTGGACGCGGCACTTTGATTGTGGCCCTTTAAAGGCACCACCAAAGACTCGATTACTCCACTGGACCCGGCACTGAGAGTGTGGCCCTTTAAAGGCACCACCAAAGACTCGATCACTCAACTGGACCCGGCACTGACAGTGTGCCTCTTTGGAGGCACCACCGATGACTCGAACACTCCACTGGCTGCTGCATTAAAAGTGTAGCTCTTTGGAGGCACCACCGATGACTCGAACACTCCACTGGGCGCTGCACTGAGAGTGTGACCCTTTAGAGGCACCACCGATGACTCGAACACTCCACTGGCTGCTTCATTAAAAGTGTAGATCTTTAGAGGCACCACTGATGACTCGATCACTCCACTGGACGCTGCACTGAGAGTGTGGCCCTTTAAAGGCACCACCAAAGACGCGATCACTCCACTGAACGCGGCACTGAGAGTGTGGCCCTTTAAAGGCACCACCAAAAACTCGATCACTCACTGGTCACGGCAGTAAGAGTGTGGCCCTTTAAAGGCACCACCAAAGACGCGATCACTCCACTGAACGCGGCACTGAGAGTGTGGCCCTTTAAAGGCACCACCAAAGACTCGAACACTTACTGGTCACGGCAGTAAGAGTGTGGCCCTTTAAAGGCACCACCAAAACGCGATCACTCCACTTGACGCGGCACTGAGAGTGTGGCCCTTTAAAGGCACCACCAAAGACGTGATCACTCCACTGAACGCGGCACTGAGATTGTGGCCCTTTAAAGGCCCCTTCAAAAACTCGATCACTCACTAGTCACGGCAGTAAGAGTGTGGCCCTTTAAAGGCACCACCAAAGACGCGATCACTCCACTGATAGCGGCACTGAGAGTGTGGCCCTTTAAAGGCACCACCAAAGACTCGAAGACTCACTGGACGCGGCACTTTGATTGTGGCCCTTTAAAGGCACCACCAAAGACTCGATTACTCCACTGGACGCGGCACTGAGAGTGTGGCCCTTTAAAGGCACCACCAAAGACTCGATCACTCAACTGGACCCGGCACTGACAGTGTGCCTCTTTGGAGGCACCACCGATGACTCGAACACTCCACTGGCTGCTGCATTAAAAGTGTAGCTCTTTGGAGGCACCACCGATGACTCGAACACTCCACTGGGCGCTGCACTGAGAGTGTGACCCTTTAGAGGCACCACCGATGACTCGAACACTCCACTGGCTGCTTCATTAAAAGTGTAGATCTTTAGAGGCACCACTGATGACTCGATCACTCCACTGGACGCTGCACTGAGAGTGTGGCCCTTTAAAGGCACCACCAAAGACGCGATCACTCCACTGAACGCGGCACTGAGAGTGTGGCCCTTTAAAGGCACCACCAAAAACTCGATCACTCACTGGTCACGGCAGTAAGAGTGTGGCCCTTTAAAGGCACCACCAAAGACGCGATCACTCCACTGAACGCGGCACTGAGAGTGTGGCCCTTTAAAGGCACCACCAAAGACTCGAACACTTACTGGTCACGGCAGTAAGAGTGTGGCCCTTTAAAGGCACCACCAAAACGCGATCACTCCACTTGACGCGGCACTGAGAGTGTGGCCCTTTAAAGGCACCACCAAAGACTCGATCACTCACTGGTCACGGCAGTAAGAGTGTGGCCCTTTAAAGGCACCACCAAAGACGCGATCACTCCACTGAACGCGGCACTGAGAGTGTGGCCCTTTAAAGGCCCCACCAAAAACTCGATCACTCACTGGTCACGGCAGTAAGAGTGTGGCCCTTTAAAGGCACCACCAAAGACGCGATCACTCCACTGAACGCGGCACTGAGAGTGTGGCCCTTTAAAGGCACCACCAAAGACTCGAAGACTCACTGGACGCGGCACTTTGATTGTGGCCCTTTAAAGGCACCACCAAGGAATCGATTACTCCACTGGACGCGGCACTGAGAGTGTGGCCCTTTAAAGGCACCACCAAAGACTCGATCACTCAACTGGACCCGGCACTGACAGTGTGCCTCTTTGGAGGCACCACCGATGACTCGAACACTCCACTGGCTGCTGCATTAAAAGTGTAGCTCTTTTCAGGCACCACCGATGACTCGAACACTCCACTGGGCGCTGCACTGAGAGTGTGACCCTTTAGAGGCACCACCGATGACTCGAACACTCCACTGGCTGCTTCATTAAAAGTGTAGATCTTTAGAGGCACCACTGATGACTCGATCACTCCACTGGACGCTGCACTGAGAGTGTGGCCCTTTAAAGGCACCACCAAAACGCGATCACTCCACTTGACGCGGCACTGAGAGTGTGGCCCTTAAAAGGCACCACCAAAGACTCGATCACTCACTGGTCACGGCAGTAAGAGTGTGGCCCTTTAAAGGCACCACCAAAGACGCGATCACTCCACTGAACGCGGCACTGAGAGTGTGGCCCTTTAAAGGCCCCACCAAAAACTCGATCACTCACTGGTCACGGCAGTAAGAGTGTGGCCCTTTAAAGGCACCACCAAAGACGCGATCACTCCACTGAACGCGGCACTGAGAGTGTGGCCCTTTAAAGGCACCACCAAAGACTCGAAGACTCACTGGACGCGGCACTTTGATTGTGGCCCTTTAAAGGCACCACCAAAGACTCGATTACTCCACTGGACCCGGCACTGAGAGTGTGGCCCTTTAAAGGCACCACCAAAGACTCGATCACTCAACTGGACCCGGCACTGACAGTGTGCCTCTTTGGAGGCACCACCGATGACTCGAACACTCCACTGGCTGCTGCATTAAAAGTGTAGCTCTTTGGAGGCACCACCGATGACTCGAACACTCCACTGGGCGCTGCACTGAGAGTGTGACCCTTTAGAGGCACCACCGATGACTCGAACACTCCACTGGCTGCTTCATTAAAAGTGTAGATCTTTAGAGGCACCACTGATGACTCGATCACTCCACTGGACGCTGCACTGAGAGTGTGGCCCTTTAAAGGCACCACCAAAGACGCGATCACTCCACTGAACGCGGCACTGAGAGTGTGGCCCTTTAAAGGCACCACCAAAAACTCGATCACTCACTGGTCACGGCAGTAAGAGTGTGGCCCTTTAAAGGCACCACCAAAGACGCGATCACTCCACTGAACGCGGCACTGAGAGTGTGGCCCTTTAAAGGCACCACCAAAGACTCGAACACTTACTGGTCACGGCAGTAAGAGTGTGGCCCTTTAAAGGCACCACCAAAACGCGATCACTCCACTTGACGCGGCACTGAGAGTGTGGCCCTTTAAAGGCACCACCAAAGACTCGATCACTCACTGGTCACGGCAGTAAGAGTGTGGCCCTTGAAAGGCACCACCAAAGACGCGATCACTCCACTGAACGCGGCACTGAGATTGTGGCCCTTTAAAGGCCCCACCAAAAACTCGATCACTCACTGGTCACGGCAGTAAGAGTGTGGCCCTTTAAAGGCACCACCAAAGACGCGATCACTCCACTGAACGCGGCACTGAGAGTGTGGCCCTTTAAAGGCACCACCAAAGACTCGAAGACTCACTGGACGCGGCACTTTGATTGTGGCCCTTTAAAGGCACCACCAAAGACTCGATTACTCCACTGGACGCGGCACTGAGAGTGTGGCCCTTTAAAGGCACCACCAAAGACTCGATCACTCAACTGGACCCGGCACTGACAGTGTGCCTCTTTGGAGGCACCACCGATGACTCGAACACTCCACTGGCTGCTGCATTAAAAGTGTAGCTCTTTGGAGGCACCACCGATGACTCGAACACTCCACTGGGCGCTGCACTGAGAGTGTGACCCTTTAGAGGCACCACCGATGACTCGAACACTCCACTGGCTGCTTCATTAAAAGTGTAGATCTTTAGAGGCACCACTGATGACTCGATCACTCCACTGGACGCTGCACTGAGAGTGTGGTCCTTTAAAGGCACCACCAAAGACGCGATCACTCCACTGAACGCGGCACTGAGAGTGTGGCCCTTTAAAGGCACCTCCAAAAACTCGATCACTCACTGGTCACGGCAGTAAGAGTGTGGCCCTTTAAAGGCACCACCAAAGACGCGATCACTCCACTGAACGCGGCACTGAGAGTGTGGCCCTTTAAAGGCACCACCAAAGACTCGAACGCTTACTGGTCACGGCAGTAAGAGTGTGGCCCTTTAAAGGCACCACCAAAACGCGATCACTCCACTTGACGCGGCACTGAGAGTGTGGCCCTTTAAAGGCACCACCAAAGACTCGATCACTCACTGGTCACGGCAGTAAGAGTGTGGCCCTTTAAAGGCACCACCAAAGACGCGATCACTCCACTGAACGCGGCACTGAGAGTGTGGCCCTTTAAAGGCCCCACCAAAAACTCGATCACTCACTGGTCACGGCAGTAAGAGTGTGGCCCTTTAAAGGCACCACCAAAGACGCGATCACTCCACTGAACGCGGCACTGAGAGTGTGGCCCTTTAAAGGCACCACCAAAGACTCGAAGACTCACTGGACGCGGCACTTTGATTGTGGCCCTTTAAAGGCACCACCAAAGACTCGATTACTCCACTGGACGCGGCACTGAGAGTGTGGCCCTTTAAAGGCACCACCAAAGACTCGATCACTCAACTGGACCCGGCACTGACAGTGTGCCTCTTTGGAGGCACCACCGATGACTCGAACACTCCACTGGCTGCTGCATTAAAAGTGTAGCTCTTTGGAGGCACCACCGATGACTCGAACACTCCACTGGGCGCTGCACTGAGAGTGTGACCCTTTAGAGGCACCACCGATGACTCGAACACTCCACTGGCTGCTTCATTAAAAGTGTAGATCTTTAGAGGCACCACTGATGACTCGATCACTCCACTGGACGCTGCACTGAGAGTGTGGCCCTTTAAAGGCACCACCAAAGACGCGATCACTCCACTGAACGCGGCACTGAGAGTGTGGCCCTTTAAAGGCACCACCAAAAACTCGATCACTCACTGGTCACGGCAGTAAGAGTGTGGCCCTTTAAAGGCACCACCAAAGACGCGATCACTCCACTGAACGCGGCACTGAGAGTGTGGCCCTTTAAAGGCACCACCAAAGACTCGAACACTTACTGGTCACGGCAGTAAGAGTGTGGCCCTTTAAAGGCACCACCAAAACGCGATCACTCCACTTGACGCGGCACTGAGAGTGTGGCCCTTTAAAGGCACCACCAAAGACTCGATCACTCACTGGTCACGGCAGTAAGAGTGTGGCCCTTGAAAGGCACCACCAAAGACGCGATCACTCCACTGAACGCGGCACTGAGATTGTGGCCCTTTAAAGGCCCCACCAAAAACTCGATCACTCACTGGTCACGGCAGTAAGAGTGTGGCCCTTTAAAGGCATCACCAAAGACGCGATCACTCCACTGAACGCGGCACTGAGAGTGTGGCCCTTTAAAGGCACCACCAAAGACTCGAAGACTCACTGGACGCGGCACTTTGATTGTGGCCCTTTAAAGGCACCACCAAAGACTCGATTACTCCACTGGACGCGGCACAGAGAGTGTGGCCCTTTAAAGGCACCACCAAAGACTCGATCACTCAACTGGACCCGTCACTGACAGTGTGCCTCTTTGGAGGCACCACCGATGACTCGAACACTCCACTGGCTGCTGCATTAAAAGTGTAGCTCTTTGGAGGCACCACCGATGACTCGAACACTCCACTGGGCGCTGCACTGAGAGTGTGACCCTTTAGAGGCACCACCGATGACTCGAACACTCCACTGGCTGCTTCATTAAAAGTGTAGATCTTTAGAGGCACCACTGATGACTCGATCACTCCACTGGACGCTGCACTGAGAGTGTGGCCCTTTAAAGGCACCACCAAAGACGCGATCACTCCACTGAACGCGGCACTGAGAGTGTGGCCCTTTAAAGGCACCACCAAAAACTCGATCACTCACTGGTCACGGCAGTAAGAGTGTGGCCCTTTAAAGGCACCACCAAAGACGCGATCACTCCACTGAACGCGGCACTGAGAGTGTGGCCCTTTAAAGGCACCACCAAAGACTCGAACGCTTACTGGTCACGGCAGTAAGAGTGTGGCCCTTTAAAGGCACCACCAAAGACGCGATCACTCCACTGAACGCGGCACTGAGATTGTGGCCCTTTAAAGGCCCCACCAAAACGCGATCACTCCACTTGACGCGGCACTGAGAGTGTGGCCCTTTAAAGGCACCACCAAAGACTCGATCACTCACTGGTCACGGCAGTAAGAGTGTGGCCCTTTAAAGGCACCACCAAAGACGCGATCACTCCACTGAACGCGGCACTGAGAGTTTGGCCCTTTAAAGGCACCACCAAAGACTCGATTACTCCACTGGACGCGGCACTGAGAGTGTGGCCCTTTAAAGGCACCACCAAAGACTCGATCACTCAACTGGACCCGGCACTGACAGTGTGCCTCTTTGGAGGCACCACCGATGACTCGAACACTCCACTGGCTGCTGCATTAAAAGTGTAGCTCTTTGGAGGCACCACCGATGACTCGAACACTCCACTGGGCGCTGCACTGAGAGTGTGACCCTTTAGAGGCACCACCGATGACTCGAACACTCCACTGGCTGCTTCATTAAAAGTGTAGATCTTTAGAGGCACCACTAATGACTCGATCACTCCACTGGACGCTGCACTGAGAGTGTGGCCCTTTAAAGGCACCACCAAAACGCGATCACTCCACTTGACGCGGCACTGAGAGTGTGGCCCTTTAAAGGCACCACCAAAGACTCGATCACTCACTGGTCACGGCAGTAAGAGTGTGGCCCTTTAAAGGCACCACCAAAGACGCGATCACTCCACTGAACGCGGCACTGAGAGTGTGGCCCTTTAAAGGCCCCACCAAAAACTCGATCACTCACTGGTCACGGCAGTAAGAGTGTGGCCCTTTAAAGGCACCACCAAAGACGCGATCACTCCACTGAACGCGGCACTGAGAGTGTGGCCCTTTAAAGGCACCACCAAAGACTCGAAGACTCACTGGACGCGGCACTTTGATTGTGGCCCTTTAAAGGCACCACCAAGGAATCGATTACTCCACTGGACGCGGCACTGAGAGTGTGGCCCTTTAAAGGCACCACCAAAGACTCGATCACTCAACTGGACCCGGCACTGACAGTGTGCCTCTTTGGAGGCACCACCGATGACTCGAACACTCCACTGGCTGCTGCATTAAAAGTGTAGCTCTTTGGAGGCACCACCGATGACTCGAACACTCCACTGGGCGCTGCACTGAGAGTGTGACCCTTTAGAGGCACCACCGATGACTCGAACACTCCACTGGCTGCTTCATTAAAAGTGTAGATCTTTAGAGGCACCACTGATGACTCGATCACTCCACTGGACGCTGCACTGAGAGTGTGGCCCTTTAAAGGCACCACCAAAACGCGATCACTCCACTTGACGCGGCACTGAGAGTGTGGCCCTTTAAAGGCACCACCAAAGACTCGATCACTCACTGGTCACGGCAGTAAGAGTGTGGCCCTTTAAAGGCACCACCAAAGACGCGATCACTCCACTGAACGCGGCACTGAGAGTGTGGCCCTTTAAAGGCCCCACCAAAAACTCGATCACTCACTGGTCACGGCAGTAAGAGTGTGGCCCTTTAAAGGCACCACCAAAGACGCGATCACTCCACTGAACGCGGCACTGAGAGTGTGGCCCTTTAAAGGCACCACCAAAGACTCGAAGACTCACTGGACGCGGCACTTTGATTGTGGCCCTTTAAAGGCACCACCAAAGACTCGATTACTCCACTGGACGCGGCACTGAGAGTGTGGCCCTTTAAAGGCACCACCAAAGACTCGATCACTCAACTGGACCCGGCACTGACAGTGTGCCTCTTTGGAGGCACCACCGATGACTCGAACACTCCACTGGCTGCTGCATTAAAAGTGTAGCTCTTTGGAGGCACCACCGATGACTCGAACACTCCACTGGGCGCTGCACTGAGAGTGTGACCCTTTAGAGGCACCACCGATGACTCGAACACTCCACTGGCTGCTTCATTAAAAGTGTAGATCTTTAGAGGCACCACTGATGACTCGATCACTCCACTGGACGCTGCACTGAGAGTGTGGCCCTTTAAAGGCACCACCAAAGACGCGATCACTCCACTGAACGCGGCACTGAGAGTGTGGCCCTTTAAAGGCACCACCAAAAACTCGATCACTCACTGGTCACGGCAGTAAGAGTGTGGCCCTTTAAAGGCACCACCAAAGACGCGATCACTCCACTGAACGCGGCACTGAGAGTGTGGCCCTTTAAAGGCACCACCAAAGACTCGAACACTTACTGGTCACGGCAGTAAGAGTGTGGCCCTTTAAAGGCACCACCAAAACGCGATCACTCCACTTGACGCGGCACTGAGAGTGTGGCCCTTTAAAGGCACCACCAAAGACTCGATCACTCACTGGTCACGGCAGTAAGAGTGTGGCCCTTGAAAGGCACCACCAAAGACGCGATCACTCCACTGAACGCGGCACTGAGATTGTGGCCCTTTAAAGGCCCCACCAAAAACTCGATCACTCACTGGTCACGGCAGTAAGAGTGTGGCCCTTTAAAGGCACCACCAAAGACGCGATCACTCCACTGAACGCGGCACTGAGAGTGTGGCCCTTTAAAGGCACCACCAAAGACTCGAAGACTCACTGGACGCGGCACTTTGATTGTGGCCCTTTAAAGGCACCACCAAAGACTCGATTACTCCACTGGACGCGGCACTGAGAGTGTGGCCCTTTAAAGGCACCACCAAAGACTCGATCACTCAACTGGACCCGGCACTGACAGTGTGCCTCTTTGGAGGCACCACCGATGACTCGAACACTCCACTGGCTGCTGCATTAAAAGTGTAGCTCTTTGGAGGCACCACCGATGACTCGAACACTCCACTGGGCGCTGCACTGAGAGTGTGACCCTTTAGAGGCACCACCGATGACTCGAACACTCCACTGGCTGCTTCATTAAAAGTGTAGATCTTTAGAGGCACCACTGATGACTCGATCACTCCACTGGACGCTGCACTGAGAGTGTGGTCCTTTAAAGGCACCACCAAAGACGCGATCACTCCACTGAACGCGGCACTGAGAGTGTGGCCCTTTAAAGGCACCACCAAAAACTCGATCACTCACTGGTCACGGCAGTAAGAGTGTGGCCCTTTAAAGGCACCACCAAAGACGCGATCACTCCACTGAACGCGGCACTGAGAGTGTGGCCCTTTAAAGGCACCACCAAAGACTCGAACGCTTACTGGTCACGGCAGTAAGAGTGTGGCCCTTTAAAGGCACCACCAAAACGCGATCACTCCACTTGACGCGGCACTGAGAGTGTGGCCCTTTAAAGGCACCACCAAAGACTCGATCACTCACTGGTCACGGCAGTAAGAGTGTGGCCCTTTAAAGGCACCACCAAAGACGCGATCACTCCACTGAACGCGGCACTGAGATTGTGGCCCTTTAAAGGCACCACCAAAACGCGTTCACTCCACTTGACGCGGCACTGAGAGTGTGGCCCTTTAAAGGCACCACCAAAGACTCGATCACTCACTGGTCACGGCAGTAAGAGTGTGGACCTTTAAAGGCACCACCAAAGACGCGATCACTCCACTGAACGCGGCACTGAGAGTGTGGCCCTTTAAAGGCCCCACCAAAAACTCGATCACTCACTGGTCACGGCAGTAAGAGTGTGGCCCTTTAAAGGCACCACCAAAGACGCGATCACTCCACTGAACGCGGCACTGAGAGTGTGGCCCTTTAAAGGCACCACCAAAGACTCGAAGACTCACTGGACGCGGCACTTTGATTGTGGCCCTTTAAAGGCACCACCAAAGACTCGATCACTCACTGGTCACGGCAGTAAGAGTGTGGCCCTTTAAAGGCACCACCAAAGACGCGATCACTCCACTTGACGCGGCACTGAGAGTGTGGCCCTTTAAAGGCACCACCAAAACGCGATCACTCCACTTGACGCGGCACTGAGAGTGTGGCCCTTTAAAGGCACCACCAAAGACTCGAAGACTCACTGGACGCGGCACTTTGATTGTGGCCCTTTAAAGGCACCACCAAAGACTCGATTACTCCACTGGACGTGGCACTGAGAGTGTGGCCCTTTAAAGGCACCACCAAAGACTCGATCACTCAACTGGACCCGGCACTGACAGTGTGCCTCTTTGGAGGCACTACCGATGACTCGATCACTCCACTGGACGCTGCACTGAGAGTGTGGCCCTTTAAAGGCACCACCAAAGACGCGATCACTCCACTGAACGCGGCACTGAGAGTGTGGCCCTTTAAAGGCACCACCAAAAACTCGATCACTCACTGGTCACGGCAGTAAGAGTGTGGCCCTTTAAAGGCACCACCAAAGACGCGATCACTCCACTGAACGCGGCACTGAGAGTGTGGCCCTTTAAAGGCACAACCAAAGACTCGAACACTTACTGGTCACGGCAGTAAGAGTGTGGCCCTTTAAAGGCACCACCAAAACGCGATCACTCCACTTGATGCGGCACTGAGAGTGTGGCCCTTTAAAGGCACCACCAAAGACTCGATCACTCACTGGTCACGGCAGTAAGAGTGTGGCCCTTTAAAGGCACCACCAAAGACGCGATCACTCCACTGAACGCGGCACTGAGATTGTGGCCCTTTAAAGGCACCACCAAAGACTCGATTACTCCACTGGACGCGGCACTGAGAGTGTGGCCCTTTAAAGGCACCACCAAAGACTCGATCACTCAACTGGACCCGGCACTGACAGTGTGCCTCTTTGGAGGCACCACCGATGACTCGAACACTCCACTGGCTGCTGCATTAAAAGTGTAGCTCTTTGGAGGCACCACCGATGACTCGAACACTCCACTGGGCGCTGCACTGAGAGTGTGACCCTTTAGAGGCACCACCGATGACTCGAACACTCCACTGGCTGCTTCATTAAAAGTGTAGATCTTTAGAGGCACCACTGATGACTCGATCACTCCACTGGACGCTGCACTGAGAGTGTGGCCCTTTAAAGGCACCACCAAAACGCGATCACTCCACTTGACGCGGCACTGAGAGTGTGGCCCTTTAAAGGCACCACCAAAGACTCGATCACTCACTGGTCACGGCAGTAAGAGTGTGGCCCTTTAAAGGCACCACCAAAGACGCGATCACTCCACTGAACGCGGCACTGAGAGTGTGGCCCTTTAAAGGCCCCACCAAAAACTCGATCACTCACTGGTCACGGCAGTAAGAGTGTGGCCCTTTAAAGGCACCACCAAAGACGCGATCACTCCACTGAACGCGGCACTGAGACTGTGGCCCTTTAAAGGCACCACCAAAGACTCGAAGACTCACTGGACGCGGCACTTTGATTGTGGCCCTTTAAAGGCACCACCAAAGACTCGATTACTCCACTGGACGCGGCACTGAGAGTGTGGCCCTTTAAAGGCACCACCAAAGACTCGATCACTCAACTGGACCCGGCACTGACAGTGTGCCTCTTTGGAGGCACCACCGATGACTCGAACACTCCACTGGCTGCTGCATTAAAAGTGTAGCTCTTTGGAGGCACCACCGATGACTCGAACACTCCACTGGGCGCTGCACTGAGAGTGTGACCCTTTAGAGGCACCACCGATGACTCGAACACTCCACTGGCTGCTTCATTAAAAGTGTAGATCTTTAGAGGCACCACTGATGACTCGATCACTCCACTGGACGCTGCACTGAGAGTGTGGCCCTTTAAAGGCACCACCAAAGACGCGATCACTCCACTGAACGCGGCACTGAGAGTGTGGCCCTTTAAAGGCACCACCAAAAACTCGATCACTCACTGGTCACGGCAGTAAGAGTGTGGCCCTTTAAAGGCACCACCAAAGACGCGATCACTCCACTGAACGCGGCACTGAGAGTGTGGCCCTTTAAAGGCACCACCAAAGACTCGATCACTCACTGGTCACGGCAGTAAGAGTGTGGCCCTTTAAAGGCACCACCAAAACGCGATCACTCCACTTGACGCGGCACTGAGAGTGTGGCCCTTTAAAGGCACCACCAAAGACTCGATCACTCACTGGTCACGGCAGTAAGAGTGTGGCCCTTTAAAGGCACCACCAAAGACGCGATCACTCCACTGAACGCGGCACTGAGAGTGTGGCCCTTTAAAGGCACCACCAAAAACTCGATCACTCACTGGTCACGGCAGTAAGAGTGTGGCCCTTTAAAGGCACCACCAAAGACGCGATCACTCCACTGAACGCGGCACTGAGAGTGTGGCCCTTTAAAGGCACCACCAAAGACTCGATCACTCACTGGTCACGGCAGTAAGAGTGTGGCCCTTTAAAGGCACCACCAAAACGCGATCACTCCACTTGACGCGGCACTGAGAGTGTGGCCCTTTAAAGGCACCACCAAAGACTCGATCACTCACTGGTCACGGCAGTAAGAGTGTGGCCCTTTAAAGGCACCACCAAAGACGCGATCACTCCACTGAACGCGGCACTGAGATTGTGGCCCTTTAAAGGCACCACCAAAACGCGATCACTCCACTTGACGCGGCACTGAGAGTGTGGCCCTTTAAAGGCACCACCAAAGACTCGATCACTCACTGGTCACGGCAGTAAGAGTGTGGACCTTTAAAGGCACCACCAAAGACGCGATCACTCCACTGAACGCGGCACTGAGAGTGTGGCCCTTTAAAGGCCCCACCAAAAACTCGATCACTCACTGGTCACGGCAGTAAGAGTGTGGCCCTTTAAAGGCACCACCAAAGACGCGATCACTCCACTGAACGCGGCACTGAGAGTGTGGCCCTTTAAAGGCACCACCAAAGACTCGAAGACTCATTGGACGCGGCACTTTGATTGTGGCCCTTTAAAGGCACCACCAAAGACTCGATCACTCACTGGTCACGGCAGTAAGAGTGTGGCCCTTTAAAGGCACCACCAAAGACGCGATCACTCCACTTGACGCGGCACTGAGAGTGTGGCCCTTTAAAGGCACCACCAAAACGCGATCACTCCACTTGACGCGGCACTGAGAGTGTGGCCCTTTAAAGGCACCACCAAAGACTCGAAGACTCACTGGACGCGGCACTTTGATTGTGGCCCTTTAAAGGCACCACCAAAGACTCGATTACTCCACTGGACGCGGCACTGAGAGTGTGGCCCTTTAAAGGCACCACCAAAGACTCGATCACTCAACTGGACCCGGCACTGACAGTGTGCCTCTTTGGAGGCACTACCGATGACTCGATCACTCCACTGGACGCTGCACTGAGAGTGTGGCCCTTTAAAGGCACCACCAAAGACGCGATCACTCCACTGAACGCGGCACTGAGAGTGTGGCCCTTTAAAGGCACCACCAAAAACTCGATCACTCACTGGTCACGGCAGTAAGAGTGTGGCCCTTTAAAGGCACCACCAAAGACGCGATCACTCCACTGAACGCGGCACTGATAGTGTGGCCCTTTAAAGGCACAACCAAAGACTCGAACACTTACTGGTCACGGCAGTAAGAGTGTGGCCCTTTAAAGGCACCACCAAAACGCGATCACTCCACTTGATGCGGCACTGAGAGTGTGGCCCTTTAAAGGCACCACCAAAGACTCGATCACTCACTGGTCACGGCAGTAAGAGTGTGGCCCTTTAAAGGCACCACCAAAGACGCGATCACTCCACTGAACGCGGCACTGAGATTGTGGCCCTTTAAAGGCACCACCAAAGACTCGATTACTCCACTGGACGCGGCACTGAGAGTGTGGCCCTTTAAAGGCACCACCAAAGACTCGATCACTCAACTGGACCCGGCACTGACAGTGTGCCTCTTTGGAGGCACCACCGATGACTCGAACACTCCACTGGCTGCTGCATTAAAAGTGTAGCTCTTTGGAGGCACCACCGATGACTCGAACACTCCACTGGGCGCTGCACTGAGAGTGTGACCCTTTAGAGGCACCACCGATGACTCGAACACTCCACTGGCTGCTTCATTAAAAGTGTAGATCTTTAGAGGCACCACTGATGACTCGATCACTCCACTGGACGCTGCACTGAGAGTGTGGCCCTTTAAAGGCACCACCAAAACGCGATCACTCCACTTGACGCGGCACTGAGAGTGTGGCCCTTTAAAGGCACCACCAAAGACTCGATCACTCACTGGTCACGGCAGTAAGAGTGTGGCCCTTTAAAGGCACCACCAAAGACGCGATCACTCCACTGAACGCGGCACTGAGAGTGTGGCCCTTTAAAGGCCCCACCAAAAACTCGATCACTCACTGGTCACGGCAGTAAGAGTGTGGCCCTTTAAAGGCACCACCAAAGACGCGATCACTCCACTGAACGCGGCACTGAGAGTGTGGCCCTTTAAAGGCACCACCAAAGACTCGAAGACTCACTGGACGCGGCACTTTGATTGTGGCCCTTTAAAGGCACCACCAAAGACTCGATTACTCCACTGGACGCGGCACTGAGAGTGTGGCCCTTTAAAGGCACCACCAAAGACTCGATCACTCAACTGGACCCGGCACTGACAGTGTGCCTCTTTGGAGGCACCACCGATGACTCGAACACTCCACTGGCTGCTGCATTAAAAGTGTAGCTCTTTGGAGGCACCACCGATGACTCGAACACTCCACTGGGCGCTGCACTGAGAGTGTGACCCTTTAGAGGCACCACCGATGACTCGAACACTCCACTGGCTGCTTCATTAAAAGTGTAGATCTTTAGAGGCACCACTGATGACTCGATCACTCCACTGGACGCTGCACTGAGAGTGTGGCCCTTTAAAGGCACCACCAAAGACGCGATCACTCCACTGAACGCGGCACTGAGAGTGTGGCCCTTTAAAGGCACCACCAAAAACTCGATCACTCACTGGTCACGGCAGTAAGAGTGTGGCCCTTTAAAGGCACCACCAAAGACGCGATCACTCCACTGAACGCGGCACTGAGAGTGTGGCCCTTTAAAGGCACCACCAAAGACTCGAACACTTACTGGTCACGGCAGTAAGAGTGTGGCCCTTTAAAGGCACCACCAAAACGCGATCACTCCACTTGACGTGGCACTGAGAGTGTGGCCCTTTAAAGGCACCACCAAAGACTCGATCACTCACTGGTCACGGCAGTAAGAGTGTGGCCCTTGAAAGGCACCACCAAAGACGCGATCACTCCACTGAACGCGGCACTGAGATTGTGGCCCTTTAAAGGCCCCACCAAAAACTCGATCACTCACTGGTCACGGCAGTAAGAGTGTGGCCCTTTAAAGGCACCACCAAAGACGCGATCACTCCACTGAACGCGGCACTGAGAGTGTGGCCCTTTAAAGGCACCACCAAAGACTCGAAGACTCACTGGACGCGGCACTTTGATTGTGGCCCTTTAAAGGCACCACCAAAGACTCGATTACTCCACTGGACGCGGCACTGAGAGTGTGGCCCTTTAAAGGCACCACCAAAGACTCGATCACTCAACTGGACCCGGCACTGACAGTGTGCCTCTTTGGAGGCACCACCGATGACTCGAACACTCCACTGGCTGCTGCATTAAAAGTGTAGCTCTTTGGAGGCACCACCGATGACTCGAACACTCCACTGGGCGCTGCACTGAGAGTGTGACCCTTTAGAGGCACCACCGATGACTCGAACACTCCACTGGCTGCTTCATTAAAAGTGTAGATCTTTAGAAGCACCACTGATGACTCGATCACTCCACTGGACGCTGCACTGAGAGTGTGGTCCTTTAAAGGCACCACCAAAGACGCGATCACTCCACTGAACGCGGCACTGAGAGTGTGGCCCTTTAAAGGCACCACCAAAAACTCGATCACTCACTGGTCACGGCAGTAAGAGTGTGGCCCTTTAAAGGCACCACCAAAGACGCGATCACTCCACTGAACGCGGCACTGAGAGTGTGGCCCTTTAAAGGCACCACCAAAGACTCGAACGCTTACTGGTCACGGCAGTAAGAGTGTGGCCCTTTAAAGGCACCACCAAAACGCGATCACTCCACTTGACGCGGCACTGAGAGTGTGGCCCTTTAAAGGCACCACCAAAGACTCGATCACTCACTGGTCACGGCAGTAAGAGTGTGGCCCTTTAAAGGCACCACCAAAGACGCGATCACTCCACTGAACGCGGCACTGAGATTGTGGCCCTTTAAAGGCACCACCAAAACGCGATCACTCCACTTGACGTGGCACTGAGAGTGTGGCCCTTTAAAGGCACCACCAAAGACTCGATCACTCACTGGTCACGGCAGTAAGAGTGTGGCCCTTTAAAGGCACCACCAAAGACGCGATCACTCCACTGAACGCGGCACTGAGAGTGTGGCCCTTTAAAGGCCCCACCAAAAACTCGATCACTCACTGGTCACGGCAGTAAGAGTGTGGCCCTTTAAAGGCACCACCAAAGACGCGATCACTCCACTGAACGCGGCACTGAGAGTGTGGCCCTTTAAAGGCACCACCAAAGACTCGAAGACTCACTGGACGCGGCACTTTGATTGTGGCCCTTTAAAGGCACCACCAAAGACTCGATCACTCACTGGTCACGTCAGTAAGAGTGTGGCCCTTTAAAGGCACCACCAAAGACGCGATCACTCCACTTGACGCGGCACTGAGAGTGTGGCCCTTTAAAGGCACCACCAAAACGCGATCACTCCACTTGACGCGGCACTGAGAGTGTGGCCCTTTAAAGGCACCACCAAAGACTCGAAGACTCACTGGACGCGGCACTTTGATTGTGGCCCTTTAAAGGCACCACCAAAGACTCGATTACTCCACTGGACGCGGCACTGAGAGTGTGGCCCTTTAAAGGCACCACCAAAGACTCGATCACTCAACTGGACCCGGCACTGACAGTGTGCCTCTTTGGAGGCACTACCGATGACTCGATCACTCCACTGGACGCTGCACTGAGAGTGTGGCCCTTTAAAGGCACCACCAAAGACGCGATCACTCCACTGAACGCGGCACTGAGAGTGTGGCCCTTTAAAGGCACCACCAAAAACTCGATCACTCACTGGTCACGGCAGTAAGAGTGTGGCCCTTTAAAGGCACCACCAAAGACGCGATCACTCCACTGAACGCGGCACTGAGAGTGTGGCCCTTTAAAGGCACAACCAAAGACTCGAACACTTACTGGTCACGGCAGTAAGAGTGTGGCCCTTTAAAGGCACCACCAAAACGCGATCACTCCACTTGATGCGGCACTGAGAGTGTGGCCCTTTAAAGGCACCACCAAAGACTCGATCACTCACTGGTCACGGCAGTAAGAGTGTGGCCCTTTAAATGCACCACCAAAGACGCGATCACTCCACTGAACGCGGCACTGAGATTGTGGCCCTTTAAAGGCACCACCAAAGACTCGATTACTCCACTGGACGCGGCACTGAGAGTGTGGCCCTTTAAAGGCACCACCAAAGACTCGATCACTCAACTGGACCCGGCACTGACAGTGTGCCTCTTTGGAGGCACCACCGATGACTCGAACACTCCACTGGCTGCTGCATTAAAAGTGTAGCTCTTTGGAGGCACCACCGATGACTCGAACACTCCACTGGGCGCTGCACTGAGAGTGTGACCCTTTAGAGGCACCACCGATGACTCGAACACTCCACTGGCTGCTTCATTAAAAGTGTAGATCTTTAGAGGCACCACTGATGACTCGATCACTCCACTGGACGCTGCACTGAGAGTGTGGCCCTTTAAAGGCACCACCAAAACGCGATCACTCCACTTGACGCGGCACTGAGAGTGTGGCCCTTTAAAGGCACCACCAAAGACTCGATCACTCACTGGTCACGGCAGTAAGAGTGTGGCCCTTTAAAGGCACCACCAAAGACGCGATCACTCCACTGAACGCGGCACTGAGAGTGTGGCCCTTTAAAGGCCCCACCAAAAACTCGATCACTCACTGGTCACGGCAGTAAGAGTGTGGCCCTTTAAAGGCACCACCAAAGACGCGATCACTCCACTGAACGCGGCACTGAGAGTGTGGCCCTTTAAAGGCACCACCAAAGACTCGAAGACTCACTGGACGCGGCACTTTGATTGTGGCCCTTTAAAGGCACCACCAAAGACTCGATTACTCCACTGGACGCGGCACTGAGAGTGTGGCCCTTTAAAGGCACCACCAAATACTCGATCACTCAACTGGACCCGGCACTGACAGTGTGCCTCTTTGGAGGCACCACCGATGACTCGAACACTCCACTGGCTGCTGCACTGAGAGTGTGACCCTTTAGAGGCACCACCGATGACTCGAACACTCCACTGGCTGCTTCATTAAAAGTGTAGATCTTTAGAGGCACCACTGATGACTCGATCACTCCACTGGACGCTGCACTGAGAGTGTGGCCCTTTAAAGGCACCACCAAAGACGCGATCACTCCACTGAACGCGGCACTGAGAGTGTGGCCCTTTAAAGGCACCACCAAAAACTCGATCACTCACTGGTCACGGCAGTAAGAGTGTGGCCCTTTAAAGGCACCACCAAAGACGCGATCACTCCACTGAACGCGGCACTGAGAGTGTGGCCCTTTAAAGGCACCACCAAAGACTCGAACGCTTACTGGTCACGGCAGTAAGAGTGTGGCCCTTTAAAGGCACCACCAAAGACGCGATCACTCCACTGAACGCGGCACTGAGATTGTGGCCCTTTAAAGGCACCACCAAAACGCGATCACTCCACTTGACGCGGCACTGAGAGTGTGGCCCTTTAAAGGCACCACCAAAGACTCGATCACTCACTGGTCACGGCAGTAAGAGTGTGGCCCTTTAAAGGCACCACCAAAGACGCGATCACTCCACTGAACGCGGCACTGAGAGTGTGGCCCTTTAAAGGCACCACCAAAGACTCGATTACTCCACTGGACGCGGCACTGAGAGTGTGGCCCTTTAAAGGCACCACCAAAGACTCGATCATTCAACTGGACCCGGCACTGACAGTGTGCCTCTTTGGAGGCACCACCGATGACTCGAACACTCCACTGGCTGCTGCATTAAAAGTGTAGCTCTTTGGAGGCACCACCGATGACTCGAACACTCCACTGGGCGCTGCACTGAGAGTGTGACCCTTTAGAGGCACCACCGATGACTCGAACACTCCACTGGCTGCTTCATTAAAAGTGTAGATCTTTAGAGGCACCACTGATGACTCGATCACTCCACTGGACGCTGCACTGAGAGTGTGGCCCTTTAAAGGCACCGCCAAAACGCGATCACTCCACTTGACGCGGCACTGAGAGTGTGGCCCTTTAAAGGCAACACCAAAGACTCGATCACTCACTGGTCACGGCAGTAAGAGTGTGGCCCTTTAAAGGCACCACCAAAGACGCGATCACTCCACTGAACGCGGCACTGAGAGTGTGGCCCTTTAAAGGCCCCACCAAAAACTCGATCACTCACTGGTCACGGCAGTAAGAGTGTGGCCCTTTAAAGGCACCACCAAAGACGCGATCACTCCACTGAACGCGGCACTGAGAGTGTGGCCCTTTAAAGGCACCACCAAAGACTCGAAGACTCACTGGACGCGGCACTTTGATTGTGGCCCTTTAAAGGCACCACCAAAGACTCGATTACTCCACTGGACGCGGCACTGAGAGTGTGGCCCTTTAAAGGCACCACCAAAGACTCGATCACTCAACTGGACCCGGCACTGACAGTGTGCCTCTTTGGAGGCACCACCGATGACTCGAACACTCCACTGGCTGCTGCATTAAAAGTGTAGCTCTTTGGAGGCACCACCGATGACTCGAACACTCCACTGGGCGCTGCACTGAGAGTGTGACCCTTTAGAGGCACCACCGATGACTCGAACACTCCACTGGCTGCTTCATTAAAAGTGTAGATCTTTAGAGGCACCACTGATGACTCGATCACTCCACTGGACGCTGCACTGAGAGTGTGGCCCTTTAAAGGCACCACCAAAGACGCGATCACTCCACTGAACGCGGCACTGAGAGTGTGGCCCTTTAAAGGCACCACCAAAAACTCGATCACTCACTGGTCACGGCAGTAAGAGTGTGGCCCACGCGATCACTCCACTGAACGCGGCACTGAGAGTGTGGCCCTTTAAAGGCACCACCAAAGACTCGAACACTTACTGGTCACGGCAGTAAGAGTGTGGCCCTTTAAAGGCACCACCAAAACGCGATCACTCCACTTGACGCGGCACTGAGAGTGTGGCCCTTTAAAGGCACCACCAAAGACTCGATCACTCACTGGTCACGGCAGTAAGAGTGTGGCCCTTGAAAGGCACCACCAAAGACGCGATCACTCCACTGAACGCGGCACTGAGATTGTGGCCCTTTAAAGGCCCCACCAAAAACTCGATCACTCACTGGTCACGGCAGTAAGAGTGTGGCCCTTTAAAGGCACCACCAAAGACGCGATCACTCCACTGAACGCGGCACTGAGAGTGTGGCCCTTTAAAGGCACCACCAAAGACTCGAAGACTCACTGGACGCGGCACTTTGATTGTGGCCCTTTAAAGGCACCACCAAAGACTCGATTACTCCACTGGACGCGGCACTGAGAGTGTGGCCCTTTAAAGGCACCACCAAAGACTCGATCACTCAACTGGACCCGGCACTGACAGTGTGCCTCTTTGGAGGCACCACCGATGACTCGAACACTCCACTGGCTGCTGCATTAAAAGTGTAGCTCTTTGGAGGCACCACCGATGACTCGAACACTCCACTGGGCGCTGCACTGAGAGTGTGACCCTTTAGAGGCACCACCGATGACTCGAACACTCCACTGGCTGCTTCATTAAAAGTGTAGATCTTTAGAGGCACCACTGATGACTCGATCACTCCACTGGACGCTGCACTGAGAGTGTGGCCCTTTAAAGGCACCACCAAAGACGCGATCACTCCACTGAACGCGGCACTGAGAGTGTGGCCCTTTAAAGGCACCACCAAAAACTCGATCACTCACTGGTCACGGCAGTAAGAGTGTGGCCCTTTAAAGGCACCACCAAAGACGCGATCACTCCACTGAACGCGGCACTGATAGTGTGGCCCTTTAAAGGCACCACCAAAGACTCGAACGCTTACTGGTCACGGCAGTAAGAGTGTGGCCCTTTAAAGGCACCACCAAAGACGCGATCACTCCACTGAACGCGGCACTGAGATTGTGGCCCTTTAAAGGCACCACCAAAACGCGATCACTCCACTTGACGTGGCACTGAGAGTGTGGCCCTTTAAAGGCACCACCAAAGACTCGATCACTCACTGGTCACGGCAGTAAGAGTGTGGCCCTTTAAAGGCACCACCAAAGACGCGATCACTCCACTGAACGCGGCACTGAGAGTGTGGCCCTTTAAAGGCCCCACCAAAAACTCGATCACTCACTGGTCACGGCAGTAAGAGTGTGGCCCTTTAAAGGCACCACCAAAGACGCGATCACTCCACTGAACGCGGCACTGAGAGTGTGGCCCTTTAAAGGCACCACCAAAGACTCGAAGACTCACTGGACGCGGCACTTTGATTGTGGCCCTTTAAAGGCACCACCAAAGACTCGATTACTCCACTGGACGCGGCACTGAGAGTGTGGCCCTTTAAAGGCACCACCAAAGACTCGATCACTCAACTGGACCCGGCACTGACAGTGTGCCTCTTTGGAGGCACCACCGATGACTCGAACACTCCACTGGCTGCTGCATTAAAAGTGTAGCTCTTTGGAGGCACCACCGATGACTCGAACACTCCACTGGGCGCTGCACTGAGAGTGTGACCCTTTAGAGGCACCACCGATGACTCGAACACTCCACTGGCTGCTTCATTAAAAGTGTAGATCTTTAGAGGCACCACTGATGACTCGATCACTCCACTGGACGCTGCACTGAGAGTGTGGCCCTTTAAAGGCACCACCAAAGACGCGATCACTCCACTGAACGCGGCACTGAGAGTGTGGCCCTTTAAAGGCACCACCAAAGACTCGAACACTTACTGGTCACGGCAGTAAGAGTGTGGCCCTTTAAAGGCACCACCAAAACGCGATCACTCCACTTGACGCGGCACTGAGAGTGTGGCCCTTTAAAGGCACCACCAAAGACTCGAAGACTCACTGGACGCGGCACTTTGATTGTGGCCCTTTAAAGGCACCACCAAAGACTCGATTACTCCACTGGACGCGGCACTGAGAGTGTGGCCCTTTAAAGGCACCACCAAAGACTCGATCACTCAACTGGACCCGGCACTGACAGTGTGCCTCTTTGGAGGCACCACCGATGACACGAACACTCCACTGGCTGCTGCATTAAAAGTGTAGCTCTTTGGAGGCACCACCGATGACTCGAACACTCCACTGGGCGCTGCACTGAGAGTGTGACCCTTTAGAGGCACCACCGATGACTCGAACACTCCACTGGCTGCTTCATTAAAAGTGTAGATCTTTAGAGGCACCACTGATGACTCGATCACTCCCCTGGACGCTGCACTGAGAGTGTGGCCCTTTAAAGGCACCACCAAAGACGCGATCACTCCACTGAACGCGGCACTGAGAGTGTGGCCCTTTAAAGGCACCACCAAAAACTCGATCACTCACTGGTCACGGCAGTAAGAGTGTGGCCCTTTAAAGGCACCACCAAAGACGCGATCACTCCACTGAACGCGGCACTGAGAGTGTGGCCCTTTAAAGGCACCACCAAAGACTCGAACACTTACTGGTCACGGCAGTAAGAGTGTGGCCCTTTAAAGGCACCACCAAAACGCGATCACTCCACTTGACGCGGCACTGAGAGTGTGGCCCTTTAAAGGCACCACCAAAGACTCGATCACTCACTGGTCACGGCAGTAAGAGTGTGGCCCTTTAAAGGCACCACCAAAGACGCGATCACTCAACTGAACGCGGCACTGAGATTGTGGCCCTTTAAAGGCCCCACCAAAAACTCGATCACTCACTGGTCACGGCAGTAAGAGTGTGGCCCTTTAAAGGCACCACCAAAGACGCGATCACTCCACTGAACGCGGCACTTTGATTGTGGCCCTTTAAAGGCACCACCAAAGACTCGATTACTCCACTGGACGCGGCACTGAGAGTGTGGCCCTTTAAAGGCACCACCAAAGACTCGATCACTCAACTGGACCCGGCACTGACAGTGTGCCTCTTTGGAGGCACCACCGATGACTCGAACACTCCACTGGCTGCTGCATTAAAAGTGTAGCTCTTTGGAGGCACCACCGATGACTCGAACACTCCACTGGGCGCTGCACTGAGAGTGTGACCCTTTAGAGGCACCACCGATGACTCGAACACTCCACTGGCTGCTTCATTAAAAGTGTAGATCTTTAGAGGCACCACTGATGACTCGATCACTCCACTGGACGCTGCACTGAGAGTGTGGCCCTTTAAAGGCACCACCAAAGACGCGATCACTCCACTGAACGCGGCACTGAGAGTGTGGCCCTTTAAAGGCACCACCAAAGACTCGAACACTTACTGGTCACGGCAGTAAGAGTGTGGCCCTTTAAAGGCACCACCAAAACGCGATCACTCCACTTGACGCGGCACTGAGAGTGTGGCCCTTTAAAGGCACCACCAAAGACTCGATCACTCACTGGTCACGGCAGTAAGAGTGTGGCCCTTTAAAGGCACCACCAAAGACGCGATCACTCCACTGAACGCGGCACTGAGATTGTGGCCCTTTAAAGGCACCACCAAAACGCGATCACTCCACTTGACGCGGCACTGAGAGTGTGGCCCTTTAAAGGCACCACCAAAGACTCGATCACTCACTGGTCACGGCAGTAAGAGTGTGGCCCTTTAAAGGCACCACCAAAGACGCGATCACTCCACTGAACGCGGCACTGAGAGTGTGGCCCTTTAAAGGCCCCACCAAAAACTCGATCACTCACTGGTCACGGCAGTAAGAGTGTGGCCCTTTAAAGGCACCACCAAAGACGCCATCACTCCACTGAACGCGGCACTGAGAGTGTGGCCCTTTAAAGGCACCACCAAAGACTCGAAGACTCACTGGACGCGGCACTTTGATTGTGGCCCTTTAAAGGCACCACCAAAGACTCGATTACTCCACTGGACGCGGCACTGAGAGTGTGGCCCTTTAAAGGCACCACCAAAGACTCGATCACTCAACTGGACCCGGCACTGACAGTGTGCCTCTTTGGAGGCACCACCGATGACTCGAACACTCCACTGGCTGCTGCATTAAAAGTGTAGCTCTTTGGAGGCACCACCGATGACTCGAACACTCCACTGGGCGCTGCACTGAGAGTGTGACCCTTTAGAGGCACCACCGATGACTCGAACACTCCACTGGCTGCTTCATTAAAAGTGTAGATCTTTAGAGGCACCACTGATGACTCGATCACTCCACTGGACGCTGCACTGAGAGTGTGGCCCTTTAAAGGCACCACCAAAAACTCGATCACTCACTGGTCACGGCAGTAAGAGTGTGGCCCTTTAAAGGCACCACCAAAGACGCGATCACTCCACTGAACGCGGCACTGAGAGTGTGGCCCTTTAAAGGCACCACCAAAGACTCGAACACTTACTGGTCACGGCAGTAAGAGTGTGGCCCTTTAAAGGCACCACCAAAACGCGATCACTCCACTTGACGCGGCACTGAGAGTGTGGCCCTTTAAAGGCACCACCAAAGACTCGATCACTCACTGGTCACGGCAGTAAGAGTGTGGCCCTTTAAAGGCACCACCAAAGACGCGATCACTCCACTGAACGCGGCACTGAGATTGTGGCCCTTTAAAGGCCCCACCAAAAACTCGATCACTCACTGGTCACGGCAGTAAGAGTGTGGCCCTTTAAAGGCACCACCAAAGACGCGATCACTCCACTGAACGCGGCACTGAGAGTGTGGCCCTTTAAAGGCACCACCAAAGACTCGAAGACTCACTGGACGCGGCACTTTGATTGTGGCCCTTTAAAGGCACCACCAAAGACTCGATTACTCCACTGGACGCGGCACTGAGAGTGTGGCCCTTTAAAGGCACCACCAAAGACTCGATCACTCAACTGGACCCGGCACTGACAGTGTGCCTCTTTGGAGGCACCACCGATGACTCGAACACTCCACTGGCTGCTGCATTAAAAGTGTAGCTCTTTGGAGGCACCACCGATGACTCGAACACTCCACTGGGCGCTGCACTGAGAGTGTGACCCTTTAAAGGCACCACCAAAGACTCGATCACTCAACTGGACCCGGCACTGACAGTGTGCCTCTTTAGAGGCACCACCGATGACTCGAACACTCCACTGGCTGCTTCATTAAAAGTGTAGATCTTTAGAGGCACCACTGATGACTCGATCACTCCACTGGACGCTGCACTGAGAGTGTGGCCCTTAAAGGCACCACCAAAGACGCGATCACTCCACTGAACGCGGCACTGAGAGTGTGGCCCTTTAAAGGCACCACCAAAGACTCGAACACTTACTGGTCACGGCAGTAAGAGTGTGGCCCTTTAAAGGCACCACCAAAACGCGATCACTCCACTGAACGCGGCACTGAGAGTGTGGCCCTTTAAAGGCACCACCAAAGACTCGAACGCTTACTGGTCACGGCAGTAAGAGTGTGGCCCTTTAAAGGCACCACCAAAACGCGATCACTCCACTTGACGCGGCACTGAGAGTGTGGCCCTTTAAAGGCACCACCAAAGACTCGATCACTCACTGGTCACGGCAGTAAGAGTGTGGCCCTTTAAAGGCACCACCAAAGACGCGATCACTCCACTGAACGCGGCACTGAGATTGTGGCCCTTTAAAGGCACCACCAAAACGCGATCACTCCACTTGACGTGGCACTGAGAGTGTGGCCCTTTAAAGGCACCACCAAAGACTCGATCACTCACTGGTCACGGCAGTAAGAGTGTGGCCCTTTAAAGGCACCACCAAAGACGCGATCACTCCACTGAACGCGGCACTGAGAGTGTGGCCCTTTAAAGGCCCCACCAAAAACTCGATCACTCACTGGTCACGGCAGTAAGAGTGTGGCCCTTTAAAGGCACCACCAAAGACGCGATCACTCCACTGAACGCGGCACTGAGAGTGTGGCCCTTTAAAGGCACCACCAAAGACTCGAAGACTCACTGGACGCGGCACTTTGATTGTGGCCCTTTAAAGGCACCACCAAAGACTCGATCACTCACTGGTCACGTCAGTAAGAGTGTGGCCCTTTAAAGGCACCACCAAAGACGCGATCACTCCACTTGACGCGGCACTGAGAGTGTGGCCCTTTAAAGGCACCACCAAAACGCGATCACTCCACTTGACGCGGCACTGAGAGTGTGGCCCTTTAAAGGCACCACCAAAGACTCGAAGACTCACTGGACGCGGCACTTTGATTGTGGCCCTTTAAAGGCACCACCAAAGACTCGATCACTCCACTGGACGCGGCACTGAGAGTGTGGCCCTTTAAAGGCACCACCAAAGACTCGATCACTCAACTGGACCCGGCACTGACAGTGTGCCTCTTTGGAGGCACTACCGATGACTCGATCACTCCACTGGACGCTGCACTGAGAGTGTGGCCCTTTAAAGGCACCACCAAAGACGCGATCACTCCACTGAACGCGGCACTGAGAGTGTGGCCCTTTAAAGGCACCACCAAAAACTCGATCACTCACTGGTCACGGCAGTAAGAGTGTGGCCCTTTAAAGGCACCACCAAAGACGCGATCACTCCACTGAACGCGGCACTGAGAGTGTGGCCCTTTAAAGGCACAACCAAAGACTCGAACACTTACTGGTCACGGCAGTAAGAGTGTGGCCCTTTAAAGGCACCACCAAAACGCGATCACTCCACTTGATGCGGCACTGAGAGTGTGGCCCTTTAAAGGCACCACCAAAGACTCGATCACTCACTGGTCACGGCAGTAAGAGTGTGGCCCTTTAAATGCACCACCAAAGACGCGATCACTCCACTGAACGCGGCACTGAGATTGTGGCCCTTTAAAGGCACCACCAAAGACTCGATTACTCCACTGGACGCGGCACTGAGAGTGTGGCCCTTTAAAGGCACCACCAAAGACTCGATCACTCAACTGGACCCGGCACTGACAGTGTGCCTCTTTGGAGGCACCACCGATGACTCGAACACTCCACTGGCTGCTGCATTAAAAGTGTAGCTCTTTGGAGGCACCACCGATGACTCGAACACTCCACTGGGCGCTGCACTGAGAGTGTGACCCTTTAGAGGCACCACCGATGACTCGAACACTCCACTGGCTGCTTCATTAAAAGTGTAGATCTTTAGAGGCACCACTGATGACTCGATCACTCCACTGGACGCTGCACTGAGAGTGTGGCCCTTTAAAGGCACCACCAAAGACGCGATCACTCCACTGAACGCGGCACTGAGAGTGTGGCCCTTTAAAGGCACCACCAAAGACTCGATTACTCCACTGGACGCGGCACTGAGAGTGTGGCCCTTTAAAGGCACCACCAAAGACTCGATCATTCAACTGGACCCGGCACTGACAGTGTGCCTCTTTGGAGGCACCACCGATGACTCGAACACTCCACTGGCTGCTGCATTAAAAGTGTAGCTCTTTGGAGGCACCACCGATGACTCGAACACTCCACTGGGCGCTGCACTGAGAGTGTGACCCTTTAGAGGCACCACCGATGACTCGAACACTCCACTGGCTGCTTCATTAAAAGTGTAGATCTTTAGAGGCACCACTGATGACTCGATCACTCCACTGGACGCTGCACTGAGAGTGTGGCCCTTTAAAGGCACCGCCAAAACGCGATCACTCCACTTGACGCGGCACTGAGAGTGTGGCCCTTTAAAGGCAACACCAAAGACTCGATCACTCACTGGTCACGGCAGTAAGAGTGTGGCCCTTTAAAGGCACCACCAAAGACGCGATCACTCCACTGAACGCGGCACTGAGAGTGTGGCCCTTTAAAGGCCCCACCAAAAACTCGATCACTCACTGGTCACGGCAGTAAGAGTGTGGCCCTTTAAAGGCACCACCAAAGACGCGATCACTCCACTGAACGCGGCACTGAGAGTGTGGCCCTTTAAAGGCACCACCAAAGACTCGAAGACTCACTGGACGCGGCACTTTGATTGTGGCCCTTTAAAGGCACCACCAAAGACTCGATTACTCCACTGGACGCGGCACTGAGAGTGTGGCCCTTTAAAGGCACCACCAAAGACTCGATCACTCAACTGGACCCGGCACTGACAGTGTGCCTCTTTGGAGGCACCACCGATGACTCGAACACTCCACTGGCTGCTGCATTAAAAGTGTAGCTCTTTGGAGGCACCACCGATGACTCGAACACTCCACTGGGCGCTGCACTGAGAGTGTGACCCTTTAGAGGCACCACCGATGACTCGAACACTCCACTGGCTGCTTCATTAAAAGTGTAGATCTTTAGAGGCACCACTGATGACTCGATCACTCCACTGGACGCTGCACTGAGAGTGTGGCCCTTTAAAGGCACCACCAAAGACGCGATCACTCCACTGAACGCGGCACTGAGAGTGTGGCCCTTTAAAGGCACCACCAAAAACTCGATCACTCACTGGTCACGGCAGTAAGAGTGTGGCCCACGCGATCACTCCACTGAACGCGGCACTGAGAGTGTGGCCCTTTAAAGGCACCACCAAAGACTCGAACACTTACTGGTCACGGCAGTAAGAGTGTGGCCCTTTAAAGGCACCACCAAAACGCGATCACTCCACTTGACGCGGCACTGAGAGTGTGGCCCTTTAAAGGCACCACCAAAGACTCGATCACTCACTGGTCACGGCAGTAAGAGTGTGGCCCTTGAAAGGCACCACCAAAGACGCGATCACTCCACTGAACGCGGCACTGAGATTGTGGCCCTTTAAAGGCCCCACCAAAAACTCGATCACTCACTGGTCACGGCAGTAAGAGTGTGGCCCTTTAAAGGCACCACCAAAGACGCGATCACTCCACTGAACGCGGCACTGAGAGTGTGGCCCTTTAAAGGCACCACCAAAGACTCGAAGACTCACTGGACGCGGCACTTTGATTGTGGCCCTTTAAAGGCACCACCAAAGACTCGATTACTCCACTGGACGCGGCACTGAGAGTGTGGCCCTTTAAAGGCACCACCAAAGACTCGATCACTCAACTGGACCCGGCACTGACAGTGTGCCTCTTTGGAGGCACCACCGATGACTCGAACACTCCACTGGCTGCTGCATTAAAAGTGTAGCTCTTTGGAGGCACCACCGATGACTCGAACACTCCACTGGGCGCTGCACTGAGAGTGTGACCCTTTAGAGGCACTACCGATGACTCGAACACTCCACTGGCTGCTTCATTAAAAGTGTAGATCTTTAGAGGCACCACTGATGACTCGATCACTCCACTGGACGCTGCACTGAGAGTGTGGCCCTTTAAAGGCACCACCAAAGACGCGATCACTCCACTGAACGCGGCACTGAGAGTGTGGCCCTTTAAAGGCACCACCAAAAACTCGATCACTCACTGGTCACGGCAGTAAGAGTGTGGCCCTTTAAAGGCACCACCAAAGACGCGATCACTCCACTGAACGCGGCACTGATAGTGTGGCCCTTTAAAGGCACCACCAAAGACTCGAACGCTTACTGGTCACGGCAGTAAGAGTGTGGCCCTTTAAAGGCACCACCAAAGACGCGATCACTCCACTGAACGCGGCACTGAGATTGTGGCCCTTTAAAGGCACCACCAAAACGCGATCACTCCACTTGACGTGGCACTGAGAGTGTGGCCCTTTAAAGGCACCACCAAAGACTCGATCACTCACTGGTCACGGCAGTAAGAGTGTGGCCCTTTAAAGGCACCACCAAAGACGCGATCACTCCACTGAACGCGGCACTGAGAGTGTGGCCCTTTAAAGGCCCCACCAAAAACTCGATCACTCACTGGTCACGGCAGTAAGAGTGTGGCCCTTTAAAGGCACCACCAAAGACGCGATCACTCCACTGAACGCGGCACTGAGAGTGTGGCCCTTTAAAGGCACCACCAAAGACTCGAAGACTCACTGGACGCGGCACTTTGATTGTGGCCCTTTAAAGGCACCACCAAAGACTCGATTACTCCACTGGACGCGGCACTGAGAGTGTGGCCCTTTAAAGGCACCACCAAAGACTCGATCACTCAACTGGACCCGGCACTGACAGTGTGCCTCTTTGGAGGCACCACCGATGACTCGAACACTCCACTGGCTGCTGCATTAAAAGTGTAGCTCTTTGGAGGCACCACCGATGACTCGAACACTCCACTGGGCGCTGCACTGAGAGTGTGACCCTTTAGAGGCACCACCGATGACTCGAACACTCCACTGGCTGCTTCATTAAAAGTGTAGATCTTTAGAGGCACCACTGATGACTCGATCACTCCACTGGACGCTGCACTGAGAGTGTGGCCCTTTAAAGGCACCACCAAAGACGCGATCACTCCACTGAACGCGGCACTGAGAGTGTGGCCCTTTAAAGGCACCACCAAAGACTCGAACACTTACTGGTCACGGCAGTAAGAGTGTGGCCCTTTAAAGGCACCACCAAAACGCGATCACTCCACTTGACGCGGCACTGAGAGTGTGGCCCTTTAAAGGCACCACCAAAGACTCGAAGACTCACTGGACGCGGCACTTTGATTGTGGCCCTTTAAAGGCACCACCAAAGACTCGATTACTCCACTGGACGCGGCACTGAGAGTGTGGCCCTTTAAAGGCACCACCAAAGACTCGATCACTCAACTGGACCCGGCACTGACAGTGTGCCTCTTTGGAGGCACCACCGATGACACGAACACTCCACTGGCTGCTGCATTAAAAGTGTAGCTCTTTGGAGGCACCACCGATGACTCGAACACTCCACTGGGCGCTGCACTGAGAGTGTGACCCTTTAGAGGCACCACCGATGACTCGAACACTCCACTGGCTGCTTCATTAAAAGTGTAGATCTTTAGAGGCACCACTGATGACTCGATCACTCCACTGGACGCTGCACTGAGAGTGTGGCCCTTTAAAGGCACCACCAAAGACGCGATCACTCCACTGAACGCGGCACTGAGAGTGTGGCCCTTTAAAGGCACCACCAAAAACTCGATCACTCACTGGTCACGGCAGTAAGAGTGTGGCCCTTTAAAGGCACCACCAAAGACGCGATCACTCCACTGAACGCGGCACTGAGAGTGTGGCCCTTTAAAGGCACCACCAAAGACTCGAACACTTACTGGTCACGGCAGTAAGAGTGTGGCCCTTTAAAGGCACCACCAAAACGCGATCACTCCACTTGACGCGGCACTGAGAGTGTGGCCCTTTAAAGGCACCACCAAAGACTCGATCACTCACTGGTCACGGCAGTAAGAGTGTGGCCCTTTAAAGGCACCACCAAAGACGCGATCACTCAACTGAACGCGGCACTGAGATTGTGGCCCTTTAAAGGCCCCACCAAAAACTCGATCACTCACTGGTCACGGCAGTAAGAGTGTGGCCCTTTAAAGGCACCACCAAAGACGCGATCACTCCACTGAACGCGGCACTTTGATTGTGGCCCTTTAAAGGCACCACCAAAGACTCGATTACTCCACTGGACGCGGCACTGAGAGTGTGGCCCTTTAAAGGCACCACCAAAGACTCGATCACTCAACTGGACCCGGCACTGACAGTGTGCCTCTTTGGAGGCACCACCGATGACTCGAACACTCCACTGGCTGCTGCATTAAAAGTGTAGCTCTTTGGAGGCACCACCGATGACTCGAACACTCCACTGGGCGCTGCACTGAGAGTGTGACCCTTTAGAGGCACCACCGATGACTCGAACACTCCACTGGCTGCTTCATTAAAAGTGTAGATCTTTAGAGGCACCACTGATGACTCGATCACTCCACTGGACGCTGCACTGAGAGTGTGGCCCTTTAAAGGCACCACCAAAGACGCGATCACTCCACTGAACGCGGCACTGAGAGTTGCCCTTTAAAGGCACCACCAAAGACTCGAACACTTACTGGTCACGGCAGTAAGAGTGTGGCCCTTTAAAGGCACCACCAAAACGCGATCACTCCACTTGACGCGGCACTGAGAGTGTGGCCCTTTAAAGGCACCACCAAAGACTCGATCACTCACTGGTCACGGCAGTAAGAGTGTGGCCCTTTAAAGGCACCACCAAAGACGCGATCACTCCACTGAACGCGGCACTGAGATTGTGGCCCTTTAAAGGCACCACCAAAACGCGATCACTCCACTTGACGCGGCACTGAGAGTGTGGCCCTTTAAAGGCACCACCAAAGACTCGATCACTCACTGGTCACGGCAGTAAGAGTGTGGCCCTTTAAAGGCACCACCAAAGACGCGATCACTCCACTGAACGCGGCACTGAGAGTGTGGCCCTTTAAAGGCCCCACCAAAAACTCGATCACTCACTGGTCACGGCAGTAAGAGTGTGGCCCTTTAAAGGCACCACCAAAGACGCCATCACTCCACTGAACGCGGCACTGAGAGTGTGGCCCTTTAAAGGCACCACCAAAGACTCGAAGACTCACTGGACGCGGCACTTTGATTGTGGCCCTTTAAAGGCACCACCAAAGACTCGATTACTCCACTGGACGCGGCACTGAGAGTGTGGCCCTTTAAAGGCACCACCAAAGACTCGATCACTCAACTGGACCCGGCACTGACAGTGTGCCTCTTTGGAGGCACCACCGATGACTCGAACACTCCACTGGCTGCTGCATTAAAAGTGTAGCTCTTTGGAGGCACCACCGATGACTCGAACACTCCACTGGGCGCTGCACTGAGAGTGTGACCCTTTAGAGGCACCACCGATGACTCGAACACTCCACTGGCTGCTTCATTAAAAGTGTAGATCTTTAGAGGCACCACTGATGACTCGATCACTCCACTGGACGCTGCACTGAGAGTGTGGCCCTTTAAAGGCACCACCAAAAACTCGATCACTCACTGGTCACGGCAGTAAGAGTGTGGCCCTTTAAAGGCACCACCAAAGACGCGATCACTCCACTGAACGCGGCACTGAGAGTGTGGCCCTTTAAAGGCACCACCAAAGACTCGAACACTTACTGGTCACGGCAGTAAGAGTGTGGCCCTTTAAAGGCACCACCAAAACGCGATCACTCCACTTGACGCGGCACTGAGAGTGTGGCCCTTTAAAGGCACCACCAAAGACTCGATCACTCACTGGTCACGGCAGTAAGAGTGTGGCCCTTTAAAGGCACCACCAAAGACGCGATCACTCCACTGAACGCGGCACTGAGATTGTGGCCCTTTAAAGGCCCCACCAAAAACTCGATCACTCACTGGTCACGGCAGTAAGAGTGTGGCCCTTTAAAGGCACCACCAAAGACGCGATCACTCCACTGAACGCGGCACTGAGAGTGTGGCCCTTTAAAGGCACCACCAAAGACTCGAAGACTCACTGGACGCGGCACTTTGATTGTGGCCCTTTAAAGGCACCACCAAAGACTCGATTACTCCACTGGACGCGGCACTGAGAGTGTGGCCCTTTAAAGGCACCACCAAAGACTCGATCACTCAACTGGACCCGGCACTGACAGTGTGCCTCTTTGGAGGCACCACCGATGACTCGAACACTCCACTGGCTGCTGCATTAAAAGTGTAGCTCTTTGGAGGCACCACCGATGACTCGAACACTCCACTGGGCGCTGCACTGAGAGTGTGACCCTTTAAAGGCACCACCAAAGACTCGATCACTCAACTGGACCCGGCACTGACAGTGTGCCTCTTTAGAGGCACCACCGATGACTCGAACACTCCACTGGCTGCTTCATTAAAAGTGTAGATCTTTAGAGGCACCACTGATGACTCGATCACTCCACTGGACGCTGCACTGAGAGTGTGGCCCTTAAAGGCACCACCAAAGACGCGATCACTCCACTGAACGCGGCACTGAGAGTGTGGCCCTTTAAAGGCACCACCAAAGACTCGAACACTTACTGGTCACGGCAGTAAGAGTGTGGCCCTTTAAAGGCACCACCAAAACGCGATCACTCCACTTGACGCGGCACTGAGAGTGTGGCCCTTTAAAGGCACCACCAAAGACTCGATCACTCACTGGTCACGGCAGTAAGAGTGTGGCCCTTTAAAGGCACCACCAAAGACGCGATCACTCCACTGAACGCGGCACTGAGAGTGTGGCCCTTTAAAGGCACCACCAAAAACTCGATCACTCACTGGTCACGGCAGTAAGAGTGTGGCCCTTTAAAGGCACCACCAAAGACGCGATCACTCCACTGAACGCGGCACTGAGAGTGTGGCCCTTTAAAGGCACCACCAAAGACTCGAACACTCACTGGTCACGGCAGTAAGAGTGTGGCCCTTTAAAGGCACCACCAAAGACGCGATCACTCCACTGAACGCGGCACTGAGAGTGTGGCCCTTTAAAGACACAACTAAAGATTTGATCACTCCACTGGACGCGGCACTAAGAATGTGGCCCTTTAAAGGCACCACCAAAGACTGGAGCACTCACTGGACGCGGCACTTAGAGTGTGGCCCTTTAAAGGCACCACCAAAGACTCGATCACTCACTGGTCACGGCACTTAGAGTGTGGCCCTTTAAAGGCACCACCAAAGACTCGATCACTCACTGATCACGGCACTAAGAGTGTGGCCCTTTAAAGGCGCCACCAAAGATTCGATCACTCCACTGGACGCTGCCCTAAGAATGTGGCCCTTTAAAGGCACCACCAAAGACGCGATTACTCCACTGGATGCGGCATTGAGAGTGTGGCCCTTTAAAGGCACCACCAAAGACTCGATTACTACACTGGATGCGGCACTGAGATTGTGGCCCTTTAAAGGCACCACCAAAGACTCGAGCACTCACTTGACGCGGCACTAAGAATGTGGCCCTTTAAAGGCACCACCAAAGACGTGATTACTCCACTGGATGCGGCATTGAGAGTGTGACCCTTTAGAGGCACCACCGATGACTCGAACACTCCACTGGCTGCTGCATTAAAAGTGTAGATCTTTAGAGGCACCAGTGATGACTCGATCACTCCACCTGACGCTGCACTGAGAGTGTGGCCCTTTAAAGGCACCACCAAAGACTCGATCACTCACTGGACGCCACACTAAGAATGTGGCCCTTTAAAGGCACCACCAAAGACGTGATCACTCCACTGGACGCGACGCTGAGAGTGTGGCCCTTTAAAGGTACCACCAAAGACTCGAGCACTCACTGGACGCGGCACTTAGAGTGTGGCCCTTTAAAGGCACCACCAAAGACTCGATCAATCACTGGTCACGGCACTGAGATTGTGGCCCTTTAAAGGCACCACCAAAGACTCGAGCACTCACTTGACGCGGCACTAAGAATGTGGCCCTTTAAAGGCACCACCAAAGACGTGATTACTCCACTGGATGCGGCATTGAGAGTGTGACCCTTTAGAGGCACCACCGATGACTCGAACACTCCACTGGCTGCTGCATTAAAAGTGTGTATCTTTAGAGGCACCACAGATGACTCGATCACTCCACTGGACGCTGCACTGAGAGTGTGGCCCTTTAAAGGCACCACCAAAGACTCGAGCACTCACTGGACGCGGCACTAGGTGTATGTCCCTTTAAAGGCACCACCAAAGACTCGATGACTCCACTGGACGCGGCACTGAGAGTGTGGCCCTTTAAAGGCACCACCAAAGACTCGAGCACTCACTGGTCACGGCACTAAGAGTGTGGCCCTTTAAAGGCACCACCAAAGATTCGATCACTGCACTGGACGCGGCACTAAGAATGTGGCCCTTTAAAGGCACCACCAAAGACGCGATCACTCCACTGGATGCGCACTGAGATTGTGGCCCTTTAAAGGCACCACCAAAGACTCGATCACTCAACTGGAACCGGCACTGAGAGTGTGGTATTTTTAAATTCAATAAAACTAGTGTACCTGTTGCTCGAATTCGAGCAATTTCGAAGCATTACATGCGACTCAAAGATTATGGAAATACTCATGATCTACACAACAGTTAGATATAATCAAAATCTTTTGTAAATATCTTATCTTTTTTCAAAGAGCTGATCTTGTTTTTTAGTGTTTTTAGTGTAAAAAAAAAACCATTAGCCTATTTCTATTTATTTTACTTAAAGCCGACTACATATCATTATGGTTCATTATGGTTGAAAAGCTTATAAAACGCCGCAGATTTTAACATATTCCGACACTTTCTTGTATACAGGGTGTGAAAAATGCAATAGACCATTGTTTTATAAATTTTTATCAAACATCTTAATTTCTATCTTTATATCCATTTACAATGGAGGTTTTACAACTGTACCTCCGTCATTTTTCTATTATTCTTGTTCAAAATTTAATGTAGAACACGAAAATGACATTATCTACTCAAATCCATATACAGGTAATAATAAATTGCTGTATTACGTTTAAAAGCATGGTTATTTAAAATACCCCCGCCGCAGCAAACCTGCCGACTAAGCGAATTTCCATTTGTCTGAATTGATTTTCAGTTAAATATATTTTAATAATATTAGGTTTAACGAGTACCTAGGTTTGCTGCTACAAGGAAACTAATAAAGTGTGTTTTTGAGTAAAATATTGATAGCTTAGTACAAAATAAATAAATTTGCCAAGTTTGATCAAAATATATTCATAAACAAGCAAACTACAACATTTGACAAATTCTCCATAAGAATAACATGGGAATTTTAAATTTACAATTTTTTATTTTTCTCCGTTACTAATAATCGAACAAAAATACTTTTACATACTAAATTATTTGTTTTTTTAAGCTCTTTAAAAAGGTCTAAAGAGAAATTGGGAAATTTTGTGTTTTGAGGGTCAAAAGTGAGAAAAACCAATTTTTACCCCATAAAACCCCCTGTAAAGCCCCGTTCCCATGGTCCGATCGTGCTGGTTCGCGAACTCATTCAAGTTTATCCCGCTTTACACCTTTAAACCAAATTTCATCAAAATCGGACAAAAATTACTCAAGTTATCGCGTTCACGGACGTATATATATATATATATGTCTATATATATATATATATATATACATATATAAAAATTTGAACGAATAGTGTTTTTGGCCTCTGGGGACATCAAAATGAAAAAGTAAATTGGTCCCGGGTCTAGGTCTTACCGTGCCACCTACGGTAATAGCTACTTCCCTATAGGGAAATTCGCTAAAAAAAAATAATCTTTTGGGAAGCTAATTTTTAGACTTGTAACATTTGATATGCATCATCACACTTCATTTACTTTGTACTTACACAAAAAAAGTTTTGTCACACTGAGTACCAATCACCCTGTATACATTTATACTTCCACAAAATGTCGTAGGCCTATTCCGACACCTAATTAATGAGCTCTACATAAATTACTACAAGTAAAGTTTACTTTTGCCACTGCACTTAAAGGAAGGTCATGTTTGCTCCATTGTGTTGGGCGTCTTACTGACTGCTTTCCCGTCAGTCTAAGCCGCAAAAATTAGAACGCGCATATTAGTTATGCGCGTATTTAATTCACAGTCTAGGAAACCCCATACATGAAACTTCGTAAGACAAATTGTGCTGCGGCTTGGATTTGGATACGAATCCGCAGCGTATCTGGTGAAAGGGAATCACCTTCCTGAGGAGGAAGTGAACTACAGGCATTATCAGGTGCTTGGATATTGGTCTCTCAAACACAACACTTTATTGGGCTGCGCAATCACTCACAAATTTGAATTAAGTACTTTTGTGGCTCCGGCCCACCCCTACAAGATAAGATAAGTTCACCCCCATCAGATTCCTAACTTTGACAGATGTAGATTGTCTCTTGGTCTAAATGAAGTCCAAACACTCCAAACCAACACAAGGCATCACACAAAGTTCTTACCTTTGGTACGTCCGCAATCAATAACCTGTAAACAAAATAACTTAATTATTTTTCTCGCTTAAACTTTTTCAAACTTGTATATAAGAGTGAGATATTTTGTGTTTTAAAGCTAGAAGTTCATATTAATTAAAAACTTTTTTTGGATCTCCAGGATAAAAACTGTATAAAATTTGTTCATTGTTTCAAATTTTTAGTAGTAATGGGTCGATTCCAAAACTGTTTCCAACTCCGATTCTTAGATGTTAGAATGTGTTTTACTCCATATCTGATTCCTACTTTTAGACCACCTTAAGGATCACAATGAATTGCCGATTGTTTTTTGATGTAAAGGATGGTCCTACATTTTAGCAAACTTTCCTAAAAAGGTGAAGCTATTAACATAGGCTGAGGACCAGAGGACGGTAGTATTGACCTTCATGCTAAATTTCATAAAAATCGGTCCAAAAGCATAAAATTGGATTTAATTTGTATGAGCTCCCGAACCAGCATGATCGGGTCATAAACCTGGTTTTAAGTATTTCAAATATCAGTTTTTTTAACAAGAAAATGCCAAATTTGTATTACAGCCATCGTATACAGCTTAAAAAATACCCCCGCCACAGGAACTTGCAGACTAAGCAAATTTCCTTCTACCTGGCTGGATTTCCACTAAAATAGGCCCTTAAAATTGTCAGATTTATTTCCTATTTGAATAACATTAATTTTAATAGTTACGAAGGTTTGCTGCTACTGGGAACGTAAAAGTGTTTTAGTGCATTCCTTTTAGCTTAAGATGTAATAAATAAATTTGCCAAATGTGATCAACATACATCCATAAACATGCAAACTAAATGAGTTTATTTATTTCCCATAATAATAATGGGGGAATTTTAAATTTACTGTTGTATAGAATTTTCTTCGCAGCATAAAAAACCGCTTCAATATTATTTTTTAGCTCTACATAGGCTTAGAATGAAATTATAAACTTGTATGTGATTAGAGAAACTGTGTTTTTGGCCTCTGGTTACCTTAAAATAAAATAAACGGTAGGCTATCATCATTCTGACACATACTTTCTCCCATAAGTTTGTCAACAACCTTTATCATGTGCAAGCGGTGAGAGTAAATATACGGAAATGGGATTTGTACAATTTTGTCCATAATTTAAAGGACTATAACATACTAAATTTTTAACAAAATCGTTCGGGCCATTTTTGGGAAAATCCTATTTTTCGTTATTTTATAGGGTTTTATGGGAAAATAACATAATTTACAATAACTCTTGAACCGTAATTTTACAGAAATTGGATTTGTACCATTTTGTTCAGAATTTAAAGGGCTACAACATAAATCGTTCGGGGCCATTTTTGAAAAAATTCGATTTTTCCTGTTTTTTATGAGAAAATTCCCATTAAAAATCCAAATTCCAAAAAAAAAAATGAAAAAAAAACGCCAGGAGATACCATGGATTAGAACCTACATACCAAATTTCATCGAAATCGGACCACAGGTGTAGTCCCTAGCTCTGTACACATCCAGACACACAGACATCACTTCGAAAACCACTTTTTTGGGTCCAGGGGGACCCAAAACGAATATATCCACTCAAAACTCAAACTCGAAAATTTTGACGAAAACAATACTTTCTCTATATACTATGGTATAAGGGGAGAAAGTAAAAGTAAATAACACCTTGTGCAAATTAAAAAATAATTAAATTTAAATTATTTTAGCAAAGGACATTCATTTTGTCTTTTGCCAAAATTTGACAAGGCCCAAACTCAATTCAATCTAACTTGAGCGCCTTCTAAGCATCTTTGATTGTGAGCGGAGACGAACTGTAAATGACTTGCCTTTCACGCATTGAAGGCGCAAAATAATTTCCATAAATTCACTTGGCTTGGCTTAGACATCGCTATCCTTTCCCCTCAGCCACCGCCAAGACGTTAGCACTGCACACTGCACTCACATGTACATGTTTAGTGGGAGAGATGCACCGACGTCGAAGAATTTGTTAATATTATATTGTTAATTCGTATGCAATCAGAGAGGAAAAAGAAAACTATTAGTTGATTTTCGTCGGGGAATGGTCAAAATATACAATTAAACTTAATTAATTCATAATCTTTGGATATTAATGATCAGGGACAAAATGTTAACTCATAACTACTTTAGATACCTACTGTAGTTAAATACAGGGTGTTTCAGTAAAGCGTAGCGGGCTATGCAGATTCAGATTCTACATGCAATAATAAGTCGAAAATGTTAAATAACTTTTTTTAGATTTCGGCTTAGTTTAGCCGTAATCCGCAATTTTGTATTTTCTTTTTAATAGGTAATTAATAACTCAAAAATCCTTGGAGATATTTTTATGAAACTTGGTATAAACTTTAAATCTTCAGGTACAAACATTCTCCAAAAATATCTTTGATCAGGCTCCACAAATTTCAAAATGGCGACCATTAAAAATGTTGTTTAAATGGCCGGTTTTCATTGAATTTTACTTAAAAATTTTTATATGGCCGCCATTTTGAAATTTGATGAGCCTGATCAAAGTTATTTTCGGAGAATGTTTGTACCTGTAGACTTAAAGTTTATACAAAGTTTCATAAAAATATCTCCAAGGATTTTTGAGTTATTAATTACCTATTAAAAAGAAAATACAAAATGGCGGATTACAGCTAAACTAAGCCGAAATCGAAAAAAGGTTATTCTACATTTTCGACTTATTTTTGCATGTAGAATCTGAATCTGCATAGCCCGCTACCCTTTACTGAAACACTCTGCATAGTTATAGAATTTGACTTTGGACTAGAGCTTGCATTCATTTTTCTGTGATTGTATTGAAGAATTTTATTGCAAAACTTGTAAGAGCAAAATCTGCTTTGTAGATTTTGTGTTAGTTTGCTCTCAAAACCAAACGTCGCATTGTCTTCCTCGATAATAATCAACAGACTGTCCAAATAAAATGAATGAATGATTGGAAATGATTTATTTAAACAGGCAAAGTTAGATCCACATGGCCCTCTCTTACAATTAATCTTATGAACGTGGTTTCACGTATATTTCAAAACAATACTAGTAGGAAGTAGGCCTTTAGAACTTTCTTAAAGTTGAACCACCTATCAATATCCAGTTTTGTTTTAATAAAGCACAACTACTTATTCGGTGTAACGGTAGGCAGGAAGAAAGTGGTAGGCCTAGAGTGGGCTACCACTGCTGAAAGTTTGCCAGGTGGATTTAAAGGTGTGTTGTGAGGTTGGTACAGGTCTTTAGTGCTCGCTGGGTTGGTACTACTGTCTGTGTCTATGTTATCGCTGGTGCGATCTATTTGTTTATTCCTAGAACAAATAAACAATTGATTTGACCGTAGGTAGAGGAATGTTTTTGGAACTAAAAATTGGCCTACGCGCTACATGCTATGGCTGTTCATGCTATAAAATAAATGGACAAAATTGTTGATTAGTTTAGCAGGTTATTTTTTCCCTTTCTTACTACATCGACACACCGCACACACTTTATTTTTAGTGAAATGTTATATTTTTCTACTAGATACGTTCGGAATTTATTAATAGTATTCTAATCATAATAATATTTTAGATAAATTATAACAATGACAATTAGGGTAATGAAATTGGATACGGTCTTAATATGATAACCATCGTCAATGTTTACATAATGAAATGGCGCTAACAATGATTAGATTCGAATGTAACTGTAATAACTGAATGTAATCAAGGTGCGTTTCTAAAGTCAAGCATTGGACTTCTTCAAATGTGGTATCAAGTATAAGTCAAAGAATTCCATATTGTATAGTTACGACAATCGAACATCCAGAAGCTTAGCTGAAACCTGAAACGATAACTCAACTAATAAATTATTCTCTTTGTGATTGGTTACTAAAAGCGATTCCATAAAAGCCATACTGGTTGTACCATTGACTACTACAGTATATACAGGGTTAGTAAAAAGTCTGGAGACCCCCTGTTAATTTTTAAACGGCCCATACTAGAAAACTAAACTCGGCACACCTTTATGGTATGTTATGAAGTACTTTTTGGGTATAAACGCCACTTGGTGTACATCCCTAAAATGGGGGATTTTGGGGGAAACTCAAAAAGTTTAAATGGTAAGACCCGAGTGACCCCTCATTTTGAAGGTCCTCGTTAAAGAAAACCAAAAACGCAAACTAGAACTCTCTATATCAATCCAGTAACAAATGGCAGCCGAATGAAATTTATAGAAGTTAAATTTAACTTACAGCTTTCCAAGTCTGGAGATCCCCTGTAAATTTTGTTAACGGTTCATACTAGGAAAACTAAACTCTACCAAACTTTATTGCATGTTATGAAGTACGTTTTGAGCCTAATTGCTACTTGGTTCCCAAACCCAAAATGGGGGATTTTGGGAAAAACTAAACAAATTTAAAGGGTAAGACCTATTGAGTGACCCCTCATTTTGAAGGTACTCGTAAAAGAAAACCAAAAACGCAAACTAGAGGTCTCTATATCAATCCAGTAAAAAATGGCAGCCTAATTGCTTCTTGGTTCCCATACCCATAATGGGAGATTATGGGGGGAACTCAAAAATTTTAAATGATAAGCCCCATCGCATGACCCCTCATTTTGAAGGTCGTAATAAAAGAAAACTAACAATGCAATCTAGAGGTTTTTATCTTAACACAGTAAAATATGGAAGCCAAATGAATATAATATTGCAAGTTAATTCTGATTTCTAAAGATTTCAATCAGCTGCCATTTTTTACTGGACTGAGATAGAGACCTCTAGTTTGCGTTTTTGGTTTTCTTTTACGAGGACCTTCAAAATGAGGGGTCACTCAATAGGTCTTACCATTTGAAATTTTTGAGTTTTCCCCAAAATCCCCCATTTTGGGTTTGGGAACCAAGTAGAAATTAGGCTCAAAACGTACTTCATAACATGCAATAAAGGTGTGTAGGGTTTAGTTTTCCTAGTATGAGCCGTTACAAAATTTACAGGGGGTCTCCAGACTTATAAAGCTGTAAGTTAAATTTAACTTCTAAGAATTTCAATTGGCTGTCATTTTTTACTGGATTGAGATAGAGACCTCTAGATTGTGTTTTTGGTTTTATTTTACGAGGACCTTCAAAATGAGGGGTTACTCGATGGGTCTTACGATTTGAAATTTTTGAGTTTTCCCCAAAATCCCCCTTTTGGGAATGCACACCAAGTAGCGGTTATGCCCAAAAAGTACTTCATAGCATGCCATAAAGGTGTGCCGAGTTAAGTTTTTCTAGTATGGTACGTTAAAAAATTAACAGGGGGTCTCCAGACCTTTTACTAACCCTGTATACTACAGTATATATAGTAATGTATAAACATATATAGTACTATATAGTCAATGGTTGTATGCAGGACGGTCCTAGAGGGGTTTTGACAATTGCAGCGGAACCGGAAGTGCATTATTACGCATCGCAGTTACATTGACTAAGTATTATTGGCAGAGACTAACCAACGCATGTTTTATCCATCTATTGAGAACACGTCGCCTTTCTGACACTACATCATTAATCATTAAATATTAAAACAATTAATAAACTACTAACTACTGAATCACAATTAAAATGACGACCTGAAAACCTCCGCTGCAGAAAACCTTCTGTTCTATAACTACTGAAATATTCCATAATGCCCTAATACAAGTTAGAAGAATTCCCAATAATGTCCTAAGGAGATGCCAACGGCACTGCAAACAATTAACATGCGTTTTATATGGGGAAGACATATTTTTATTTGGGGTAAGTGCACTAGGCTATCATTACTATTTTTAACTTTTGAGTTTTGATTACGTATTACCATGTAATAACCCCGCCGCAGCAAACCTGCAGACTAAGTGAATTTCCATTTGCCTGATTGGATTTACACTGAAATGTCTCCTTAAAAATATCACATTTTCCCTAGCATTAGTTTAACGAGTACTTAGGTTTGCTGCAACAGAGAGGGTAAAAATATGTTTTTTTTTTGTAAAATTTTAATAGTTTAGAATGAAATGAATGCATTTTCCAAATTTGATCAAAATATGTTCATAAACAAGCAAACTAACATAGTTTATTTATTCTCCCTAAGAATAACATGGTTTTTTAAATTTACAATTTTTTGGAATTTTCTCCGTAACCATTAGGCACATAATAACGCCATAATATACTTTTTTTAAGCTCTACAAAATGGTTTGGAAAGAAATTGCTAAATATAAAGTTTTTAGGGTCAAAAATGGGTAAAACCAATTTTTACCTCATTAAACCCCCCATTAGACCCCTGTCCCCATGTCCGATCATGCTAGTTCGCGAACTTGTTCGAATAAACGTAGGTTTACACGTTTGTACTAAATTTTATCAAAATCGGATGATTTTTGCTCGAGTTGCGCTAACGGACACACATAGCCTATAAATATACATAGGCTATATATATGAATTTGAACGGATGGTGTTCGGATGGTCTCTAGGGACCTCAAAACGAAAAAGTGAATCGGTCCCGGGTCCAGGTCTTACCATGAGTACTACGGTAATAGCTTATTCCCTATATGGGGAATTCGCTAAAAATATAATGTTGTATATCAAATTCAAGCTTAGCACATAAGAAATGCTAAATTAGAATTAGAGTATATAAATATGCATTTTCAAGAAAAATATAGGTTACCTATTCAAAATTCTACCAAATTGTCCACATAAAGAGCCGTCATTTTTAAACTAATAAAAACTGTCAAATTCTGATTTCCCAAAAATGTTTGTATTAAGTAGTACTTTAAAATTATGTAGGATAAAATATAGCAACCTAATGTTTTACTGTATTTGGCAATTCTGAGATTTGAACTAGTGAAACTGTGGTTTTGGTACATTCTGTACTCAAAAACATTTGAAATATTTCAAAGTTATTCCTATGGGTCGGTTTAGTAGGAAACATTCCCATTTCATCAAATTTTGGGACCAACAGTTGGTTTAAAATCAGTGGACATCTTACGTGATTCACCCTGTATATTTCTGAATTTGAACGGATGGTGTTTTGCCTCTTGGGACATAAAAACGAAAAAGTACAGTGGTCCCGGGTCTAGGTCTTACCATGAGACCCACGGTAACAATTTATTCCCAATACGAATAATTTGCTAAAACTAAATATAACTTAGTTTAAGTTTCTTTAATTTTACACAAACACAATAGTTAACAATAACACTAACGCAGTATAACCAAACTAAAAATGAGTTATTTTAATAGAAAAAATATATTTAGGTTAAAATTACGGTAGGAAAGATAAAAATGTTATCACGACCCTTCACCTTATTCTAGAATGATTCATTGTTTTAGAAGCATTAAACCAAACAAAAAATTATTGTGTTAGATCCGTCATTCTCTAATAATGTAGTTATACAGTAGGGGCCTATAATGAGATAATGCCGCCATCGTGTAACTGAAGTTGGACGCAATATGTAACTGACTAAATTTTGTAAGTTATAATACAGTAGTGCAAACAGTTAAAGTTAACCTAACTTTGATTAGGTTATGTTTAACCAATAGTGAAAGGTTAAAACTAATTTAAAGAAGTTGAAAAATAATATTTTGCATCTAAATTATTTATTTTCCTTCTCTTCAGAATTTATTGACGAATCAGTTAACATTTAACCTGATCAATAACCTAAAATCATAATTTAATTGTAATTAGGACTACTAAAACAAATTATGAACAGGACATAATTTTCAGCATAAATAATCTATATAAATACCGTTTCAACAGTTTTCATATTGATTACGACAATCGAGTCTCGAATAAAAAGTATTGCATAAATATTACTTTTGGCACCAATCGTAAAATACAGCCTTTAAAAGAAACTTTCCTATAGACTCTAACTTGACCGGAAATAGATACTTTATGCTCAAATTACTTAATAAATTGCCGCCTTTTCTCAAAACAAACTCTCTGATTGGCGCAAATTAACCAATCAGGAGAGGCGTCGTTTACTTTGGGAAGGATGCTGAAAACTGGTAACGCAAAATGGCGGACATTCTTTCTAGAAAATAGGTAATAATGATCCTTGTATATTTCTGAAACAAAGCTAAAACTCGTCCCTTATATGAAATCAGTAGTTTAACTACTTCATTAGCCTTCCATTTACATCATATTTTCACAGTCAGATAATAGTTTTACAGCTAAAACCAAACAAAGTAAAATTGCCGGCGTACCTTAGCTCATGTGTAGGTGGATATAAAACTGCTTATTGAAGGTGATTCCATCACAAATACTCCACAATAATGAGCACATGACACTTTAAAATATGTTAGCCTATGATATTTAACATATTTAAGACTAAACACGTTTAAAACCAAAACATTTAACACTTAACACACACGATACACGAGAGTGTAACATTCCACAACATAAATCTTTCCAAACACAAAACTAACACTTTTCACTTCGAATTAATGTAATAAAATGGACACAAGACATTCCGAACACTTCGCACTAAATGTTAAACACATTATTAGCACAGAAAGTCACAAAATATTTATATAAACGCGAAAAACTTGAGTGCAAAAGAGTATGCAAAGGACCACCGAAAAGTGCGCGAAACCGGCAAAACTGAGGAAATTATTATACCATAGACATCGAAAACGGATAATGCATTACGATGTTACCACTCACAGCACTATATTAAAACTGAATAAATAAGGTATAATATTTAGCGATGATTATTATTGGAACCAGGTTTTATCGCTGGACGGTCTTATCGGGAGTCTGCGAATAATCAAACGTAGAATAAAAGACTACCTCTAGTTGGACGATAAAAAGTCTGTTTATCTTTTAACGTCTTTTATTTCTGATAGTGGATTGTCTCTCTCTATTGTCTCTCTCTATTATATCTCTCTATTATCTCTCTCTATTCCGTGGATTCTAAACGCATACATTTATTGTGTACGTTTCCTACACACAATAAACTTCCGCATTTAGATTATAAGCTTTTTAGGATTTATTTTAAAGGAATACACATTTTGAAATAAAATGCATTCTGATGACAGCTTATTATTGAAGAACGTGTGGAAGTAGTAAATGTTCTACTAAAGTAATTACAATGCGTGTGTAACTAGAGGAAAGACCAGGGCTTTGGGAATCGTGAAGTATTTAATAGTTTGAAACACATAAATAACAAATAAAACTCATGAAGTAAAACGTAAATTAGATAAAAGCAATATTAAAAATTCAGTTTTCAATTTCATTAATCAATAGAATTTCTTTTAATTCTTCTGGATTTAAACACAATTGAAAATCAACCGAGGATCTTTATATCCATCCTAAAATCACATACCTGATTTACTAAATTAATTTAGAAGAAGTGATGGGATTGTTCAAATAACATTTTTACTCCAATTCTCTAATTAATATTATAATTAGAGTCAATGTTCCAATACAAATGTTTACCCTTAATTGGCGTTATATTATGTTATATTATTTTCTCTTATATTTATATTTGAACCATAGTAAAGCCAAAATAACCATTAATATAAATTTGTTTTTTTAATGCTAGTACGGTATTGATTTTTTGTTATTTATCATTTTCCTAGTTTTTATTTGGTTGCCGGTTTTATTATTTGCCTGTTAGATAAAAGAAGGCTATAAAAAGGTTCCAGTTGATGGTTTTTGGTCTTCCGCTTTAATTTTAACAAACTGGGTTTGCAATGAGCTCTAAAGCAATCACCTTCAAGTTTATTGAAAGTCGATACTGTACTTTTGTAACTGGTTTAATGCATTTTTATTAAAATTCAATCTGGTAAGCTTTCCACCACGTTGTTCAATACAATCGGTTCACTTAAAATTCGAATCTCCCGCTCTTTTGTCAACACTGCTGGTATGACGACGTGAGGGGTTTCACAGCTCCTAATTCCATAACTCACTACCCTCCCACTAGGCCTACATCGAAAGTATGGGATTAAGTGGCCATGGATTATTATGGCCCCAAGGTCGACTCTATGAGGCAAAATATAAACAATTTCTGTTTTGGGATGTTGATCTTATGGGAATATTGGTGTGTATAGTAGACGCTATGGTACGTAGGTAAAGGTGGCCGTGCTTGGTACCACGACCACCTTTAACTCCTAAAGGTAAGGTGGCCGTGATGGTACATGGTACACGAAATTACAGATTATCTAGTTAATTCTAGATCTACCATTGACTTAGAAATATTCAATGATCAATATTCCATCAATCTTTTTTACTATCTTTAGTCACACGCTTACATCAAGGCGGCTACCCGACCGTGCTCATTACTTTATTTGTTTGTCTTTGTAGTTTGTACGAATTGTAAACGTAAAGTCAAAAGTCAAGCCAAGTCAAACATAACCTATTTAATCGTGTAATCGTAATTTTACTAATTTTGTGTTCTGTTTCTGTATGACTTGACTTCTGAATTCCAAATTCTTGTATGCACTAGCTATGTGCATCGTTGTTTTAAGTTTTATTATCAATACACAAACCAATTTATAACTCTATAAGCAAAATTTTAACCTTTAGGTAACAGGTAAAGCATAAAAGTAGGCTAGGTTCATTAGAGATTAACGTAGGTTTGACTTGCTTTTTGTATAGGCCTGAAGATATGTATAGATAGTCCTATAACAAGACGGTTGTATCCTTCTCTAGTTAAGTTTTTATGCCCTTTTAATTTCTAATTACAGTACTAGGTAGGCCTAAGTTATCACTCATACTAGTAGTCCAAACATAATATAATAATAGGCCTACATTTATTTCTAAACTTACCTAAATATAGGCTTACCTAGAATTTGTTTACTTTAGAGTCTCTAAATGAATTTTGAATTTCTTATTAACTTCAGCCCATCTTGAACACCTTGTAGGCCTACATATTTAATTTAGGCCTAGGTCCTTGTTTTAACCAATCTTTTTGGTTATCGACCTAAGCCCGGTCCTGTGACGATAGGCTTAGGTAAAGAGAGGGTTTACTGTAGGCCTAACTTAAGTTTTCATTAACAAATATTTCCATTCATAGCTGGAGGAATGGCGTCGTTTGACTCTTATTGGGATGTGGACAAGTATAAGAATGAGTTTGAGTCGAGTGAGCACTGGGAGCTTCGTCGTCAGTTTATGGTCGCCCACAAACACAAGTACCCGGAACTGCGGCTAGTCTGTCTGACGCAAGTCTTCTTCAACATGGAGTTCCTGGGCTGCAAGTCAGTATAGATAGAATTAGACTATAACTTAAAGAAGCATTTACTATTGGTTGGATACTGAAGTAGGCCTAGACATCTCATCTATATGGAGCAGTTGTTACCAAATTCTTTTGTTAAAAAACAAACATTAACAACAATTAAATTTAAATAGTTGTGTGAGCCAGTCACAGAATATGCGCTCTGTCTAAATTTCTATTTTCTACCTAATATTTTAGTTGCTAAGCAGGTTGATGGGTCATAACAGTTCCAAAACATCATTCCATTGGTTTGACTTGGCAACATTTGTTGTGTATTTGAAAGAAATTAAGTTAACTCAGTGGCCTAATTTAGATCAGCACCATCTGTAGGCGCCTCACATCGACTACGATGGTTTTGATTGAAAAAAAAAGACTGGCAACAACTTTAAAATTGGAATGGAATGTCTAGTTGCATCAATGACAGAACTAATGTAAACAAAATATTCATAACGTTATTTATTAGCCTCTAGGTAGGCCTAGCCTAGTTAGAGAATGAAACAGTAGTTCAGTTGAGCCAATAGATTGTTCTGAGGTAGGGCCTAAATGACTTAAAATTTTTAGGCTATTTCTATCATAATGATTACCAAGCCACACTAAAAGGACGACCTGTTGTAAACTGTAGCATCCTTGATGTCACATCAAGTTAGCCTACAACAGTAAACAAATTTATGGAGAAAATATAGCCTAATCTAAGACTACAATAAACTCTGTGAGTGGTTGATTAAACCTTGTTAAATTAAAGAATATCTGGATTTTAATTGCTTTAATACTTAAAATTTGACAAAAAACATTTTATTTCCTGTTTCACAATCATTCTTAATGTGTTTTCTGCCATTTTCCTATACAGGTATCCCCAAAAAACTATGGATCTGGTGAACAAATTGGCTGGAGAAGTGGCAGGAGAATTCCGTGAATCTCGTAAGGATAAATTAAAGCGAACGTTTGTTGGCGCCCAAGATGCAGCGGGAGCCAAGGCTAAAGGTATGTTTGTATCTCCTAAGATCAACACAATTATTTGCTATTGGATGTAGCCTGTTGTGCTTGCTAGGCCCAATTTTAAGAGTTGGCCTATGCTTATTGCTTGTTTAGTTACTGGCATCATTGACTATGCACTATGGAAACAGCTGCTTGCATTTTAATAATAGGTACCTATTTATAGTGTTAAGCCAACGAATACAAACCCTTTTAGAAGTGAAATGCTTATGGAGAATAGTCAGACTGGAATTTTGCCGTCGAAATGAGCGTCGTACGGCCGCTGCTATGGTTGCTTGTGAGGCTGCCGCGCTATTCTATCCCTCTCACTCTATCTAAGCCAATTCTTTGTCTTTCTCTCTCTTTTATTCAGTCAGCTGACTTGGCCGTGACAGTCTACCTAGCGGCTGCCGCGGGAACTGTCAAAAAATAAAATATTTCCAGACTGTAAATAAGCAGTCTGGAGATAATGCAAATTAATAGGCCTAACTCAGTTTATAGGTACCCTAAAATTTTTTTCTTAACCTATCCTAACTTTAAAAAGGCTTAATAAAGTCACAAATCCTAATTAAGTGCGATCTACCTTCCTCACATGGCTAAGTAGGAATTGTATTGTAATCTTTCTATTTGTATGTATAATCTCATTTAATGAATCTTTTTTTTCATCATATAGACTTTTATAAAGCCTCTCCTAACCTCTCGTTCTCGTCCAACCCGCTACAGTATTGGAATGATCCACACCTTCTTCGTTGCTAGAACTTTGGACTCACCCAAACCACCATTCCAACTGTTTAATGAATATCATATTTTAGTTTTTTTTTTTTTTCGGACAGTTAGGACTTTCTGTTGAAAACTGATTGCACTTCAGTATGAATATCACTGCTGTAAGTAGATGGACCCCCACACAGAAATTAAATTATTTATAATTGGTGAAACTATATTCAAACTTTACCAATAGGCCAGTTGAATAGGGTACCTACCTACTGTTTAGACGTTGTATAGGTAATAGGTACTGTTGCAACCAATGGGACTACTATTCTCCATGTTCAAAGCAACACACAATTTACTTGTAATCAAGGATGTTTGTACCAACTAATCTTACTTGTGTTCAACTCAGGAGCAAAACCGCCGACTGGAGTAGTTGAAGGCTCTGTGACAGACGGACCAGCAGTGAAGAAGCCTCGTGTTGAAGAGCAAGATATTCCGTGCATTGAAATAAAAGATGAAGAAGAAGAGGAAAATGTTGCCACAACTTCAAACGACAGCATTGATGGTACAATATGTTTCAATTACACTAGAACACTATAATATGTTTCAATTACAGTAGAACACCTACCTTTCAGGAATCTCAGGACTGGGCCCTTGTATGAGCTAAAGAAATTCTGAACATAAGATAATGGATCGATACTTAAGCCTACATGAATGACTGATACTTTTTAAAACCACATCATTTGTGTGAAATTAGTTAACTACAGAACCAAATTAAACATTAAATTTATACAACAATAATAAGTATCTGTCGGTCCTTTAGCACCAAAAAAATCTTGTGACTTGCTAAAGTGGCTATTGACACCGTTAGTGTGATTCTTGGCTGTCCAAACTAAATTAATCGTAACCAGAAAAAATCTACGGTACTGTAGTAAATTTACAAAATTAGTGTTCCTGCACTGCCATGTACAAATATTTGGTAGTGTAGTGATAGTAGGCTTCATATATATTTAGTACAGGGTGGAGCTGGTCTAGTGGTAAAACGCGGGGCTTAAGAACCTGAGGTTCCAGGTTCAAATCCCGCCATTCACTGATGGATTTTATCCATATGATAATGCCTTGACCCTCTAGATCTAATCTGAAGTAATGAGTAAGAACAGCTCCTAGGATGTGAAGGACAAAAAATATATATTGTTTGTATTTGGATGGCCAGTTATTCAAACATCCATGGAGTAAAAATAAAAGGAAACATTCCATATGATTTTTCAACGCTTTGAATTTTCTACATTCGATCCATTTACTTTTAAGTTCAGGTTTTTTTCTTTGAAGTGCCTGCTATTCCTTCCGTCAATACAAAACATCACCACTTTTTGCTGTTGACAATGTGATGTTTGCTGTTCAACTTGTGATATTTTTGACTATGCTCAAAGTTTTTCCTACAGTTACCTAACAATGTACATGTTCTCTCACTGATTTGAGAAAGCAAAGTGGCCAATTCACTCATCAGTGAGACAATGTTAACATTGTCTCACTCTAATTACTTTGTCTCACTCCAGATTTGCAACGTGAAGTATACGAGTGCAAGGTCGTATGCGTGCAAAATACGTCAGCTGTTGTACCGTTGTATCATTAAATGTCATATTAAAAGTTCACTTTTGTGTAAAACATGTCACATTTCTTTACCAATTTATTTGTTTTATGGTAACTGTAGGAAAAATATAATGTGCAACTCGAGTGCAAAGTGCAATTACCTCACTCGAGAAACCATTCCTCACTCGCCTACGGCTCGTGAATAAGTATTTCTCTCGAGTGAGTCAGTTGCTCCCTTTGCTCACTAGTTGCACAAATAACTATTGTTTGTACTTTTAGGATGAGTAAAATGTTTTGGTTCTATTTGTTGTTTCGACGTGTTAAGCCGGGTTTTCCTAGACGCGGAAAAGCGATTAACATGGCATTCTGCTCTGCTTCTAGGAAAACAGTAGGCCCTAACATTAAATTACCTAAGATAAGAAGAGTCCGCTCTCCGCGTTCCTCTCTCCGCCCTCCACTTCTGCGTCTAGGAAAACCCAGCTCAACATTTGTCAATATTGCAGTTCCACTATTGCAATACATTTTTACAACCAGTGTTGTTGATTTGTAATTTTACCAAATATATTTCTTCAGGTATAGAAAAATACGCTGAGGCCGTTAAGGAAGTTGCAAAGACGTGCGTGCTTCTTTTCCCCACACGCACCAACAGTAAGACGGAAACTGATCCAATGAATATTATTCACGCTAACTTCCATCACTCTCAGATAACGATTCGCTTCGAAGGCACCAAGTAAGTGATAAAGTAGTACTAATGTATTTGCAACCTATACATTAACTTTCATCTTGCTTTTTATTTTATTTTTATAAAAATGTAGGCCTAAAAAGCATTTGATTTGTAAAAACACTTAAATATGGTTTCCTTTTCAACAAGAACAATACATAATATACATAAGCCTACCTGCTCTACTGCAGATAATTTCTGTTGTCTAGCTAATTTTCCAATTGAATTGAATTTTTATTGTGATTTTTGGTCAATCTTGGTGATTGACTATCCCATTAGACTCAAACACTTAACCTGTAGATAAGCAGGAATCTATGTTAGTTTTAAATTGACTTGTATGTTTATTAGTTTTTTGTATTGATTAATTGATCTCTATACTGATATTTGTTTCAGAGCCGAAGGTTTCAGGTGTGACATCTTGGTAAACCCGAACCCTGACGCAGCAAAGGACAAGAAGTCAAAGGCCTCTGATAGTCTGCTTGTAGGTTCTGCGTTTGGCTCCACGCAACGCCAGGGCAAATACGACGCTGCCCAGAAGGCAATTAACTATATGAAGCAATACTGTACTTACATTGTGGTAAGAGATTTTACAAGGTGGTTTTAAAGTGTGAATAGACTTTCAGAATCTTTTTTCGAAAGCTTAGGTTTTTTTTTGAACTAGTTAACTACACTAGAGAGTCGATTGTTAGAAAAAATTGTGGAATGGGGTGTTCGGATAGGCCTAAGTGATTTTTCGTGTAAGCAGTCATTGATGGGAAAAGTGACATTATTTAAAGTTTATTTTATATAATTTCAATTTATCATCTAATTTTTACTGGTATTTAGCAGTTTTCCTATGTAAACTCCCATCTTCACCGTTGATCACAAAGCACAAATTTTGTGATAGTTTCAATTTAAGGTATCTAGGTATCGTTGCTTTTCTTACTGTCCGTTGCAATATTACCGAGCTTATCTCTCTATTTGTACCTTTTCCCTCCAATATTTCAAATTTGTCAGAAACAATTTAGTCCTTGACGTTAACTGATCATATTATCAGTTAGAATAACACAAAAGAATAGTGCACAAAATGACGACTGTCCATAACTTGTGGTAATTGTAAGGCTAGGTTTTGATTTTTTTGTTTTTCCATCCTGAGTCAACTGACACTTAAGATGACTGGGCTCTGGATGAATAAGGTTCTACTGTATCTGTACTCAGGATAGAGCATACTGTATTTTGATTTACAATTTCATTTGTTAGGTTTTGGGTCAATTCTACTACATCAATAACGGATAGTTCAATCTTACTTTGCAGAGGAAACGGATTTATAATCGTTTAATGATTTACCAATAAATAATAAAAATAAAGTTACCTGGTACAATTATTTGTCTAATCTATTACTAGGATGGTTTTTTAAATGTTTAGCTTATTTGGAAAAAAATGAGTCCGGTGGTTTATAAATACGCAGAAACTCTGATATTGTTGTCCTAATAAAGGACTTTTTCAGAGATTAGATTGAGGAGAAATATTTTCTGTATGTTTTATTTTTATTTACTTGTTACAGCCAAACCCGGAGTGGTTTAAGGAAGGAGGTACCCCAGATTTCATTGAGAAAAGAATACCATGCAGCAAAACTCCTCGTACTTATTTGTAAGTACTTTTTGTACTCATTCTGACAAAAATTTAGTAGGTATCCCAAAATAAATAAAAACCTTCACCCTCACATTAACTTTTTTAATCATACAATAACTATCTTACTTAAGGATTCATAAATTTTTTACAAATCTACATTACTATCTGAACTGAGTGGGAGCAGTTTAATACGAGGCATGTTTTTTAAGTAAGTACCGTTTTTAAATTTCTCCGTTGCAGTGCTGCGATTGGCATTTTGGACACTTTCGCTGAATATGTGTATCTATTGGCAAGCCCTAGCCGGAAATTCGACAAAAATCGGCCGTGTTTACATCCGGTATCAAGCATTCAAAATGGTGCCGCCAATTGAGACTGCCGCCAACTGTGAAGTGCGCGCTGTAATTAGAGTTTTAAGTGCTAAAGGTGTGAAAGCCATTGAAATTTATCGACAGATTAGTGAGGTGTATGGCGAGAACATTTATGAGTGACGGAATGGTACGCAAGTCGGTAAGGGCATCTAAAGACGGCCCCACCACAGTCCATCATGAGCAACCATTAAATGTACCATTCCGTCACTCATAAATGTTCTCGCCATACACCTCACTAAGCTGTTGACAAATTTCAATGGCTTTCGCACCTTTAGAACATAAAAATCTAATTACAGCGCGCACTTCACAGTCGGCGGCAGTCTCAATTGGCGGCACCATTTTGAATGCACGATACCGGATGTAAACACGGCCGATTGTTGTCGAATTTCTGGCTAGGGCTTGCCAATAGATGCACATATACAGCGCAAATGTCCAAAATGCCAATCGCAGCGCTGGAACGGAGAAGTTTAAAAACGGTACTTACTTAAAAAACATGCCTCGTACTATACTCAGATGTTATGACTCCTGGAATACTACCCTCTGGATAATTTTCCTCTCAAACAAGTTTCTTTATCATAATCTCGGGGAGTAGTTTACTAATCTTGGATACAAATTACTTTGCAGTAGAGACAAGTTGTTTGATAAGATTCAATTTGAACAAAGTAGATTTGCTCAAGTCTGCCATTTCTTCACTTAATTGTTAGTTCTAAAATTAACTGTCGAGACAGTAGTAACTAAGGGTGAGAGGAACAGACTGATCCGACAGCCCGAGGTAAAAAAATCTAGTGTTCCCTTTTATTGTATTTGGATCTTTATGCCATATAGAATTATGATGTAGTGCCACACGGTATCTGATTAAATAACAGTATGGTAGAACTCTGAGTATCCAATAAATAGGCACTGCACAATATTTGGATGATTAGATTTTTTGCTGAAATTTCGAGTATTAAAAAAATAGGTTGATTTCACGATCAAAAAATTCACGCTTTTGCTGCTATTGCAGAGGTCAATGATGATTTTTCCTGACTACGAAAGATGTTCAAGGTTTTACCGCGACCCCGGGAAAAATAATATTTCCGTTACTGCGGGAGACGATGATGATGTTTCCGAGATCATGGGAGACAAAGATGAGGTTTTCAAATAACAATTCTCTGTTATTTTGTGCATCTTCTTACTGCAGTTTTAATATTTTTAAATTTTTTAGGTAATTTAAATAATCTGCAATTTGGATGGTAGGAGCATTATTGGAGTTGTACGGTAATTTAATAAGAAATCTCTGGGTTTCAAAGTCTTATTTCTTTCTCTATCACTTCTTAACACCGTTGAACTTTACAGGATCATGAGGAAGGAAGACACTGGCCACATCAGTCCAGAAGTCGCTGATCTTTTGTTGGAAAATTTCAAACGCAGCTCCAACCAAGACATGTTCTTTCCCGATGTAGAATACCTTGAGAAAGAGAAGATCCAGCTCATGAAGTAAGTCTTACCTAAAAATTTAGTTTTTAACTGATTTCTACTACTTTGTACGTGAAGTTTTTAGGAGAAACATTCTTCTTTCTTTGCTTATGGATTTGTTTAAAAAGGCTAATAGACCTAGGCTATTTAAGATAGGCTCCATACAGCTGGGTTGTTTCAAATTATCAGCATACATTGGACATACTGTTAGAAAGATTGGCGAAGACAAATTTTTGTGTTTTCTGCCTAAGATATTTTCTGGTTTAAAGTTTGTTTTGATGTTTACCTAAACTAAGTAATTTATGAATTTTTGCTCTACTTGTACACTTGTACTAGTCAAAGAGTAAAAATAACTAGAAATAGAAATCCAATTGTACTTCCTAATGGCATTAATCAGAATAAACTACAATATATAAATCTGCAATCATGACCAAAGGGTAATGCACACCCTTAATAATTTATCTACAATAAGAAGATAAAATTCTATTGGCATCGGCACACTCAAAAATGTTTTTAGACTTATGAAAAGAGGCTGCAGATTTTATACAGTCAAAAGTCTAATAGCAGTATTCAAAGTTGGTTAAAAAATGCATCAGTCATTGGGAAGATTTTAATCCAAGCTCTGAGAAAGTAGTCTTGTCATTTACTAGACAGGGTGTTTCAACAAACTAAATTTTATAAACTGTGTGTTAATCCGTCCCAAAAATGTGCATACAATTGTTAGCTGAATTTCCACCAATCTCATATTTTTTCAACTTGAGTAAATTCTGAATATATTTGTGTTGGGTTTTTACCAATATTTTTAATTGTAGCCGAAGTGCAAAACACCGATTGGGTTTCCGTCACTTTGGTCCCAAACAGATGATGAAGCACCATCATGTCTGTATCTTCAAGGAAAAAACAGGCAAAGAGATCATCGAAGAGGCGAAGCAAATGGGTGGGAAACATCCTAAGTATATAATCCACTACAAGAAATGATCAGGTATAGAATACATACGCATTACTTTGGTTTACATTTTTTAAATGCTCAGATTAAAATTGTGTGAAACATATACCTAACATTTCAGTTTATTTTCTTTAAAAGTTCTTAATACTGAGTGCAGCAAAAAACCCGATCCATTTTCTGCAGAGCACTGTTCAGCGACAGGTCGTCCGAGAGTGGTGGGAGTAGGCTCGTTGGAAAGACCACACAATGCCATTTTTTGTAGTCATAGAGCAGTAGTGCGGTTGTTATGGAGTCGTTTTCATAAAATAGTGAATTCATTCATTGCTACTCAGCGGCAGTTTCATGCATTCTTTCAATCAAGGCGACATGGGGAAGTTCCGTTGCGTAGCACAATAATGCGGTGGGCTCCTTACTTGGGAACAACGGCTTCTGCGTTGAAAAGGAATCTGACAGGCCTTCCAAAGTCAGATCGGACGCCAGACAACAAACATTCGATAGAGTTTGAGCTGCTGTGGAAAACAGTCCTCGTAGGCCAGCCCGAAAACAAGCGGCTACCTTGAACATGTCTGACCGCTCAGTTATACAAATTTTGAGGTTAATTTTCATCCCTATGGACACAGAAAACGTACTACTATAACCCAGAATGCCAACCGCATGGTAAAAAGCATTAAGCGTTTTGAGAGAGCTTTGCCTGTCAATCCGAAGGCAGCGCCACCAGCGTCGCATGCAATAGCATAGCAACGCTGGTGGTGCTGCCTACGGATTGACAGGCAAAGCTCTCTCAAAACGCTTAATGCTTTTTACGATGCGGTTGGCATTCTGGGTTATAGTAGTACGTTTTCTGTGCTATGGATTAGAATAATAATTTGGTAATCATCCATTCAGATAATCACGACGGAACCTCTCTATGTCGACCTAATTAAATAATACCCCCGCCGCAGCAAACCTGCAGACTAAGCGAATTTCCATTTGCCTGATTGGATTTAGACTAAAATGTCTCCTTAAAAATATCACATTTATTCCCTATTTAAATAGAATCAGTTTAACACATATTTAGGTTTGCTGCAACAGGGAGGGTAAAAGTGTTTTTTTATGTAAAATGTTAATAGTTAGTAAGAAATAAAAACATTTTCCAAATTTGGGCAAAATATGTTAATAAACAAGCACACTACAACGGTTTACTTATTCTCCATAAGAATAACATAGGAATTTTAAATTAACAATTTTTTGGAATTTTCTCCGTAACCATTAGGCGCATTATAACGCTTCAATATACTAAATTATTCGTTTTTTTAAGCTCTACAAAATAGTTTGGAAAGAAATTTAAGAATTTAATGTTTTTTTGGTCAAAAATAGGAAAAACCCATTTTTACCCCATAAACCCCTGTTCCCATGGTCCGATCATGCTGGTTCGCGAACTCGTTCGAATAAACGTAGGTTTACACGTTTGTACCAAATTTCATCTAAATCGGATCATTTTTGATTGAGTTATCGCGCTAACGGACACATATATATATATATATATATGAATTTGAACGGATAGTGTTTTTGGCCTCTAGGGACCTCAAAACGAAAAAAAAAATCGGTCCCGGGTCCAGGTCTTACCATGAGTACTACGGTTTAATAGCTTATTCCCTATATGGGAAATTCGCTAAAAGCACGGAACTGCCACTGAGTTGCAATGACTAAATCATTACTTTTTAAAAACGACTCGATAACAACCGCACGTAGCTCATACGACCACTGCTCTATGCCTACAAAAAATGGCATTGAATAGGCTTTCCAACTAGCCTACTCCCACCACCCTCAGATGACCTGTCGCTGAACAGTGCGCTGCAGAAAATGGATCGGTTTTTTTGCAGCACCCTGGATAACTTTTTGACGATGTAGAAAAACTCACTCTGTTAATTCATAACGAACTACTGAGCGATTTTAATTTTTAACTTAAAGAGTGGTTTTTTGCCTATTATTTTACTTTTCATTGATTATGTAAAATAAACCAAGTAGCAGGTTGGGAATTATTATAAAAAGGGGTAGAGTTCAACTAACTGTGTGTTCAGCTAAGTGTGTGAAAAATATCTATGGGTTAATAGGGACACAAATAAATAATCACAAAACAATATTGGTATTTCACCCTAATATAGGTATTCTTTAGAGAGAAGATCGAAGATGTTCTATCTCTGAATAAGGTAATGGGACAAAGTATCGGTATTGTTTTGAGATATTTTTATTTCTGTATCTATTAGCTCTTGGACTCAATTTTTCAAGCAGACCAAACTCAATCCTTTTACATTTCATAGATATTTAAAGCTTTCTGAAAAGAAAATCATCGACCTAATTACACTTGAAATTGTGAGTTTTTTTTTGCAATACTACTAAATCCTATTCTATCCTTGGTTGTTTTATTTCAGGGTAAAACTCCTTCGAAGAATCCAATCAATACGAGGAGTCCAAAGGATAAATTTATAAATAGTTTAATATTAAAACAACACATGTTTGTATGATCACCATAAAGTTTGTTTATCAAGTCAAGTTATACAAGTCGAAGGTTTAAACTTAAACATACAGTACTACTGACATTTTATTGCCTTTTATCATTCAGTTTGATAAAGGTATCTCTAAATCTTAAGTGTGATTTTTTCCATCGATAATTTGGAGAAAAATAATACCAATCTCCACAGTTTTGCAGTTGGTTTGCTAATAAGAGCATTGGGTCTTAAATGCAGGGTTGAATCTTTGAAACCAACATTATGAATAGTAAAAACAAGTCTCCATCAATTCCATGGTTGTATTGTACATAATATATTATATTTATCTTGTTCTTAATATCTAGTGTACATATTTGTCAATTTTATATCAACGTGTGACTTCTGTTTATGATTTTCATTTTATTTTTAATCCCTATGATATCGTAGTGAATCAAAACTTGCATAACCAACAAACAAACCCAACAAAAAATTTTTCCTACTGTCACCCGACAAAGTTGGCTTCCTTGTACTGTTTATAGTACAGAAAGCTGCTAATTGCTGCATATTTATACTTTGTCGTACGGTTTATACTTTGTCGTACGATTTATACTTTGGCGCACATCAGGATTCCAACAAAACAACACAAAACAGTGTGGTTCTATTATGCACGTAATCCGTGTACGCTTGGAAATAGGTTGGCAACACTTTAAGATAATAATACTATGAGCAGCTGATTGACTATTATAACTACCACGATTTAACCTGTCATTTCTTGTTTATAGTTTATGTTCTCTTTTCGGTATTTCTGAACTTTTCTTTTAAAGGTTTTTTTTTAACATTCCTACAATCTTAATAAACAAGAAAATACCTTTAAAGCATTTTTTAGGCGCGGAAACCACTGCAAATTACAAAAATATCCGGAACTATTTTCTCAAGTCGCAGAGCACATTGCTTGCCGAGGAAAAAATAGCGGAGTAATACGGACCGGGTACTACTTTCTCTAGGGCACCTATTTGTGTTGCCAGCTGAACCTAAAAACGTGTTGTATAGTGTTTGAAAGACTAATTATTTATATGCTTTATAGTGACTGTAGGAAAAATATAATGTGTAACACGAGTGCAAAAGGTCTTTGCTGCACTCGAGATCATTCCGCACTCGCCGCTTTCGTATGCAGCAAAGTGCCACTTTGCTCACTAGTTACCCAAATAACTATATAACGTTATGTAAATAGCATTTATCACCTATAAATTGTGTGCTGCAAAATACTTTCAATTTTAGTATCTAATTATTTAGATATACTTTTACAATAGAATTTGTATATTTTTGTGAAATCATAATATAAAATTATGATTATTAAATGACTGATTGGTGGAAATGACTAAGTCAAATTATTTTATTATCTCCTCCCTAAAGCCGGGTTTTCCTAGGCGCGTAGTCGGCGAGCGGAGAGAGGAACGCGGAGAGCGGACTCCGCTTGTCTTAGGCAATTTAATGTTACTGTTTTCCTAGAAGCAGAGCGGAATGCCATGTTAATTTCAATTCCGCTCTCCGCGTTCCTCTCTCCGCTCGCCGACTCCGCGCCTAGGAAAACCCGACTTTAGAAATGTCGATTCTAGCTTTATTTGTGAAGGGTTTTGTAAGGATAGATAGATTTGATTAGGTTTGTAAGAACCAAGAAAATATGTTTATAATCTTTATTATTTATTATTTGTCATGATATTACAAACAACAATAACAATGGTAAAATAACATTATATTACATGGTACTTACAATGTTCTAAATTAAAATGTAGAAATGTTTAACATCATATTTACACGGTTCAGTAAAAATATTACCCTATTTATAATACCCCTACTATGTTACAAAATGAAATTAAATTCTCAAAAAGATAACAATGGTAAAATATTTACAACTATACTCTTAAATGCAGTTTAAATTGTACTTGCTTGGCGATATCCCTTCGTATTTTAGTAACAATTAGTTTCTTAAGTTCAAAAAGGTGTGGTGGAATTAATTTTGAGAAATAAACAATTGGATAGTAGCTTCTCTTCTGTAACAAAAATTTACTAAAACTGTCGTTAACTACAAACACACTAAATTATTATAATTTATTGCTTTATTAAAAACCACAAAACATGATCACTCTGCTCAACTGGTTTACACTGCTATGAAAGCAATCCTAGTTATTTTAGTAATCAAATTTCAATTATTGAAATACTAATTAATTGTTATGAATACATCCATAGTGCTCTTATTAAAGGCCTGTATAGTGTGTGTATAGTGCCTTCTATTTTGCCTTTTTGGATGAAAACATGGTCTGATTTTTGGGTTAACAGTTGTGTTACTCAGCTACAAATATACCATGGCCAGAATCATCTTGTTCTTACCCAATGAAGCACATTGTTTCTATGTGTCTCCCTACTCACAATAAGTGGTCTAGTAGTTATTATTAACTTTTACGAGTCCAAATACATCTTAAATTTTTCAAAGTGAAAATACATCGAGTGATTTCAGGATAAAACATAACCTAACCAAGACCATTTTACTGTGGTAATATCATCCACAGTAAAATGTATCATAAATTGACTGCAATTTGCTTAGATTTATTTTTATGCTTAGATTCGTTAGATCTAAATAGTTTCCTGATAAAGTCAGATGGCGACTTAGACTTCTTTTTCTTTGTTTTCTCCGGGAGGCTAAGTGTACTGGAGCTGAATGCGAGGGAATTGTTGAGGGAAGTGGTTGAACAATACTTGAAGCTTTCTTTGACTTCCACTTCGTCTGTTTTACACTTGATAGTTTCAGAGGTGTATTGTGAAGGTTGTGGCTGATGTGGAATTTTAGGTTCAATTTCTTTCAGACGTTTGTACTCATTAGACTTCAGTTCTCTGATGGTGACTGAGGAAGGCCTGTAACAAACATTTTATCAATAACACTAAATAATTAATTGTGTTGGCACAATAAAGGCATATTTATAATTTTAATTTACACAATGTACAGCTGAAATGACCTTTAAATTGAAAATGCAAAGAGAAAATGTACAGTTTACTGAAATAACACTTTTAGGGAAAGCGGTCAAAACTCATAGAAGTTATGGATGTGCCGGGGATCGAACCCGTCCCTCCTGCACCAAAGTCTAAGACGCTAAACACTATTCTAGCAACACACCCTTACGGTTTGCTTCATTGTTCATTGTACTTTAAGAAACAAATAGAGTTTAAATTTTCCCAAAAGTCAAGTTTTGATGAAGCAGTTTTTTAATTTTGAACCTGGAATAACCTTTGAACTTTATTTCCATAGAACACTGCCTCACTGCCTGGTTTTTGTTGCTATGACCATTGATGTGACATAACACTCACACTCTTGTAACATTATAACTCACAGTTAAAAAGTGGCGTATGTAAATTAGTTTACTAACTCCATCACTGACCTGACAGTAGACAGCTGAGGCTTGACGACCGAATCCCGCAGTCTCTCCCAGAATTTGTAGTCTCTTTGATTCGCTCTGTTGTAGTCTAGTTTGTACATCATCCTGATCTCCTGCGGCAGTTCCACGTTCACACTCTCAAACAAGCAGGGAATGATGATCCTCGTTCTGTTCTCTGGCGACAGCAAAGGTTTGTTAGTAATTCCACTCACAGGGCTGCGGAATTGTGAATGTTGTGCGAATGTTTAATCACGGGTGCCCATCCCCCCCTAGACTCATGACGCACCCCCCCCCCCCAATTGAGCAACAGCCCCCCCCCCACCATAAATGAGGTACACAACAAATGAGAAACATTATTCCACCGCCCAGTACTATTTATAAAAAAAGAAGTTTTATACATTTTTTTAGATATTAAAAATTCAAACCCAGTTAATCTATATAAATAAAGTTATAGTTGTGTCTGTACATTGCTCAGAATTATACATATTTTGGGTAATTTTTACGTTTTATACATTGAAGAAGTTGAAAAATGTCTTATCTCAATTTATGTCCGTCTGTCACGGCCCAGAAGGCATTTTACGCATCCTACTCCAAAGAAAACTAGAGTATCGATTTAATTGTATTCACAGGATTGGCGAGAGTGTCCTTAGCCATTAAAATATGGCCTCACTATTTTGGAAAATTAAATAACGGACGATCAAAAACCCAATTTTGTGTGATTTTTATAGCTTTTTTCTCCATGTTTAGGCCTACTACATACGTCATTTATGGAATACTAATAATCTGTTAAGAGAACACGTAATATATGAAATTACGAACAGCTGTTTTGATAAAGATTCCTTTTTCTAGCTGGCACTGATATGTTTACATAATTGTTGTTGACGAATACTGTGTAGGCCCTAACCATTTCCGATCACGTTTGTTGTAACCATTTCCGATCACGTTTATAAGCAAATCCAAAACCAAGTGAGATTAATAATTGTGTGGCTTTGGCTTACATAACGGGTTTGATTTATCACGGGTACTAATATGTAACTGTAAATTAAATTAAATAACTAACCATCGTCCAGGTCGGGAACCAGAGATTCTGTGTGTATCAATTTGGAAACATCACAGTTCTTTTGATGAAAATGAAAATGAAATGGAAACGCTTGCGCCAACAATCGTCTGCTCCGTTTTACACTTCTGTCTGCTGTGCGCTATGTTACAACAGATTTCAGATACAACAGCTGAGGAATGATGACGATATAATGCTTAGTAAACTGTTGATTGAGTGATTAGTAACCATGGTATCTTTAGTACGGCTGTGATTGGTCAAAGAGTAGGCCTAAATATGGCGACTTGTTGAATTTGTGTATGAATTGAAGAGAAACCTAATAAAGAACGGAAGAACAAAGAAAAAGAATAACATGATTGTTCTCGTTACATTCTTTTTTAAGAGTGTTTTTATTATCTCTAAATATAATTTTACACTTTTTTATTACTCATCTAATTCCTATGCTGTGATACAGCACCTACCGGTAGCCTATCTGTCTATCATGAGCAGTATGTTATAACACTTCTTAAAGGTTCCTTTAATATTTACGTTATTTATAGCAATGCAGTGTTTGGCTAGTTATTAGTTGAGTTTGAGTTAGCTATAATTTTAAACGTTGCCGTTTGTACAACTGAACCACGATAAATGATTTTAAATGTACAATAATAATGTTATTGCACAATAATAATGATTGTGCAATATTGAATTTCGTTTATAAAAATACAAATCGTGACGTTAATGGCTGTTTACAGCGTTTTAATGGGTTGTCATCTATTTTTATACTATATTGGATTAACCGTATTTGTCATTACCCCATTACCCCCCCCCCCCTCCCTATTAACTCAGGTAATCGAGTTAAACAAAAGTGTAAAGTATTGTAGCCTATGCTACTTGATTGTATTTAAACGAGCTTTATGTCAACAAAGTGTTCTGTGCTAAGTCGTGGTGTAGCTGGACGTGTCTGTACCACACGTTATCTTTTATCTATCACAGCAGTTGAGCCATGCGTCCCCTCCCTCTTAGATCTCATGTCTTGCTAATCTTGAATAATAACTTCCTACACGAATCCTAAACTATCCGTAAATCATTTTAACTAATTGAATTCAATAGGCTAATATAACTATTGTCATTAATTAATCGACTTTATATCTGGCGACTTCGTAATATATTTTTGATTGTCGTGCAATTCACTTTAGCCACCCCCCATTTGAATTTTTACGACCCCCCCCCAAGAATTTCAATGACGCAGTCTGCGTCACAGCCCCCCCTTGTGGGCACCCCTGGTTTAATTGCCTTCGCTTTATTGGAAAGGGCAGTTTCCTAGGGATAATTAGTTGCTGAGTGGGTTTACGTGTCACTTTTGGGTGATCTGTACACAGTTTGTCTCTTTTTGAGGCGTTCTTAAAATCCTGATGTGCATCTTAACATAAAATCCTGTTCTACAGCTATTTCTCTATTTAGTATTGTTAAAAGGAAAGGCTCTAGGCCAGGATTTTGATTTTTAGAAAGAAAAAAAAACAGGGGGAATCAATTAGCTTACCTGAGAAAAAGTCAAAATAAGCCATAGTAGCATAATCATTGAAGAGACGAATCACACATAATTTGTCCCCTGGATGACTTTGTCAAGTGTAGATATTGAGAGTTATGTAAAAAAAATTGCAAAACAAACATGGTTTGGTAGCCAACAATATTTGGCATATTGTGTGGTTTGTGTCTTGTTTGGTGTCTTAATGTGTATTTTGACTTTTTCTCACGTAAACCAGCTGCTATCCTCCTTTGTTTCTAATTTAGATGAGTAAGTCCTTTGTTTCTAAAAATCACACTAGTTCTATGTTTGTCCTTAAGGCTGAGACTAACAAATATTAATTTGATTCAACATTGCTAAACGACAACCAAACAATTAAAAAGCACATGCATAAGATCTGAAAATTGTAAAATGTGTTTTTAAAACTGACAGAATACTTTTTGAAAGTAAAACCCTGAGTTAGAGTATTCTTGCACTTACCTATGGCCAGAGCTTGTGCGAAGGAGATGATGAACCGATTCACCGGACTGTCGAAGAAGTATCGAGACAGAATCACAATGACACGGTGGCAACGTTCACTGACCAACTTGAGTAGTCCTTGGTGTTCAAACGCCAACCCTCCAACCAAGTCTTCCTTCACACACACCTAAACAGGACAATTGTAAGTTATTTACTCATTCATCAAAAACCAGGTTTCCTTTCAAACATTTCATGATTTTCACAGGCTTTTGGCAAACTGTTGTGACAATGATAGACTGTGGAAGATTGGGCTGAGACCTTAAATTTTGGGAAATTTTCATTAATTTTTTTTGTGGGGGGCTTTAATCACTTCAACTTCTTTCAGAATATAAATTTCAGGATGTTAAAGCAATAGTGAAAACCCGTCAGCAGATTTTGGCTGATCGGGAATTTTAAACTCCAGTGAGATCGCTGTTTCATTAGTCAGGATCATTTATAAAGTGATCAAGGACAGCTGGATCCAGTTTTGAACCATCAAATCTGGCCACTTTTCTCACTGATTGAACCGGGAACATTTGACTATGAGGTGAGAGTTATAACCCACTGAAGTGAGTTCAGCTACCCAGAAACGTTTAATGATTTCTTTATAGTAGGCCGTGAATTTTTTGAACCAGTAATGATTTCAACATCCAAAAAATCCATCAGTGTAAAATATGTAAATAGGATCCAGACATTTTTCAACAGCCTTGAAAATGTCGTGGAAAAACAGTCGCATTGCAGATGAAAAAAAATTTTGTAGCAAATTTATTTCTTTGGTATGTCACAAAAAACTAGAACTAAAAAAGTTTCACAATTAATATCAAGTAGGCTAAGAGAGGTAAAAGGGGATGTTAGGAGCAATCGTCTAAATGTGTCCTCTTTTCAAGCATGCAAACATGTTAAAGAACGAACCTTTAGATTGTAGTCGAACTCTAATCTGTCCATCATCTGCCGAGCGAAGGCCTGGTCTTGATCAGCGTACAACAACAAAGCATCATACTTTTGAGGCTCCTTGCCTTGCTCCAGCCTACGAATGTCGTCTGAAACAGTTTGGTGGTGTATAGATCATATTTATTACTCAATGTTTAAAATTAATATATTTATGTTCAAATATTTAAACAAAGTATTTAATTAGTGATATTCATTGAAAAATTATAAATAAAAAGTAACAACTCAATGAAATAGTGATACTGTATATACAAGATTTGAAGAGAAGAATCAAGAAATGACCGCATTATTCACCTAGCAAAAATACTGGCATATGTTTTGGATATGATGTAGTCGTAGTAAACCACCTTCGAGGCAAGCCCCAATTCAACCAGATTCCCAAAGATCGAGATTTTTAGGTAACTATGTAGCCTAGTATCGATGAGAAGCCTCATATAAAATGTAAGAAAAAACATATAGGTGTAAAATTACACTTTATTCATTGAAGACTAATTTTGAGATAGTTTTTTACAGCCTAGTTTAATATTTAAATGATAATAAGAAAATTACTCACCAAAAGTTAACACTACATCGTCACTGTTTGAATCAGCTGATTGTTCTTCAGTATATTTCCTAATCCCAGCAGAGTAGATTTTTGCATCCTCTCCTGAAAATATTTTTCAAAACTGCTTGGTAACTTATTTCACAATAGGCCTATAATATTTACTAAAAAGCTTATTCTTAACAAGAGTCAACAAAAACTAAAGCCTAGATTTTTAAATATACCTCATCTTAAAACATTGAATTTGTTGTCCGTGGTTAAACATTAAAATCTAGATAAAAAATAACAGTAAAAAATATTTTTATCCCTTACTGATCAGGTGATAAATATCATCTACTATGTCCCATCGATCCATTCTACCGAGGAATTCCTCCAACATTGCCAGACTTGCTTCGGCCTTTCTGCCCCAAACTGTCAACAGCTGATCGGCCGGATTGTCACCTGAGGGCTCAGGTAAACCTGTCAAGTGTACCAACCCCCTCCAGTCTCTGAAAAAATTACCCTTTGTACATTTAGTGAACACAGGTGCCAACCCCCTCTAGTTTCAGAAAAAAATTACCCTTCATACATTTAGTGAACACAGGTGCCAACCCCCTCCAGTCTCTGAAAAAAATTACCCTTCATACATTTAGTGAACACAGGTGCCAACCCCCTCCAGTCTCTGAAAAAAAAATTACCCTTCGTACATTTAGTGAACACAGGTGCCAACCCCCTCCAGTCTCTGAAAAAAATTACCCTTCATACATTTAGTGAACACAGGTGCCAACCGGAAATTCCAGATAGGTGGAAATTCCAGATAGGTGGAAATACCTGTCTCTGAATTTCCAACTATATTTGACTTTCTAGAAAACAATAAACCTAAGTTGTCATAAAAAAACCCATCTTATAGTTTGACAGTCAGTGTGTTTGGTGGCGGGTAGTAGGGGTTGCATCTAGATGGTGATACAGTTTCCTCTCACACTACTGACAATTAGAAGCACCAACTCAAGTTATAACATCCCATAACATATAGAGGGAAAGGTCGGTCTCTGTAAATGATATATTTACACCTATTTATGTTTACCTTTATACACCTATATGTTTATATCTGCAGCAGCTATATTGAAAAATACATTGGATTGACTAACGTCCAACAATTTATTAACTTGTGATCTACAGATATACAAACAGTCAATTTTAAGTGATAGTGATAGTTCTACCGATTGAATTGTACTTGTAAAATATATCAACAGTAAAACCTTTTGAATTCTTATGTTCATGATAACAAGATGAAAATACATTTAAAACTGGTATTAGGCCCTACTCATAAAATAGACATTTTACGAGTAGGCCTATTAAGTGGGGTTACAGTGTGGAATGACTAATGGGATTAACTCACCTGGTCGGTCTAGCCATAGCTTGTTCTACCCTCGGGTCAAAGAGCTGGGCTCAACTTAAGATGAGACAGACTATACTACACTACTAGCCTCTGTTACATAAACCACAAAATGAAAATAAAATGTACGTATACACAAAGCAAACTACCAAAATACAGTAGCAACAAACAAGCAAAGCAAAATAAAAACAAGTGTTCACCAAAACAATACAGCTTTAACTGGTGAGAGTTTGAGAAAAATCACTAAAATTCTACATCAAGATCAATGTGTAAAATTAATGGACATATTTAAAAACAACAAAAAAAACCATTCACATAGTAAATTGCATCAGAAACCCCTTTTTAAATAATCACAACTACTGTCATTAAGTTAATGAGGTGAAATTTATGAAAACCACACTTAAACACTCACAGGACGAGTTAATTATATCCACAGGTTCCATGGAATATCAGCTGCAAAATGAAACCATAAATAAATCCAAACAGGCGAATATTACATTTTAGGGTGGATGTAGTCGACTTAATCGTAAGTTAGCCTACTTTTAATACAGTAAATTAACAATGCATCCGTCAGCAGTTTCAAAAGTAACATGCAGGGTTTTAAATTTCAACACCTCAGTCCCGGTAGGTAATGCATTATCCTTCCAAGTAACTTTTAAACCATAAAAAAAATAATGCTGATCCGGCAGTCGTTGTCAGGCGTTCACCCGCGTGCGGAATAAAAATAGTATTTTGTCAACACTGAGGAAGCAGAATTTTTTTTGGAAGTTCCGCGAAACTTTGGATTTTTGATGCCGTGGACGATTTCGTGTTGTGAGTACCGGTATCTGCTTATATGTGTTTAGACGAGTCCTGGACATCACAGACAAAAATAAAGGTGAGTGAAGCCCATAATAATCTTCGGGAATAAATAACACCTCCGCTAAAAAGCATGTCGTTCAGTAAAAATAATGACTCTATGCAGGAATCATATTAAATTGTATCAATCAACAAAGTTATTTTAACGATACCGGTACCTTCAAAGCTAATTCTATGAGACCACTGTTTGCAAGTGTCCCACTTAAACTTAAATTTCCTATATCAAATGCCTTTTTTAACGAAGTGGTATACTTAGTAGCTAACCTAACTTACAATACAGAATGTTACCTTGGCAATCCCTCTTCAGAAGCTAAAACTTTCCTCTTGTTTAGCTCATTAACAATGATCTGTCGAGTTGAAGGCCTTAGAGCTGTAATTGGAGTGTTGTTCAAATTTGATACATCGTGCTTGTCTTCCACCTCCATTTCCGATTGTAACTGTACGTACAGATAAAATGATTGAAAATTACTTTGATAATTTTATTTTAAATAGGCTATGCTTAAAATGTGAAATGTCTTACGGTAGGTAAGTTTATGCCTATGGAGTATTGTTGTTCCTAAGGCTGAATACACTAGATGCAACAGGTAGACTTCCGTATCTGTTGTAAAAAAAAACCGTAACCGTGGTTAGTTAGGTTATGTTAACCTAACTTAACTAACCAAACGATATATCGAATGAAACAATCGAATAATCGATATTTTCAATCGGGGCTGCACTTTACTTGACGTCCTACACTCATTCGAATGAAAATATCGATCGATATATCGATTGCTTCATTCGATATATCGTTTGGTTAGTTAGGTAAGGTTAACCTAACCTAACTAACCAAACGATATATCGAATGAAACAATCGAATGAAAATATCGAATCAGAAAAACAATCGAATGAGTGTAGGACGTCAAGTAAAGTGCAGCCTCAATCGGTTGTTTTTACAACAGATAGGGAAATCTACCCGTTAAACTTGGCTAAATCAAAGTTTAGCCTAAATTTGTTTTACAAGAATTGAAAATATTGATTAATAATCGATATTTTTAAATATATTTATTATCAAATTAAACTATCATGACCTAACCTAACCAACCAAACTTGCTGATGGTGAAAAAATCGCACGAAGGTTTACTAATCAAATCGATAGTTTCAATCAATACTAGCATAGCCCAGTTAAGAAACTGTACCCCAAAAACTAATAAGAGCAAAGTGTTTACAAGTTACTTAAGTTAGGTTAACTTAACCATAACCTAAATGTTAAGTGGTTTGTACAATACTGAAAAGGTTAAGCCTAAAACATAGCTTACCCACTTGAAATGAGTAGATTGATAATCAAAAATTAACTCAGTTAGCAAGCTGAATACCATACTCACAATGTAGTCCAAGGTAGGACTATTGAGTTAAAGTTGTCTGAGTAGAAAGTTGGGAACGGATTCTATCTATCTTGATTTCATGTTGAGAAATTGACATTTAGCTCTCGCAGTGCTTCGCTTCTGCTTGATCAACTGTCGTCATATGATAACGATTCAAATACCCATCATCACCACCTGTTAGAGAAACGAAAGTGAAAGTTCAACAACAACATAACAACGAACGACAACACCAACATACTACATCAGCCATCAGCCTTACTTGACAATCAGATTTCTTCTTCTTCTCCCTCTCACAGTAAAATTTAGGCTGTGATATTTTCCCAAGAGGCTTCGTTGTTCATGTTCACACTCACAGTCTTGTGGTTGCCACCATTAGACTAACCAACCCAAGGGAGTATGTTTTATCATTGATTACACATCTCCCCAAGGTTTTATCTATGTTGCCACAAGTATTTTTATTTTGTTTATTGGGAGATGATTAGATTGGGCATTGACTAAACATTTTATTTGGGAAATGCATGATCAATGGTTTGTGTATGTGGATGGAACAAACTACAGTAGTTATTACAACAAAAAATGGAACACAATGGAATTTAGTAGTTATTAATTGAACCATAGACAAAACATACCCCCTTAGGTTGAACATTATGGGTTGTTAGTCACAGGCATACATCAATATAATATCGTAATTTGTTTCAGTATGTCCAATCTGTTTTCTGTGTATATAATAGCATAGACTAACCATTATATCTATGATAATAGTTAGAAGGTGTATCTTGTATCTACGGGGTATTTGGGTAACGGAAGTATTAGGATGAAGGATATTTCCCCCCAGTAGTCCCCATGAAATATCATGGGGACTACTGGGGGGAAATATCCTAATAAGGAGCAAAGGATAAGATTAGCAAATGGAGTCCAAGTACATTTTATTCTGTGGACCAAACTGTGTTAAAGAAAATTGTGTATGTGTTTGTACTATGATATAAATGGTTATAGTACAACATTTTGATTGAATATCTCTGTCAAAAAGGTCTCATATTGTAAGACCTGGATCCGGGCAAACCCCGGATATATTTATTTTTATATATGTGTCCATCAGCACGATAACTCGAGCAAAAACGATCCGATTTTGATAACATTTGGTATAAACGCGTAAATCTACAATTATTCTAACGAGTTCGCGAACGAGCATGATCGGACTATGGGAACGGGGTTTATGGGGGGTTTTATTGGGTAAAAATAGGTTTTTCCCAACTTTGACCCTAAAAACACAAAATTTCACAATTTCTTTCCAAACTATTTTGTAGAGCTTAAAAAAAAACAAATAATTTAGTATATTGAAGCGTTATTGTGCGCATAATGGATACTCAATTTTCTCTCCAGAGAATTTTCTCTCCAAAAACACACCGTTCAAAAAATGTTGACATATATTTTAATCTCTAATTTCTTCAGGGGATATCTTTTTAAAAGTATATGAAAGTTATTTTTAAAGTATTTTTCCATAAAACAACAATCTTTGCCTGTTTTTCAACAACAGATTTTTTTCTTGTTTCATATCGGTGCATTTGGTTTGTTGGATTTGGATACATCAGATGAAGATTTTTTTATTGTTTCAAATTAAAATTGAATGAAATATGTATTGTCGTAAACAGTATGTTTAACTGTTTATAAGTAATCTTTCGACTCATCATTCTCATGACTTCTCTGCTCATTTTTGGTTTTTTTAATATTTTATCTACATTTATTTTATCTTTGCTCCAAATAGACAAACTCCAAAGGATTTATAATAATAGGCTATATGTATATTCAAAGCAAATTTTTTTTTTATGTTTTGACATTCAAGTATACAAAGCCATTTTTGAAAGGGTGAAAATGCCAGAGCTAGTTTGAAACTATTTTATTTATATGCTCATTCAAATTAAAATTTTGATCTATTTATAGAATTAAAAATGTTTGTGTATTTGCCTTTAGCTCAATAAGCTGTGATTGGTGTTTTAAAGGTGGTAAAATTAAGTTTTTCTTACATTAGGTTCTGACTCACCTAAACTTCCTAAATTTCCAAGTTCTAGGAAGGCAAAAATGTCTAGTTCCTGGGTAGGAGAGGAAATAACTAAATTAGTATTGTGCTGGCAATGTTCCGTATGCTTTTTTTTTACAGAGGGCCAGGCTTACAAGTGACCATGGGATTGCATCGCAGCTGGAATAGCTTATTGTGCTCGGTATGCTGATACAGACTCAATTCATTTATATGTTTACATGCTAGGAATAACTTGTAGCTCTAAAACTTTATTGTATTCATAGACCTACTTGTAAAAAATCTACTCTGATTGTCCCAGGTGCAATTTTTGTAAATTGGCTATTAATTAATTATGCTATTAACAAAATGTGCTTGATTTGTAAAAAATTAAGTGCCAGAACTGTAACCTATTTAATATGTGATTAGTACCAATTTATGCCTATTTATAACATTTTTATCTTCCCAAAAGAGAGGTACCAGAACTCCGTTCAGCCAGGCTCTCCCACAAATAGAGCACTGGTTGACGTCAATATGATATAAAACAATGGCGTTGGTTTCCTTACAAACGTATATAATTCCAAGAATGAAATCAAGTTAGATAAAACAAAATAACTTGTTAGAAATACCGCAACTTTTAAGAACACCTCTGTAAACTATTTATTGTATTTGATTATTAAAGTTTAAATAAATATTTGAGGAAATACCTTATTTTCGTGCAAATTATCCAGTGTCAAGTTTGTCACAGTCACGTACAAAAACAATATTTGTTTAAGAGAAGTACTAAACTATCTCCAACCAACTGTAGTCACCGGCAATTTAAGATAAGAGATTATGTCAGTTGTCTGCCAGCTGTCAACTAGAGTTGAGATGGCTATGAATTACGCTTATGGTATGTAATGTTTACTGTCACTTATTTGAGTACTTAATTATAGTCACTTAGGTAATCATTCACTTAAACAGCAACTTTAAGGTACGTTTTGCTTGAAGCGACAGGTGCGACAGTCGCTCAGCGACTGTCGCCGAGCGGCAGTCGCGGGGTGGTAGACTGTTTTGCTTGGAGCGACATCTTCCTAGCGTCACGAGACGTGGCACCGTCAGTGCACCTAACCTCAAAAGTGCGCACTAAGTATAAAGTCACTAAATAAATTCGATAAATTCACTTAGTAAAACAGGTAAAACTTAACAATAAAGTATTATTTATAGGCCTAGTTATTTGTTATGAGAAACATTGCAAAACTGCCATGTCACAAGCCAAAATGTAATAAAATTACTCAATTTATCCATAAATTGCAGTACACAAGCATAACTTGAATTGGAAATCAGTGTTATAAACAATCTTCTTACAGAGTGAAAATTATATTTTGTTGATTGTATTGTAGATGAAAAAATACCTATATTAAAATAACTTGTAATACAATAACATAATATTAAACGATTAAACTAACCTGATCTCCCGACCTAACCAGCTATTGCCAACCAGACGTTACCTTTATTCTTTGTAGGAGATATGTTTTAAATAATAAAGTGCAGGGTATTTTGCCACTACTTCTAATAAACTGTCGTTTAATTTCCTCACCACTAAAATTTAACTTAATCCTAGGCGTTGTCCGGGTAGCCGACGACGCCATATGGCGAAAATAAAAGGTCGTCGACCTTGTCAAAATGTTATACACTATAAAAACAATCAGAAATGTAAATGTCGCTAAGCGACTGTCGCTCCTGACTGGTCTTGGAGCAGTACCCAGCGACTGCAGCTCGCGGCTCTAGCGACAGTAGCTCCAAGCAAAACAGGACTATGCAAAACCCCTTTGATCAGTGTCCCGGGACTGCCGCTCAGCGACAGTCGCTGCGCGACCGTCGCACCTGTCGCTTCAGGCAAAACGTACCTTTAAGTAACATCGTCTATAAAAATGCAGAGTGAGTTTATGAGTTTAGAATAGTGAGATGGCTTGTGTAGCAAACTATCAGCTGTTTATTTAGTCAGGATCTTTGATTTCTAATTATTGGCCGGAACAGCTGGGTCTATTGTTGTATACTGTATAGGCATTAGCTTCATATTTTAATGCAAGTATGAATGTAAGTGAGTATCAATTCTAGCTTGTCTGAGTAAGATCAGCTGTTTCTTAGCCGGGGGCTATGGTACTTGTTAAAGTACAATAATCAAGGACAAATAATTAGTCCAAACAAATTGGTACAACCCTCATTGCCCTAAAAATTACAGTTCATAAGTTATTGTTATAGCAGATTTTGTGATCTTTCCCATAAAATAGCATAGGTAGTTAATTTCACCGCTTACCCATGGTGAAGATTGCTCAAAAGTCAAATTTTGTTGCTTTATATTTTAGCATATTTTGGGTTAAAAAAGTGGTGGAACAACTAACAGTTTTTTTTTATTTTAACAAATAAACTAATACTACTAGACATATCTGTGTGGTGCTATTAGATAAAATAGGTAAGCTAGTGTTGACAGCTTTGATAAGATAGTGCTGGGATCTTGATGTCTGAGCCTGAGTGAGCAACCATTTTAATTCCTCTCCCTATAGCATATTTTGGAGCATTGTTTTTGTCAAAAAGTTCAAGTTCAATTCTTGGGTATAAATATTCCAAAATTATTATTGAGTTTGAATTTGGGTCCCCCTGAACCCAAAAAGGTGGATTTCAAAGTTTTGTATGTGTGTTGATGTGTACTGAGCTACAGACTACACCTACAGTACAATTTTAATGAAATTTGGTATGCGGGTACTAATCCCTGGTATCACCAGGCTTTTAATATTTTGATAAATTGGTAATTTTTCCATAAAACAGATAAAATCATGGAAAGTTTTGGATTTTTTCCAAAACGGCTATAACAAGTTTGATTAAAATTTAGTGTTATGGTCCTATATTAACTCTAATCAAAATTGTACAATTCCCATTGCTGTAAAAATATGGTTCAAAAGATATTGAAATCTTTGTGATTTTACACATAAAATATCATAGTTTCTCCCACCGCTTAGCCACTGCGGGTTTTTGACACACTACGGGAAAAAGTATGTGTCAGATTGCTGTTACCGTTTATTTGGTTGATAATGGAATCCGAACGATTTTTTTTAGTTAGAGGTTAGGTCTAATAGATACACTTTAGGACACATAACATGACAATAATATTTCATCTTGATATGATATGGCTTCTTCAAAGAGTAATAAGCTTAGATTGAAGATGAATTAAAATTAAATTTTAAGAAGAAATAGCTTCAAGGAATTTTATATCGTGTATTAATTATCCTGTCTCTCAAGTAGACAAGTAAGCTCCGTACCTATCAAATAAACAAAACAAAACATTTTAAGAGTTCTCTTTGACTAGCAAATTTATTTACAAACAATGTAATTAAATAGGTACCTAACTTACGAATTATGGTGCCTTTTCTGATGTGCAAAATATATAGTTATCGATATTCAAGTTTATGGAAATAACTGGTAATTATTTGAAAAATTTGCTTAAATTGATTGTCACCTTACTCTGATGGTAAACACAACGATATCACCTCTGTGTTGTCCCTGGTTTTTATCAGAGAGACAGTTTTTGTTCTTCGCTTTTCATTGGATGTTTAAAACTTTGTAGTTTTATTTTGATGATTGTGGCTCTTTAATACGTTTTGTTGATTTATTGTATTTTAATTGTTCTCTATCTCTAATGTCCTCTTCAGTGGTTCATGAATCAAGTTTCAGTAAGTTGATATTTATTAGGATACTAGTTTGTTCCAAATGTTTTGATAGAAAATTTTTATTTTAGTTAATAATGTGATCTTCCGATTCTGTGTGTACATTCATTATTTTTGTTATTCTATTGTTCATTCTTGTGCAGTAGGAATTTACCGTTGTTATATATAATACGTAAAGGTGATTTCTACAAAACACTACACCTCCGTTAACAATGGACGGATTTTTACAAAAACAATGTGTCAAAATTAAGTTTTTTTTTTTTTGTTTTTTTTTTGTGTAGACACCCACTTTCACCAATTCCTGTAATAAAAGTCCTCGGACTTTGTCCCACAGGCCATCAAAATCCCAATGTATTTCTCATGAAGAACAGATTTTGTTTACTTCAGACAAATGATTTGTATTAATTACAGCTGTTTATAGCTAACACATGATACACACAAGAGTGTTCGTTTTTAGAGTGAGTTTGTTTGATAGCTGGAGTGGAGTGATTGATTACATTATCTTTGAGTTGACTCTTTTAAGTCATCGGAAACTATAACTATTATTCGTTTTGAAATAACGCCTGTAATACTTTGCAATTGCTCGAATTCAATCAACTGGTGAACTAGTTGTCTTGTTTGGTATTAATTTTGACCATTGAGATAAGTAGTACCTGTGGAAATCCAAATTCCATGTTAAAGTGGTACCTAATCATTTTTATGATAATAAACGGTATCAGCATTCTGACACATACTTTCTCCCATAAGTTTGACAACAACCTTTATCATGTGTAAGCGGTGAGAGTAAATATACGGAAATGGGATTTGTACAATATTGTTCAGAATTTAAAGGACTATAACATACTAAATTTTTATCAAAATCGTTCAAGCCAATTTTGGGAAAATCAGATTTTTCTGTTATTTTATGGGGTTTTTATGGGAAAATAACATAATTTACAATAACTTTTGAACCGTAATTTATACAGAAATGGGATTTGTACAATTTTGTTCAGAATATAAAGGACTATAACATACTAAATTTTTATCAAAATCGTTCGGGCCATTTTTGGGAAAATCCTATTTTTCTGCTATTTCATGGGGTTTTATGGGAAAATCCCCATTAAAAATACAAATTTCTAAAAAATGAAAAACTATCAAAATTGTAAGGACCATAACATACTATGTTAAATCAAAACCGGATTTTTGTCTAAAATCCTATTTTTGTTTTTTATGGGGTTTTATGGGAAAATAACATAATTTACCATAACTTTTGAACCGTAATTTTTACAGAAATGGGATTTGAACCATTTTGTTCAGAATTTAAAGGGCTACAACATACTAAATTTGTATCAAAATCGTTCGGGCCATTTTTGAGAAAATCCTATTTTTCTGATTTTTTATGGGTTTTTATGGGAAAATCCCCATTAAAAATCAAAATTTCAAAAAAATGGAAAAAAACCTGGAGATACCATGGATTAGAACCTTCATACCAAATTTCATCGAAATCGGACCACAGGTGTAGTCTCTAGCTCTGTACACATCCAGACACACAGACACACAGACACACACACACACGGACATCATTTCGAAAACCACTTTTTTGGGTCCACTCCAGGGGGACCCAAAACGAATATATCCACTCAAAACTCAAACTCGAAAATTTTGACGAAAACAATACTTTCTCCATACTATGGTATAGGGGGAGAAAGTAAAAATTAACTTTGGTAAGTTGAACTTCCCAGATTGGGCTAATGTCATTTAAAAAAGACTCCTGTCAGTACTTTTATTACAGTAAAAATAGATCAAAATAGAGGGCACAATATAAACATTGTGTTGTATTTAATAATAATTAAATTAAATATAACAACATGTTGTATTTAATAACCACAGGATAAAAATAATTCTTGTGTAACCATCCAAAGCGCTCTTTAACAAGTTTTGAGCCCCTTTTGCAACAGGATGTTGAAAATTTTTGTTGTTAACACCTGATTTCAACAAAGAATCTAATTTTAAACAAACTGGTGTACCTAATTAATATAACAATGTTTTTTAATAAAAAAAATGGCGACATCTGATCCATATAGATGGGAGATCTACTTCAGTATCCAATAGTTAATGTGTGTACATTACATATTTTTGGTTGAGTTTTCGACCACTGGATGACCACTAGTATAAAATATGTAAATGACACAGATGTGTAAAGAAATAAATCAGCTAAATATTGTAATACCAATCTACCACAATTCAATATCTTAAATTGTGATAAGGATTGTGATAAAGTGCTTAATGGTTAGAACACTTATCATGGGCGATGCCCCAAAACAAATTAAATCCTTCCCTGTAGCATTAAACAAGTAATCATTAAACCTAATGTTATTTTAATTGGGAATAAATCAGACGTGTAAAAAAAAATATTTTATAAAAATCTAATTAGACAAATGGAAATTATTCTGCAGGTTTGCTGCGTTGTGGGTATTGTTTAAAACCTGTGTTATGAATTCTGGTGTAAACTTGACTCGAGGTTTATTTTAACTATTTTTACAGCTCTAGCACAAATGTTTTACTGAGAAATGTGTTTGTACAGTTAATAGCTCTTCACTTGTGCTTATTATCCCATGCCCATACCTTATCACAATAGTCACAGTCTACACTATTTGTCAGACAGTCATGTTTAGAGAACAAGCTATTAAACCTTGCCGAATGGAAACCCTATTGCCTAAAAATAAAATGTGAAACAGTAAAGCGAGTTAGGATGTCGAGCACATTGGGTTACTTAAGGATTTTTACTAGGATTTCCCTGAATGGGAGAGTACCTACTCTGGGTACAAGACCATAAGATAACCATAAGATCAAAAATGTCGCATAACACCTGTAACAAATTGGCCACTCATTAAGCAAAATTAAGGATAATCTAGGTATTTTGCTTGGGAAAATGTATAAATGTAAAATTTAATACATTTACATGTAAATGTAATGAATGCTTGGGAAAAATCGTATATTTATAACATCAATATTAGAATCATTGCTGTGTTAATCTAACACTATGGCTGATTAGAAAACTTTCTTAACCTAATATTTGTTTATTCTCCTTTCACCATACATCATACATAATTTGATCAATCATAAAAAATATCATTTAAAACAATTTTGTTGTTTTCAGTCAGATTGGGAAGTGTTCCGGGCGGAGCAAACAAAAAATTTTTGGTCACATTGTTGTCCGGTTTCATCATTGGAGTCATCGCAACATTCATAGTTCTGCAGAACACAAGTTATTTTGCGGAAATGAACACGAGGCCAAATTGGTATGTGCTTAAACTTAATTCTTATTGATAAATTAAAGTATTAAAAGAAACTTAATGGGATATGAATGCATTTCAGCTTCCTTACCTGAGAATAAAAGCCAAAGGAAAAGTTTGGTGGCAGGAAATATTTCCAGGTATGGGTAAAGAAGGGGGGGGGGGTATTAATAATTCCCAACCTAATAGGTGTCAGGAAAAGGGATCTCCTTCAGAGACTAATTCAAGGTAAAATGTATTTTGTATTTTTAGACTATTTAAAAGCCAGGATTATCTTTCAAAACTGTTTAATAATGCACTTTTTTGTACCCACAGTATGTATGATGCCTTCAGAATGCTTTCGTATCAGCTTTCATATAATATTTCGTATTATACGAAAGCAAAACTTGAGGCTAAAACACTGCAAAATTATTTATTCTTTTTCTTGATCAAATAAGTTTATAGTTAGTTTTTTTTTATATTTTGATTTCAAGATTTACTTTTGTTGTTTTATTATTGGGGTTAGTCTCACTAACTATAACCAAGATCGGTTTTTATTTTAATATCTAGAATATTTTGACAGTATTTTTTTTGCCATGCAAGAAGCTTATTTTAAAGATGTACTTGGAATTTAATTCAATCAAACATATAAACTTATTAGAGCCATTAATTAAAATTAGTTTTAACTTAAATCTAACCTTCATTTGATAATTTTGAATAGAGCTATAGCGTAGCCATAGAGTGGTATAACCCAATGCTATTTTGTGTAATAGGATGGACTCTAGAGCCAAATTTGAAGACCCGCACAGCCACGGGGAGTTTGATCCTGGGCCGACTATTAAAGGGAATGTTGGAGAGCATGCATCTAATGAAGACTTCCATAAAGGTTCTGTTTCCGTTGTTACAATACTGTAGTATTAATATTGACAACTAGGTATTAAATACAATTATTAACATAAGAACAACTTCGTATAAAACTCAATTTAATAACTTCATAATGTAAACATATTGAACTGAAAAAAGAAGAAAAACACTGAATTAAACAAACATAGTAACAATTAATTCTGAACATCTGTAAATCCTAATAACATATGTAACAGTGGTCCCCCCTTAAAGTTTTGTGCGCAGCATCTGGTCAATGTTCCATGCCGTCTCCAAGTTCTCAACAGCTTCTAACATAGTAATAAAGATTACCATCTATAATTTCAACTTTTCCCAAGGCCAACTTTTCAGGTTTTTGTAGGTTTTTTTTTAAGATTAGATTATGATGGCAATGCTCCGTGGTATATTTTAAACCGAAGATGAGTTTAGAATGTATGACATGATACTTTTCCTAAGGCCCACTTTTCATGTTTTTGTAGGTTTTTCTCAAAGATTAGATTATGATGGCAACGCTCCATATATTTTAAGCCGAAGATCAGTTTAGAATGGATGACATGATACTTTTCCCAAGGCCCACTTTTCATGTTTTTGTAGGTTTTTCTCAAAGATTAGATTATGATGGCAACGCTCCGTATATTTTAAGCCGAAGATGAGTTTATGGATGACAGTTTTGTGCTCAATATGAGCAAGGGCAGCAGAGCTTTGAATAATCTAAAAGCCACACATTGTCTCTGAATTTAACCAGCGACCTTTGGCTTTCAGGCGAGCACAGACCACCCAGCTTCCTTTCATACACAAATATATGTGTGATAAACTTTTGTTTGGTTAGTTACAATTGCTCAGGTTTTACAAGATTATGAATATTTAATACACAAACAAATGAACGGTAATATTTTTGTCACCAGATGAAGACTTGGTGGCCAAGGAGCTTGAGCGAAGAGTGCGGGTGTTATGTTGGGTCTTGACTTCGCCGTCCAATCATGAGACGAGGGCAAAACATGTCAAAGCTACATGGGGAAAACGGTGCAACATCCTTGTCTTCGTCAGTACTGCTAATGGTAGGAATTGTTAACTATATTTTCTTCTTACTCCCATGGCCATTTGCTATGATTTGATGAAGACTATTCTCAGTACTGTACCTTCTTGGGAAAAATTAGGTACAGTTTCAAAAACTGAAGTAAAAAGGTCAACACTGGTTTCTTTTGTAAGACGGTACAGGCCTAAGGGCGTAAAATCTTTGTACAACAAAAATAACATGATTTTCCATTACAGATACAACACTGGGAGCTATAGCATTGAGCGATAAGGAAGGACATGACTTATTGTGGATTAAGACAAAAGCTGCCTTCACTTACGTCTACCAACATTACAAAGATGCATACGACTGGGTGCTCAAAGCTGATGATGACACGTTAGTTTACCTAAACTGACAAATTTATGTAGTAGACATATATTCAGTTAACGAGAAGCCTAGACTTAGGAGAGTATATCTCAACAGTAGATATGTTAAAGCTGCAATCAATTTTTAAATGGATATGTACATAGTTGAGTTGAGCCAGTGATGGAGTGCAAATTACCGATTTCTCAATCCACAAACTTTTGACTAAGCCAAACTGAAAGAAAAATTTATGTAATTATTGCATTTTATGTCTCATTAATTTTTAAATTATCAAAAGAAAGAGAAGAAATGATATTTTACACTTTAGAACACATACTCATAGTGAGTAATTTATTCAATTATGATAATGAAAAATTGGTTAACAAATGGTCCAAATATACGATGTCTACTTTGGTATCCAAAGGCCCGCAGTATCTTCTAACTAGACCTTATAATCAGTATCTACATTATATCCGGTAGACTCTTGTTGTTATCTGATCTTGCAGTTCTTTTCTCTCCGAGTTTTCAGACCCTTAGTACGATAGAGGAATAAGGAAATCACATGCTAATTTTTTGTTGTGTGACTGTATCGCACCCTTTTCGTCGAGACAACCTCTGACTGGACTCTGAAGATACCCAAGAGGCCTTAAACTTATTCATAATAGTATGAGAATACCGAGGATAATAATGCGGTTCTTTAAAAACCCATTGTAAAAATCGTTACACGCACCCGCCACATCTCAATTATACCACAGCATTATTGTTTTATGGATTATGGATAATCTCTTTGGTTCATTATATTAACAATGAACTGCATTCAAGTATGGTACGTATATTTCCCATAACGTTGTGAAATCTAACTTTTTACTTTGTGAATAACTATTTAAATAATACGCTTTCATGTTGCTTTTTTACAACAGATACGTCGTCGTAGAGAACCTACGCTACTTGTTGTATCACTACAATTCCTCGGACCCAATGTATTTTGGATGTCGCTTCAAACCCTACGTCAAACAAGGCTACATGAGTGGCGGGGCAGGTTAGATCAGGTTTGAACTTGTCTTCTTTTTCTTAGTTTTGAGTGCACGTTTGTAACTGAATTGTAATAAAGAATAACCTCATTTACTCTGCTATGTCTAAGATCAGCACATTTTTTATGTTGAATCGATAACTGCCATAATTGCAATAAACTTGTTCACCTTCAGACTTCTATGGTTCAGACACCAACATTGACTCAAACTCATGCACACATAGGCGCCACAATTTAAACAAACAAGTTGCAAAATGTGTAGTTTAGATTCATAGAAATAACTTAAATGTTCAGACCTATTTTAGTTTGGTTCGAAAAGGATTGGACAGAGATGTAACTCAATAGAGAATACTAGGTGAAACCCGTCGAAATCGACGGTTACTTTTAAGGGTTACATTAATTAATCTAACTGTGATACATTGGGTGAAGTATACGTATTTTGAGCATTTAGCAATAAGTGTAAAAACAATAATGATATTAATTGCATTAGTTGCCAAATTTGGTTGATGATTCAATGAATAAAATATTCCCCATACCATACATCATCGGAGTTATTATTAGTATGTTAAATGGTTTCTCTTCCTTTGGAAGAACCTTATTTAAATAGTATTAAAATCGTATTGGTGGATCTTTTGTAGTTAAACACTTTCGTGATTTCATTAGTGTAATATGATTTTATTTCAAAAGAAAATATTTTTTGGGAAGACATATTCTAACTTCAAAGGGAGGTATATCCGTTACAGTGTAAGTTTGATTTTTCCTTCGTCACGTCGCGTCAGTTCATATCGTACTTCTGTTCCAATGAATAATTTTGGCATAGTTTTGAGAAATTGATTGTGGGGTTACTGTTAAAGCTGGAATTCCTTGACATGGGGGATGTCAGTTAGTTGTCTCAGCCTTATCAATAACATAAAGTTGTCAATATAATCTCTCTACGGAATGTTAGGTGTAGTGGAATACTTAAAGTGAAGTTGGCTTTTGTTCTTTAACTGTTAGTGGCCTCCTAGTTCATATGGTCTTGCAGCTTCATTGGCAACAAATAATGCAAATGACATAGCAATGAGCCATTTCCAAACAGCAACAATACTGTAAATTGTCTGTTACATATATATATTGACGTTTACATATTGTTAATCAACGTATCTTATAAAGGATTATGACTCAATAAGAATAAGACTCAATAAGAATTTATTAACGCCATTAAACTTTTGTATGTGATCTAGTTTAAAAGGAATATGACCTTTCTGTCATGACAGTAGCTGCTTAAATAGTATTTTATCTTTGTACCATATTTTACAGCCAAAATGTCGTGTTATTTTCAATAATGTTACCAACCCAGTGCGCCAAAGTTCGTAGGCCTAATATAGGCAGGTGCAAATAATTTGTCAAGATGGGTACCATTTTAGGCAAGGTTTCTATGTTTGGATTTTATTAGACACGATAAGAGCAGATGTTTCTACATAAATATTTGATATGAGTAGAATATAATAAAATTTAGGCAAAAGTGGTGTAAAAGGCAGACACCAACCCGCACAATAGATATAAGATAGTTCAATAAGAAATTATTTAAGATTTGCTGTGATAAAAGCATTTTCCACTCATTTCGTAATGGAATGTTATATTGCAAAACATGACATGATAAAGAAGAAAATCAGAAAATAACATTGCAAATACTTATTTGGTAGAATTCAGTAACTCCAAATAAATGTGTGTTGTTTGAAATACAATTAAAAAGTGAACCGCTGTTTTATTAAAAAGTATTATTCACATGGCCAAAATGTAAACAACTCTGTGAAGGGATCTTTAAAGGCTTCTGGGGCAGAGTCCTAAGGGATTTTGCTTAGTTTTTCTTTTGATAAGTCATTTACAGACCAGGACCTTTCTTTGGACACCTCTACCAAGTTTCTACGCCCAGCCATTCTCTCAAGTTATCGGGGACAAAGTTTCCAATTAAATATTTAGATTCCCCCATGTTAATCTTATGGGAGAAACTCCAACTTTGTTGGCCCATGGGGCAAAGCCCGAGAATTTTTATTACAGGAATTGGTGAAAGGGGGCGTCTACACAAAAAATACTTTATTTTTGACACGTCGTTTGTAAAAATCCGTCCACTATAAACGGAGGAGTAGTGTTTCGTATAAATCGCCTTCACGTATTATATATAAGGATTATCTTAGTTTAAAAAAAATTAGTATGCACAGCACCCCATAAGTACAAAGTATACAAGTAATTATCTGGGTAGCCGAGGTTATAAAATACCCCCGTCGCAGCAAACCTGACAACTAAGCGAATTTCCATTTGTCTGAATTGATTTTCAATTAAATATATTTAAATGAGTACCTAGGTTTGCTGCTACAAGGAAACTAATAAAGTGTGTTTTTTAGTAAAATATTAATAGGCCAGTCAAATCGTACATAAAAAGAGGCTAAAATCGCAAAGCGTGATGTATTGCTGCATTTTTAATATGTTGTTGGGACCAGTTAGGGTAACTCAAAAGCAAGTTTGCAGCTTCGAGATCCCTGTGCTCCCTTTATAATAAGTAAAATATTTAAAAAATAATGTAATTTTTTTAGTTTTTGGTCCATAACTTATTAATAGTGCATTTTTTATAATACTACTCAAATGTAACAATTAAAGTACATAAAATTTCCAACAATTTAAGCATAGTTCCATTTTTGAGTGTCGAATAGTTTTTGAGCAATGATTTTTTAAATATTACAAATTTTTTAAAGTAATTACCATAATTTACATTTTTCCTGGGTTGGACCCACACAAATTGTGTAGTACCCATATTATGGCAGAACTCTTAAAAACTGCTTTTGTAGTAAATTTTATTGGCTTTCGTTTTATCACAAAGCCAAGTCTGTACCTTTAACACTTTTCTGAAAACTAAACAAATAATAACTTATTAATATCACAATTTTTTTTATTTAATGAGTTGAAATAATGTCCCCCAACCATTAGGTGATAAAAAAACGAAATGAGGAAAAACATATTTAAGGTTAAAAGTTATATTTAAAGATAAATTATGACAAAACATTCTATAGTTAGTATTTTGGCTTTTTGGACACTGAAGGCAAGGTATTAGAAATGTTTCCTGATTCAAACTCATCGGGTAAAGACATATCATCGTCAGGGTCATCTTCATCCTCTTCAATATAGTAGACTCCCCCTTATCCGCACACGTTTTAACCGGACATCAGTTTAACCGGACTACACTCGGCGGAAATGACATCTATTTTATCCCCACCGCAGAAAATGATCAAATATATCGGTCTTGGCACTAAGCCTTACCGTACCACCTCTGGTAATACCTACTTCCTATCAGTAAGTAAAAAAGAAGAATATATGTTAAATTAGGGTTTTATTTATATTAGACTTGTTTTCTTTATGTTAAGTTTTAGATATAGTTTTTGACGCCACATCAACTGATTGCTGATGTACTTTTTCCCGCAGCATCTTTTCCGAGAGCCTGAAAGACAACCTCCTTTTGTTGGGTCAACCTTGTTCACTGGTTAAAAGGACAAGGGCGTCACTTGCAGGATTTTGATTAAAACAAATGGAAAAATGACTTTGTTAAGTTAAAATGGCAAAAGATAAGCTGCATTTTGATCTGCTATTTATATATATAGGGTGAATATTGTTGATTTTGTGCTGTACGGTATTGAAATCGGACCCGGGCCCAGGTCTTACGATGAGTACTACGGTAATAGCTTATTCCCTATATCGAAAATTCGCTAAAACCTTATAATTTTGTTTATTTATATGTCGAAAAATATCATTATTCATACACAGCCGGGACTGATTTACATTTTTGACATGTAAATGTGTGTGTATGTCCATCAGCACATTAAATAGAGTAAAATAGAGTATGATCGAACTAAAGGGAACAGGTTTTATGGGATTCAAATAGGTTTCCCCATTCTCACCCTAAAAAATCCTCCTAGGAAGCTGGAGAAAAGTGCCTAATTGCTTTGCATGGTGGCAACACATTCCACAATGAATTATAAAACCTTCGGTTCCACCTGTTTATAAAGGCAGCAGCCAGCGCTAAGGTAAACTTATAACGCTTACCCAAGATGCAGCTTCCTTCCACTCATTTCGAGCATACCATCAAGTGCAAAAATGGTTAGGATTGAAAAGGATCCCACAGAGTGGGGTTGGTCAAATAGCACAGCAGGATTGGTTCCAGTGACAACCTCATGCAGTCAAGCTCCATCCAACCTTCTGAAACTAATTTCATGTAGGTGCAAAAGGGGATGCACGAGTGCTTGCACATGTCGGAAGGCCGGGCTAAAGTGTTCACCATTACGTACTCCTTGCTCTGCTAAGAATTGCCAAAATTTCACATTACCATTTACAGTATTGAAGAGGATGAAGATGACCCTGACGATAATATGTCTTTACCCGATGAGTTTGAATCAGGAAATATTTCTAATACCTTGCCTTCAGTGTCCAAAAAGCCAAAATACTAATTATAGGATGTTTTGTCATAATTTATCTTTAAATATAACTTTTAACCTTAAATATGTTTTTCCTCATTTCGTTTTTTATCACCTAATGGTTGGGGGACATTATTTCAACTCATTAAATAAAAAAAAATCGTGATATTAATAAGTTATTATTTGTTTTAGTTTTCAGAAAAGTGTTGAAGTTACAGACTTGGCTTTGTGATAAAACGAAAGCCAATAAAATTTACTACAAAAGCAGTTGAGTTCTGCCATAATATGGGTATTACACAATTTGTGTGGGTCCAACCATAGACAATAGAGGAAATATAGACTGTCAAAGAAAGATTTTGCGATCTGCCGCTAGAGCGTTGTCGCCGTTCGATATCGGTTATCGGTATTCTATTCGGTTTCATCGTCGACTACTCGCCAGCTGTTACCAGCACTACCACTCTTGCAAACAAAATGCTTACTATATCGCTATTATCGTCTTCTGCAATCGCGTCAAAATCATGCATCCTCCCCGGTTGTGTAGACATCAACATTGAATGCCGTGGTCCGAAACGTCATCGTCGTCCACGATTGCAGCAAAATAGTGAACATCTTCAGCGGCCGTGTAGACATTATCGTTTTGCGTGATCGTAGAAAAGACGTGATAATTTTTCCCGCGGTCACGAAAACGTCTAGCACGGTCGCGGTTTAAGAACATCTCCCGTGGTCGTGTAGACATCATCATTGTCTTGTCTTGCGCCGTCATGGAATTGTGATTGTTGTCTAGCACGATTGCGGTGAAATCATTAAATTTCCCGACTTTGATATCAAATAAAGACTAAATCCCAACTTTTCAAGACCATTTTGAAATTCAATACTAATACCTGACTTTCCCGTTTTTCCCGACTACTAGACACCCTGGTTAATTAGATTTTACCTTGCAAATATAAAACAAAACCTTCCAATAAACCACTTCCTAAAATTATGGATTAATAAAGAACAACTTTGAATCATTGTAATGAAACTACAAAAGTATAACAAATATATGTTTAAAAAAATACAATAAATGATGACATTTAAATTAATGTACTGCTTAATATTAAATAAGTCAGTAAACTCCAACTCCGGGGAATTCCTCCAAAGTTAGCAACACTACTCCCAACTACCAAGTTGTTATGGAAACGGTCGCTAGCGCTTGATCCTGCAGCGGTGTGCGCCGTAACTACACATTACCCCTAGCGGTCGGCGCCGGAATATACGCTAACCGCATCACAGCTGACAGTCTATATTTATTTCTTTTTGTCTATGGTCCAACCCATGAAAAATGTAAATTATGGTAATTACTTTAAAAAATTTTGTAATATTTAAAAAAACATTGCTCAAAAACTATTCGACACTCAAAAATGGAACTATGCTTAAATTGTTGGAAATTTTATGTATTTTAATTGTTACATTTGAGTATTATTAAGAAAAATGCACTGTTAATAGGTTATAGACCAAAAACTAAAAAAAAACATTAATTTTTTAATATTTTACTTATTACAAAGGGAGCACAGGGATCTCGAAGCTGCAAACTTGGTTTTGAGTTACCCTAACTGGTCCCAACAACATATTAAAAATGCAGCAATACATCACACTTTGCGATTTTATTGTCCAATTTGACTGGCCTATAATAGCTTAGTACAAAATAAATAAGTTTGCCAAGATTGATCAAAATATATCCATAAACAACCAAACTACAACATTTTACAATATGCTCCATAAGAATAACATGGGAATTTTTAATTTAAAATTTTTAAAATTTTCTCCGTTACCAATAACCGTACAAAAATACTTTTATATACTAAATTATTTGTTTTTTTAAGCTCTTTAATAAGGTATAAAGAGAAATTGGGAAACTTTGTGTTTTGAGGGTCAAAAGTGAGAAAAACCAATTTTTACCCCATAAAACCCCCCGTAAAGCCCTGTTCCCATGGTCCGATCATGCTGGTTCGCGAACTCATTCAAGTTTATCCCGCTTTACACCTTTAAACCAAATTTCATCAAAATCGGACAAAAATTACTCAAGTTATCGCGTTCACGGACACATATATATATATATAAATCTATATATATATATATAAAAAAATTTTAACGAATGGTGTTTTTGGCCTCTGGGGACATCAAAATGAAAAAGTAAATCGCTCCCGGGCTTAGGTCTTACCATGCCACCTACGGTAATAGCTACTTCCCTATAGGGAAATTCGCTAAAAGCTCACCTTCAAATCTTAAGGCGGCTGGTTCGATTTCAAATGATCATTTCAAGACGAAATTTGCCATTTTGCTATCGATTGATGATGCTATCTAACAAGAAGTTCAACATTAAATAGTAACCAGACCGATCCCTTACAAAAATAGTTAAAATGGCTAAAGGCATGGATATGCACAAAGTAAGAAAATAAAAATTAACAATCCCTGGGTATCAAAAAGTTAATAGCATCAGTGATATAAATCTTTTTTGATCAATATGTACCAAAGTTATGACATATTTGACAGGTTATGTCCTCAGCAAGGAAGCAGTGCACAGGTTTGTGACCCAAGCAATTCCAAACCCAAAATTATGTAAAGAAGAGGGATCTGGTGCGGAGGATGTGGAGATTGGTATGTTTGTCATTCATAACATCAAAGAATCAAGTATATATTAATAAGTCTAAAATTAGAACTTTATACTGCAAAAAATGATAGGTACATTAGTTGTTATGTTGTGATTGTTTTCGATTGGTCACTCCAATCATCATCAGACCTATATATTTGATTTTTCCATACTTTCTTAACATTTTCTCAATATTGGCCTAATATGTTTCCAAATAAAATATTTTTTTTAAAAAGGGGGCACATGAACTAGCTTTGACGGTTTAAAACTGAATAGGATGTATACTGTATCTTTGTAGGATGTATACTGTACTTTTATTTTAAGCCAAGCAACTGCCTCTACTTCTATATACATTTTTCTAGTACAAAACTACTAAATGTAAAATACAGGATAGTGTCAAGAAAATGTGCCAGTACTGGCGATGGATTCCAGAACAATTAAAGGGTTGTCTACCTCATACACATCATAGTTGTAGACATAGGTTATATTTTTTGTTGCTATTCTACTAATAACTAATATACAAACCCAGGAAAGTGTCTCGAGAATGTAGGAGTGATAGCGATGGATTCCAGAGACCAATACGAGCGAGGAAGGTTCTTCCCTTTCACTCCGGAAAATCATTTGTTCAACCGGTATGACCCGTCGTACTGGTACTACCAATACATTTACTACAACACGACCGATGTGAGTAATGATGAGTGGTAATGTTTAGTTCCTTTATTGTACTTTTTATTCCTAAGATGCTCTTGATCTTATCAGATTTGAAAATGTTATTGGTTTATTTGACATTGATATTTATGCAGGGCCGCTTCAGTAAATGCACTGGGCTGGGATACTTAAAGTTTGTTGTTGGTGAAAGGAAGAAAAACCCCCCCCACCACTTTCTTCACATTTTTGCTAATCATGGTGGACATTTTCTGTAATAATCTCTTAAATGGCATACATTCCATCAGTTTGGCTTGGTTAATCAGTTAGCGTATTTGACAAAAGTCAATAATTTTACATTACCACCTCAATTCAACTACTGTATGTCCATTTCCAAAAAAAAAAAAAAAAAATTGTGACAACTTAAATAAAGTAGGTGGAATGTCATATCAATAGTCAATTGAATTGTTTTCCAATGTAGTAATTTTTTAGGGGTTGAATTGCTGCTCAGATTTGGCCATAACGTTCCACTACATTTCACCGCAGCAGTTGTACGTGATGGACTACATGATCTATCATCTCCGGCCGTATGGTATTCATCATCGAGACGACTTAAACATCTTGCCAGACAAAGCAACACAATGAAGGAAGGCTACATAGGCTGTCCCAGTAATTTTGATAGGTAGTGTTCTGAAGAAAGTCAGTCTTCGGCTTAGGCGGTGTTAATTTTGACTGCAGATACTTTGCCTCCAGTGTCAGTGCTTCAGTTTGTGGTCAACCCAGTGGTATAGTCGCAATTTTTCCAGAGTGGGAACACTCACCATTACCTGAAAAATGACTAACTTAGGATTTAAGTATAGGGAAAAAGCAGATTAGAAACGCGGTCCCACTACACCACTAAGTCAACCCAAACGTCGATGCAGCTACATTTTTTTGAAATTCTAGGTTACATAGTTGTATTATGATAAACTGTGATATAAATTACTTTTCGAACCGTCGAAGAGTCAAAACTCTAAGGAGGCAACTTTATCATGGAGGACCAGAAAATCTGGGATTTTGTTTGCCACCAAGACTGATAAATTGGAATATGTAAAGGTTAACGTACCTTGTTTGTCTTTAGCTGTATTTTTACCCGCTAACTCTTCATTAAGAACAAAAACCTATATTCAACCATGCATGACAATGATTTATACAATTTTTTTGGAACTTTCGTAAAAAAATGTTAATACCAATAATTGTCTACAATTGTAGATTATTTTAAAGCATAAAGTAGTTATTTTTGTACCAAAGCTTACTATAAGTGTTTACATGGATTGTTGGCTCAATTTATAAAAATTGTGTTTCATGATAGTAATGTAATTAAACAAGATTGAGTAATGAAGCTGAGAATTTTTACCTTCAGTACCTGAAACCATAACTCAACTAACCTCAATTATTATGTTTAGGAAATCCTACTAATATTATAAGCGAGAAAGTGTATGGGTGTATGGATTGGATAAATATGACACATTCCCAATTAACATATAGACACATTCTTATCTCAAAAATCCTTATTAAAAATTGTGTTAATGCACAAGATTAACTTGAACTCCTTATTGCACAATTTGTTGTTAATAAAGCACTCTTAAATAAAAACTAAATTTCTGCCAAACAACACTTATTTATTTTATTTTTAAAAGCTATGTGTATTTAATAAAGAATAAAGTTTTGTTTTATAAAAAATAAGTGTTTTAGTATTATTTTTCTGCATACAAGCACAAGTAAAATCTTTAAGAAAGACTACACTCCTTCAAGCAAGATCTATAATCAGGTAATAAAGACTGTGCTAATAGTAGCAAAATATTTATTCATAGATACAAAAATATTCAAAACATTAGTAAAATATAGCTAAGTACAAAATGTGAGTATAAACTGGATTATACAAGAATACATGTATTTGTACTAAATCTTAAAACTAACATAAGTAAAGCTTCATAAGGCACTACAAACTTAGTGTTAACATCTATCGTCTTGACAGAGCACCAATGTTTCTGGAAAATCTACATTACAAAAAAATACTTACATTTTACAATGAACTTCACCAATGATAACATTTTTATAAATCAGTTCTAAGAGCAAGATCTTTTTTTGCTTTTACTCAATTTCTACAAACTATTTAGATTTTGTATTGACTTTAAACCATTTAGGATGCTTAAATACTATGTGATATATATTTGTTAAACTTAACATACAATTGAGTTATCAATTAATGAACACAGAGAAAACATTTAAAAAATATTGTAGAAAAGAGTACAGATCACCTTGTAAAATATGCATGTTTGTAAGAATCGTACAAACAAACCACATTCCAACTACTTGACTCGGCAATTCTCGGTAGCATACGAACTATAACCGCTTTCCTGAAACATTAGTCTTGCTTACCATTCTGTTTAGCTTGCACCCATCATAACAAATGAAACCCAAACAGTGTAATTTAAATTTTAATGGAGTAGTTTTTAAGTTTTTCACACTGATTAATAGCAAAACCACTACAGTAGATTCCTGATCATCTACGAATGGATAACCACGCTGCGGATTATCCGTGATCACAAAAAAATTAAATAAAAAATATAAACAAGTTAAATGTACTAAATACAGCGACGACCAAGACGCTTAGCTTGAGGAGGTCCATCATCTCGCAGGTAGACTATAGAGTGATTTTACCGATTACAACCACGAGTCACTAATTACATAACCAATGAGGATAAGTGTTTTTTTAAATATTTAAATCTCTTTTGTAAAGATAGGTTAATAAAACAAATTTAAAAGGCATCTAAACTGGATTTAAAACTTGTTAGTATTACAATTAAACCCTGTATTAAAGATAGACGATGCATTCAAAGTTGAGTTATTTCCCGGACATTTCTGGTTAGGTTTGCATCATCTACGATTTTGGTTATCCATGATCCCTCAGCTACTCATAATCATGGAATCGGGAGTCTACTGTACTAAATTTTCTTTCTACCAAGATGACCTAGGTTTCTCCTCCCCTAAAGTGTGGAATAGTTGTTTTCAACAAGACGATCTGTACCATATAAATTACTTAATAATATCAAACGGTACATTTCTAAAAAAGCGATCTATACAAAACAGTGTTTAAACTACTTAATAAATACTACAAAAATACTTTCTGATTTGATCTTAACATGATGAAATAAATGTAAATACATTGTGAATTGACTTCATGATAATTATGCATTTTGAGTGAAAAAAATTATATTTAGATAGTTAAATCTATAACTTTTTAGAATAAAACTAAGAATAAAAAATAACAATAAAACTGAACCATTATAACAAAAAAATATATCGAGCATATAAAATGCCCTGAATAGAAACACTAAACAGAATAGAACTTGACTAAAATAAATGCTTTGAAAATAAATTCTAGACACCGTAGGTATCACATTATCAGACTTATTCTTACGAATCAATAAAAATCTTAGAGGTTAATTTTTTGCATCTTCTATTAAATCTCAAACTAAATGAATATTCTACTGATAAAATAATACTAAGGAATTAAATTCAACAAGGACTTAGTATATGAGTATAAAACCTGTCAAGATAAAGGCCCAAGATCCTGTTCATTGCTCATTGTAATCTTCACCATTTGCTCTGAATATGAACCTGCAACACCGTTAACAATTAGTTGTTGACAATTTCACAGTTTTTGTTTTTTTTCTAGGAGGCCCACCTTACTTAAATACGAAGTACACTTAGGTTAACTCATTAGTTTGTCTACTGTATCTAAATATATAAAAGGCGAAGCCCTCACTGACTGACTCACTCACTCACTCATCACTAATTCTCCCACTTCCCATTCACCTAAGAGGCTGAAATTCGGTACACCGGTTCTTTGGGCATTAAATAGGAAAACTAAGTAGTTTTTATTCTGCTTGGGCTTTCGGGCTCCGCCCCAGTGGCTCTGGAGTTTCCCATGTTAACCTTGTGATATTTAATATTTAAAAGGAATTTCTTAACAGCTGTTTCAATTAAACATGTTGGTTCTGTGTATGATGTTCAATATCATTAAAGTTACAAGGATTACCAACAGGGTGCAGCTGCAGCAGCACTATTATTTTTTTCAAATTTATGACTACAGCCAATTTGCAATCAAAAGGTGAGTGAGCGTAGCGAACGAACTTCAACCTGGAAGCGACTTAGCGTAGCAAACGAGCTCCAACCTAAAGGTGAGTGAGCGTAGCGAACGAACTTCAACCAGGACGTGATTGAGCCATGCGAACGAGCTCAATTGTAAAGTTAAACGGGGCAAAGCCCGCGGGTAGAGCTAGTTTCTAATAAACATTCTAAGCCAGCATGAAATTCCTACAGAATTTGTTAATCCTACACAACTGCTATTGACATGATGTTTCTTTTGAAACCCCGTTTGATTAAGCAGGTAGTAAACAGCTGTTTTCCAGACTGATTTCATGCCTGAAAAGTCTTGTCAAAACAGTCTAGTGTGACAAAAATGTTGTTATGTTGGTAATGATTTATGTTTAAAGAAATTCCAAGGCATTGGTAACTAAAATTAGGGTAATTATAATCAGCCTATGCCTGGAAAAATTCATTACAGTACAGTAGTATATAATGGAACCCCATTTGATTAAGGAGGCAGCAAACGGTTGTTTTCCAGAATAAATCCATGTGTTTAAAGTTGTTGAAGTCGTAAAACAGTGTAGTGTGAAACAAATACTTGTTAAGTCTAAAGCCAAAAATGTGTTGAATATTTCATCCTAATTGGTTTGGTCTGCTATCATACTGAGATTGTTAATTTTAGAAAGAAAGCAAACTTGCCACCATTGCGGGAGACGATTACCGGAGTTGCGGAGACTGCAAGTAACGCTAATGGGTGTTGTCGCCATCGCGGGAGGTGATTACCGATGTCACAGAGATTGACAGTTACGCTCAAGCGTGTTGTCGCCGTTGCGGGATATTATTACCGAGGTCGCAGACTGCAGGTTATGCTCCTCCCGATAATGTATCCGACCTTTAGGCCGTTCTGACCATGGCCTGGGCCCGTCATGGTCGGATATGAGAGTTCTACTGTAGTGTTGGAATTGATACAAAATGGTAATGTGTAATAATAATAAAGAAATACACTATTAACTTAATGCAATTTGTGTTCAAACCCACAGTTATAAATTGTACTATCTATAGCAGAAATAAGATTGCTTAACTATTATCCCTGGTTTCAGCATTTATGCTGGATTTAATCTTAAACCAGCTTCAACTCTACAAAAACGTCTTTTGTTAAACATAAAATGTAAGATTTTATACCTACACTAGCTGCTATATTATGGACCAGAAGAACACCAGAATAGTTTAGGCCTACAATCCAAACTATTTACCCTCACAAATTTTTAAAACAAAAATAAGAGTTTTCAACAAATATTTTAATATCTTCAGGTAAATTTAAAAAAAGGTTAATTCCTCTATGAATACCTAAAGTGATTGTTTTTCTCACCGATTAGATGGAGTCGTAGGATCGCCGGTTGACCATGTTGTCTGAGCACTTGAACGGAAACATGACGCCAGCCAATAGGAGGTCGGAGACACTCTTGAGCCCAGGAATACATGGGACGAGGACACTGACGATGACGTAGAATGGGAAACAGATACTTGCTACCCAGAAAGAGAGGAAGATGAGGACGAGAAGCCAAAACAGACCGTTGAACAAATCACTTGCCATTTTGTAACTGAAACAAAAAAATACTATGACTTAGGCTACTAACTTACTCTTGAGTTCTTTGCCACGATCGTTCAATTGGGGAGTCGTCAGTTCAACGGAAATCTCACTGTAACGTACCCAAACCATTGAGAATATCCTTTGGCTCGTTGTAGGTTATCCAAAACATAGGTGGTTAGCTAGCCTCTTTAGGTTATAGTAGGCCTAAATAGCTTATCGGCAATGAATAAAAGAAACAGGGGTATCAGGTTATGAGCTAGTTTTGATCTCAAACAATTTCTTTCAGTGCACTTATAATTTGGGCTATGTTAAAAAAATAAATACAGTCAGCTAAGTTATCTTGGTGATCAGATACAGAAATCAAAGTAGTAAGTTAAGTTAAAGCACAATAGTATTAACTTAACTGAAACCAATAAATTGTAATCTTTATAAATTCTTTACATAACTCAGTTAGTTCATCTAATGGAACTTTCTAAGGGTGTGGTTGAATTAATTCAAGAAATAACTTAGGCCGAACGTGGATTATGTAATCATAAGATTCCACTTTAGGAGGGAGGCGCCACACACATTAATATTCAGTATAATTGTTTTACAGAAGTTGCGGTATCAAAAGTGATAATTTTAAATAATGTTAGGGCCTATTCAATCGTAAAATTAACTTAAACCAACGTCAAAAAATTAGGATTAGGGCTTTTTGGTAACTTTAAATTTAGCACATTCCTATACATTGCTCTCAACGTTAGGGTTAACACAACAAAAAATTAATGTCCAGACATAAACTATTGCTAATTTAACTTTCCTACCTGATGAGTTCAGCTTGAGCTAAGAATCGAGAACGCCTACTTTTGAACACGAGAACTTTCTGTAAGCACAAATCAACAAGGTTCAGGTTGCTTTGCGGCTTCGGCTTGGCTTGGCTGAGTTGCTCTTGAATTTTAATTTAAACTTGACAATCAGCTGGTTATATAACATACAAAATGACGCTACACAGCGGTCGACACTAGCGCCGGGTTTGGATTGAACTCTAATAACCTCTTCACAGCCTTTACAATCACACTTTTGAATTACGTACTATATGAAATAGTAGTGTTATTTACTATTATATATTAGTAAACATTTAAATGGAAAATGTTTGCACAGAATGTGTTTGTATTGGTATTTTTAATTACGTATATCCCTGATAAATAGATTTAATAGAATAAACTACAATTATTATGGATTCTTTAATATTTTACCGTAACATACTGATAAATCGTTCTATATTCCGATGTCCCAACATTTTTATCATATTTTCTTTTGGGATTGAGGTGTGGACCATATCAATAAAAAAATAAACAGTGAAAAGATACTTCTTTGAACTTCTTTATTTGTTACATAGGCAATTAATAGGCCCAAGGAAACTTAACACAAATGTCATCCGACACCCTAATGCGTGCTGTGGTTTTACACTTTTATTTGACTATTTGAGAATAATTGGGAATGAAATAAGATATTTCAAAGTTTCTTTTATCGGTAACGTAGAGAAATTAGCATGGTTTTTAAGTTATAATAATTCAAATTAGCAGACCCTACATTGATTTCTTACATTTTTTAGCTTATAAATTACTTAGCTAGCTAATATTGTGCATAGTTTATAAATAAAATCTAGATAATCGTTTTTATTGAAACTATTTTTGCCAATAACAAAATACAGTATACATCTTTAATTCAATAAAGCTAATATAATAAGAGTTATTCCATTTTCATTTATCATGTTTAGGGATGGGCATGTCTAACAACAATGCTGCCAACAATATTGGAAAATGTCCCCTAAATGGGGAATTCTAGTGTGTTGATTTGATTAATCATCCTTGTTTTAGATATTCTTGTTTTATAATATTTATATTAAAATATTTATTTAAAGGAGTGTTTATACAAATTATGTAACTCTACATAAATAAACATACAATTAACATTAGTTAAAATTTAGTCCTAAGCACAGAAAACATAGGTACTACTATAACTATGGTTATGTTAGTATGTTTTCTGTTTCCTAAGTTAAATTACTCCAAAAAGCAACGTGTATCATAAAAACAAGCACAAGCATCAGCAATATTATGTAAATTGAATCTTAAATATATCATTTTGGCGTTATAATGGTAGAATATATAATTTTATAAAAATCCAGTTTATTTTATTTATTTTCAACTAATCAACCATGTACCTTGATATCGGGTAAACTAATTAACTTTACCAGACTATTCTAAATATTAGACTAGCTAAATACAGTCTAATATTTATGTAGGAGATATGATGTAAATTAAATATTTTATTTTATTTTAACTGAACATTTAGGGCGATTTAAATCCCAGTCCATGAACTTCCGTGCTAAATTGTTTTATTTTAATAGTAACTTAAGTTAATGTTTATTTATATCAATTTTTTCCCTTGCTAACCTTTGAAAGTTAATAATTTTTTAGCTGAATTTGTTGATTTTGATTAACTATTTGGCATTACTTTTGGATTAAATAAAATAACAGTAACCAAAAACAAGCATTCGCGAGAACTTTTAAGGCGATGTGGGAAATTTTATTCATGACCATAGGGAAATTTAAGAGACCTTGGGAATTTTGAAAAACGAATTGGCAGCCATGCAGACGGGGTGGTCAAGTGTCAAGTTGTCGTGTAAGGGGTGTGACCGTAGTAATTTTTAATTAGTTTACACATTAATTATGAAGTGACTGACACTAGTGCCTTTGGATTATTTCAGTAATATTTGTCATTCAATTATTAGATCCGGTATAGTTCGCGAAATCGTTTTTCGCGTATGAGTCATTAAAATTATTCTCGGTAAGTTGTCTGCTTTCTGCTATCTAAAGGGGAGTCGGCTTGCAAAATGGTTGTTTATTCTAAAATGTATTTACTTATTCAATACAGAGGACATGCTATGAAATAGTTTATAAGGTGTATTTACTAAGTTTTAGTGTAAGTAGAAACGTCAATTAGGTTGTTATTCTATGCTTCTGTGGTTTGTAATGTTTTGGCAGTGAACTTGACACGATGACAGAGTATTTTGATATGGAGGTGTCATCCAACTTGGTTTTCAAAGTGAACCCGATATTGACTAGATAAATTAGAAAAATTTTAGTTTTAAGTTTATCGCCGACAAATGTGGATTGTTTTCATTCGATGTGAGTAAAAGTTACCCTTGGATTAGTGTTTAGTTAAATTTCCCCAAGAATAAGTTATGGTCTAATTGTTATTTGAGCAATAAGTTCTTGTGACATTAAATTTGACTAGGTATCAAAGGGCTAATAATGGCACTCCAAGGTTTGAATGGTAGGCCTAACTTACTGAACATAGTAAACCAAATTGGTTTGTTTGTTTTTTTCATTTGTTATCGTTTGGCCGTAGTGATTTCTGCCAAACATGGCACTTTCAAATCAAATTAGATAAGAATAAGAATATCTTTAACTTGTCACTAAATACAATGGATACAATAAGTTAGACAACGTCAGAACAAGTACTACGTTCATGGGCCCAGCTATAGCCTAATGTTTTACCACGTAAAATAGGCTAGGTTTTTTTTTAAATTTTTCAGCCTTAAATCACATTTGTAGGATTTTATAAGTAACTGACACAAACAGTAGTTTTGAAATTCCTAAACTAATAAAAATGTCTTAAGGCCATAAGCTTATTGAATTTCTAAGCTACATTCGAACTAATTTAGGCTTTGCCTTTGTTTATAAAACTCATTGTGATCCTAGGCATTCAAGTTAACTAATCGATTAAGTTTTTGTTATGTAAGTTACTAAGTTAACCCTAATAGGCCAATTGTTTGTAGGCCTATTTAATGTGTTACTTTTTCACGTTAATTTAACTCTAAAGCTATATAAAGTCACATTGACACGAAGCCAATCTGCAGGCAGGGGGCAGGTTAGCTGCCTAAGGTACCTAAGGTATACACTAGAGCACACAAAAACATACTACTAACCCAGAATGCCAACCGCATGGTAAAAAGCGTTAAGTACCTTGAGAGAGCTTTGCCTGTCAGTTCGTAGGCAGCGCCACCAGCGTTGCAATGCACTCAGCATAGCGCCACCAGCGTTGCAATGCACTCAGCATAGCAACGCTTTCTGGGTTATAGTAGTATGTTTTCTGTGACTATAGGCAAGTAACCTGCCTGCCTGCAGGCCTCGTGTAAATGTGGTTAGCCTAAGAAAGTGTGTTTTGACTTCATTTTCGATGTTTGTTCTTAACCTAACTTGGTATACAAAAATAATGTACGCCTAACTCGTTTTTTGTTTCTAAGTTTAATGTTCATTTAACATTGATTTATTAACTAGTCCTAATGTACTAAATAGAACATTTAGTTTAGGCCTACAGACAATTTTAAGGTAGTTTGTAGCCATTTTGAACAGTAACTGAGTGATCTGAGGAGTCACCTCTTCAGCCAGGATACAGCACCATGATAGTTTGAATCATAACTAAGTTAGGTTCAATATACCGGTACTGGATAATAGGAACCAGCTATTGCAATGCCTAATGCGCCTGCATTACTAGGTGTTTCAGAGATGATATCAAAAATATGTATTTTCTATCTAGGTTTTCAGTTTGTGTCTGAAACTCATTGAGTACCGTTATGCCTACTACATGTATCCGTGGCAGAGTCGTTCGAAGAGTTTCACCGAATAGTGACAGTGGACTGTTTTGTGGAAGTTGTATCAACGTGTATGCTAGATTATCTCGTTTGAATTTATTTCTGTTTATCCTTTCCTAGAAAAAATAGATTTATCGTTGAACTGTATTAAAACAACTTACGTCGGTACTTTAAGTTGAACATCAAGACAGGTTTAGTGTAGAATTGAGTGAGATGCAATGTGTACCTTTGTTACTTACCAGCTGTTTTAGTCAGGACACAGAGAAAGTAAGAAACGGAGGATACATTCAATGGTCTTAAGTGATGTCTAGCAGTAGTCGCTGGTGTCTAGAGCAAATTCTATTCGTCATCCCCTTCCTCCTCTGTATCTTACTTCTCTGTGGTCTGGACCAATTATAAAACGCCCAAGAACAAAAAAATGGCTTCAATTTGAATAAAAAAACACTGACTTCTGAAGATTGATCTAGCATCCTTGAAAATTGTATTTTGGTGCAGATAGTTTTAAAAATCAATCAAATCATGAGAAAAGAGATTTGATTTTCAAAGGAATATAAATAGAAAGTTGTGGCTAAGGTAGGCCAAGCTTGAACAACAATCGTAGGCTATGTTTATACAATCTGTGACTGCTTAACATACAATCAATTGCTTGACCTCAGCCAATCTTAAACATCAATCATTTTATAATCGGCTGTAAAATAGCATTAGTTAGGCCAACTTGTATATTAATGGAGAAACATTTGTAAACAATTATACAGTCGGGCCTAAGTTAGGTAAACTATGTCTTTTTAGTTTGAACTAGAGCATAATAAACAGTTTTGCTTAGTGTGTATTTAACATTGTCTACATGATTATAGGAACCACATTGCAAAAATGCCCTGTCCCCAGCTAACCTGCAGACTAAGCGAATTAAAAATTGTCTGGTTGGATATTTACTCGGAACATATTTCCGTAAACATGTTAGATGTATTCCTTATTTAATGGTCAAAGAGTACCGGTACTTAAAATTGAAACAAATGAATTTTCCAGATTTGATCAAACTATATCTATAAACAAGCAAAATAATAACAGGAAGAATAACATGAGAATTTTAAATATAGTAGTTTTATTGGAATTTTCTGTGTAGCCTAACCTTTAATTGTATAGTGCTTCAGTATACAAAAAGTTTTTTTTTTTTTTAGCTCTACACAGATTGCTGTATAGCCTACGGCATTTCTTTATTTTATGAGTAATATTTTGATATTCACAAATTTTGTTATACATCAAAATCCCATAACACTCCGTTCCCATCACCTGACCTTGCGATTTATGAACTCAAGTAAGTATATTTTTTTAGAAAGTACAGGGAGTGGCAACATTATCTGACGGTATTCTTTGCCGCCCTGTCAAGCGAGTGAGTGGTGGAGGGTGGTGGGAATAGAGGTGTTACAAAGCCAACGTTCGGACATTTTTAGTAGCCATGGAGCTGTGGACAGCTGAGCACCATGAATTTGTAGTGCATTTTAAGTGTTTTTTTTTTAAGTGGCAATTCCTGTGTAGCTGTTCAGCGGCAGTTCCATAGACGTTTCAATGTAGGTTCAAGGGGAAAAGTCCCAACTCAAAAAACTATTTTGCTGTGGGTGGGTAACTTCAGAGCTACTTATCATTGAAAAAAAGTCAACAGGCCGTCCAAGGTCAGCCAGGACGCCAGAGAACGTCTAGAGAGTGAGGGAAGCTGTGGAAGCTAGTCCTCAGCGGCCTGCATGTAAATAAGCTGCAGCTCTACACATGTCTGGAAGCTCATTAGAAGAGTCACTATACAAACTGCACTTTCATTCATACAAAATGGCAATCGTGCAACAGTTGAAGCCCAGTGGTTAAATGCAAAGCGCATCTCATTTTTAGAACAAGTGATTGATTTGCTTACACATGGCAAAATTGTCATTATGAGCTACGAATCGCAATTCCTCACTCTCTTGACGTTCTCTTGCGTCCGGGCTGACCTTGGATGGCCTGTTGATTTTAGTTTCAATGCAGAACTAGTAGCTTTAAAGTAACCCACCCATAGCAAAATGGTGTTTTGAGTTGGGACTTTTCTTCTTTGACTCACATTGAGACATCTACTGAACAGCTACACAGGAATTGCCACTTTTAAAAACACTTCAACTATAAATACATGGAGCTCAGCCATCCACAGCTCCATGGATACTAAAAATGTCCGCACGTTGGCTTTGTAACGCCCCTATTCTCACCACCCACCGCCACTCACTCGATTGACAGGGCGGCAAAGAATACCGTCAGATCATTTGCCGCTCCCTGTAAATAGGGAATAAGTTAGATAAGGTTTGTTTATGGAGATATTTTAGTAAAATCCAATGAAACAAATTATAATTCACTTAGTCTGTAGGTTTGCAGCTACAGCGGTATTCCATTCAGCTGTTTCTTAGCAATCTCATCATAAGGCCAAAGTTTCAAAGGGATGCACTATAAAAGTGATCAAAACTAGACTTTAGTCATTAACAAAACTGCACAAGGCATCTCACTCCATCCTGCACTCTTATTTGGGTTAAATCCACCCAGTTGCCACCTCATCTTACTGGTAATTTTAACAAAGCACATAAGTGTAAGGCATTTTAAAATATTCTGTTTTTGTTTTAAAATATATTTTTATAACAGTTTCCTTTAGAGTTTGTACCAGTTAACACACATTTAACTTATACATGTATTGTGTAATTGGTAAGTGTTGTATACAAAACGAGTTTAATACATTAACTAAACAGTAATCCAGTATTCCGTTCCTAAGAGGTAGTAAATATTTATAGGTAGGGTTTAGAAAGCTTTTACTCCGAGTGTAACGACGGGACATCCCAGACTTATGTGGGAGTTGAGTGAGGCATTAAACTAACTCGGAGATCTAAACCTTGCATTTGTAAAACATGCATATCTATCCTTCCTGGACATTCCTTCTTCTTTACTAGAATATTGTTATCTCTAACAAAATAATTGCTTAGTGGGTTTCTAGATTTTATCAGTTCATTGTTCATTATCATCTTTTAGAAATTCCTCTGTTATCTCCTACCTTATTCATGTTCCATTTTGCTTTCAATTTATTTAGTCATTCCATTAAGAAACTGAGGCGTTGCACATTTCTGTGTTTCAGTAAGTGGTAGATGAAGTAAGTTGTGTTTTTGTTGCTCTGTTATTGACTACTAAGCTTGGATTGTTTTCTTTAACTTTTATGAATGTTTATGTATAACCAAATGTATTAGACATTTCCTTGACCAAGCAGACATATATTTGGCTGCAATTATTTGCTAAGAATCAATTTAGCAAAATTCTATTTGGACTCATAATTTAAAAATATGCATTTTAAAACCTATTGAAATAGATCTTTTAGATTACAGCTAGGCCTAATAGGGATAAAAATTATATTCTTATTTTTTGCCATTATAGAGGGGGAATTTGTTATAAAAAGTAACTATTTTAATCATCTGGGTGTATCAATAAAAGCTTGAATATAGAACTTCACTTAAGCTGACTTTTCTCAGATTCAAGTTTTCCAAAAGTGTTTACCAGAAAGAGGTAAACCTAAGAAGACTCAGAGTATGTTTTGGGTGTCTTACACATTTTTAGACCCTACAAATTTTAAAACATGGTTTACCATTCAAGAGTCGACGGATGTTGATGTTTCCGGCATCATCCCATTCATAAAAGAAGTTCTCAATGAACATGAGATGGGCGGGGGGGGGGGGGGGGGCTTTATATGTGAGAACTGTGTTAATTATCACATCATCTATGCAGATGATAAAGCTAGGGGGGCTACTACGGTACATGGCTAATGCTGGTAACTACTTCCTACTTCCTTCTGCAACCACTTGAATGGTTGCTTAACTACAACGGGGATAAAAAAACCCTGTTGCAGCAACCCTGCAGAAGGTAGCTGAATGCTTGTCTATAACAATTAGGTCATTGGTTTGGTACAATCTTGAAAAAAGTAGCTTTTTGATGGTTCGAAACATGATTTCAATTTTCTGGTAATGTTAACAGCATTACTATCTGCAAAAAGACATGAGTTTAGGAGCGTTACTTTTTAAGTACAGAGTCCTGCAAACTCGGCCTAATATGGACTGGATGGGTGCCGAGTTTGTGAAATGCCAGGTTATCGGGAACTAGGGTTGAAAATAAGAACAATACAACTTTTAAGCTTTTTAACCGTTTTTTTTATTTATATTACAAGACAGTATAAAGTCATCAGATATAGTACAACCAAACCTTAGTACGAGTTGTGAAAGATTTCACTTGAGCTGGCTTAAGTCCATGTTTAACTTGGACTCAAAAAATCACTACTTTTCTGAGCCAGGTGATGGCCGAGTTATCCAGACTGCTGGGTTTGCAAAACTCTACTGTAATTGCAATTATAATTTAGACGTTTGTGACGTATACAGAAGCTGTTGTTGTAACTATGTGGCGTTGACGGAAGCTGTTGTTGCAGGTTTGTGATGCAACAGTACCAACAACCCGTACAACACCCGGGGCCCCTGTACACAGGCAGTCCGGCCTATTACAGGCCTCCGCAGGCTCCCCGGGCCACCACACCTCGGCCTCCAGCCTACACCAATGTGAGTACAGAATGTGAATTCTCGGAGGATTTTACCTTGAATAGTCGTAGCAAAGCTTGTTTTGAACCCTGAAGAACGTACAGTAAACCCTAGTTAGTATAAAAGTGACGGATCAAGTGTTTAGTGAACTAAGTTCTTTATTAATTAAAATTTGGCGACAGCTGGTCTATATAGATGGGATATTTCTGAGGTAGACACTCAGTATCCAAAAGTCAATGATTCAGCGCTGTTGACTAGTAGTGGCAAATTCGAGAAACATCCAGACTTGAATCGTTAATATTAAAATTGCTTGAATATTAAAAAACCCCACTGGCGAAGACTGCAGTGCAAAAAGTCACACAATGACAAATTCTGAACGTCGGCAAATCCGAAACGTCTTGGAGTTACGGTTGTGTTTTTGGTTGGTTGGTGTGTGATAAAACTGTATCGGCTTGGTAGAGTTTATGCGCTAACCACGCCATTCAGCCAAGCTGTCCTAATGAGTAGCTCCTTCATTCTTTAAGCTACTTTTTGCTTGTTCCTACATTAAAATAGAATAAAGCTACACTAGTATATCTCATATATTTCAAGACTGGTAAAAGATAGGTGGTTGACTGATAATTGGGGTGAGAGAGAAGAGGAGATTAAGATAAAGAAAGTAGACAACAGAACAATAAACTTATATTCCCAAATTTTCTGTTTTTAGATGTTTTGTCTGGTTTTGTTTTTATTCATACTTAAGTAACTCTTAAACCTTATCTGTTACTATACAGTTTCGTCACACAGTGTAGGCCTATTGTAGGTTTATAGATTGAATACTGTACCAAAGATTAACAAGAGATTTTAAGGTATTTCTGTTTACTGTATCGTGCAATTTGATGGGTTTTTTTTATTTATTATCTCACTAACTTTAAAACAAATAAAACAATCTAATTAGAAACTATAGCTTTTCTTCTGATATTATAATCAAATAGTCATACTTACGATAAAAATCTCCTTAGTTCACCCAATTTAAAGAACTCGTTTTAAACAACTACTTACATATTCATGTTGTTTCAAGGTTAGGAGAAAATGTTAAACGAGTTTAAATAATCCTTTTGGGCCATAATCTACAATCATTCACCTAAAAGTTCAAAAACAATTCCATAGTTATAACTGAACAATGTTGTTGATTTTTTGAAATTATTTCACCCTAGAGATAATTTAAACGCTTACACCTCCACCCAGACATCATCTTCGACGAAGGTATTGTTGGAGCGAACCTTTGGATGGCCAACAATGCCAAGTTTTACACTCAATTAATCTACTTTGACAAAGTCTCGGCACTGTTGTTGTGACGCCTTTGTTCTCAGTTGAGATGAAACCCTTTCTGGCGAAATTTTAGTATGATTTCCTGTCCTTTTCCTAGTGTAAAAAGTCTTCTTACGGTTTTTTTTCAAATTAGGCTACCGTAAACCATACCATGCATACCATACATTATGTTACATAATCATCAAGGTGTAGTTGATGGAAAACTGAGTAGGCCCTATTTACAGATGTGCACTATGTAAACAGCACGTTCAACTTTGTTCTGTTTGAATGAAGAATTTGTTTAAGCTGGCTCATGAAGGTCTAGAATTTCCCATATTTAAAGGAATAAGCTATTAGCGTGGGTCTTGTTACATGACCTATTCCTTTCAACAAAAAACAACTTTGTTTTTGTTTTGATGTCCTCAGAGGCCAAATGCACCATCTGTTCTAATTCACTAGCACAATAACTCAAATAAAATATATTTGATTTTGATTAAATTCAGTGCAATTGTGTAAACCTACGTTTATTTAAAAGAGTTTGCAAACCAGCATTATCGGACTATGGAGCTGGATTTATGGGGTGATAAGTAGTTTTTCCTATTTTTAACCCTCAAAACGTAAAATGTTGCTATTTCTTTCTGGAAAATTTTGTAGATTAAATCTAATGGTTACAGAGAAAAATCTAAAACAATTTTGTTTGTTTAAAACACCTGTTTTTTATGGTGCATAGGTAAACTCTTGTAAATTCCTTGTGTATTTTGATCAAATTTATTTATTTTATTCTAAACTATTGACATTTCATTAACAACACACACTATTACATTTCTTTTAGCAGCAAACCTAAGACCCCATTTAACCCAACACTATTTAAATAGGGAGTTAATCTATCTTGTTAAAGAAAACACAGTGAAAACCCAATCAAGAAAGTGAAAATTCTCAGTCTGCAGGTTTGCTGAAACAGGTGTTGACCCTAGTACCTGTCTAAATGTCAGTGCTTATACCACTCAAAATAAATAGACTTTGAGTTTCTTAAGATAATTTTAACCCTAGAATGTTCAAACTGTTTTCTAAGTCTTTATTTTTCAATTGGTTACATAAACTATTTAAGCCTACCTTGTATGCCTACATTCTATTTCTCAGACTAGTCCAATCAGTTTGCAAGTCCCTTGAAATAACACTTTTCCTATGACAACTTCAGCTATTCACAAGGACTGGCAAAGAACCAAGACCTTCAAGGTTCATTCCATAAGTTGGCTAATTATTAAATCAGTCTTGTGTTGCTTAGACTTGCGTTATGCAGCAGGTGCAGTAAATACAGTATGTGTTTTTATCATGATGTATATATTTTTTAATTCTGCGTTATCAACATACATTTAAATGGGGCTGAACACTTCTACTAATTCCATTACTCTTCTTCAACATAGATTTTAGTCGAAGAATTCTTTTCCTTTTGAATCGATTCAATCTAGTGTAATAATATTTAAGAAAGGGCGCAGAAAGACATAATGAATTGAATGGATAGCTTATTTTTGAAATCTACATAACTTTCAAAAGCTCATACGAGTATATTCCATCTGGGGAGATCGTTATATTTAATTTAATAAACTTGTAATAAATAATTTGAATTTTTGTGTTAATAAGATGAGAGGAAAAATTGGTAATAAAATAGGCGTGATTAAATCGTTGGATTATTCTAGAAGTTGAAAGGGATAATATTTTCAAGGATTTAATTTTTTAAGTTCAACATCCTAATAAAGAGTTTTTATTTTTTATCCAATCTAACAATACATATCTGAAGGAATATTTCCAAAACGTTCTAAGGAAACAGTGATTTTTACCAACAGGGAGGGGTTGTTAAATTTATTAAAAAAATTAATTAAAAATAAGAGTATTCTGAACAAAATAATTTCATTATCAAAATTTCTAGTTACAATTATGTCAATCATGTGACCAACAAGTCAACGGTAATTTATCCGGAATGTCCGTAAACTTTTTCCTTAGATAAGACAAAGAAGTTAAGTCTAGTGAACCACCCTCCTGTATGGCAACAGCAAAACATGGGGATGGTCTGTCTTTGAAGTTGTAAACCCTTGTTTGTGGAAACCCTAACACTCCCTCCAATCTGTGATATAGCTTGGCAAAGGGTTGGGATAAAACTCTCTTCCCAATGACTAGTAGCATATATATGTCCAAGTAGCAGGTTCTCTTACAAATTGTAGGCTACTGATGAGTTAAAAAAATATTTTTCGTTATGCGTACCCACGATTAAACACATTTCCATAAGATATTCAGAAACTGTAGTGTCCTTAAAACTAATCTTGTGACAAAATAATGAAATTAGACAAAAATTATTTTTTTCAGGATCATCTGGGTTGCCCCTAGGTGAAATATGTAAAAACATTCCTAACTTTTTTTAGGTAAACATGTTTTTTTACTGTAAAAGTTAAAAAAGTATGTTTACATACCGTAGTCAGGTTTTTAACATTTTTGACCAAACTTCACATTTCAGGACTTAAGTTGACTTAGGTTCTAGCCCTGGGACACGTTTACACAATTCTTCAGACAAGGGTTAGAGGGCCGTGCCATTACATAGGTGAAAAATATCGGTGATTAGCACAAATTGAACCCAGGACTTTGGAGACGAAGCCCAGAGCATAGTCAGGCTGGATCTTTCCTCTCTGGGTTGGAAGATAAATATATATCCCCCCCCCTAATTTATTCATAGATCAGTAGCTAATTCATGTTAATAGATACATTTTACCCACTACAGCACATAGCCAGGCTAAAAGAAAAATATTTGTTTCGTCCTCTATATGTCTTTGCTTATTTAGTACTCAGTGAGGTTGGAAGGTCAATATTATTGTTTTAATGTTAAAGTTCATAATATATATATAAAAATTCTCTGGATGGCCGAGTGGTCGTAGCACGCGCCTTCAAAACTGAAAGTTGCTGGTTCAATTCCTAGCAAGATCGTTTTTGGATCTTGATGCCAATTTTTCATTGGGCTATCCAATGATGCTAGTATACAACTGAAGTTTGACGTTAAAATTGGATGGTGACAAAACTATATAGTTTGCACCGGTCCCTTATAAACAGTGTTGAAAATATCACAGTTGTTGATAAATAGGCCTTCTGCACTGAAACAAATGAATGTGGAAAAGTTAAAACTTATCAACTGTTTACATTTCATAAATAATAAAAAAAGTTTGCTAGGACGTTTTTGTATTTAATGAAGATTTTCTCAGGAATCTAGAGTCAATGTAGTACAAAATGATAACCGTTGTATCATCCGAGGCAGTCTGTATAATTAAGGATAATATTAATCGTGTTGTTGACATTAATACAGTGTGACAGTGTTGGCGAACCCCGATATAACTCTCTTGTCTCCAGCGTTACTAACATTCCTCGGTAAATGGTAAATGCTACCAACATTCCTCGGTAAATGGTAAATGCTACCAAAATTCTCTAGTAAATTGCAATTAATTGCTGCTAAAATTCTCGGGTAGGCCTATAAATGGTAAATGCTACCTACTTTCTCCGGTATTGATAAATGCTATTAGGCTAATATTCTCTCTTAAATGATAAATAAATGCTACAAAAATTCTTTGGTAAATGGTAAATACCAGCAAAACTTAACCCAAATTAGAGTAAATTATATTGTTATATAGATTAAAAATATTCTCACTGATAGTTGGATCCAAAAGATCAGCTGAAGTCAATAATTTTTTAGTGATACCTTTGACCAGTCAATGGTGATACATAGGTAAACTGCTTGTGCATTTTAAGTGGCAATCTTATGAATATGGATGACTTCAACACTCCTCAAATCAATGTTCAGCATCTTAAACATTTTTAGAGGCTTTCATAGTTTTAAGTTTCACAGGACATCTAAACCACATGTCTAGCAGAAATCTTTTTTGGTTATGCCTAGTTATTTAACTGCAAATTGAGTCTATAATTAATGTGAATAAATGTAATAAAGTTACTATAATGACCTCAGGCCTTATTTTTTTTTAAGCTAGGACTTCATTTGATTAAAAAAAGGTGACAAAGTAAAAATCCTAATTTTGAGGTTCTTCCCCTCTCTTCCCAGAAATATCCCCTTTTGTATGGATGTCAAGCTCATCAGATATCTATTACTTCGCATATGTTGCCAAATATTGAGTTTTTGGAAGGGTTGTCCTGTTTTTTTCTCATTCTTACAAAATTTAAGGTACCCAAGACAACAAACAGTAGCAATTTTTCTAAAGAGATTCTCGGGGAAAAATCCACTTGCAGTAATAGAATCATCGACTAATCTACAACTAGTGTAGATTCTAGAATTTATTTCATTCATAATTCAATCTGAACACAATTGGTCAATTTACACCAATTTACCCCGAATGACAGATAGGGGATGCGCGAGTGTGTTTACCCGCATTGTAGAAAATACGCCACGCGACCAGAGTGGGGTGTGGGGTGCGAGTGAGAGGGGAGATCAGCTGGCGGAAGTGAGATGGACCGGAAGTGTGGGTGGTGTCGCGGCGGGGAGGGTGTTAAATTATTGATTCGCTCCCTCCTCACTGTGTCTGTGTGAACTCTCGTACGCGCACGCACACACAAACTGGGTACGAAATCGATCGCAAAACGGGAAACTCCGTATGGCAAGGGTGGTAGTGATTTTACCTCTTGCTTGACAACAATGAACAGCTGATCGAATGCAACAATGGACTGCCATTCAGTGAACTTACCATTTTACCATTAAAGTATTATATTGTCTGTGATTTTACTATTTTGCTTGTGGAATGGGATTGTAATAAATTAGTTGATAGTCAATAAGACCCTCGTTTACCTTTTTATCAATAATATGTTCTTATATTTTGTATTATGATTTTTTTCTCTTCTTAGACGACCGACCATTTTCCCAATTCCTCCCAAAGCGGTTTTTACCTTTGACGTTTAAGGAACACCATAAGTGGAGGGAGTAATGGATATCACTATGATTAGTGAAGTTGAAAATATTATAACTACAAAAACGTTTAAAGTATAAGGAAAGTTCGTCACTGTTTTCATAATTTCAAAATTTGCAGTATTAGTTAGTTAAATGCCTTTTCCTTAGGTACATATTTGGAAAAAGTTTTTTACTTTAAACCAAAATATTTTGGAAAGGATATACTGAATTTATGATTTAAGACCTAGTATAGTGGTTAAAAATAATGCACTGAATAATCAATATTTTTATTTTAGGTTATAATTTAGTTTTTAACAAATACCTACGAGAATGGATGTGGAGTGTTAATGTGTACTTTGAAGTGATTCCCTTAAATCTTGACTACACCCGAAAAGTTAAACATTTTTATTTGGGGGGGGGGGAGGGGGGTAAATCCCTATGTCAAAGTAAAATTCATTACATGCGACTTTCGCTTTTTTATTTTTGTAGTCTAACTTTTGAAAACTCAAAATCCCAATCCATGACAAAATAAATTGAAAAGTTCGTGAAAGTGGAGAATTATTTTGAACTTAAAGTTCTGTTCACCGATGAAATCAAAGCGAATATTCACGAAAATTAAAATTCCATTGAACTTGGAATTCTATAACAAACAACCCCATTTCGGAATGTTCATTAAATTTATACACGAAACACTATTTCTCGAAGAAATTAGAGCGAAGATTTTATAAATGAACAATCTACCGTGTTTTCTCCCCACTTTTGCTGTTCTTTTCATCGACAAAATCACTGACTTTTGACTGGAAAGCTGTGTAGAGTTTCGCTATAGTTAGTTTGCGATGGCGGACCCAGCGTTATCTCGATATACTCGCTTGATAAGACCGAACCCTTCTTCTCAACCACCCTTCAATGCAGATATCAGCCGCTGAATTCGCTTTCACCCCGCCCTACTTTTACACCTCAGTGCGGTTAGAGCTTTTAATAGATGGGTGTTAAATAGACGGACTTTTAATAGATGGACTCTTAATAGATTGCCTTTTAACAGATGGACTCTTAATTGATATACTTTTAATAGATGGGCTCTTAATAGATAGACTTTTAACATATGGACTCTTAATTGATATGCTTTTAATAGATGGACTCTTAATAGATAGACTTTTAACAGATGTACTCTTAATTTATATGCTTTTAATAGATGCTCTCTTAATAGATATACTTTTCATTGGTGGTCTTTTAATACATTTTCTATATTTTCTTGCGAAATTACTGAAGAGAGTAGATGTTTTTTTATTAAAATAAACTTATCGGGAATGGAACATTTTGAACACAATCTTTAAAATAAATTTGCTTCGGAAAATATTACCAAGGGTACATTATGATAATAGGTTGTGGTTGTCCCCAATCATTCGAAATTCCACAGCTTAAAGCATAACATTTTAGCACAGAAACCTGCAAATTGTTGTAGACGGTTATGTAGTGAACATAATATTATTTAGCATAAATTAACATAACGTAAGTAAGTACCTGATACAAAGTTGTTAATAAACTAAAAAGGGTACCCTAAATAAGCAATTGAGGTATTACGATTATACTGTACTTTAAAATAATAGATTTTCAATGGAGTCATGCGGTAATCTTCAGAACCCAAAACAGTCTAAATCCTTTCCTAAAGCTCGGCCACCACGTCACGTAATTCAAATTCTAAACGCAATTCCCACACACAATGTACGCCACATATTATGTATGGGTTTTAATCACAGAGGCGAAAATGTGAAAGAATTTTCAGAACTGTTCATTTCTATACAATGGAGGACAAGACTTATTATTCAAGTTGTACACTCGGCTTGAGGCGTTCTGGAGCCTCAATACTGCATTGTGTAGACCTTGCTGTATAATGTATCCGACCCAAGCTCTTGTTAGCGAGTTTCCTGCAAAAGGGAGATGATTGTGAACTATATTGGTGTAACTAGTGATATTTCACTTAATCGTTCAATGTGTTGAGTTAATTTTTCTACTCCCCCCCCCTATACATAGTGTATAAGTATTGTTTTCGTCAAAATTACCGAGTTTGAGTTTTGGGTGTAAATATCCGTTTCCACCTGAACCCTAAAATGCGTGTGTCTTGTTCCGCGAGAGAGGGAGTTGCTCTTTCCCTCCCCCAAATCCTCTCTTTCGCTCTCCTTAATTCGTTCTTTCATAGGTTAGGTTAGTTTAAATTATTTAAATTTTTGGGAGAAAAAGATTCCTTAACGAATTTAAAAGCCCGCATGAAAGAAATAATTAGGAGGAGAGCGAAAGAGAGGATTTGGGGGAGGGAGAGTACAGACCCATCTCTCGCGGAACAAGAGAGATATCCGCGGAGCAAAAGCGATGTTTCAACCGGTCCCGGAATCTACTTGCTGACCCCCGGAACAAAAGTGATGTAAAGTAATTAGCCTTCAACCGCGGAACAAAAGTGATACAGCCCAAAAGTTATACAGTGAACAAAAGTGTCGTTTTTGGAGAGACGTGTAGATGTGTTGTGTGAGCTACATACTACAGCTGTGGTACGATTTTGAATTTGGTTTGTGGTTCACTAACACATGATATATCCAAGAATTTTTTTATTATTCTTTTGATTTAGATTTTAATGGTGATTTTTCATCAAATCCCATATAATACAGAATAACTCTGCATTTTTATACCAACATCCGTACACCAAAAGCTCAAAATTACTTGTTTGGTTTTCACGAAGGGATCCAGAAAGGAGTCTTACGAAAAACGTGTCGAATTTCAGAGACTGGAAAGTTACACTATTTTATTAGAGAGCACTGGAGGTTTTGGGGCTATACTACGGATTAAAGAGTAGATACTTCTAATCCTTTAAATTTATGGCTATACTCAGAAGCCTTTGCTACTTCTAATCCTTTAAATTTATGGCTATACTCAGAAGCCTTCAATATTTTCAAGATGTCGATTTCCATATTATTACTAATTAACTAGGTACTCATAAAGCAAAACGTGTCCGAAAAGTTAAATATTTTTATTTGGAGGAATGGACGACTTCGCTGAATTCGTTCATCTAGATGTCGATTAAGGTTCCAAGAAGATGGGTCACGGGACTAATGTGCTTCCCGTGTGTGTTGGGGGGAGGGGGATATCTCTTATCTCTGTTATCAGTCAGATAGCACGCCTCCGCCCCTCAGTGGCTACTCCCACTGGTTATCTGTCTGGTGGAACCTCAATCTCCTCAACCAGAGACCAACTCCACCCAGCAATATCCCGCAGTTGCAATGAGCTAGATATCCTAGGACGATAGAAAGCCCGAACCGTTTTACACATTTCCTCACGATAAGGCTATAAGAGGTTATAAACATAGCGCTATTGGTGATTGGCGGGATTTGAACCCGGGACCTCGGGGGACGAAGCTTTGCGCTCTGCCACTAGACCAGCTCGTCCCTATATGAGTGCAGCGTGAGCTTAGAATGGTTGAATACCTATCTAGCTTTGTTTACTGGGCAACTTTGTTTCTGTTCAGGAACATTGATTAAAAGTTAATCCGAGACAGCTGGATTAAAAAAAAAAACTACTAACTTTTCACGTGATCAAACCGGTGGTTTTCCGGTAGTGAAGGAAGAGGCTACGTAAAGAAGAGTCAAGTAAAAAAATTTCAGTTTGTCCCGACTTTTCTCTTAAAAATATTCAGTTTGTCCCGACGTTTCTCTTAAAAATATTCAGTTTGTCCCGACGTTTCTCTTTAAAATATTCAGTTTGTCCCGACGTTTCTCTTAAAAACCTTCAGTTTGTCCCGACGTTTCTCTTAAAAATCTTCAGTTTGTCCCGACGTTTCTCTTAAAAATCTTCAGTTTGTCCCGACGTTTCTCTCAAAAATCTTCAGTTTGTCCCGACGTTTCTCTTTAAAATATCCAGTTTGTCCCGACGTTTCTCTTAAAAATCTTCAGTTTGTCCCGGCGTTTCTCTTAAAAATCTTCAGTTTGTCCCGACTTTTCTCTTAAAAATATTAAGATTATCCCGGACCGACGTTTCTCTTAAAACTATTATATTCATCCCGATGTTTCTCTTTAAAACATTCAGTTTATCCTGTAATTTCTCTTAAACATTTTAAGATTATCCCGATCCGACGTTTCTTTTCAACTATTCTATTCATCCCGACGTTTCTCTTTCAGTTCATCCCGATGTTTCTCGTAACAGTTATTCAGTTTGTCCCAATGTTTCTCTTAAACAATATTCATTTTATACTGATGTTTGTCTTTTAAATCTTCAGTTTGTCTTGATGTTTTTCTTAAACATTATTATCAATGATCAATTATTGAGTTGGGGACTTCCATTTCGTTCAAAGGTTTGAACGTAAATTTAAACAGCATATTAATGATTGTCTTTTATGTTTCACTTTATACACATTTTTTTATTATTTAATCCTATGTTTGTCGTAAGTTAATTATTTCACTTTTTTGACATTCCCGACGTAAAATTTCATCTGCATCTCTGCAGCTGAAAAGTTTAAAATGCAAACGCCCCAATTTATTGTTTTCACCAATAGAAATGTGTCAAGTTTGGGTTTTTTTCATATTATTATGGGGTTAAATTTAATGTATGCAAATCACAAGTATTAGCAGTAGACTAGATAGTTTTATTTTATGGCATTTTGTTGTTGTGAACAAATTTCAGAATCAATATTCTAAAAAAGAAGAAAAACTGTAACCAATTAGCGGTTAACATGTTTCAATTAATAAAATATTAAGTTGTATTTTTTTCTAACTTTGGAACTGACGACGGATTAATTATAGTCAGCTGTGCGGCTCAAAACAGCCCGTTTCATACCGCAGCCGCAGTCTCCATGTAACTGTTAAGTTCCACTTCCAGGAGTCGGTAGACCCGCTTTTCCTCTAGACGAGTATAGGATGGCATGGGATGGGATGGGTATGGGACCTCTGGAAGGATGAATGGAAGGGTATGCGGAAACACTCAAGGAATGTTGATGTGGCATCTGCCATCAGTTGTGCCGTGCGACCTTCGCTACAGGCTTGCCAACCTAGTCTGCGGGAAAAGTCCCGGAAACTTTCCCTACTTTTCCCATCCCCTGTATGGGTGGGGCTGGATTGGTGGGTAGAAATTGATATTGTGGATATGCAAATTCTTTAAGGGGTTTCAAAGTTTTGCTATTTGTTTAGTTGGTTAAGCTGACTTTCTTTGAAGATCAAACAAATTGGCATTTTTGCGAAATACAGTACTATTGTAAAACGAGCACAAGAAGTACTATCATTATTTGTTTGTATACATTTTCCTAAAATCGAGATTACAAAAGCATACATTTACTCTTGATTTGAAACGCAGTTACATTGATTTTGGTTACTTATAAATCGGCTGTTTTAATATTTTAAACAAAACATTGAATGTTTATTGGAATTGAAAAGTGGTCTAGTTTTCGAGAACCTTTTTTGACGGAACATTTTTAGCAAAACCGGTGACCTCTCGTAAAATCGGGACGTATGGAACCTCTAGATTTGTTCATGGGAAACTTTAAGAATCGAGGTACATTAAAAACACGTAAAGAAAACTCCACATTATTATTTGCCCCGCGTAATTCCCAATTACAATTTACTATCGTAGAGTGAGTTTAGTATGCGGGCGCCCACACATGCTTTCAAAAACTTAAATTACTCCAATTTGATTCCGCCATTCAACAGCTCAACTCGGGGTATGGTGGCGCGACGAGTGACTTATGTGACGTTTCTGTGTGAAATCTGAGGGCTACAGTGTACTTGTCCGATGGTTCGGAATCCACCCATTTTCTTTCTTTTTTTCCTAGGATGCTAGGCACGAGCCTAAAATTGTTTTTCACATCACTTCAGGTTAGACCTAGGGGTTGCGGCATTTTCACTTGGATAAAATTCTTTGGTGATTTGGCGGGATTTGAACCCGGAACCTCGGGGACCGAAGACCCGCGCTCCCATTAGTCCAGCCCCCCCCCCCAAATCCAACCACCTTATTGAATACATAACACTATGTATTATAGTAGTATAACATAATAAAGATAAAGGACCCTGTCTCCGTCTTTTTTTCGTTGCTTTAGGTTTACTAACGGTATATACAAAGTACAGTTTTTCTCGTACAAAAGTTTTCTTTGCGTTCGATATATTCCTCTGCGAAAATGCATTCGTCAATATACAGGGTGTCAAAGAACTCAGGAAGTCTCTATCGTCCTACTGTATTTTAAGGTATCCTCCCTGGACCAATGAAACACTGAAATACCATGTTAAAAATTTCCAAAACTCAACAGTTACCGTAACAGCAATTTTGATTTTTCATAAAAAATTCAATTTTGCATTTCTTAACAGATTTTTGTTGTGGAATAAAACATTATTCAGTTAACAATGAGATTTCCTTTCAATAATGGATTGGTTAAAAGAGTTCGTATTCGACACAGTAGCTTTCATAAAAGCACTCCGTGCTCCGTGGCTGACGTACCTCTATTTTCCTCTAAAACTAGGTTTAACATTATGGGAATGAAATGTCTTCTATCAATACTCAAATTAATTATTCAATTGCGACCACAAATCCAACTAATCGTCTGAACGATCATGATATACCTACCTAATTAGCGATTTTCGCTTTGTATTGGGTTAATGTCGCTGAAGAGACATATTTGAGGAATTCGCGGTTTGAGTTTCGACCATTGCCCCTTCGGCATTCAGCATTGCCAACAATTACAATTCACAATGTAGAGGCGAGAAGTCACGGCGAATTAACTTGTATACAGTGTTGCCTTCACTTTGGCAGCGACATGAAAATACCCTGTAAGTGTTGATGTTAATTTATTTGGAGGCGATACTTTTACTTTCTCCCCCTGACCCAATATAGAAAGTATTTTCGTCAACATTATCTAACTGAACACGTGGAAATATTCTATCCGTTTAGGTCCCCTAACCTAAAGTGGTTTTCGAAGTAATGTCTTTGTGTGTGGATGTGTGGAGCTACAGACTACATATGGTGTGTGGGACACCATCCTATGATATCTCTAGGGGTTTTCCATTTTTTTTATTTTCATTTCAATGACGATTAGTTTCATCAAAACCCATAAATACAGGATGAATCTGTATATATCCTATGTATTTATACCAACATCCATTCACGGACAGCTTAAAATTCCTTGTTTTCAAAAACAGGTTCAGAAAAGGTATATTTTCTGAACTTTTACTGATTCTTCGTGTGCTGTTTCAGCTAGCTATAATAAGAATCAGTAGGTGGGAGGGAGCTGGTCTAGGTAGTTCGCAGGACTCCTTTTCCCGAGGTCACGGGTTCAAGTCCCACCAATCACCAATACATTTTACCTAATGGATACTACCGCAACCTCTACGCCTAGCCTGACCCTGAAGTATAAATAATATGAAGACGGAAGACGGTTCCGGGCTAGACACTATCGTCCTGATGTGCATGAAACATTTCTCAAACCTTTAGTAGGTAGTGATATTTATTATAGCCTGTTCTGTGGTAACTCTACTTAACGTTGCCGCTTCCAGCAGATTTCCTTCAGTATATCGTATGAGGCCCGGCCTTGACTGCGGTGTATTGGTTACAGTTATGCCAGCTGCCTTCAGTAAACTACCAGTTTTTGTCCCTCACTCGCAATGTCTGTCGACGGTTTCACTTTTGTTTTATAAACAAGTAGTTTCACTTAGGCCGGCGTTGTGTGGTCTCAAACAGATAATGCTAGATTTCCTCATTTCGAAACTCCATTTACTTTTTCATTGTGAGAAGTCAACATTTGAAGGAGTTTTTCGGTAAGGTTGTTGTTTGGTAAGGTTGTTAAGTGGTGTAACTATATGGTACAATACACCACTTTGTTTGTTGTGCGGTTTAAAATCGTCGTAAAAGTATCTTCCAAGTTAATAGTAGGAGCCGCTGCAAAACTAATTTTATCACATGTAAACAATTTACAATTGTCCCCTTTGCTGCCTAGTTCATAGCCATGGCACGTCTAGCTAAACTAATTCGGAATGGACACTTCTCGCGACGAAACACTTCAAATGTCGATTAATTTGTGGATTCGCCAGATTCTGTGAGTGTCTTGCCCTGTTTGGTATACCAGCTTCTATCAGAAACTTTCCTTCAGCAATATTCCCTTGTGTTTCAACATGTGGCCCTAGCTTATGCCACATTTGTAATCCTCGGTCACCAAGTACCATATAGCACTTCACTCTTGCAAGATGAATGTAGAGCTCCAGTAGTCTAATGTGAAACGGTTGTCCATTACCCATTATCTATACAGCTAGCGCCAGAACCCTTGTACGGTGTGTGTGTGTCAAGTAATGTAAACATGAATAACGATGTGACCTTTGTCCGGTGAGTCACAGTGTTATCAATATCATGTGATACTGGTCAACACTTACACTCAGGCACCGTTAGAAATACCACAGATAATCAATAACAAACATAATGTACTGATTATTGCTGTGGAACCAAAGAGTCAAGTTCCTGATTGGTAGTTATCTAAAAATGTATAGATGTAAAAAAATAATACACTCGCCGCAGCAAACCTGCAGACTATTGTGAGCGAATTCCCATTTCTTGGTTGGATTTTAACTAGAATTTACCTCAAATATGTCTGATTTATTGATTAATTCCATATTTAAAAACTTGAAGTTTAAGGAGCACTTTACTGAGGTTTGCTGATACAGGGACGACAATAACGTTTTATAGTACATAATGCCTCCTATAGGGAAGGCAATAACGGGTTTAGTGAAATGTTAATAGCCGAGCTCGATAAAAAAATTCCAAGCAAAAGCAAGATTTGCTTGGAATTTTTATCGTTGCTTTTTCGTAGTTTTGCTTGATAAAGTCAAGCCTTTTACAGTATTATTTGTTTTAATTTTCAACTATATTCTAACCGAAAATATCCTTAGAACCGCTCAAAGGAAACCAGAGAAACATTTCCAACTGTGGAAACTTAGCTGCGAAGTCGTAAATAAAAATACTGCAAACTGTATTGCGAATTCCTGCGAAATTATCATCGCTGCGGGGACATTGTTGCTGCGCCGTTGGCAGCGCTGGTTCCGACGACGGTGGCGCATTCTAGCGACGATCGGCGGAGACGCCACGCACTCCGCTTCTCTCTACCGGCGACTACACCAACTTCGGGGCCGTAATGGCGTTGACATGGGGAGGGGCCGCCGAGCCCTTTAGAGTAGTTTAGGCCTTTATACAGTAACTATCATCGTAGTTAAAGGTTAGATTTTTTTACCACGGCGCGCAGGGTGTACGGTACGGTGCGAGTGACATAACCACGGCTACAGCGAAGCAGACGACGACTACGCTCATATGATTTTGACGTATGGTGATTTTTGACGTGTACAGTGTACGCCCCTATAGGGTAATTCCGTAGTTTGCAATTTTTTACAACCGTGAAAGTGAAGTGGTTCGACTCTAGTTTTAGTATCTGTGATGACGTATTTATATATTTGACCTTCGTTCGTTTTTTTGGTTAAGTGCTTGTGCGGACATTCGATGCATCAATGGCAGTCAGGATGGAAAATAACAACCATACCAAAGTGAATTATAAAATGCTGGTAAGTTTTGTAGTCTACAGTATTGCGTCGGTGTTTTGGAATGTGACAATAATTAGTATTTGTGTTTGTCTCGAAAGGTTCCTGAAATTCCGCATGTTTGTTATTCAGGGTGTGGAATAGTGTTTGCGATTCTTCCAGTATTTCCAAGTGTCGCAATACGTGTCAACGTCAACTACGTTTGACGTTTTGACGTTGGTCGGTTGACGGTTTGTTGACGTGACGACGGTAGCCGGTGCCGGCCCATATGGATCTTTGACCACGCCCGTGCGAGGGGCGCTTAGGGATGTTGTTTTGGGGGAAACGCCCTCAATATTGTTTTCGTTTTCCCCGCTGTTCAACGGAGATGGTCTGTTATTGCCTTTTCTGTTTAACTTTGCCTCATTAAACGTTTTGAAGGGTTTGCGCATTGCCGGAGTTTACCAATGGTCATATCGCTGGGTTTATTGCTTTTTGGCTTGGCCTTTTTGCCGACCATATTGCGGCTTGATGGAACGTTTTTTGGGGAAATGTTTAGTGAAAGTAGCCTACTAACTACTGATCTTATGGAGTTCTTATGGATCAAACAAAATCTACCCCTACAGGCCTAGATCTTTTTGTAATTAATTATTATCATTGTTGGTAAACTCAATCTTTTATGCACATATGGTGTGTTTTGATTTTGGGATCTAATTAATTGTAATTTCCTCGTTCACGAAAATGTTGAGTGTGATGAAGTATTTACAATTTAACAATAACTTGGTACTTTATATCTCCGTCTTAAATTTAGATAAACATATATTGGATTGATACGTCGTTGTAAGTTGTAATGCATTTAAACCCCATTCTGTTGCGAGTAATTAATATTGCACGAGTGATAAAACCTGTGACACATTTATGCTTTATTGTATTGTTTTGCAAGTGAGTCTCGATAATAATAGTCAAACAATTGGCTGATAAATTTGTTTAGATACTCATAATACTGTATGTATTTTCCTATTAAAATGTTCTAAATTTAAGAACTTGGTAACACGATAATACACTAGATAAAATAGTTGTACTGTACCGTACTGAATATCACTATAGGAAAGTTAGTGATATCACAACATACGGTAACAACTTGCCTCGAGGAAATTTTAAAGTTCTTTGTTATGACAATTTTATTTCAACTTGAAATGAGTATCTTGTTATCAACGTGAATTCTGTAGAGTAACAATGTTGATTTTATAAGTGAAAATTTATGAATCGGTTATAAATTTTTAACTTACAGTACGCAACTGATAAATATGCCTTTCCTGAGTTGTTTGTTTATAGTGAATAATATTTTACGACTCTTGATCCCAAAATTCACAATGTGTTGATCTTTGAGTATCCAAAAACCAATATGTAGTTATAATATAATATAACATGTCTGTAGTTATAATATCTTCAATCACATTCTCTTCACAGACATGTTTACAAGACATGTAGGCCTACAGAAATACTTCAATAACAAGACTCTCATGGGCATTATTAAAAGACTTATAATGAAGGTTGACTTCTTATCGAGGTTTGGGGAACCGGAGTTTTGCCAACGGGTGTCAGGTAGATGGGGGGGATGTCTTCGGCCACCTCTTGGTGCGGAGATTTGCCAACGGTGGTGGTGGGAGAAAGAGTGTGACGGAGGGAGGGAGAGCGATTGTCAGGGTTGTCTACGCTACGCTTGGCAGTTATGCGCTTGTCGCAGTGGGTTAGGTTAGGTTAGGTTAGGTTAGGTTAGGTTAGGTTAGGTTAGGTTAGGTTAGGTTAGGTTAGGTTAGGTTAGGTTAGGTTAAAAATTCAATACATTTCCTTTCACAGTCAGAGGTGCATAACTCCATTACTTTGAATACAGTCAGCATCCTGCCTGGTTTGTCCACCCCTAGCGGAAGCCACTCTCACGGTCACGTGTAATCGCTCTCGCTCAACCCACAACCGTTGGCAAAACTCCGCAGTATGTGGAATTCATGGATGGTGACCCTTTCTACCTGATACCCGTTGGCAAAACTCCTACACTCCGAGGTTTGCAACCTAACAAGTGATTAGGGCTAGTATAAAATAAAGAGTAGTCAATTTTAAAATGACACTCAAGGGACAAGGGTGTTTTGTTATCGAGGTGCCACTGTCCATTTCAGTTTTGCAACGTCCTTCATTCAATAAGTGTCCTTTAAAAAATAAAATTAAAAAATAACAAAAATGTTTATATATTCTTAGCGCTTTTCAGTACTGTTGCAGTGGGTCTGAAATTTGACTCATTGCCGATCATAGACGGCAGTAAAACCACCATTAGCTTTATATTCGTTCATTCCTCCCATATACGAGTATACACACTATAAAAGTATAAGTGTTGTACACGTTTGTCGATGATATCTAGTAAGCAGTGTTGTAGGGCGTTAACCCTTCCACCGTGCTCTGTATCACGTCGTCGTTCGTTGTTCCCTCTATGATCCTTGCCCCTTGAGTCACATATTGTTTATCACAAGTTTCTCCACTCTTATCGCAATTTCTTTTGTTTGATTTGACTTTATCTGGTGTTTGTATTCCCCACGATGACTCGGTAGTTTCTCCACTTTCAAAACTGTTTACGGTTAAAGTTGTTGGGACGGATGTCTGTGTTTTTGCTTTATTTTTCTTGGTGTTTGTTCAGGTTGTTTACTGTATCTTCAATACTTGTTGTCCATTTCGATGTACCTGTTTTGGACCTGTCCAAAACGATTTCGTATTAGAATATTGGAAAAAAATTATTTTGATGTAGTTTACAAATTACTGTAATTCGATACTAGATGTAATTCATACTGATTCTGGCATTGGTTTTTAAATACAAACTAAAGAGAAGTAAGGCCAACTGTTAAATTCGCAAGTCTTATTATGTTGGTGTTGGAATGTGAAATAGTTATTTATTTATGCACCCTTCATAAAATCTTGAAAGTTGGATACAATTAATATGTCTTAATCACGTTAGTTTATATCCTCAAACCAAACTTAAAATAAAAATAAAATAACTGTATATAAAATATAATAATTAGGATCTCGATAAGTCTTTTTATGTTTTTATGGGGATTATTAAATAAGACTTGTTATCATAGTTGACTTCTTATCGAGGTTTGCAATAACATGTGATTTTATGGGTGGTAAAAATTCAAGGAGATTTGAAAATGACACTCGTAATCGAGGGGTTTTGTTATCGAGGTTCCACTGCAACAGCAAATATGAGTTGAATTAAAAGTAGCCTATTTTGGAATTGTGTACAAATTCTAATGTATTCGACGTGTGGCCTATTTATTAAACGATTGCATTGCAAAATAATAAAGGAAAATTCCAAATTTTAAAATAATGTTGATATTTTATTAAGTTTTTGTATCGGAAAACGTATTTGAATATTATCAAACCAGTTAAAAAAATTGTGCTCTGATCAGTATTATTGTGCATTCGAAGTAAATTGTATTTAACATTTAAAACGCTAAAAAGTAATTTTGTAAGATATGTAAGTATTCTCTGAAACAAAAATGATTGCAAGCGTATCTAAATATCGGCTGTCAGCAATCGATTTGTGTCAATGGCCTTCTTCTTCTTCGCTGCCGCTGCAATTCGCAAACAGCCGTCGATCGCTCAGTCATCAACAGTAAACATGTTGTAATGTTTAATGATCGTCGATTAATGATACACTATCGCCAACCTTATGAGGCCCGCGATATCAATGCAGACGCAGCCGTCCTTGAAACAGCTGTATCGCACAGTGTTGCCAACAGCCGGCGGCGCGGGACAACGCGATATTTCCCCCCGGTTTAAATGCCTCCGCGCTGCATCCTTTTAAAACTGGTTTCAGCTGTTTTTACTGCCGGATTAATTTAGAATGCCGGCGGCCCTTTTTTGTTCCCATAATTTCTTTGACACTTCTGTTTCATTCAGAGAGATGATGGTTTGTCCGAATTGTGTAGTATTTGTAGAAATATATTTGATTGTTTTAAAACATTTTAAATTCTATCTTATTTTTCACCCATTTATTCTAAGCCAATGCAGAGAAATTACATATTGAAATCATCAAATCTAGTGAAATGTTTTTTGTTACCTAATTCCCATTGTAATTAACTTACTGTAAGTGTAGGCATGTTGTAATTCGCATCAATAAGATTACGCTATTTCTCGTAACCGTTGACAAATTTTAAAGTTAAGGATGTTTAGATTGAATGATTTAGTAACCTATATTAAGCCTAAATTATCACAGAAGATAAGTCTGATATGATTGACTGGGACAATTGTTGATAAACTCGGGTGATGGTGGACATAAGATTAGGTTCAAACATAATAGTCAATACTCATACAAACGCTATTATACTTTACCGCTTAAGTTTTTTGTCTGTAAACTTTTTATAAAAGAACGTTATACTGTCCTAAAGCATTGGGGTAATTTTGTGTACATGTACGACACAATGCCTTAATTTTTAAAATGTATGCGCGAAAATTTATCATTTACACATACGAAGGGCTAGGTTTGGGGAATATTTATAAACGATTATGAACTTTATAAATACTCCTCATCTAATAACATCTCGTTGAAATATCGTAAATTGAACAACATTTATATCCATTTATATTTTCTTAATGTTTCTATGTCAAAGGAACTTTGTGAAAATATTTAAGTTATTTCCGTCTGAGACATTATTAAATATCAACATTATTGTGGACCCGAAAACCCGGAATGAAAAATAACCACCCCACTATTCAAATTTCAGAACGAATTTTATGAGTAGAATCACAGAAAACATACTACTACAAATAATAAATTTAATCGTAGAATACACGTAGAATCCTTGGGATCTCTTATGAATTCCACACCATCTGAAGACTTATTCAATTTGTTTCGAGGGATACGCATATGCTAAAAGCTTAAAGAATTATATTTTTCCAATAATTGTAAGCCACAGTAAACCCAGACACCGCCCATGTAGAGGTCGGAATGCCCGGTTTGAAGTAATCTGTCTGTGAAGAATTCCAAAGATGCCACGCCTTTGACTCGAAGAATCCGAGCGCACCTAGTTTTTGCTTTGTTGTTCCTGTCAGAAATGTTAACAATTTTAATTCAAATGGTGAAATTATATTTCTTTGGGGTGCGCTAAGGGGAATCGTAGAGGGGGTTTTGATTGAGTGTTATTTCCTTAAAGTCAATTCAGGTAAGCAGCATTGTCTCAAGTCAGCAAGTTTACAACTGTAGACGAATAAAATATTTAACATTTAAAAGTTTAAGAACACTGTTAACACTAATTAGTTGTTTTAGGAAAATACTGTCCTATTAAGAGGTGCAAATAAAAAAAACCTATTTAATCTCTTCTTGATAAAACCATTAATGAGTCTCTTTTGGCTTTACAATATAACTACACATTATTGTAACTCTTTTCAGATTCTTGCATAATGAGACGAGGCTACTTTTATTTCGTGTGCTCCCGCTATCTCCGCGTTCCGCCACCTCCGAACCCAAATCGGTCCCGCCACCTCCGAATTCTTGAGTGACCCTTAAGCCCCCCATACACTATCCAACATGTTGGACGGACATGTCGGGATCCAACGTCTTGTCGAACATATTGGACGGTGTGTGGGTTCCGACCCGACATGCTCGACGGATATGTCAGGTCGGATGCTCGGTCCGATAGCACCACCCGACTCGAGCCGTCCGCCTGACATGTTGGACCCATCGATGTATAATACTCTACTATATACATCGATTATACATCGATGGTTGGACCGTGTGTGGGAAACCGTCAAACTGCTCGCCCGACTAGCCACAGTTTCCAGTTGACTTGTATTTAGCAAGTTGTGTGTGATAACCGTCCCATTTTCCCTAATATAATTTAATGATAATAAACAGTTCTGGTCAGAATTTATTTAACTCTACAGAGACCAGAAGGCGTTGTGTGATGTCAAAAGTAAACTCTATTGCAATAAATATGTGCGTAAAGAGGAGCACGATATTCTGATGGAAAAGTGCAAGGAACTGTATCCAGAGTGTGATTTAAAGTTCGTTAAAAATAAAATTGAAAATTTAAGAGCCTCGTTTCGTAGGCTCTAAAAATCTCTAAAAATCATCGCTAAAAATCCCCACAAACAGCTACAGTCGTCTCAAAATCCATCTCAGAACTAATATTTCACCTGACTTGTTGGGTAACATGCTCGACAGTGTGTGGGAAACACCCGACATAAGTCAGGTTGGATGATGGGTCCGTCGTCAGGTCAGGTTGTCAGGTCGGGTGGCATGTTCGATAGTGTATGGGGGGCTTAAGGGCCGGCGCGCACTATCCCGACCACGACCACGACCACGACTCCGACTGGTCGGATACGACCAGTTTTATAATAGGAATAAATGGAACAGCGCGCACTGGTCGACTGGTCGGACCCTGGTCGGGCACTGGTCGCACGACCAAAATTTTCCAGTTTGGTCGGGCCCGACCCGCTGGTCGTTGCAGCCAAAAATAGCACACAATGCAATGGGACGACGCGCACTACCCCCGACTTGCCTCCGACCCGACCAGTACACCACTCAGAGTATTCCTAGACCAATCAAACGGTGAGCACTAGTTTTTTGCGCCGGTCTGTAAAGTGACTCATTTGGTAAAATGTCGCAGGATTTTGACACTTTTGAAACCTGTCTTCATATTGACGTAGCTCTTCATAAAATGTTGCAAAATGCCCTTTCAGACCTGACAATTAACATTGGATGTACCCAGTATAGTTTCTTCTTCCGCTTAACGTACTTACAATACAAATGCGCCATAACAACTACTTCTTCAACAATCATCTTGACACTGAAGTTTGTAAAATATTCGTTGCCTTGGTCGGGTCGTGGTCGGGTCGTGCTCTGGTCGCATGGTGAATGACAACCACTGGTCGGGCGTTTGGTCGTGGTCGTGGTCGTGGTCGGGATAGTGCGCGCCCGGCCTTAAATCCCGTCATTGTCTGCGTTGGTAGCTTGCATCAACGGCTGCGAAGCCCCGTGGATGGGAGATTTAATGAAAATGTAACCCGTGGGTTAGGTTAGGTTAGGTTAAGTTAGGTTAGGTTAGGTTAGGTTAGGTTAGGTTAGGACGGAAAGTCTTAACGCATGTAGTAACCGAGGATTATAGGAGTCACTCTGAAATTCGGAGGTTCCGGGACACGGAGGTGGTGGGACGCGGAGATAGCGGGAGGTAACCTTTTATTTAATTACTGTAGTGAAGACGTACACAGTTTGCACAATTTAACAAATTAAGGAAAACGATCGATAAGATGTAGAATGTTACAATTGTATGTTGTGCAGTGTACAACACACTTTTACTCCAATCATAAGTTTCAACTGGTTTCAACTTGAAATCTTTGGGTGCTACCTCAAAGTTGATTGGTGTAATGTTTATCAGTAGCATCGCACCGTCTAATTGTCATGTTTTAACCAAACAACAGCTGTTCGACAAGTAGTAATTATCATAAATACATACTGAGTGAGGCAGAGCAGACTGCTGAATTTTGTTTGAACATATTTTAAAAACAATGAAAGGGTTGACGAATGTTTTAACTTCACGGCCTTGCTAGAGGTTGTGGCAGTTTAGTAAAAACCATTGTTGTTTTGCGGGATTCGAACCCGGGGCTTCGGGGACCAAAGTCCCGCGCTCTGCACTAACTCGCCCTATATAGCATAGGTAAGGTATATTCGATGATGACAAATGTAATATTGCCATCGTATAGCTTGTTTTAGCAGTTTTATTTTTGGTTTAACATTACTATAGGAATATCTTTTTGTAAACTGATGGACTGATGGTACTGTTTCAAGAAAATTAATAGCAGCAAAACATGTGTGAGAGGATCGTCAAACCATGGTTCTCTGTTAGAAAGATCCACTAGAAGTATGTTTATAGGAGTGGGCTTTTATAAAGAAAGAATCGTTGTAATTGCTACATGTTTAGATAGATATGCGTTTCCTTTTGGCGTTTAAAGTTACTATTTGGCCTAAAGCAGTTTTAATACCTTCCCGGGAAATATTTTTATGAGTATTAAGTTCAAACCTAAAGTGTTATTGATTTGGAAATTTTACGAATGCGAAGGATTACATTTTCTCGGTCAAGATTTTGCAGCGTTTGTGCAGCTTCTTTTGCACCGTATTTTCCTCTTCTGAATTTCACAAACATTTTGTATATAATTATTCACATTGTTGTATGTTGCGCTTTTTAGCATTATTTCAGAAAATCTAGCAAAGCTCTGCATTTGTGAGTTGTGATTTCAAGCTTCCATATCCATTTTTAAGAAACTATCCGCGTAAAAAAAAAAAAAAAAAAAACTACTAATACTAGGCTACTACTACTAGGCCTAACTCAGAATCCTCCATGCATTTTTACAACGGAAGTTGGTACCTACTGTAGGTGAATCTACAAAATAAGTAGCCAAATGTAATATAACCAAAATCCAACCCAACTACTTGCAAATAAATTGTGGAGCATTGTAACCTAACCTAACCTAACCCAAGAAAAAAATACAAGTTGTAGATTACAAAATATTATTCTTATGTAAAATCAACAGGTAACTGAGCCTATTCCAAAATAACTGCAGGAACTCAAGCTAAAGAAACACTTCTAAATAATCTAACCACACGGTAGAGTAGAGGGTACCTCGATAAGGATACTACTGTACATAAACTTTAAAAATACTGTGGCCTTGTTTGTGAGACTCTTGCCATTGTAGATGTAGATATTGTTTTTAATCCTCTGAACAATTGAGCAGGAAAACACGATGGCATGGTCGGGCAACAAACTGTGGTCTCGAGACGAAGTGGAACATTGGGAAAGCTGGGAAAGCATTGGCGGAGAGAGGAATGCGCGACCTAGCAACTAGCAGACGCGAGGGCATCAACCTTGGCCAAGGTCACGGTACACGGTGTACACAGGTGTACAGGACGGTACTGTACACGAATGCACAAGATGGTGATGTACACAAGAAATCTGTGTACTGTTCGGTACCTTAGTATTGTACACGGTGCTCGCCGTACATGGTGTACACAGGTGTACAGGACGGTACTGTACACGAATGCACAAGATGGTGATGTACACAAGAAATCTGTGTACTGTTCGGTACCTTAGTATTGTACACGGTGCTCGCCGTACATGGTGTACACAGGTGTACAGGACGGTACTGTACACGAATGCACAAGATGGTGATGTACACAAGAAATCTGTGTACTGTTCGGTACCTTAGTATTGTACACGGTGCTCGCTGTACATGGTGTACACAGGTGTACAGGACGGTACTGTACACGAATGCACAAGATGGTGATGTACACAAGAAATCTGCCCACGGTCTTGCACAAGAGTGTTCAAGAATATGTTCCGAAAAAAGAGTTATTTTGCACACATAGGTCCTCCACTTGGTCTAAAGTAATGTGTATTCCCTACTTTTAAGTCGGATTTTGTAGAACCCCACTGTATGTTTAAGGATACATCGATGGTTTTAGGGGTTTTCCAAGTCTTCCGGCCACCTTCTTAAGTGTGTTTTCGGCGTTAAAAGTCCTCCTAGTTTCCTTACATATACTGTTCTCCATTTAGGAGATATTTTGTGAAATCTGTCAGTACGTTTTTCATTTTTTAGGATCTTCTGTGGTTTCCTGATAGTTCGACCACCTACAAATCAATAATTTAATCTTTTTTGTGTAATCCTTGATTATGTCTCCATTTAGTTGATATTTTTCGAAATCCAAAATACGTGTTTCATCTTCCATAGCCTTTTTTCATAGCCCGTTTCATTCCCCGATTTTTCGACAACATACAAATAATTTGTCTCATAGAAATCCTTTTTGTGGAATCCTTAATCTTAATTATACCTCGTAGAGTCTTTATTGGAGTGTCCTGAATTTTACGGACGTACATACTTGGTCCTGCCGTCGCTAGTTTCCATTGGCAAGATCCTCACGGCGTTCTATCTAGTTTACACTTCAAGTGGGCGCTACTGCTACTACTTCAGGCTTCAGAGTTTCCGGCCAGTTACCCTCGCCTTGCTCGATGAGGTCGCGGGTTCGATGTGGAATCCTTAAGTTTTAAATATACCTCGTAGAGTCTTTATTGGAGTGTCCTGAATTTTCCGGACCAACATACTTGGGCCTGCCGTCGCTAGTTTCCATTGGCAAGATCCTCACGGCGTTATATCTAGTTTACACTTCAAGTGGGCGCTACTACTTCAGGCTTCATAGTTTCTGCCAGTTACCCTCGCCTTGCTCGAGGAGGTCGCGGGTTCGAGCCCCACTCGCACCGGAAGTGGGATCATCGCACTGTCTGGGTTTCCGGCTGCCGCCACATCGTCCGCGCTTCCCTCTTAATTGGCTACATGAGCTGATTCACTTCCCCCCCCGCCCCGCGTCTAACCTCTCAATTAGGGCTTTCGATTTCTGACTGCCACCGCCAGCGCTGTCAGCCATATATACCCACTATACCAGTCACCAGTCACCACACATCTAACTGTTGATGATAACTTGTGCTGGATATTTGATATTGTCTTGTACATCCTCTATAGTTTTAATTTGTTTTCAAGGGAACGGTCCAAAGCCTAATTTTGTTGCCATCCACCGTTGACTTAGGAAGCACCATTGATTGGTCTAAACATAACCAGATTCTATCTCATGTTGCAATGGGCCATATAGTACAATACTGTAATGCAAGACTTAGAAAGAAAGGCCTACATAAAGATATAAAAATACATCCAGCCATTTGACGATCCGTAGTAAGTTTGACACGTTTATAAATATTACATTCATATAAAACATTACACGATGCAACGTTCTTGCGAAAAAGGATACTCGTCGTGCGACCTTTATAGTCTGTGTGGGAACCCCTGTCTTCTGTGACTTGCCCGGGTATTTAACCATTCCCAGGTAAACTGTGGTCAGGAGACAGGTTGCATCATACAGACTATAGTGGAGGACGATCGTTTTCATCGGCGGAAAGGATCTAACCTTATTAATTTTTAGATCGATGGAGCTACAAGCATACACGTACTATAGACCACCTGCGTCACGACATCACATAGTAATTTATTGGTGATTGGCTGGATTTGAACCCATCTCCTAGAGCTCTCTGCGCTTTAACTACTCTCTCTTATATTTCTATGGGAAAAGCCACCTCTCCATACATAACAACACCATGTGTCTTGTTCGTATGTTGAGTGTTGACGAACTAAGTAACGTCTGACACTAGTAAGCGGTTGACGCAATAGATTAAATCTATGTAAATCGTATGTCAGTAATGAAGACTGTAATTGCTCGGGCGACAGTGAACCCCGTGACCTTTGTACTGTGACGACAACTAGATGTAGACTCTCATACTCCAGGAGCCGTCGAGACCGAGTTTGGATAAATATCATAGAATCGAATCGAGTTAATTTATTCCCTCAAGGATCATGCAGCGTCACAATTGTATAAAGATTATCCTTATGATCCCGTTCCATCTTAAGTAGACATATATATTCACAAAAAGACCAATGTCAAATCTAAAACCCCCAAAAGAAGAAAAAACCCGATTTTGACCTGAGTAATGTAGCTTAAGAGTTCATCAGACAAGCGCTATAAAAGTATTTTCCAATATTGCTGCATCTTATTTTGAAGCTATAATGTACGCATTCAGAAATTGAACAAATCCTTTTTATGAATAGTTCCTGTTCATCAAAACCAGGATCCAACCAAACGAACAAAAGCTTAAATATAAACCATCTACAAGTTCATTTTGAAACACCTTGTATACTTGGTTAATAACGAAATTTGAATCTTGAATTACAAGTAACAAGTGGCCATCACAAACCCATCAAGACACGAACGTCACAAGTATTGAATATGCATCGTGTGGCCTTCCTGTTGTCGACCTTCTGTACATGGCTTCATCGTCGCTCCATCGCTGTCGTCACCGCATCTGTCACTCGTGCCATACTGCAGACTGCAGAGTGCCACCTGGTGTCGTGGCCCGTGCTATACTGCAACTACTGCAATAAGCCTGGTGCCACACGCGTACACTCATGTGAACAAATCGCCAATTGGTACTCGTACGCATATATGAGATATATAAATCTGGAGGAACTTATAAATGAAAGATATTGTATTATGGGTAAAATCGTGTTGTCAAGCTGTTTCAATACTGACGTTTCGGGGACGTTGCAGTTTTCCTTCTGAGCGCAGACACAGTAGTGAAGGAAGGCGCACCTCAAATTATTTCTTCAATATAAGTTAAATAGGGGGGGGGGGGGTGTAGTGAGATGCCTTCTGTACTTGTGTGACTTAGGCTAGTTGTTTAGTCAGGACCAAGATCTCGTCGTCAGCACCTGGGTCTCGTTTTGATTCCATCGAGTCTCTGCCGTCTCTGGCTATTTTCGGAATCAATCCAGTGACTTCGTGATTGTTGGAAGAGCACTGTATCCACTCACCTACCCGGATTAAGCACTTCATAACTGTTTCGAGCTGTACAGTTCCAATAAAAATGCAAACTTAATTTATCGAAGGTTTGAAGGTTATGGTTCACGACCATCAAAGTATATTAATTGTTTGGGTAGCCGAGTGGTTATAGCGCTCACCTCTAGGTTAGACATTTTGTTGACATAAAATTGCAATATCCAATGTAATAATGCTGTGACCAGGTATTTCGGAGACCATTTTCAGCTTTTAGCTTACATTTTAAGAGTTGTCACAAAAAGGTTATCTCCTAGTTCCAAATTGAAGACCTCCTATGAGGAACTTTCCATAAAACAAAGGGTCTCACCAGGATTAAATTTACTGTTTTTTAGCCAACTATTGTGACGTATGTTTATGTGTTGCAGGGGCCAAATATGAATGTGCAGTACGCCGGCGCCGGCATGAAGGGTCCGAGAGCCACGCCGTACCGCGCAACCGCAGTGACATGGACTGGCCCCACCACCGCGCCACAACCCGCCCAACTACGCTACACGCAGCCGCAACATCCCGCCAACGCCTACCCGACCTCAGTGAGTACCTACTCTACTACTGTATCAGGGTCTTTGCAAGAAGAGTGTTACCAATTATGTGCCCTTTGAAACCCAAAGCAAAGCTATGTTAGGTTAGATAACTTCTTCTTGGCACTGGGTACATTTTTAGTGGTCCTCTTCAACATCTTTGCTTTAGAGTGTCTGGGGCAAAGATTATCAAGGTCTTAGCGAGAAGAGAGCCACCGCTTTTAAAATATGCCCTTTGAAACCCAAGAGGCTAGTTTATCTGAATGCACTTGTAGCTAGGGCATGCAACACACATTGACACGTCCTTTAGGCGTTCCAGTAGGATGAGAAGTTTACTTGCACTATTCTTGCAGTCACTGGTACAACTAGGACTAAAAATAATATTTGGACCATCCTACAAGTTTTCCTTCATGAGATGGTTTTCAGATTGATTGCTATGCGTTTGATGTTGATAAGGGAGGCCCGCGATAAGGCCAAAAGTGGCAATACGATTGGTGGGACAATATTTCTTACCGTTCTTGTGCCTAACTTCTCTTAGTAGATAAAAAATAAATATAAATTCCATATCCACAAAGGATACAATGAAAATGTACGTTCTCTCAAGGAGCTCTATAAGTATTTAGGATAACGAAATGTTTGACTTTAGCGTTACCGGAGGATGAGAATTGTTTGTTCCAGAACACTCATTTTGCCACTACTACTGTGTCACCGTATTTTGACTAAAGACGTAGGATGTGTAGTTGTTTTTCGCGTGTGTTTGTGACGAGTGGTGAACTGTTTGCATTGTGACATGCTATGATTCAAATCTCCATTGTCGGGATACTCGTTACTACTTTTGTTTTGTGACGCTCCTCCTTGTTTGCATATTCACTAGGAAATTACGGTCTTCGCCTATTTACATACTACAGTATACAAGGGACACAATAGTTTGTAAACCTCCTGACAGTTTTCGTGAAGGTAACCGAGTTTTTGGAATTATTTGCTTGTGGAGAAATGTATTGTGTTTTATGCAGTAGACTAATGCGCTTCCGCGTGCGGCGTTTTTGTTTTCTTAACGAAAATTCTTAAAATTCTTGAAGAAAATTTTCAGCTTATTAAACAATCAATTAACTATATACTGACTTTCTCCAATGTATTATTCGATCAGACTTTTTACCGTGGAGCGTTTGTAAGATGCAACAAATGTATCGCCGTTGAGTGAGGATAGTCACGCATCCCCTCTGTTGCTTATCAAGTAGGCACTTCCGGTGGGACTTATCACTTCCGTCCCTGTGACTCAACTGTCCACAGATCACGTGACGACTGACCACCGCCACTGCCGAGGTGATTTCGTCGACGTTCTCCTATCAGAGTGATGCACCTTTACCCGTGAAATAGACGTTCGAACGTCGAATTTGAGGGGGTGGTCCTGTTGCACCGAATTTTTATAGGATCGAAATCAAAATAAATCTTATATCACAGAACATAAACAGATGGTAACAATTTAAATAGTTAATTAGTTAATTAATGATTTGATTTCCTGTTATTTATTTACTTTTAAAATATTTAAGCTCAATAACAGTCTATTTGAGAGAAAACTCTTGTCCAATGGTGAAACCAAGGAATTGATTGCGCTTTGTAAATTATTGACAGTCTGAGAGGATAGTATAGTCGATGGCTGTTATAGATAGAACATGAAACACGCTTGAAATAAGCTTAAGATCTTACGGGACGAGAATTTAAACTATATTCATGTAGTTCATGTATTCATGTAGTGTTACCCTATCGCATTACTGTAACAAAATTAAGAATTGTGCATTCAAATACTGTATTTTTTTTTAACGTTACACTACAACTAAACTATGTAGGCCTGAAAGGGAATTTTATCATAAACTATAGGAAATTTTTCTTTTCCGTAGTGTGACTACTGATGCGTAGGCTGAAACGTTTTCAATCCTCGAATTTATATTGTAAAGGTCCTTGTTATTTCCATCGATGTTCCCATCAACAGTATGGCAAACGCATACAAATTGACTGCAATAGCACACTATGATTCTGCTATGTCTTTGAGTTGTAACTGGCTTCTGCTGATTCAAAAGTTACTTCGGTATCATAATTCAACGGTTGTACATTAAGCATGGGTGTGTTGTTGCTTTAGCTTGAGCTTGATGGTTTCTCTGCCTGAGGAATTATCGCGTAGCTTTAGCATGACTCATAATGAGTCATCGATGACGTCTATAGCTTGTCTACTTGAAATTGACTCGTTCAGTAAAGTTCAACTAAACTATGTTCTTTATATTCTTGGTTCTAAGTTTTTGTGTAGTAATTGTGGTGTATGCTTTTTGTGCTCGGATGCTTTTATTGGGTCATAACTCTCATGACTTGAGAATTGTTAGATGTAGGCCTACATATATTCTTAGTGGTTATAAAACATAAAATTGGAGGTTTTAGGAGTATATTTGTTACTCAGTATCAACAAATATTATGCCTAAGCTTAAATTTTTGACCCAATACAAATACATATCAGGTTGGCCGAGTTTACATACTGTATTCAGAAAATTCATGGCCTCATAAAATCGATTTTTCTTACCTCCGGTAAAAAAAACTGTAGTCGGGTTTTTCGTCATTAACTATGGTTCAGTTTCTTCCTTACTGCCTTTCTTGAAAAATGTGCATGACATTTTTGTTTTTCCTACAAAATGTGCTTCATTATTCAACAACAAAAAGAATCGTGAATTTCTGATGTATTCCGGAGGGTTTCGGAAGAATACTAAACATATTAGAAAAAACTTATCAAAATGATATCAACTTAGGTCCTACTGTTTCCATAAATAGATTTATGCCATTGAAACTTTCCAAAACTATTTTAACTAGATCTTTTACTTCCATGACCTTCTGTGCCATGATTTCCCATGCCAACATATACATCGGATTCCGCACGAATGAGAGTCGTAGAAGAACACTGCGTCGTACAGTCTTGTCTGGCGATATACTTCAACAACAGAATAATCCAAGCTTCCAAGGAACAGAAGCCTTTCAAGTTGACCACGTGAATGAAGGCCGAGCTCGCCAACGCTTTTATTGCAGCGGGGTTTTATGTGAAAAGCGCATTCATAAGTCAGTTTAAGGTGTATTGACATAATGAAGCGCTCAGCAGAGTTATTCCCGGGGTTTTCTGAATTTGGCGGGTATTTTTCTGCGTTGGTATGAATATAATATTAGTAAAGAGTTATCAGCATAGATTAAAGGAGTAGACAATACTCCCTAAATCTACCCTTAAATGTAATTTTATTCCGAAATCGGTCGTAAATTGCGTAATACATGTTTGAGTTGTTTTATGCCTTTCCGAATTTAAATTATTTTTAAACCCTTACCAATGGAAATGTATATACGTTTGGTAACTGCATGTTATGAAGAAATGGTAAACGTAAAATTTATTTATAGTTCAAGCAAATAAGTCCAAATAAGGAAAAATAGAGGAACAAATCTATGTATTCCCAATTTATTCAAAAATGTGTCGGGGAGGGTCCTCTAATGAATATATGATAGGTGAGAATAAAATCACCCTGCCGCTCTCTGGTGGTGGGAGGTGTAAATGCCCCAATTTGCCGTTTTTTCGTTATAACTTGAAAACGGCGTGTCGTAGCTTAAGTTGTTCAATGTAAAAATTAAAGCTTATTAAATTTGCTACAACTTTGATCATATAGATTATTAATGAAAGACGCATAGTTTCTGAGATATCCGCGCTCAAAAAAAAAAAAAAAAGTTCGAAAACAGATTTTCATATCACATTTTTTGTTAAAATCTTATTTGTTTCTCCTTCCTTGTTATTTTTCAGAAATTTTGACGGAAAAAAGGTTGTAGAGAATTAAATTTACTTCAGTAATATATACAAATATGTAAATAGATAATATGTAGGTATAAAGTTACAGCGTTTTTAAGATTAAAAGAGAAAATTATGAATTACACTTCATAAAATGAATTTCATCATAATAGTCGCAAAGTTTTGATTTTTTATCATTGCACGGTTTGTATGGTTTCTGATAATTGTTCAGGCCAAATATAAGTATATTTAAGGGAAAAATGGTAATAGTTGTGTAAATAACAATTTGACAAAATAAAAAGTTTATCTATTTATTTTGATGATCCAAGTTAAAACAATTAAAACATACAAAATAAATTCATATTTAATCATAGAACTAATGTTGACTGAGCCTACTGAATGTGGATCCAGGTGTGGATGCAGAAAAAACGGCATCCACTGTTCCCAGGTATGTACCTGCGAGGGAGCTTGCCTGAACCATGCAACAACAATGTGAAGATGATGAGGAAGAAGACGATGAAAAGAATAAGATCAATCTTTATCATAACATGAATTTGTGATGTATTTCTCAGTGGCAAGAACTAGAATATTTAATTATAGAACTAATGTTACCTAAGCCTTTGTTTTTGCAAGAACAAAGGCTCAGTCAACATTAGTTCTATAATTAAGTATTAATTTATTTTGTATGTTTTAATTGTTTTAACTTGGATCATCGTAATAAATAGATAACCTTTTTATTTTGTCAAATTGTTATTTACATAACTATTACGAATTTTTTACCTTAAATATACTTACATTTGGCCTAAACAATTATCAGAAACCATACAAATCGTGCATTGATAAAAAATCAAAACTTTGCGACTATTTGTGTAATTCATAATTTTCTCTTTTAATCTTAAAAATACTGTAACTTTATACCTACATCTTATCTATTTACATATTTGTATGTACTATTGAAGTAAATTTAATTCTCTACAACCTTCTTTCCGTAAAAATTTCTGAAAAAGAACAGAGAAGGAGAAACAAATAAGATTTTAACAAAAAATGTGAAATGAAAATCTGTTTTCGAAAATTTTTTTTTTTTTTTTTTTTTTTTTTGAGCGCGGATATCTCAGAAACTATGCGTCTTTCACTAATAATGTATACGATCAAAGTTGTAGCAAATTTAATAAGCTTTAACTTTTACATTGAACAATTTAAGCTACGACACGCCGTTTTCAAGTTATAAGGAAAAAACCGCTAATTGGGGCATTTACACCTCCCACCACCAGAGAGCGGCAGGGTGATTTTATTCTCACCTATCATATATTCATTAGGGGACCCTCCCCGACACATTTTTGAAAAAATTGGGAATACATAGATTTGTTCCTCTATTTTTCCTAATTTGCTTGGGCTATTAATTTCAGTTTGAATTCAGAAGATGTTTTTAAGCAGAATCATTGTTTTGTGATTGTCTACAGATACATTTAGAACTGGCTTAGAAATAATCAAATGTACAATACACATCATCGTGTTTTTTATTCTGTTGAAATAATTTATTGCTCTTACAATTTTGGGGTTTTACGTCTTACGTAGTTGTTTCATAGGACTGTTTGAAATAGTTTTCTCGATATCAGATAGAAAATTTAAAAACGTCACTGAAAAAAATTAGCAAGCATAACACAATAGTGTAATTTTCTACCCCCACGAAACCATTAAATTTTGAGAAGCCGTGCGAAATAAGAAATGGTTTTAAATCGGATTTTCAAACGCCCCTGGTATAGAATGAAGGAGAGCTCCGTCCAATGATGTTCAGTGTATACTCCACAGATGTGTTCCCTGGGGCATGTTGAAGAATATTTTCTTGCCAGAAGCACAATGGAATTAAGTTAGGTTGAACTGGTAATTTAATTTGCGTCCCAGCGCTCAGTCTGTATTTGCATTATTAACACGAGCGAAGCAGTAGGTGAATGGCCGACGTTTAAATATGCAACGCGGGTAGGACCAACGTCATACTGTATATACTTGTGGCAAACTATGGTAAAGGGTGCAACAAGGACCTAGCAAAAACTGTAGCTCGTATTAAGGGGTGGAAATAGTTTATCTGAGCATAACTTATCAATCATGTGGTATTTGCAGTTTATCTTTCATGCACCCGTAAACCTTTCATTGTTTTAGATTGCTTGTATTTTTTACGTATTCGGTTTGTAAAATGACAAGATCTGCTGCATGTATCTTCATCTTTTTATGATCGAATAAATATATTTATCTATAATTGCATGTAGGGTTGTATGGGTTGAAGATGCTTCTGTAAAAATCGTGTTGCTTACTAAAGTATTTGAAATAGTTTGTAGCGTTTGAATTTGGGTTGAAAATTGGTTTACCTAAAAAAACTCAACTGCCATGTAGTTTGAAGCATCATTCGGTCGAATTCGTGATTGATTCAATAAGGTTTAAATCTGAGGAAAGTGAAATCTTTTGTATAGGCTAATTACTGTCTGTAGAATTCGTATTGTGGGTTTGAAATGTTTTATCCTCATCAAGGCCCAAAAATTATTTACTGTACGGTCGTATGCAGAATTTGAAGTTAGGTTCAATTAGTTTATACCTGGAAACTAAGCCAATATTAACCGCATATTTTATTATGCAAGCAACGATTGTTTATCTTGTACAAGTACACCTATGGGATTCAAATTTATTTTATGTTGTTTTATAAAAGTTTTCCCCAAAAAAGGCTCGGCACCATGTACTGTACTACATTTGGGGTTTAGTTGTGGTCAATAAATAATGTTTTGCCTTACCAAAAGCTCGGTTCGCTTTACCTGAGTAAAGCTTGCTCTCCACGTACTTGTACAACCGTCTAGAGCGATCGTATTGATGAATAACGTCGTACCCGAATCGAAGCTCAGTCACCGTACAACCATCCTGCAAGTTTATACATTTAGGTTCACCCACTGTTTCACCTGAGCAAAGCTCGGCCACCATGTGCTGATGTATTACTGCTTGTTTCTACACCGGGGTGGTCGTCGGTCGACCAACGCCAGACAACTTGTCGTTTGTTGGTTTTCTCGTGCGTGTAGACTGCTTTAGTCCCTCTTCCTGCACGAGACGTTGGGGGTCGTTGTCACTGACCATTTAGACAGAAGTCAGCTGTGTGATGCAGTATGACGTAGAAGTGCATTTTAATACATCTGATGATTATCTTTATGTGCGGGCCTTTAAAAAATTATATCTGCTATCTGATCATATTTTGATAACGGTCGTAGTTGACAGTCTATTTCGTGTTGAGAACCTTTTCATTTTATATATTTTTAATTTCATATATCGGTCAACTGACATCAAGTAACATATCGATGAAATGGTTTCTGGTTTTATAAATTTAAAATGTCGGTCAACTGGTTTGTCGACCAAGTGACATGTCGATCAAATTGTTGCCACCCTTTTATTCCCTTAATTTTTATAAAATTGAGTATATAATATTTCTTGAGCATAACTTTTCTTAATTTTTCATTTAGTACTTTGATTTGTTGTGAACAAAAATATTCCCTATATTGAAAGCATCTGAAATACCTTCATCTTAAGCGGAAACTTTTGACACCTGTTTAGTGCGAGAACCATCATTCATTGGTATGATTGGCTATCAAATTCGTACATAACAATCAAAATTTTAGTAATTTATACAACGGCAATACTGTATTTATTGTTGTGAGATGCAGGAAGTATGATAAAAACGTTTGACTGTGTTAGTTTGAAACCTTTTACGCGCTAACCCCTTTACACTAAGCCATATTTTGTTAACTAAAAAAGTGCAATTGGGATTAGAGGCTTAGATAATTTTTGTTAACGAACTTGTTCAAGTGTTGACCTAAGTGTAATATTACTTGCCTGAAACAATATTTTCTGCATGCTTAGCTTACGTCGAAATGCTAATTTGCAAGATAGACAGTCCCTAAGTTGCCCTTGGTCACCAGAAAGTGAAGTAATGGATGGAGACGAGGAACGTACAGTACACTAGCTGGCTGAAGTCACAATCGCGTCACCTATGACCTCGTCATATGACGTCACCAAGGCTTAGTGCAATTGGCTGCATCATTCGCTGGTATAGATGTGCATTGTTGCTGAATCCGCGTTAAAACGCTTTTAGTCTATTTAATAGTTTGCACTGTTAACCTTGCATTATTACTGGCTGCACTTTGTGACTGGCATTATTCCCTTGTACGAATGTAAATTGTTAAATTCGTGTTTACAATATTGCCATCAAGTAGTTTTCGTTGTTCAGTAAAAGTATCCGGTTCGAAGGACCAAATACAAATTTTAATTTGAATTTGTTGCTCTTATAAATTTTGGATGTTTAATGTTAAAGTGTTTCTTTTTATATTTAAACATTAGTTGTCCGGCCCTTTTGTTCACTAATAATATGTAGGCCTATAGTATATTATGAATGTTAATTTATTAAAGATGAAGCAGTTTGAAAAATATAAATCAATGCATTATCTAAACTTATTTACGAGTTTGAGCAGCCTTAAAAGTTTGCGTGTGTGTTGTTTGTTTAAAATGCATTACATGTGGATAAAATATAAAACTGTTATTCATTTAATTGCAGCAACACGTCAGAAGTTATATATATAGGTTTTCTGATGCATTTCAAATTGTATCCAAACATGTAACGAAGATTACATCCTTAATACCACAAACGAAATCCCTTTAATACCCCATCTCAATAGAATGCCGTGGTATCAGCTGATTGTGCGTAATTTACGTAACAAATTTCAGATTCTTTTGCAGTTTTATAAATGTGTGATACTTTTAAGGTAATGAAAAATGAACTGCTTTAAAATTTACTTAAGTAAAATCGCTTTAACATTCAAATTTTGAATTTTAGATGGTTTAATTTTTGTATGTATCGTTGGTGCGTTGATTATGGTCTACAAGATTTACTTTACTAACGGTAGACGCCATACTTTAACGAGGGTTTTAACTCCTGGGTCATTAATTACTTGATAATCAGCTGTGATCGCGTGGCGAGTCGCGTGCGGCCAGTGCTGCCAACAGTCAAGATGCGCAGCACTAAATTTCCCTGTTGGATATTTGTCTGGAGGGTTTATTATTATAATTAATTCCCTGTTTGCCTTTAATTTATGGCAAACGTGCGTAAAGTGGAGTTTGGTCTAAATTTTTTGTTGGATGTTTGAAAGTTTTAGGATTATACTTTTACTTGATGAAATCAGTGGTTCGGAACGGGGAATTAGTGTTAAGGGATGGAACTTCTTACCTTTAAAAGGGCGATTTTACATTGGAGTTAGTTAATATGATGCTGTTTTCTACTTAACTAATCCAATAGAGACATACAAGAAACCTAATTTCATCTAACAATATAATCTTAATTGATGTCAAAAGAAAAAATCCACTCCTATTTTCTTGGATTTCGGGGAGGAGTTTTATAAAAATGTGGTCGAACCAATGCAGTGTAAAGCCATGTTTAGAGAAAAATATAAATAAAGCATAAAAACTCTTGTTAAATCAAACAAATTGAAAACATAATTTTACGAAAACACTATTGCAGAAAGTATTTTTTCAAACCAAATAATTCCTGAGTGCGTCTGCGAGAACATACCTTATACGGTTTCAAATTCGTGAATTTCTAGTCTTACGGATCGATATATTTTGCGATTACTTGTATTCAGAAACACGTTTAATGTGTTTAGTTGAATTTGCTTTAAATCAACTGATCAACACTATTTAAATCTAATCGACACACGTGTCTTAAGTCATGTACATGTCAAGATCTTAAGTGGCCCATTTGATAAGAGTTTTAGGATGATCATTTACCTATGGAAATGTTCAACTGGGATTATGGCTAATGGTAATCTGGCAATAACATTGTTTGTGGTAAAAGCTTATTAGGTTAAATCGGTAAATACCAGATGTATTCTGATCTGATCAATTGGCTATCACATGATTAGTTTAGTGAAGGAAGTACTCGAAAAGGAGGTTCTACTTGACTGGAAGATGGATTTTGTTCTTAAAAACAAACGAGGATATCCCAACTCACGCGCGGTGTTCAGATTTTGGATTAGGAATAGTTTTATGGCCCCCGAAGGGTCCAGACCTACTCCCAAAAGTAATGTTCCATCATACAGACTGTAGTCAGTGAAAGATTATGTTTAATCGTGTGGAACGGGGTAAAAAAGGAAATAACAAAATAATCAAAGAAATCTCTACTGCGCATTGGGATAGTGTAGGTGTGCGAGGCTTTGGTCCCGAGGTCCCGAGTTCAAATCTCAAATATCACCAATGACTATGTGATAAATTTATGCCTCGAGCCTCTATATTTTGCTATAATGTCTTTGACGGTTCCAGGCCAGAGCCTAACGCCCGAGGGATGTGAAGGAGGGACAAAATGTGTAAAATTCCAGAAAGATTCGTTTAACAGACTTGCAGTTAGTGCAGTAGCTACTAGCCAAGCCAGCCCCAGCACGAGTTGTCGGTGGCCAGAACAGCAATTTGGCTGGTTTTGGTCTGGTGCGCCGTGACTATAGTCTCCAATGACGCGCGACCACCTCTGCACAACTGCAACTCTTCACCATGCAATTGCATCCGTCGTCCCTACCCGCAATGTACGCTATCTTTATCTCAGTCCTATGTAATCTTTGTTACTAGGAAATTTGCGTGATTTGAAAAACCTTTTGATAATATTTTGTCAAATTTTTTAAAAGCTCTGTGATGCTTCATTGAAAATTTAGAATTTTTTATTGAATTTGCATTTTTTAAAGCGCGGATCCGCTGTAATAGGTAGGAGAGCTGTCGCTGTCGCTATTAAAATTAACCCAATTTAGGATAAACATAGTCACACACATCGCAATAAGATGTTTTTTATTTAAATGTTACATTAACAGTCTTAGAAGTAGTACACGACTATTGCGGCGTATTTAAAACCAAACCAAAAACCAAATTATCCTTTCACACAGTGTTGGGTGTAATTTAGGAATTACTTTCGCACGTCGGGCATGAAGAGGTTATCCCATCAATTAGCGCCGAATGTAAACTTCATACGCAACACCTCATTTATGTGTGTGAATCCGTCGATTTAGCTGAACTGCGTTCATTTAAACTTCAGTAATTTCAGAATGAACTGGTAAAATTACATCGTTATATACAATGGTAGTTATTCCCATTTAGAGTAGATGTTGTAAATTTCGTTTTTATTGAAGCACTTCCTCCTCCAAAAGCCATATTTAAATATACATATTTATTTATTTCAGTTCGTGATCCTTGGCCACTAGCAGAATACAGCACGTCAAAACCACCAATGCCAACCACGATAACACTATTGTGTGATTTCTTATAGAAACCACAGTTTGATAACGCATTGTAATTAATTACTCATATAGTCGCGGCTAATCGCAAGTCGCAACCTTGGTGACTAATTGTTGTGTCAGCTGTTTTGTAATCGATTACTCATTGTCGATATAGTACAACTGGATTTAAAATTGCTCGCATAAATCGAGACATTGTGGTGTTTTGTGTGCTGTCCGCAGTTCTGTAGTTTGTATCGATATTTTCGAAGTTGGTCGGATTAGATTGGATTGGTTATTGAGTTATCGGATGGGTTTTTCTTGAACGAGTGAGATCATTTGTTTTGGATCGGTTGTTTGACGATTCGGTATGATTTGAATAGGTTGGTTCGATAATCTAAGTCGGCTATGATTTGGGTTTACTGTTTGGTTAGACGACCAATAACACTGTTAAAAATCAACGACAGTTATGGAAGCTGATATGCCTTCTTACATTGAAGTGGAGCTATACAGTACAGTATGTTGTGTACATAGACCGGCAATGTTCATTACCCATCCGAAGGCCGCCTGCTGTGCTCTGACGCCAGCTTCTCGGTATTCATTGATCGCCAGCCCCTACGTGAGGTTTCACATTTAGTTGGTCGATTAACTCGCGTTTGGGTTGGCCAACGCAACGACCACATGGTTAAACGATTGGGAAGCACACTGTAGCTGTCTTGGCAGATCGTGTGTGTATTAATATATTATCGCTTGATTAGCTAGGCAGCTTTTTAACTTGCGAGTTTATAGCTGTACTGAGTGGTTGTAGTGTTTATAGGTTGGGAGCGAACGGATCTAGTGGTGTAGAACGCGGAACTTCGGTCCCCAAAGTCCCGGGTTCAAATCCCGCAAATCGCCAATGGGTTTTATCTAAGTGATAGTGCCGCGATCCACTTAGAGCTAGCAATTCTAGATTCCTCTAGGCTAGATTCTAAAGGAACAAAAAATGTGTTCGTTCAATCCGAAAAATGCAGAGTTTCTTTTTGATCAACTAGACCACTAGACTCAGCTGTTTTTAATAAACGGTCTTGGTAAAAAAAACTGATACAACCTTGTCTTTAGACTACCCAGATTTTGTCTCAGTCATTTTTTGACTACAACACGCCATAGACCATGCAGTACTGGGCACAGAAAACATACTACTAAAACCATAACTTTATTTTAATTATTGCCTTTGCGTTAACTGATTTAATTGATTTTTTATCATATATCGCTTTAGGTGTTCGTCTGTGTTGGTTTGGGTAACATGGAAAATTCGTTTTTTAAGTGAAGGGTGATATCACTTAGTAATATTCAATTGCGTTAAAAATAATGACATATTTGGATTTAGGAGGGAAAATCTATCAAATAAGATATCGATTTTAAAATTTTACGTGTGGGCACCTATTACAAGAACAATTACCTCTTAAAAGAGGCCATGTAGAAAATACTTGGAACTAATTCGAGTTTTCTCATTCAAATAGTGCTTGAATTATTAGAAAAAATATTAAAGGTACGTTTTGTGTTGCAGCACGTCATTTGGCGCGCAAAATGCTATTCACAGATTGATTTGCTGAATTTACATGATCAGAGGATTTATACTGAAATTAAAAACTTTAATTATCGACCCACATTTTTACAAGACTTGCGTCGTACGCAAATGAACATAAACCACACCATTGAACGCATTCTTGCAGAGTATTAGCACAGTTACACCACAGGTTGTTGGTTGTTTGCTGCACACAGCTGCTTTATGGATGCTGTTGCGTCAACAAAGCATCGGCGACATTGATGTCGATGTCGACCTCGAATCGTCATCTTGAATGTTATCTATGTAGCTGAGATGTCACGCCGTGGCTATTTTAGTGGTTTTTGATTGATTGGTATTTACACATGCTGTACAGTTTGTCGGTCTTTACGAAGGTTATTCTCGCGAGTATCGGCAGTGTTTTAGCTCATCGTTGATATATCACAAGAACGTGTATTTGAAGCAGAAAGAAAAACTATATAAATATTCTAATTACTGGTAAACGTGTAAAGACCATCGGCCAGTAGGGCCTATGTGGATTAGGGACAATGTAAATATAAAATTGCATAAGGTAATAGTGACAATTCTGTAAGTGGGTTAAAATAAAAATTAGAGCGATTGCGTTAAAAATATATATATATATATATATATATATATATATTGTATTAAGTTTTATGTTTGAAGAGCTGGGAATAGAAATATGTGTCGTCATGCAAGGTTGATTCGTCAAAAATATTAAAATGATTTTATTCTACATATTCCCAAGTACTTTTGAACAAAATTAGCAGCTTCAACACATTTTTTGAGACGAAAATAATTTATAGGCTTTGTATTTTTCCAGTTATTGTGTCCAATTAAAATCAAAATTACTTGTGACAGGGTACGAACAATTATGGAATCGATTAGTTCAACAGCCGAAACGAAATAATACACAGCTTAAACAAAGACACAAAGAAACAGATCGCACAGCCTCCCTTTTAAGCAATGCAGTACGTGCAATTGCGCATATGCAACAATCAGCGCTGCAAAACATAACCTCAAAGTGGTCGGCAATCAGCTGGTTGTACAGTGACTCAGAATGACGCGCTCTCATTGGCCGCCGGTTGACCAATCAGGAGCGTCGAGCGAGTACGGTGCGTATTGTTGCACCAGTCCGTCGGTGCTGCTGGACGTATCTAGTGACAATGGCAAACACAAGACGGGTTAGAAGAAAGGTTAGTTTTATGTTTACTGCAGTAATCAATGTAGTTAATTTAATTAAATTAATTGTGTAAATTTGATTTTTATCTTTTTTGAGATAGCCTATTAGAACTTTTAAGTAGGCCTAGCCTAATTAATTCAATCACAAGTAAATTATTCGATAAAAATAGTCAACCTAGAAAAACTACTACTGTAGTTCTAACATAGACATTTTGTAACATTTTTTGTCTATAAACTAAAGATGACACTTTCAATAATTGTTTTTACCTTGTTTCTCATCGCTACAGCTTTGGCTGGAGAGTGAGTAATGCAGTGATAGTCATGGTCATATGACTTTTGACAATCAGCTGTTTTAGAGATAACCAACAATGTCTCATACTACTTCAACGCTCCACTTGTCTTCAAAATATTAAAATATTTGTGTCGGTTGTCCTGAGTATTTTATCTAAATAATGCGCAGTGTTTTTCCACTCTGATATGATTTATTTAGAAAATGTTGTTGTTGTTTTTTGCTGATTGAAGGACAGATATTGTTTGTGGAGTTTGATTGAGGAGTTGTGTTGACTATTATTGATGCTGTTGGAATTATGAATTTTGAATTGCTCAGTTTTTGTTCGTTTTAGTGACTTGTCCCATTGTAAACAACTGAACAGCTCAAATAAATAAGAAAAAAGAAGCAACTCTACCCCAAAAAATACTTTTTGTCACAAATTTTAAATAGGATGTTAACTGAATATAAATTGGCTTGTATATTTCATCAAACTACAAAAAATCTAACTATTCACAAGTTTCTTAAGAGTAAATTCAAAACTTAATGTAATTGTAAATGATTATTTTAAGTACGTCTTTTATATGCAATTTTTGTTGACTATTCAAATGCTATATCAGCATTTGATTGTGTTGATATGGGATTACTCAAGGCTGACCACACCCTAATGCTTTTTGTAAGTAATTATGTCGGATAACATTAATTATTTTCAAACAGGAATAATTTGTTGAGTGTTATCGCAATTTGTTACCATAACATTTTGCCTGTTGGTACTCTATGACACTTATGGGACCAAACCAAGTGTTTTGATTAAAAGAAAAAAAAATAGCAAATAAGTATCGATGAATAATACCATGTAATTTCGCTCTTTGATTATTATAGGCTCAAATTGATCGGTGTAGAATTTGTTAAACAATTTGGTGAGTCGGTGGCTCAGTTGGTAGCGTGACGGACTTCGGGCCCAAGGCAGTGATGTTCTAGGGTTCGGATCCTGGTCACTGCCACAAACATCAGTACAGTTCACCTTCGTACTGTACCGGCTCACCCCTTGCTTTGCTGGATACGTTCCACGCACAGATCTGTAGTCTATGTGGACGGGCAAATGAAAGGTTAAAAGAGACAGCCAACCTCTTAAAAAAATATAGAATACTACAACATCGATGACATATTTAGCATAGTGATGAACTATCAAACTAAGTTTGGAACTCAACAATATAAAGTAGCCTACCTACCTTATTTAGTAACATGAAGGATTTAACTTTTAATAAGAGTTACCGAGTATTGTTCAGTTTCAAAAAGGGCAGTAGCGGTAAAGAAAGCCTGGCTCAATACCCTTTGTTGATTCTCCCCCTCAATGTTGAATTCAATAGAGATTTCATGTGCTGCACATTCAGTGTCACTTATAAACAGGGAACATCTGGGTACATTGTCGCCTTGTTTGTGGTGAATTAGGCTCTTGAATGGTCGGCTATATCATTGACTTTAGGGTAGTGAAACATATATCAGCTGGAGCCAGTTTTTAGAATGTTGTTCAATGGGCGTTTTGTAGAAAGTGTGCTAGTTTATGACTCTTTTATAGTGTGAACATGTTATGTTTTTTATAACTTGTCGTGGTAAAGATTGTTGGTGACAATCGTAAAATCGTGTACGCAACAACGCAACAACCATACGTTTATGGATCGGCTGTGACTATTTTTTTAATCAAAGATAATTACTTTCTCAAAGAGTAAGCTAGTATTGAATTTAATTTCTTTCTTTCCACACATTTATTCTATGATGGAGACGTAAAAATTACATAGGTACATTATTTTAGATAACTTCTTAGTTTTTAGGATATGTCTAAAAGTTCAATCTGAGACGTTAAAGGCCGGGGACAAAATCTTGGGGATTTTGCTGTGATAGCAGACGGCAAACAATAGTTTATTGGTGGATTACTATTTTGCCAAAATATTTTGTTAAATTAAAATAGTGAACAACACCTCATCTTCAAACTGGTTAGGGTTAACCGTCAAACACTCTTAAGCCGATTAATCAGGGTGATAAATGTATTAGAGACTATGTTTAGCCCACAACTTAAGGGTTAAAGGAATTTCATAAAGTTACATCTCATCTTTAAGATTCACACTTTTTAATCAATCACGCCTAGATGTTGAAACACAAGTATTACAAATTTGTTTTTAAATCGCCTCGGTAAACAGCAGTGAAGGGCAGTTGGTAAGCTTGATAATTAATCGACAGAATGATGTTTAGTCCTTGCAGTAGAATAATTCAGATGTCCGCTATGGCCTTGGCTTAACATGGTAAACAACAGGTAATGTTAAGTCATCCTCACTACCATGTTCAGGATTGAGATGACTTTCAGGACATTACCTAATTGACTTGGCCGAGATTCAGTGAATGAATTAAACAATATTGATAAATATAATGTACAACAAATACACAAACAACCCTACAACAAATTTACAAAAAATATGAACTAAAATAATAAAGACATCTGTATTATTTAATTTGATTTATTTTGTGTTGAGTATGGCTTGGGTTTGGATACAAATTCACGGTTTGGCGCTACAGTTTATGGTTTTAGAATTACTTTTTGTAAGTAAAGACTTAAAAGGTGTTTAGCACTAGTTAAAGTTGCTGGTGTCTAGGACAAAGTGTCTAGTACCACACGGAGGAAGACTCTGTGCAATAGGAATTTCCACACAGTGCTCTTCTTGCATGTCTCAAGTATATTTCCACCACAACAAATTAGAGCTCAAAGCTTAAAGCGCACTGTTAAGCAAGTTTTTCTGTACTTTACTTCACTGTTGTAAACGTCGCAAAGAAAGGTACAAATGGCAGCTAAGGCGATTTCTTTCAGTGCTACCTCCAGTTGTATCTCTAGCTCAGTGCGGCGAAAGGAGTTGTCTGATATGGCTGTCTTGCGTTATGAAGGTATTTGTTAGTCCATGGAGAAGGTCGGGTAGTACGACAGGTCAAATAGCTGTACTGTAATTGCACAACAACTCTGTGCTGATCTAATAATGTTGCTTGTGGTGTTTCAGTACATCCAGAGAGTACCTACAGCAGCTTCTCCAGCCAACACCAACAGCAGCAGCAGCAGCAATACAGGCAGCCAGAGTGGCACTATCAGCACTAGTCTCAGCAACTCCAACAACACATCGGGCCATCAGCAGGACCGAGACCAGCCTCAGCAGCTGAGCAAGACTAACCTGTACATCCGCGGACTCACGCAGAACACTACGGACAAGGACTTGGTCAACATGTGCTTACCGTGAGTATACCATACCTTCAGTAGAAATCCAATGATGCAAACTCTTTACATATCCAAATCTTTTACAGAATTAAAGAAGGCAGAAGCCTGGATTGCGTTGAAATCCTAAACATATCACATCATCATTGTAACCCACGGTCACAGAAAGTACATCTACATCTCCATAAATTGTACAAAATCTTAAATATCTCCCACTATTATGGCAAAAGTGTGAATTTTTTTACAACAACATCTTTGTAGATGCGTTGTTGTAGTAAAAGCACAGATTGAGCTCTCTTTCACCTGGTGCTCTATCACTTGGGCTTTAGGCTAAACTCGGATCGGCAAAAGAATCGAGATAGTTCCGAATTTTGATCAACCGAATGTGGTACAATTGATTCATATGTTTGGAGTTTTACTGCAAATTTAAATATTTGTAAATAGTCCACCCAGGGTCTAAATGGTCAAGTAATTCAACTTTATCTTAAAATGTTTAAAGCTGAGTTTTCTCAATGACAAAATTACCCGCTATTTCTTACCCCCATGTAAGGGCATCCACTGGACATTTATCAAGAAAGAAACAAAATTCCAAACTTCATGTTTAGGGGGTTTGGAAAAATGACCTCTCCTCCATCAATCAATTTTAAAAGCATAACATAGCCTATTTCTTTTACATGCCAAAATGGAATTTAAAAGCCGGTTACGGTGTACTTTCCTTCTCTATAATTCCTACTAAGAAACCATTTGACCATAGACCATATGATAAACCATTGTTTTCTGTTTCAGATTCGGACAGATTATATCGACGAAGGCCATTCTGGACAAAACGACCAATAAATGTAGGGGTGAGTTTTGCACATAGCGTAATTCAGCTGTAGCTTGTTGGTGCCACGTTAGTGCGTAGATGGTATTTGCGTAGAGGTTATGTTGACATCTTCCTCTGACTGTGACAGATATTTAGTGAGTAAGCAAAGTAAGTTAGAACGGTTCGAGGTATTGTTACGGAGATGACTTGAAAATGTCAATGAAGTTTATCTAGACAGGCATGCAAAAATAATGTATGATGAAGTAGATATCCCAATTTCTGCATTTTTCAATGTGTGTAAAAAATTGATTTTTTTTTTCTGTCACCATCCCAAAAATGATGTAAAAGTGACCTTGCTCAATGTGACCTTGATTTTGCATATCAGTAAACTTTTGTATTGGATTGAGATTTGGAATAATTGCCAGAAAAAGTTCTCATTTTACGTCTTGTATTCTGGTAAAAAAATCATAATCACAATGCTTCTGTGCTCGTGAAAGTCGTACGATCGTGACTCGTGAGCTCTCATCAATACCTGGCTAAATCTGGTCCAAATCAATGGGATATCAACTTCAGTTTCAATAATTGCATGCTTATTGAGTAAAGAATCAAGCTATGTTCAGAGTGATTGTAGTAATCAAAACTACTGTAAGAAAAACACTATGATTGCATGTAGGTAGGAAGTGGTATTTTGGGAATTAGACTTCAGTACAGTTACAGTAGGCTCTCAACAAAATTTCAGACACATTTATCAGAGACAGACTTATTTATATTGTACAAACTATAAGGGTAATGGCAAACAATGCATATCACATTATTTTGTTATCAAACTGTGCCTATATTAACAGTCTACAGTATTAACACATAAAACGGATTACTCAGTGCCGTATGAATATAGCTCGAGAAAATACCTCTAAAATATAGTCAAAAAGTACATTTTATGTATGCCCCAACCTCGTATAACTGCCTTCAAATCTGACCGACACCTGACGATATACTTTGAATTATTTGGTAAAACCAAATCACTTAGATGCCGGTAAATTGATTGTAGCAAATAGTTGCACGCCAGATCAGCACATATTTACTTTGCTAAAATGTAAATTACACTGTACATTTGTTTATCAGAATCTTGCCATTTACATACCTTCTTGTAAACTTTAACTGCATTGTATAAGATGTGTTCAACGTCAGTAGCAGAAGGGTTTATGAGTGTTGTTGAGAGTCTACTGTTGATTTTCTTCTTTATTTTCTATTCATGCATGATTATCTTGATACAAATCTATTATATTTTATGTGTTTTTTCAAACAAATTTTAAAAACACCTACTAAAAAAGGTGTACCAGATTTCAAACATTATTTGCACAGTTAAAATGTTAAATTTTGAAATCGTGGAATTACTGAATCGTTTTACATGCTTTTGAAACTCAAACTCAAATTGCCTTTGACAACATAGAATTTACAATCACTTCTTAATGCTGAAGAAGGAAAGGATAGGGAATTTGGCTACAGAAAGTTCAGACCTAATGGTCTAAATTATGAAAATAAAACTGTCATTTATTACCACCACGATGAACAAACCTGATCCAAGATTCCCCTGTTGTATTCTATTGGTCAGTCAATGGCTCATTTGACAAGATAGACAAATCTTTAGCAGTCATTTTGTAGTTTAACGTCTAGATGCAGGCACTAAATTTATCATGCCTATACTATACTGTACACCGGCTCACACCTTGTCTGTTAAGTTCATTCGGCCTTTGGCCCATGCGGATGGACACATTCAACTTTAAAAATTCTGTCAACCCCTTATTAAAAGGAATTTAACTGTCTCTATCAGAGTAAAAAAATCTTGCTTTCTAAAACTTGCAATTATGATGCGTCGGAAATTAATATCAGCCATTTTTGTCACAACACAGCAAACAATAGTGTCCCACAGTTGGGCAAAGTTTACAGTCGCTATTTACACAACTGGTTCGTTGATTAGGTCTGTTGACTTGGAGTAATGATTACTCAGAAGATTGTTTAACCAAGCTGGTGTAAATGGTAAAGAAATTGAATGTAAAAAAAAGAAAAATTGTATAAATGTTGGGAGTTTTCTGAAGTCAGTGGTTTTGTTGACTGTGAATATAGTTTTATATTCACATTATATTCTTTATATATATTTTTGAGATTATGCAATATCTGTTGATTCCTCTCAGGGGGTTTTCAGTTTCACACCAGAAATTAAATTGTAGCTGAAAAATCATTACTATTATGTAGGCTACTGTGGACTGAAATCACAAATGTACAATAAACTTATAGTCCTTATCTATGGTTAAGATGACGAAGGTTAATTGGTCAAAGCAGTAGAAAAGGGTGAAAAAGGCTTGGCTAACCCTGCGAGCTAATCCTAATAAGCTTGTTAACCCTCACTGAAGGCGGGGTGGAAACTTTAAGAATAATTTGAAAATACGATCAATTTGTTATCTGAGAATATTGTAAGTGATCATGAGGCAATCAATTGTGTGTCCTTCCTATATTTATTTGTTACCTATAAAAAGGATGATTAACTGTATTTTAAGCAATAAAATAAACAATTGCACCTTGTAAATATGTCAAGTTAAGTATTGGAATTGAAAAAAATATGCATTAAGTTTCAACAGTTAAGTCTAAATATTTCCCCTTAAAGTGGAGTATTCAGTGAGGCATGACCAAAGGGATTTACTCACAGGGTCGGCCTAGCCATTGTCCTATTCTACTTGGTCAGAAGCCTGCCTCAACTTAACCTTAAACAGGGTTTTCTAGACATATTATAGTTCTAGACATCCTGTGGTGAATGAAGAAATGGGTCTGTGTCTTAGCTGGGCATTGCGATCAGTTCTTTATTACTGCTGCTCGACTGAGTTCACTAAAGGGAACTGGGAAGACCGATAGCTATCTAGTAAATTGTCTTTAATGCTAAAAATACAACTAAAACAATGTGATAATGTGATGTATCTAAAAATCCCTGTTAGAGACCAAATTTTTCACAAAGCTTTAACATTTTACATACTATTATTTGCAATGATTAAATATGTAAACGTTGGCCAATTTGCATGAAATTATGTATGAAAATAACAGAAATTTTAAGAGAAACTCTAATATAGTGTTGTTTTATTTATAGTTTTACAGTAATATGATTGACTATTGATTAATAGTCAAAGCTATTGGATACAGAAGGTAATATTCAAGAATATTACTTGTTGCTTGTGCTACCTAGTCCTTTTTGGTGTGAATTTAGTCGATTGTCAGTGATAAAGGACCGGCCGCAGCTCCGGTGAACAATACCCGGCTTAAAACACGGACCCAACCATTGGTTCACCATAAGATGTCCAGAACTGAACTATTACAGGTATCTCTGCTAGACACACACTGCTAATCTAGATACAGTCACAGAAAACATACTACTATAACCCAGAATGCCAACTGCGTGGTAAAAAGCATTAAGTGTTTTGAGAGAGCTTTGCCTTTTCAATCGTAGGCAGCGCCACCAGCGTTGCCATGCACTCAGCATAGCAACGCTGGTGGCGCTGCCTACCAATTGACAGGCAAAGCTCTCTCAAAACACTTAATGCTTTTTACCACGCAGTTGGCATTCTGGGTTATAGTAGTATGTTTTCTGTGATACAGTGGACTTCAATGAGAAGACCTTCGATAACAAGTGGCCCTAGATAACAAGAGTTATTTTCAAATACCATTGATTTAATTCCCTTAATTACATGTTATTGCAAACCTTGATAAGAAGTCAACCTTGATAACAAGTCTTATTTGGCCATCCCCATCAGACTTGTTGTCGAGGTTCTACTAAAGTGGATTTCCTACTGCCACTTACGCTGAACCTTTTTCTCTGTTGCAGGTTATGGGTTTGTGGACTTTGAGTCGCACGTTTGCGCCGAGGCTGCCGTCAAGGCCCTACAGGCCAAGGGCATTCAGGCTCAGATGGCCAAAGTGGGTATCACGCAACCGCGCGCGTCCGCACCTGTACGTGTGTGCATGCAAGTATTTCTCTAATACACTTCCGCCCCAGTTCTGTCATACGCCTCAAATTTAGTTGACAATTGAGTAAAGCGATTAGTAAATTTCGGATTCAAACCAATTTTTATGATTTTTTATCATAGAGTAGTGTTTTTTTTTATCTTGATCAGTGAAAAATTTGTCTTGTGTGTTTTAATTTTTGTTGGTTTAATAACTTTTTTCATACATTAATATATAATTTTAAAAAAATTTTGAAGGCAATTTTTTAATTTTAAAAAAAAAATTAACATATTTGTTGTTTTTCATGTTCAAAAGTTTAACTCGCTCATTCAAACACACCTGTTTTTTTTCCCTAATAACAAAAAATTTCTAAAAATCTCTTATAAAATAGTCATGGAATTTTGTTCTAAATGTGTGACAGGACTGGGTGTTTTCTGTAGACTTATGGTATAAGTAGTATACTTCTGTTCCTGTCTGTAGCATAGGCTAGAAACTTGCCGGTCTGTACTATTACAGCAGCCAGGGGTGAAATTCAATACCTACGTAACGGAAAGATTTATTTCCACAAAACAGTGTGTCACTACTTTTTCAATTATTTGAATTAGGTTACAGTTATTGACTGGTTTAACCATTGATTTACCACTCACATGATTGTCGCTTCAGTTTTTGCCTCTGGCTGCTAAACCGTCTTCCATCTTGTATTGAAGTTTCTACTCTGGAAAGAGTTTACCGTAACGGGGTTTCTTCATAGGTCTTTATCTTTTCTTCAACATGTCTGTTAGATTTACATTGTCATGTCACCGTGTGGGGTTGTGTTGGGTCAATGTGCTTGTGGGTAATTTATGATTTACGAAGAGAAACTGTGTTAAGTTTTAACGCTAGACACTCATAGATGGATATTTTCATCATTAGATTAATGGGCTACATGTAATACATGTTAATGTGATATGAATATGCAACTTTTGTGATAAGTGACTAAAGTGATATTGTGAAGGCGCTTTTGAATTCTACTGAATTTTTATTGGAATTCTTCTGAATTCTCCTCAGTTGATTTCTGTAGTTGGTTTCAACAGTTATATGGAACGTGATATGTTTGTTTTGCTACTAATGCATTCTTGGTGAGCCAATTATTGTTTTTGTTATTTTATTTTATTGAGTTATGTTACGATTAGTGTTGCGTCTAAATTTGCTTTTGGTTTTGAGCATGCGAAAGTGCCGAGAATACTCCAAACTTATTTTTAGTTTATTAAACGTTTTAACCAGCGGAGATGGATTGAATCTGTAGCCAAAAAAAAAAAAAAAAAAAACAGCTGATTAAATCACTGTGAGTTTTAATTGTTTATATAAATGTAATGCCTCCATGCTCTAATCGCTGGCGCTCAGCAAGAATGTACATGGTAGCATTGACACATCGTATAATCATATAATTTTTGAAAGCATTTTGTGCAACATTTAATCTAAGGGTATTATTTAAGGTTTTTGAAACCTAACTTTTCTCATAGGTTTAATTATTTGTCCAATCAAAAAGTCCTTTCAATAAAAATATTAAAATAACCTCTTTACCTATCGAAAAGTCTTGCTTAAAGAGCATTGAAATAAATAATATTGTGTTAGTAGTCAAAAACTCAGACAAAGAACTATAGGATGATAGGATTCTCTACTGTAGTAATTTACATTACAACATTTATGATAGATCAAGCTTAATTTTCACTCAAGGATATTTCTCCTTGCTGATTTGGAAGTCATTTACCAGCAATGTATTCATATTACACCTTAAACAACCTTAAAATTCATGTTACACTTAAACAATTCTTGTGTGAAACACTCAATTGTATTAATAATGTACAGTAAAACATCACTAACTCAACATCCGGTAACTCGACGGTCAACAGCTGATAGGGTGCGGACAAAAAAAGCAATTTTTTCAGAACATTTAGTTTTAAATAATGATTATTTAAAATTTCTTTGGATATTGTTTACCCAATATGTAAAAATACTCATATAAGTAAAATTTATATGTAAAAATTAGTCTTTTACGTATTCATTATCAAAACCCATTGAAATTTTCAATGTTCTGGGTAATTCGTCAACCTCTGGGTCCACAAATTATCGAGTTAGTGAGGTTTCACTGAATATTGGAGAGGTTCCCAAAAGCAAGTTTGGGAGATAAGACAATTACCTTAAATAAAAAAAAAAATACTGTGTTAACTTAAACAGCAATGCTGTACAGTTTTAATATTTTCACAACCGTTTTAAGATTTAGCAGAAAGTTCTTTATAAGTCCAAATTTATACCTCTTTGGGTTTACCTTCTTGCTTTTGAGAATTGCTGATGTAATGCATAGTTGTTAAAACTTTAAATTACTGTTAAGTCTTTAATCGGTATTTTACCATAGTCTGTAAGTTTTTTAAGGACATTTGATCTTTGTTGTTACTTATTACTTGTATGTTAGTCTTATTTTACGGTTGATTACTCTGAAGTTCCTATTCATATTGAGGCAGTATTGACATTTCCCAGGGTGATAGCATTGACTATTGGATACAGAAGTTGTTGTATTAATAGTCAAAGGATAGTACATGGGAAGAAGAGTTTAAATCACTCTCTGTAAAAAATATATAAAATCAAATTGTCTTGAGCATTTATCTTTGTCTTCAACAAATTCTTTGCCAGCAGTATTTGAATGATGACTTTTAAAACCCGAAGAATATTGTTTCGGGAATTAAATTGGTTCAATATCCCGCTACTTTTCTTGAATTAGAAAATCGTTAGGTTTGTAAATTCCATTTTTATTAAAATCAACATGTAGGCAAGATTTTAAGGGAAACAGAGTTTGTGTATAGGCTATATTTGACTTATATTTAAACTTATCAAAACATTCCATTATTGGCCTTAAAGGGCTTAACTGTTGGAAAATAAGTCAGCTCGGGTCAAAAGAAGTCTTTGATTGTGCCTCTTGAAATTTGATAGTGTCAGGGGTTCAGTGATAATCTGTGTTTCCTCCTCATCATTATAAAAAGTCACTCTCGACTGATAACGAGTGATAAGGCAGTCAAGGTCACACAGTTTGGACCATAATGAGTTTGTCACCATGGAGAAATAATAAATCTATCCACAGAGGATTGTGAACTTTGAATACGAATCGGCACGCCATCGATAAAGCTGGGAACAGTGATTATTTTTTATTGATTACGTAATTACCAATTGTATAGTTTCTGTTGAAATTGTATAACAAATTAGTTTCCTAGAAAATGGTAAAATGTTTTTGATTGTTAACAGAGGACGAGGAATTGTCTAGATTTGATAAGACAATTAAATTCCTCCCACAACTAAACTTTCTATGATATGCTGTACAAAAATATTTTTTTTAGGACTTCGTCAATCCTGTAATATCAGATTTTTTTCCAGTTTGCCAATTTGAAATTCAAAAGAGTTATAAAATCTAGTTATAAAAATAAGTTGTCCCAGTGTTTTAAAATTATCTATGGTAAATACGCAACTCAGCTTAGATAATGTATCATTGATTGTCAAAAATAACTTTACGATAAGTGACAAGTTGATAAATTTTACTAAAACTATCTTACTAGCCGTAATTTTATTCTGGATACCAATGGTATCTCGATTACAATAGAACCTCGATAGCAAGTCTCTTATGTATAAAATCAAAGAATACTTCTAATCAAGGTTTACAATAACATGTGGTTATGGCATTACAAAATCAAGGTTATTCAAAAATAACACTTGTTATCGAGGTTCCACTGTATTACTCTCATAACTCGTAGAATAAGTTAACAATTCTTCCTAACATTATATTGTACAATAACGTGGTTTATAATTGTCTAACTGTTAACCTGACGTGTTTAGTGTACAGTTGTTCGTGATGTAGAAGTGTTTAGCTATGTCGGGGACTATGTAAGTTGGGTAGCGTAGTTAGTTGGGTATTGCGCCAATGTAGTTTAGCATGGCATCCGGCGTATCGTTTCTTCTGCAAACTGTCTGCAGGTCTTTGTCTTCTTGCAAATTTATAAAATCAAAATTGGTAGTTTCGTTGGCTTGACTTGATTGTCTGACGGATAGAATCCAGTGCTATAACAACATGGGTTTGTGTCTCGTTACTACTTAAAATTTATCAGTAGTTCATTCTAAAACTATAGGTATTTTTGCTTTGCTTGACGTGTTTTTTTGCATTGGCCTTTCAGAGCCATGTGGATTCAAATTTTATATTATAATAATTTTTTTTTTAAATTTGTATTTTACAAAGCAGAATTGTATTCAAATTCTTCGATTGATTCGGTTTTGAACTGAATTTGTCACCATTTTGAGCTTGGTAAATCATTACGTTTCAGCTACAACTTCATCCTAAAGGCTTTGTATATTTGCGTTTAATTTCCTAGCAATCAAGGCAAAGATCTGTTTAAACTAAATGCTTTGTAGTTGCATATTTAGGCAGTGACAGCACACTACTAAAATAGTCAGTGCTTACATACCAAACCATATTTTGTTTTTGTTTCTTTTCTAAATTACCTTTAACAAAATTGAATTTTTTAAATCTTTTTCATTGCTTGCAATGGAGACGATAATTGACCTAAAACTCAACTGGTAACTGTAAGTTTTAAGAGACTGCATTTTATCCTTTCAAAAACAAACCAGGCATGGTGACCTGATACTGTGCCTTTTTAAAATGTTATGCTGGCTATTTTTTAAAACAAATTTCAATTTTTTTATGCCAGTTTATTTTTCTGAAGCTTTTGAAACAAAATTTTACACATTATCCAACCGAGACATGTCTATTTAGTAATAAATTATAATACTTCATATTGATCTGAAATATGGATCTAAAAAATTCTGAACTTCTGAAAGAAAAGTGTTTCTAACAACTTAAAAAGGGAATCTTAAATAAAATAAACCAGACAAAAATTTCCAACAGAAATGTTACCTATGTCCAAACACCTTGTTTTAAAATAGAAACTTGGCAACTTTTTCTAAGTTTTTTGATAGTTCACTGTAATGCCAAAGACTTAAAAATTAACATTAACAAATGGCAAATAAGGAAATACACTTTATTATAACTGTTTAAACAACAAAATTTATTGCATATGAGCATGATGTACATTAATTTTTTTAACATTTTATGGTTTAATCAGTTGAGTACACTCATTCATATATATCTCGGTTTTAGATATTCCCAGGTCTGGGTGTCAACAAGACATTTTTTTCTCCCTCCATACTCAGATCCCATTCATATCAATCTTTTTAATCTCATCTTTCCAACTTCTAACTCTTTGTCTAGTCACCTTCGTTCTTCTACTGTCAACTCCGTCAACCTAAGTGGTTAGTGCTAAATCCACACTTTGGGCCTGGGGCTTCACCAATCAAAACTTTCGGAAACAGTAAAATCTACGGGATTAGAATGTATACTGTATTTTAACATTGTATCTCAAAATTCAAATATGGTTTGGTAAAGAGGACCTAGTGTATAATATACAAATTATACGATTGTCAGTTAGTAATGTGATTTTCGCTCGTCAGTAGCGTAGGGTAACGTAGTAACTTACGAAGAGTAGGGCAACAAGTAATGTAGTCAGAGTAGATGCGAATAAATCGATTGTATAGCCATAGAAGTAGACAAATGTAAGATAATTTGGCAATTAGATACTTAAGTATAGATTGTTTTTAAGAAAATTTAAATTATTTTAAAGCTTTAGGTCAAGTTACATCCATACAATTCCAGTTTTGTTAATTTCTCACATCACTTTATTCAACAATATTTCATACTTACAATATAAATGTTTTGTTTTTCTTTAAAATCTGTTGTGACTTCTTTACAACTTTACACAACTCATGTTTTGTGGTTCACAATCAACATACAAGATCTAAAATAAATTAACCCAAGTTCTAAACAGTACACATTTCCAGTCAATTTAAATGTTCATATAATGTATTCTAGTATTTATAATCGTATGGTGCTTATTTCTCAGTCACCATAGGGATGTCAGGATTTCTTCCAGTTATTTATCTAAATATTGACGTTTTCACATTTTCAATTTATAGAAAGTTTACTCTTCGTAGGAAATAGTAATAAGCTACTTAAGAAGTTCTTTTGAGCTACCGTATTATTTAGTTTAATTTTATTTCTCTTTTGTCTCTCACACTCTGACAATGGGTGGATACCTAAATAATCTTTTTGTATAACACTCGTGTGCAATTCAAATCAATTCAATCTAACAGGTTATTATTGTTATTTTTTTTTAGGAAAGAGCACTTGGCCTAGGAATACATTAAGAAATGGATATGGATACACAACTAATTTACTTAAGAAATAAGTTCCTGGTATTTAAAAAATACACAACACAATCAACTTGGTATTTTGCCCCTACAAGGGAATTCTTCAGAAAAAATTATGTTGAACGGAATATAGTTTAACTTCTTGCTCTGAAGGAGCCCCTTTTAAGGGCAAAATATCAAGTTGTTGTGTTGTAAATTTTTGGTGTGCTTTCAGCTACTGTACCTGAAACTATTTTCTTAGGTAAGTTAGTTGTGTAACCATTCCTTCTTTCAATGTATTAATAATCTTGTTGATTGAGAGAATATGCGGACATTTTTCATCACCAGTGTAATAAATTCCTCAAATAACACAAAACCTAACCTTCACTAGTACTGAATACAACTATTACTAGCAGTGTTCGATTTGTAAAAAATGAGGTGCCGGAACCGCAACCTATTTAATGTGATTTGTACCTAACTTTGCCAATATTTTTATCTTTCCGACAGAGAGGTACCGGAACTCCCCCACAAATCGACCACTGATTACTAGTAACTTTAGTACATTATTAGCACTAGTAACTTCTAACAAAGAACAGTAACGTCTAACGTCCCCCAATGTCAGAGTGTGAGAGCACAGAGGTCGATCGGTCGGATTGTTCAGTGTTGCCTAACCTATCTGTACAACATTACAGCAGCAGGAACAAGACCCTACGAACCTCTACATCGCCAACTTGCCGGCTCACTTCAAGGAGACGGACCTGGACGGTCTGTTGAACAAGTATGGACAGGTAGTCAGCACTAGGATACTGCGTGACCCCGACGGCGTCAGTAAAGGTGTCGGTTTTGCCAGGTGAGTTGCTGTACGATGTATGTTTTGCTATTGTTAGAATGTGGAACTACAGTAAAACCTCCAGCATCTTGTATAACTGAAACCCCTGTTAGATAAAACCGTCATAAAAAATTCAAATTTGAAAATGAGGTAACTCGAGTTGTCTAATTTAGCATGTGTGGTCTGGTGTGGCCAACAGGAAGTGATGGAGGATACGACAGCATGAATCTCATAATCTTGGCTTTTAGACTATTTTAAGTCGCCTAATACCTAAACTTCCTTGTCCGGTTCAGCCAGTCGTTCTATTGGTTATTTTTAATTCCCATTTCTCTCTTGGTCAGTAGTTTCTAAGACTATTACTATTGTTTAGCTGTTAACAACAATAAGTGTTACATTTTAAAGTAAAGCCAGGTGGCTAAGTTGGACTTGTAAGTTTCTCAGGTAAGCTAGCTGAACTCTTTTCCCTTCTTGAAAAATCCCTTGTATATGTCATATCAACTATAACAGTAACAAAACCTATATAAGAAAATCAAATTTGATAGCAGCGCTTTCTGTGAGCTGCTCTATCAAATATGTTCTTTTTTTAATAACAATTCTCTGTCTTGGTGAGTCAATGCTAGAGACTGCCACAACTATAGACACACTCCCAGCTGGTTTCAACACATGTTTGGCTGTTGCAGGATGGAGTCCAAGGAGAAGTGTGAGCAGATCATCAACCTGTTCAACAACCAGACGCTGCAGGGATCCAAGGAACCGCTGCTGGTCAAGTTTGCCGATGGAGGACAGAAGAAACGAAGTCCGTTCCGCAACGAGAACCGCATGTGGAGAGACGCTACCGAGGTAAAGGGAGTCGCTTAATCGCAGATCAAATTTGTACAAAAGTATAATTTTAGTGTGGTAGAAAAGTATTATCGATTCTGGACCTTATCATTGGACTATCAGTAGCTATCTAACAAAAGTTCGATGTTGGAGTTGTCTAGAATGTGTCCAGCATTTTGACTTTATTCATAAAAGTTGTTCAGTAATTGCTCCAGACTATAGAGGGTATGAAAGAGGGGCCAAATTTGTGTGTGGTGCTAATATAACTCATCTTTATAGTAACTAGACCAGGGTGTGGACCGTTTCTCACCAAAAATTCTGATGACGTTGAAAAAGAGCAAAAAAGTAGTAGTTACAGTGGTAGATTCTCTCTCGCTTTGATCCATTTCATTTAGATGGCTAAAAACTATTCTAACGTAGAATTTGATTTCTCCATAGCGTTGTAAGGAAAAAATAACCTGTTCGACAGGGATCGTTCAATTTGTAAAGATGTTATTGCTCTTCTCCATCATTATATTTAGAAGAACAATTTAGTGCAGTATGTTGAGCCACTGAAAACCCAATCAAAAAGATGTACAGTAGTAAAAGAAGCTGGTGTGCTTGTGCAAACAGAAGGCATAAGAACTGTCAGACTCAATTTGGTGAACACATTTTTCTACCACCGGGTGCAGGTAACAGTTCAATATGACAATATAACCCTGACACGGTGCTAGGAAAAATTGTTACCACTCGGTTTATGGAAAGTTTGTAAACATGTGGAAGCTGGTTTTTCACTCCCATAACAAACTGCACTACAAACAGAATTTTCGGTTTATAGTGTATTTATTCAAATTTGTACTCTAATAGTTCTGAATTTTTCAATTTGGACAAGCCACTGGTTCAGGTTTTAGAACAAGAAGACAACTTTACAATAATATGCAGCTGACAGTGCTTATATAAAAATCCTCCAATTCTGTTTTTGTGTTCCTCATTAATTGTTTGTGGTGCAGGCGCTGTGTGCGCAGGGCGGTCAGTTGACTTACGACCCGTCGTGTTTGACCCAGAACGGCGTCGCAGCCCAACACATGATCCCTGCGGCCTACAACAGATACGCCAGTCAACCCCTGTCTACCTACCCTCTCCACAGTCCGGCACACTGGCCCATGCAGTACGTCATGCACGCTCCTCCTCAGGTCAGTGAAGTAAGTATTGCATTCTCTACTTACTGTTGATCACTTTAAGTCAGGTTATTGTTTGCTAACTAAACTTCAACAAAGATTTGTGATTGTTAGTCTGTGGTATTCGGTATTTTCGGGGTGAGTCTGACCAACAGTTTGTGAGGGACTAATATTTTATTCTGGGTTTTTATTTTCTCGCAGATTAAAAATGTTACTGAAGATTAAACATGGGTATCTTATATATCACTCTTGAATCCTAGCAACAATTCTTGGAATTATAGCACTCAACCTCCCCTGTCAATTTCAAGGTAGTCAATGCCGGCCCTAGCGTTTTTCATGAACATTTACACTGTGTCCTCATGTTTTCCTCTGTATCAATATGACTTGTTTGTCCAGAATCACGGTGTGCTGCAGATGATGGCTGCCCAGGACCCTAGTGTTCAATACACCTCCATGATTCCTCAATTGACAACTCAGATGCACGCACTGCAGCTGACAGCCACGCCTCAGGTGATAAAACATTAAACTGTTGTCTCGCTGAGTATTACTAGTAACTCATGTATTTATTTATTTTATACATTGACATTGACAAGTGTTTGGCAGAAAAAGAAAATAGAAGATTTCACTATAAGGTAACAGGCCTTGAAATTATAATCGTTTGAAAAACAATAGGATTTACAATTATAACGTAACCTAACCTATTTATTATCAATTTTTAACCCAGGAGGCAAATAATATGAATCAAATGTCTTGTGATTTTTCAGTACCTGGCTAGTGCCACGCCGTACTCGTTCTACCCTGCGCCGTCCATCATACACACGGCACCGCTCCCTTTACCCGACAATGAACACAACTCCAATACGGCGTCACCCGAGGAGGCGTACACCACTTACCCGCCACCCAAGTAATCACCCGAGTAAGTAATAAGGTATTGAGGAATGGTTGTGGACATATACGATAGCAATGTTAAACGAAAAAGTTTTCTGGGTTTTGATTTGAAATCTCATTTAGTTCTCAATGTGGGATTTTTTGTTTTTCCAGCTTTGGCTGGTTTTGTATACTACAGTAATTTTGTTATTATTTAGGTACTTTTTCACTTTAAACCCAGTTTTGATACTAAATTCTGAAACGTAAAAGACTTCTTATGAGTCTGACTAAATAAATCAACTGTTTTTTGGACTATTCGGGCATTGGAAGTAATCCCAGATTCAGCAATAATATAGATTTTAAAATGTGTTCTTTCAACTTTACCAAAGAAATAATCAATAGCAGACTACTCAACTAAAATCTACACTTTTTGTAAGATTAATATTGAAGCTTGAGTTTTAGACTAAGCAATCGAAAAACAATCAATCTCATTATAAATCTCTACAATAGTAAATTTAGAAAAACTAAAATTTGTTTCAATTGTTGTGTAGTAAACAACACATTACACTGTTTGTTTTTATGCGTTGTTTTGTACTATTTCTGTTTTCCAACAATCATTGAACATTGCATAAACTAAAGTGAAGATGATTTGTAATTTTTCAGATGAGAACCAAACTAGAATAGCCTCGGATGTTCACACAACTGGACTGAGCCTCATTAACTACAAACAAGAATGATTTCAGGATACTAGTCATTACTAACAAAATTATACTTTAGTGTAGATTGTTGAAAATTTCAAATCGAGCTTGTATAGTGACAGGTTACGTGTGCCAAGCAGTCTTCGGCTCAAGTAGATGGAAGCATGACAATAAACCAGTGAGAAGCTAGGCGGATTCCAGGTCGAATTGTGGTTAACATTTTTCGAGTAACATTTTGAAAGTCGCTCGCCCTTTTGCAAAACTTGGCACACTCACTGTAGTTTCACGAGTAAAAACGCGTTCGATACATTTCATATACAAATGTACGTATATTTTTTAAGATGGTGCTAAATTATACAAGTTATTTATACGGAGATGATCAAATTTACCAGGTAAATTTTCTGTGACTCGTATGTTTTCCTCGGGAGAGAGTAGTGCAATATATATCGGACACGCCATTGTTATAAAGGTTATTTTAAAAGTATATGTGAAAGATGATAATATATTAATTTATTTATAAATTATATTTATAAATTTATTGTTAAAAGTTGAAGCCATTGCTAGTTGCCATGGAAGCGCTCAATGTCGTTCTGTTACATAGAGGTTGGTTCTAGCGGTTTTGCGGAATAGACGCTTTTAACTTGTGTTCACCTTCATTTCCCACCTTTTTCCGTTTCTGATTCGCAGACAGTATACAGTATTCGACTATACATATCACACGAACATGGAAATTATAGGCTAGATCCTCACTTTCCGACCCCAGCTCGATCTAGTTGTATGGTTTTGTATTCGGCTCTAATCTGTAAGCAGGTATTTTGTATTTTGAATGTGACGAGTTGTTGATTTTTGAAATATTTATAATTTGTTATAGCTATTATTAGTTTTCCTGATGCCAAAGGAACTGACCTCTAGGCGAAACCTGTCTTTCTTTAATTTCTACCTTATTTACCCTCCGACTGTTTAAAAATAATATACTGTGTTATATTGAAGTGTAACCTTTTTTATAGTGAATCCTTGAAAAAAGTCTTTAGTTGTAGTACAACAAACAAACAAATTGGCTATCCGTATAAGAAACCCTGTACAATTACTACTTTTCAACTAAAATTACAGTCTACTCGTAAGTTAGTTTTAGTTTGGTCGATACTTGTGTACGACGGAGGGTGAATAAGGCACAATACCAAATTTGGTCATATCTTATATAGGTAGAGTAGCACAGCTGTGTTGAGTTGGTGTCATTCCGTTTGACATGGTATTGTCATTGTTATTATCATATTGTTATACGAAGCGCCGTCGTCCGCCTCACCGCCGCACAGCCTTGTAACTCGTAATCGTAACTTCCAATTGTAACTCGTATTTCCATATCTTTTACCCTCGTATCTTGTATGTGTGTAGCATGTCGTCACTTAGTTCATCGGCCCGAGGTCGCTCCTTATACTCGCAGTGCATTTCGGATTGAATATGCATTTTGTACTCTATTTGAAAATTATATTGAGGAAACCGTATTGTTAATGATCTGCCAAAAAAATCAGGTGTAAAACTTCAGCAGTTCCCAGTGTAAACTCATTGAAACTAATTACTGGAAAGTACATATAATATTTTTACCTGTTTTATTAGAGAATAGAGGCTGCAAACATCAACAAATTTTGTTATATTACTAACAAGAAGTAGTATTCATGTTGTTTTATTTATTTTGACAAGGCGAAGGGGCTTAAGTACATATAATATGATATGTACACCCTTTCTTCTTGTAAGCGACCATTTCTAAGTTCATTTAGAGCTCTATTCTCTAAACTAATAATGGAAAGCTACTTGGTTCTTATCTACGTTATTGGTATTTTTAACAGTTTTTTTTATGATATGGTTCAAATCCTGTTTTTTGTTGCTATATAACGTCAACCTTTTTGTCACACAGCATTAATTAATAGCCCAATGACAAATGGTATCTGGTTATGGGAACAATTTTGCTTTTAATCAATCCAGCGACCTTTGGGTTAGAAAGACGAGCACTATAATAACCACATTGCTTCCCAGACAATGCAGATGTCAGTTTAGTTTATTAACTTATTATAAATTATAATATTAGTATTATTAAAGTCAATGGGAACTGCTGCTTAAACAAAAGTATAAAAACAATTAAAACTATAAAATAAATTTTGTTGTTTTTGTTCATTTTAAAAGATAAATAACAATGTAAATGTTTATGAATATAGTATATTTTCAGTGCTAAATTAATTAAGTAAATAAATTTAATATTTAAAAATAAATATGAAGGACGAGTTATAATTAGATAAGTATAATTTCCTGAGATTGTAGAAAAATTTGGACACGGAAATTGCACAACATTTTTCAAAATAGATAATGTTCTTATTCTGTTACTAAATATTTCTTAAACCCGCTTTTTAATAAATAGCACAATTTAATACATATAACAGTATTTTCAAACCATTCTTAACTATTCCCAAATTTGTCTACTTCCATTTAAAATTTATGGGATTAGTATAAACGAAAATGCAAACCATGAAAACCATGTTTATAGTCAATAGTAAAGCAAAATTAGTTTTCAATGCAGATCTAAAATTGAAAAGTTTATTGATTTCCTAATTCCTACTAATACTATCTATATCATAGAGAGTTATATTTGTAGCCATCTGTGTCGTATACATGTCATTATATCGAAACTGTTTATAAAACTGCGTGTAGTGTCAGTATTTTGAACTTATCTGTCAATACAGGGACCAAGCAAGCAGGGGGAAAACTTTCTGCCTTATCACTGTTACAGCGTGTGTGTCGAATTGATTACATTTTAATAAATTTATACCATCTCGTCGTGTAGAATCCATGTTCCGCTTTCGGTGTCCATGGAGCGATCTCGGGCTGAACACCGTCGTCGATTCAGCTTGCTCTTCCCTCTTATATTGCATCGTAGTTTGGTAGTCGGATTTGAAAACATGTTTTTAAAAATAGTCAAAAAGTGTATACCATATGGCCCTAGTGTACACAAATATTACAGTACTTAAGTGTTTCAATCGCTTAAGTTTAGATTAACTGGATACTCTCTTTTAATATCACATGTAAAGAGTTGTTTGTAGTAACTACCTCCACACTTGCACCAATAGTAAGACAGTTTTCAGTTTCCTAGAGGGGGAGAAGGTTGAAGAGACACAAGATAGTAGTCTAGATTATACATGTTATATATCGAAGCTTATATAGACCGGTGAGTAAGACCCGTAGCAATCATGTGTTTTCCGAGAGGAAAATAGTTCCTGATTCACGGCTGATGTTCACTGTAGGTCTTCCGACAGAGGGATATATTTTGTATGGGAGTTTACAACGTATTCGTTTCTCGGTGTACAGAATCAAAAGTGCCAAAAGCCGCGGCGGTGTAGCGGACTGCGACGCGGGAAGAAACTGTTTATTTTGATACGAGTGTTGTCATCTTAGTAACACCTATTTTTGTAAACGATGATTTTTCAGCTGGCCGATAATTTTTGTCGGCCAGGGGTAGAAAGGCGACGCCTTTTGTACGTTTACGTTGTACGCCTCTTATGTTGTCTTTTGACGACCTGATTTGTGAATACTTTTGTTTTTATATTGTATAGTGAGGGGAACTCCCCAGACATCCGCTAGAAGATGTCTTGTACAATAATGTAAAATAAGTAAGCCTTACAACCGTAAGCCCAGGGCAAGGGAATTTAATTAGATTAGCGGTGGACACTTTTTTAACAAAAGAATTTCGGTTTTAGACGGTTCTATTCGAAAACTGCGCTATTTTCGACAAACAGTGCAGAAGTTTGGGGTTACTTTTTAGTTTTAAGTAGTATTAAGTAATTTAAGATTAAAGATGATTTAGATAAGGACTGTAGTTTAGACGTAGACTAGCGAGTAGACTAGAGATTTTAGTGTTAAGGACGAGTTTTCGAGCGGGATTCAGATCGGACGAGATTTATTTTTAAATATTATTTATTTATCGAAGATTTTTATTCCATGTTGGAATATATATACATAGTATAAAATATATATATAGATGCCGAATCCGAATTGCGCTCGAGACTTGAGTTATTTCTAGTTTTAAGTAGTGTAGCTTTGTTCGGGGAGTCGGTCGTTCGATGGATTGTAAAAAGTGGATAAAGTGAAACTATTTTGACTTTTTGTAAGTAATCGTGTCGTGGTGTCTCGTGGTAGATTAGTCAGTCGTATTTTTCGTTCCCTCGTTTTGTAATATAAAGTTTAAGGCTAGAACGTTACTATAGTTCTCTTAGCTAGTGTTGTGAGAGTCAAGTTACGGACGGACGGACGATGTACTGGTTCCGGCAGAGTTTTTAAAAGGTTTCGTTCTCGGCTCAACCCCTCTCGTAACAGCTTTGAGATTTAGCATTTCAAATTAGCGAACTTAAAATTAGGGTAGATTTTATATGTATAATATTTTCGGGGTGAGAAGAAAACAGGGACGTAGAGTAGTTTTTTGACATCTGTTGTTGCAAATACTTTGCCGTAATTTTGTACAGCTGTTTACTCGTAGACTGGCCTTCTCAGCGTCGGACGAGGTCAAATCAAAGTTCTTGTAACATTTAAATACCAAAAACTTGTATTGTTCATTTAGCGTTTGAACTTGCAGTATCAGTCTAGTTTATATGACCCAACACTAAACGGAGAGGAGAATCAAACAACCAAACGATAACGATACCTTCTCTAATAACACACAAACTTAAAACAGTATATGAAGAGCAGATAACATTTTATGAGGTTAAGATCCAAGCAATCAGCAATGTGTAAATTTAGAACGAAACCTATTAGTCGTACATATTATTTGTTGGAACTATCAGCCTATCCCACCTGATACTGTTGGGTCATGTAAAACATCGTCTTCCATATGCTTTACTCTTGTCAAATTGTCCATTGACCTCGTCTATCAGGTGCAATATCCCATGTTGTACAGACTTAAGACTTGATATTCCAAAGATCCTAACGTAGAGTGGAACCAGTATTCAGCAGTTAGCACTTGAGCTGACCATGACAGAGGTGTGTTTGTGTGTGTATTTATTGTATTTATGTTTATAGTCCGCCATCGTCGGTTTACCGCCATTTTGTGCGAGAGCTGAGAAATGAAAAGTAACATTCCCGCAGTCCGAGACGGAGTCGCTTAAGAGATTTTTTGTGAACCGTCTCTTCATCGAGGTCGGTGAATATTTGTGATTGAAAAAGTCACTTCTGTATTAATTATTGTTTAAAGAAATTTTAGAGCATATCTATGTTCTTTTTTGTTATTCCCGTTTGTTTTGTTGTGTTGTAATTCAACAATAGTTTTTATATTTATGTTAGAAGACTCGGAAGTAGGCTCCAGACTATTAGTGGTGTGTGTGAGTGAGCGAGTGAGTGAGTGTCGGCTTACAAGGCCATTTTGTTTCCAAAGCCAAACGAAAGCTGTGACAGGGACGCTGATTTTGTTCGCAGGCTTTCCAACTTTGTTTTAATTTTGTTTTTTAAGAAACAAATGTAGTTTTGTCCAGTTTGTACTGATCCTAATAAAGATCTGTATCTTGGATAGATGGTCTTCTGTTTCTTTTGTACCTTTTTACCTTCTAGTTTAATTCCTCAAAGCTTTTGTTGATGACAAATAAAAAGATTGTTGTCTTTAGTTAAGCTCGGAGTCTATACAATGTTAAATAAAAACACATTTTTGCTTTTGATGAAAATTGATTAAACTTTACAGTTTGTTGAAAATTAGTTATATTTTAATTCATAAAGTGTTTCTTTCAACAATACAAACAGTAATACAAAAATTAAATATGTTAATAAAAAAAGTTTTTTTGTTTTATGACCAGTGCATTATAAATAATGTAAAATGGCTTAGAATGAACATGTTGGTCTACGTGTGTATTATTCATTAGTTAATATTATAATTATTTTTAGAATCTATGGAAGTACCACCAAAGAAATTACATTAATTTGTAGACTCTTGATTGCATCTACAGGGGTAGTTCAAAAATCAAACATAAAATTACAAGTTCCAATGCATATGTACCTAAACTATTGTTATTTAAGTGTTTGACTTAAATATTTTAATAAACAGTACCGACTTTATACACAATGCAAATTAAAGGAGGTGAGATTACAAGACAGAGACAATAAAGTATTAGATATTGATTGTATTATGTCTTTAACTATTGATAGAGCTAGAGATTCCGTCCCCATTTTAAAGTTGTTAATGTTTTTTTGCGTACTGTAGTTGAAGTGAGCCACCAACAGATTGCGCTGATTTAAATCAGTGATTTCTGTTGATTTTAGACGACTTATTCTAAGCTGTAGCATCAGTAAAAGGAAGTAGAAAAAATAATTTAAGCACTAGCGCAACCTGTCACTTACTCAGAACTGTGATCTGTGTTTTATTAAAAAATTGGCAACAGCTGGTCGCTGGTCCATATAGATGGGTTGTCTACTTCCATCCAAAAGTCAATAATAAAATTGAATGCTATACTTCTTTTACAAAATTTAGGTGGTTGTAGGGGAAGGAATCTATCCCCTCCACTTGATCCTACATTTAAAACAAAAGCTCAACAGCTGAGGGTTTGGTATAAGGTCAACAAAATGAATTGAGCAAATGAAGTAGTGGGGGAACTTCCCTTTAAATCGCCTAATATTCTGAACTAGTTTGAGTTAGTGTAAGCATTTTTAATAATACTAGTGCTCTCCTTAAGATTATTGCCCTATTTGCAATTTACCAAACCGCCAAAGAAATTCTATAACCCAACAATTCATTAATTTGTATAGCAAGCTATTCACAATCAATGTATCTATAGTCAAAATAATAGCAAACTGCTGAAATAATGGCAGACACAAGATTAAGTTTTTTCTTTTGAATCTGATAAGTCTGGCTTCAGATGAAGGGAAGCAGGAGGTAGGATTAAAAAGGTAAATAAGGTTGAATGCCAGAAAGAATGCCCGTTGTAATTTAAAGTGAGTAGACTGTGACGATTCATAGTCCTGCATGTAACTTTTTATTTAGTGACAAAGGCTCCAGAATTTAAAAGTAGGGAAATTTGAAGAATTTTGGTGAAGCAAAATACTGCCTGCAAGATCAAGGTGTTCTAAAAGCTAAAAATTACCAGGAGAACCAAATGTAGAGTAGCTATAAAAAATATATATATCCCCATTGAACCGGGGACTGGCCCCTGGGGCGGACACCCTGAGGAGTTCAGAACTTTGTCTAAGGTTTGGCTCACTATGTGTCATTTTGTGTGATTGACATGCAATAAAGGGGTGTTGCTAGCCTGAGGGGAGGGACGGGAGCTCACACACGAAAGATAAAATACATAGAACACAGGTAAAAGACATCATGCACGCACCGCGACGTTCTTTTAAGTTTATGACGAATCTGAGGGGAGGATAAACCTGAGGATGTGGCTGTCGCCACGAAACATGTAGTTTATCTACCAACATCGAACTAGGATATTGCAAGGTAAAGAAACAATTTTATCAATAAAAAAAACACCGAATTTCACTTAGGGCACTCACGACATCATGTGGTAAGCCGGCTATTTCTATTACAGCATTACACTCTAGCACAGAAAACATACTACTATAACAAAACATATACATAAAAACATATACTAATAACGGTTATAGTATGTAGTATGTTATCTAGTAAGCTCAATTAGCTCATGCTAGTTTCGCTAGATCGAGAGTCGAATCGAAACTCAAGCAAGAGTCGACTCTCAAGCTCAAGCTTAGACTCCAAGACTGTCACTGTGCAAAAGGAATGATGAAACTGAAACTGGTCGCATTCTGATTTATATGCATTTTTACCGACATGTCCCTTCTTTCTTCTTCTTTGTTAATCGTCAATATTGTTGAGCCGGGAAAATTGCAGTTTAAATTTCATGGTGTTTGTTTCAGCCAGGAATAACTAGCGTACAAAAAAAAACGGTATTATTGTAATCTGGTTTCCCCCCCCCCCCAGTCTAATTCAAATACTAACCTAAAGTTTCAAGTCCAAGTGACATCACACACAACCATAAAACAAAAACAAACATTGTTCTTTGTAGTATCTAAAGTCAATGGTATAATCTATCTATACCTTACGCAATATCTCAATTTGATAGGTTGTAGTTGTAAATTTTGTGACGATAAATAATTAATAGTAAAGGTAAAACATGATAGGCTAGCCTAGTGTAACAGTGACAGTGTGTGTTAGCTGCATAAAAGCATAAAGAAGAAAATTGAAACATTTTTATGTTGTGTTGTGGACCTAATTAATTGGACAATTATTTCAATTTAAAAATTAGAGTGCTGTGATGCAACAGAGAGATGTGCTTACAATGTTCATATCTTTAAATCAGTTGGACATTCATTAGTTTTTTTGTGATCTTAACTTAGGTCATAATCTTCACTTCATAGAAAATGGAAGGTGATCCTACAATGCTTGGTAGGCCTACACAGTCTAATGATCTAATACATAATTCTCCAATTGATTTAAAATATCTTCAAAGTGAAGCTATAAGTTTCTCTTTGCAAGGAGACCAGGTTAGTGAGTGTTTTTAACTTAACTAAGTTAGTTTAGGAGGCTCAGTTAGAAATCTAGGCCTAGGCCTAGACTGAATATAAACTTAAGTGCATGATAACTTAGGCCTTGTTCAATTGTCTTAAATTATTGGCCATTCATTAGCTATTATGTGATCGACTGTGGTAGGCAACCTATTAACCGTGTTGATAATCTTTCAGATATTTGGATGAAAATAAGTTAAATCTGCTTGCCTTTTGTGGAAAATGGACAAACCTGGAAGAAACATTCATTTGGTTGTTTATGCTAAAAGTAACCTTAAGTAAATCAGTGGCGTAAGTTAGCTAACGCCAATGCAATGAGGTGCATTGAGGTACTACTTAGGCCTTTAGGGGTCGCAAGCCTTTAACCCTCCGAGTGCAAACATAAATTTATTGAGCGCAAAAACATAATTTTTTTCCATTTAATTTATAATTGTTGAGAAATGTTAACCCCACAAAAGTTGTTGCAAATTTTTTTGTAATGTTTTATACCTTAAATTGAAGCCCATAATTTCCCAAACAAAATGATAGATAAAACAGTATTCCGGTACTTAAGAGTGTTTTTTAAAAAGTTTCTAACTTAAGATAACTTAGGTACCTAAGATAGTTTCTAAGTTCCACATTTTAATAAAACCCTGTGATTGCGCAATAAATGGGCGGACATTAATACCATTACTATGGACACTTGGAGGTCTAAGATATTGGAGGGCCAAAACTGATATTCTAGAACAATTTTGTGAAAATGTTGAAGCAAATCTTCCTGTAGCTTACTGTACCGAAAATAAATGTAAAAAAAATATTCGTGGTACGGGAAGCCTACCGGTACTTTATTACGTTACAGTCATAACAGAATGTTGGTTACTCTTTTGTTAACCCTTTCAGTGCTCTGCAACGATCGTTGGTGTGTCTTTTTCCCCAAAAGTGCTATGGAACGATAGGCTATACCGTATCGTTGTTCGCATTTGATCCGAAAGGCGCTAAGCGACGATATCTTGCCTGCGCGACTTTCGATCATGTGGGTTTAAATGAGTACTATAGGCCTACTGGTATCAGTTTACTTGGTTGTAGTTTCGAAACAGCAATGTTTTCTTTCGATTCCTCATAAGGTATGATCGAGGCCCGATATATCATTCCTTAGCACTTTTTGGACGAAATAAGTAAATAACTCTAGCATTTTTTGGAAAATTACAAAAAATATTCTAGCATCGAAAGGTTAACTAGGCTAACTTATTTTCGTTATCTTCTCAGCGCTGTGCACATCTGTGCTTATCAAGTTCTTATCACAAGGATAGATTGCTCTTGTTTATTTATCGTTGTTTATGCTTTGGTCAATGAAGTAATTTGCTTTATAGTAATGTAGTCAAAGATGTTATCAAAAGTAATAAAATAAAGCAAAATCAGCCAGTTGACTGATTATCTATCTACCTATTGATTAGGAATAGGTAAGTTTATTGCATCAAGTGTGCCAAACTTATGTACAGTAGGCTATTTATAATGTTTCTTACATTACCTGTAGGCCTAACTGTTGCAAGTAGTGAAAGGTCTTTTTCTAACTATAAAAATAATAAATGAACTAGGCCTAGGCCTACCGTACTTAAAGAATTCTATGCCCAATACTAGACTGTGTGATCTTAGTTTGATTAGCATTGAACATGAAAGAGCTCGGTCTTTAGATGTAGAAAAGTTAGCAAGACAGTTCCTAGAAACAAAGAGCAGTAGGGGCTTTGTCGGGGAATAGGAATTAGCGTTCAGTGTTGTCACTGTGCCGTAGGCAGCTCTTTGAAGACTGTAAGAATGCATCATCTAGTAAAATTGATCTAATTTTGAGAAACGGAACATAAACATTATATTGTAGGCTATCTTAGCGATATCATGCATAGGGCACTGAATAATACCGGTATAGAAAATATTAAGTAAAAGTAAGAAGTAACCTAGTCTATACTTTATTGTCCTAAAATGTACAATAATTAATAAGTACCTATATAATGTGATCCTTATTTCAGTTAACACGTTCGCTGCGGCCCATCAAATGGCAGGCGTAGCCCCAGTGCGGCGCAGCCCGCAGCGTCGTACAAACCCGATTGCCGGGTGATTGTCTTTCATATTTCGGAATGACGAATAAGTTAGCAAATAACGTGCGGTGATGTCCTGCTTTATAACAAGAGTTGAAGTAGTTCGCTAAACACCCACAGATAGCAGCACTGCTTGGAACGTAGCCCTCCGGTCCCATTGTATTGCCAATAAGTTGGAGAAAGACGGGACACAAAGTTGATTTTTAAGTTGCCTGACGGGGATTTTATGTGGAAATTTTACTACTAACCTACAACACAACCAAAAGCAAAAGGAAGTTTGGAAGTATAGAGAAATGTGGTCGTTAGTTTCGTTGAAGGTGTTGTGGGGGGGGGGGGCGAGAATGAGTACTAATAGGCGCACAGGGAATACTTGCATTGGGGCGCAGTCACACTAGTTATGCCACTGGAAATATCACAATTACTTGATAATTGCAGAGAGGTGTGAAAATATATTCATCACTGCATTGCCTCCAGGAATGATTTGAGTTAGGCCAATGACAATATAAAGAGGTTTTAACTTTAGGTACGGTAGCCTACATAGGGACTTTACATCGTCAATTATAATTTAACTTAGTCTTGGCGCTCGGGAGACTAATTTTGAAACAAATTTTTATCGTCTTAGGTAAAATTCTTTGCACCCATTGACGTCATCAATAGGCCTACACAAAAGTAGGCTACAACATTTAATAACTTAGGCCTACACACGAACACGGATAGCCTACCTAACTTACAATAAAAAAATGTGCAGCAGTCTATAACACGGGATCTCTAATCTGAAATACATGTAAACCTGGTTTCACAAACTCAGACAACTGGAAAATTTTAGAAGCACACAAAAATCTACTTTGTGGATATGCAAATTATAAGAAAAGGTTTGTTAGAATATAATTGCCAGCCGTTTGTAAATTATTTGTAAGTAACTGTTTCAAAAAGTAATGATTGTTTGGAATGCTGAATACCGAATTTGGAGATGTCGGCTTCTTGGTCGGTGGCTTGGAGACCTTCTTCGCCTTAGGAGATTTGGCTGGTTTAGCGGCCTTGGGTTTGGCTGCGGCTGCCTTCTTGGGTGTTTTCTTCGCAGCGGTCACCTTAGGTTTCTTCTCTCCTTTCGGCTTGGCAACAGCGGGCTTTATTGCTGACTTCTTGCTTGCAGACGCAGTCTTGCCTTCTCCCTTGACAGAGAGCTTGAATGATCCGGACGCGCCCTTGCCTTTCGGCTGGGTGAGAGTGCCGGCTGCCACTGCAGACTTTAGGTACTTGCGGATAAACGGCCAACTTCTCAGCGTCTACCTTGTAGTTGGCAGCGATGTTTTTTTGATGGCCTGCAGGCTGGAACCTCCACGCTCCTTCAGGTTCTTGATAGCCGCGTTGACCATGTCAGATGTAGGGGGTTGTGCAGGCTTATCGCGGGGTTTCTTGCTAGCCGCCGCCTTGGATTTCTTGGGTGTAGATGTGGCCGGGGCCGGTACACTAGTTGCCAAGACTGCCATAGTTGATTTGACGGAGGATTCCGTGAACAAGATTTAAATTTCAGAAACCAAAAGCCTGATTTGCCCAGAACAAGCTACAATCTACTAGCCGGCTTTCTTACTCGCAGCTCTGAAACTTTTCTAATTTGTAGACCTACTCGCCCACTCACTCGTTAAATAGGTAACCAAAAAAACTTTCATCTCCGAACAACTGTATCATGCTTCTCACTGGATTTTGAGCGAACTAGATCGTTAACTATCCAAGTAAGTTAAAGTATTGCCGGTATTGGTAGATTGATGATGTCAGAATAATTGGTAGGTACAGTAGGCCTATGTTGTACTTGTGCCTGATTTTTTTACTCAGTGGCTTGTAGCTTGTAAACTCACCCTGTGCAATTAAGCATTGAAACAAAGCAAAATAACATCATTGATTATAGTCATTAAACCGAGGAAATTAAATACTATTTAGGGTCTATGTGTGCTAATCTCTATCTCAAAGACCAACAGTAACTTAATTCTCATTATTAATAACTATGGTGTTAATTTTCACTTGTTTTAAATCATTTGACATAATTTATCTTGCAGGTGAAAGTTTTGTTCAGCCCAGAAGAGTTTTACAGCGCTATAATTGAAGGATGTCAAAATGCCAAACACCGCATAACTCTAGCCGCTCTGTATATTGGGATGAACAGTATGGAAAAAAAACTGGTAAGTGACTTTATCTGAAGATCTATCAAAGAACTGTTGATATATTATTTGTGGATACTATTAAAAATATGAATTCTTTCCTAACTTTTGTGACACATTCTTGAGTATACTTGTTGTGTCTTTTTGAAAACTGATTCAGTTTTTATTTCAGTAACTAAATTGAATAGTTTTTTTTTAAAGCTACGATAAAAATTTATCTTAGAAGAAATTGTATGACTATATCACACTTGCTGAGATGGGGAGAACTAATGCACATTAACCTAACCCAAATGTAAATTGAAGATGAGTGTGGTATAAGTGAGAAACCTTGTGTAGCTTCCTTACTGACTCAAGATCAGCTGTGTCCCCGAGTTAACATCATTCATTGAAATCCTCTATCAGCCCAATGATAAAGGACAGAGCTGGGCCTGTTTTCAAACCATCAAGTACCTAACTAGGTAATAACTATAAGTGCGTACCTAATAATTAAGTCATTAGATACTAGTAACCTTAGTCGGGTACTGAGGACTTGAGTTTGAATAGCTCTCAAAGCTCTAACTACGAGTCAACGGCGCTGATTGCCGATACAAGGACTCTACAGACTGAAGTCGGAATTTTCATTGGAGTCGCCACTACAAGTCTAATGCTAATTTACTTAAAAATAGAGTCAGTTGTACAAGTAAGCATTGCGAGCGTTGACAGACAAGTAGAGTAGACATGTACTGACTTTCGAAGAAGAATCAACTACATTTTCCTCAAGTAGGCTAAATACTCAACTCGTCTTTGTACAGGTCGAGGTGTTAGATGATAGACTGAGAGAACGTGGCTCTAATCTACAGTTGACTGTTCTACTCGACGCTGTGCGAGACTCCAGAGACTGCAGTGCCAGAATTATGTTGTTACCTTTGCTACGGAAACATTCACATTGTCAAGTAAGATTATCCTGTATACTACGATAATTTTCTCTTCACATTTCGTAACATAAATGTTTGAGGGGGCTTTTAAGAGGTTGACAGCCTCTTTTAACCTTGCGTTCAACTGTCTACAAAGACCTCAAGCCCCTGTCTGGAACGTATCCAGCAATGCAAGATGAAAGTGTTGTAGAATTAACAATACTGATAAGATTGAGTATCGGCATCAGGACGCGGACTGACTACATCTCTGTTGATAGTCCGTCGCACTAACAACTTGCCAAATTTATATCGGCTTTGTTGTTCCAGCCTTAAGGTTTAATGTTGATCTAAAATTAAATTAAAATCAGATGGTAACATGATATACATTTTAAAAATTAAATTTTACTCATTAAAATACCGTAAGTAGTTCTATTGACTACAGACATCAAAATGACATTGGGTTACAGTAGAGTATTTGTTTTCCGTTCTAAAGCTGCTGTGACTAGATCTAATCAGCGGAAAGGGCACATAAAAACAAAGGGGAAGTACAGTCAAGTGCCGGCATCTGAAGATGGTGCGTGTCTCACTAGTGCTGTCAAAGGTGTGATTGGATATTTTAATACGGTGTACAGTCACACCCTACAAAAGTATGGAATTTAACAATAATTGATTGTTTGCTGGGAGGGTAAGAAATAAAATGGAAGGTAGGAGGATCAAAAATCTGATAATCATGTCAATACTCTACTTAAACAAAATTAATTTAATACTTCTATCCATAAATGAATACAAATTGGTTTAATCAATCTCCAAACAATATTTATCAGAATTGTTTATTTTATCTTTTTTAAGGGAGCAAAATCACTGACTGACTAACAAAAAAATTTGTATTTAAATTTATTTTTGGTTTTTGTTTTAAGACAGTACATTTGTGCACATTTAATAACGAAGTGAGAGTGTTACAGGTAGTATTTGACAAGCTTACATTATTATTACAATTTTTATACGTTGCTCTACTATCAATTTTAGTGTATTTATTTAAACACACCAGTAAACAAACAGATATTGGCTCTGACACGCCTTGTGATAACTTTATCATTTTTGACACATCTCTGATTATACGACCATGAAATTAACTGATTCTACCAAAACTTGAGATAAACAGGATAAGATAGGATTAAGACAGTTCAGAATAAATGCTCTATAAACAAAGTAAATATCAATAATCAATCATGTCAACTGACTTGTATTGATATTGTTGTAACAATAGAAAAAGATAATTAATATATACAAAATTAACTTCAAATTGTTGTTTAGTAAATGTTTTTAAGCAAAAAGAAAAGAAACTAAAATTAAAGTGTCAGGCTAAATAAACCTATGTAAACAGATTTGTTAAATGTAATGATTACGTACCGAAATGATAATAGGCTACAGATGTTAGAAAATAAACGGAGTGAATTAAAAGTTTTGTAAAGGAAATTATCCAAATGTTAAACAACTGGAAATTTTTGTACTTTAGTACCTACCATTTAATGTGCTATTTGAGAATGTCTTTAAACATAACTAATCAATTCAATTCCAAGTGATTGTGTGAATTATATTCTGATTTTGCAGGTTTCACTGTTTCAAACGCCGGATTTGCATTGGTTTTGGTCTAAGATTTGTCCACCGAAAGTCAACGAACTCATAGGAATCCAACACATAAAGCTTTATGTTTTTGACGACAATGTGTTAATAACTGGGTAAGGAAATCAACCTATACCGGTACAATAAGTTCTGGCCAATTAATTTAAGTTACCAACCTAATTAATAAAGTAGGCCTATAGTAGTTGCAAACTTGGCTCAGATTGTTATAAACGCCAGGGATAGAATGCAGCAAATAATTAAAAAAAGTTTTAATTAAATGGGCAGAATTGGATTATAGTTTTGGTTACTTTACTAACGAACGATGGCTTTTGGCCTTCAAGGTCACAGTAGACGGGGTTTTGCCAATTAAAGATGAAAACCAGACTGACTGTATAATATTCAGTTCCAGTATATCACATAGTTTGTTGTGACAGATATTATTCAGGCGGGACTTCATTCAGCTTAGTTGATTTAGTGATCGCCTAGTAATCATAAGGCGCCTAGTAATCATAAGGTTTCTGTCAACTAGTTCGATCCTGAGTAAAAAAAAAATCAAACCTTTTTTAATGGTTCACGAATCAAAACTGAACCCAGCTGTCCTTGATCATTGGGCTATTAGTAAAGTAGTCGGTGCAATAAATCACTGTTTAAGTTTTGTAACCGTTTGCAGAGCCAACCTGACAAAGGAATACTTCAGTAATCGCCAGGACAGGTACGTGTTGGTCACAGACTGTCAGCCGATCGCAGACTTTTGCTGCGGTTTAGTGGACAAGATCTGCAGCGTTTCACTGCAGCTGACTGAAGAAAACACGATACTGCAGCCGTCAACATTCCCCGCCCCTGGACTGTACAGGAAACAAGCAAGACAACTGGTCTGGAGCTTCTATCTGGAGGAGTTGGCAAAGTCTGACAAACAGTTAAAACCAGGTGAGATGTTTAAGGCTTTAGGCCAAAATTAGGCTTTGCTATGCAAAGTTTGTAAGGTGTGAAAACTCACAATTAACACCAATGAAATTATCCCAAGAAGACTTTTTAGTTTCAGTGCTTTTTTTATGTCCCACCTTGTGCATATTGTAGTTAAGGTTTTAACAATTCTTTATGTAAGCGATCCCGATAGTTGGATATTTGTAAAGTTGGAGTCCCACTGTTAATGTGTATTGAGTATCTGCTTCCTCTAACTATTCTCTTGCAGATTACTTATCACTTGTTACTTGCAGGTGACGATACTTGGGTTTTCCCTTTGCTCCAGCTTCCTCCGATGTCAATTCTGCAAGACAGTTCGGTCACGCAGACGCTACTGCAGTCCCTGAGTCCAGAAGTTACTGTACATTTCTCCAGTCCTTACTTTAACCTTCCCGAGGAGTATATTACACTTTTACTGAACAAGTGCAAGAATGCTTTTAGGATTCTCATCCCTCATCCTACGGTAGGCCTACTTCTTTTATACTGAACATTTCATGCTTTATATACATTGTCATGTAACTATACAGAGTCAGTTTAATGTTGAGTTCATATAGCGTAGATTGCTATTCAAAATTGTTTTATGGAACCTTATTTGTTTGTTTACTAATCAGCCTATTTTTCATTTCGGTTAATTCACTACCATGTTCTATTTGCTCTAAAACTGCGCTTCAACCATTTTTATGTTTACTGTGGTATTCGTTCTCCGCTGGGAATTTGTTATCGCTTTCCAAGAACGAACGGACGGAGCGATACACTATTAAAGTTTTGGGTCATTCATCTAACTTAACCTAAACCAATCCAACCTAACTCTAAACAGGACTTTTAGGTCTATATAAATTCAAACATTTCATCCTAAAACTCATAGTGGCAGTCAAGTAACGGAAGTATGTCAATTTTATGGGGTATAGTCCAGCTTTGTTAGTTGGTTTGGATGTAAACCTAATTTTCAAAGCCGTTATTTTATAATTATCAAAAAGTAGCCCTGCTCATAAAGTTTTGCCTTGATAAATACATTTGTCTGTTTGCCATCTTGATTTTTCTGTGTTACCGTACTTATAGTGTTAAGAAACTTAGAAAACGATCTTGATTACACGTAACATAATATTTATTTTGAGATTCCTTACATTATATTTTCTACAAGATTTAAATTCACAACTAAGTTGATTGGAAACGCCACGTCTTTTTGACATGAGCGCCCATAATTTGGTAAGATTTTATGAAACTGGCAATTATTTACCACAACTACCAAGCAGTGACTGATTAAGATTTGTACTACTGAAATAATGGGATGTTAAGATAGAAATAAGAATGGATGTTGCTTACTTATTGAGAGGAATTAACTTTAGCCGTAAAATCCACTCAATATACCTAGGGATAGGTGTATTGTGTATATTTGAAATGGTTAGCCTATGGTTAAATTAGTTTTTCAACTCGCCAAAGAAAGTTCTCTTTTCAAATTGATATGATACCTTCTAGATTTTATTATTAATTTTTTTTCATTGCCTATTTTTCATTACCTTCTAGGTACTATTTTTATTTAAAAAATATATATATTTTTCTCAGGCCAATGACTTCTATGGAGCGAGAGGGGTGGTCGGTCAGATCCCTTTTTTCTACTCTGCGTTTTCAAACACATTTCTGCAACAAGTCAAGAGCGCAAAGCAAACAGAGAGGTTTGAAATTGAAGAATTTGTGAGGTCGGAGAGTTCATTCCATTCCAAAGGCATTTGGTGTACGACTTCTGACGACGATGATCCATTCATGACTATTGTAGGATCTTCAAATTTCAGTGAGTACTTTGCTCGACTTAGTAGCTTTAACTGGTAAGGTACAAACACAGAATAGAAGGAGATGTCTGACACATCACAAAAACTAAACCAAAACATGATACGTTTAATTAATAAATGACTCGGGATTAAAAGAGAAACGTGTTTGAGGTAAAACGGTATTTTTCATGATGCATATGCAGTATAAAAAAGGATTTTCTCAACCTATGCATGTCAGCCACATGCAGGCTTTTTTAGCTCCACGCAAATCTGAGTTGCTTGATGAACTGCAGCATCCTGTCTATGAGCTCCTCCCCCCCCCCCTATGTCTATGAAGGTGTCTGCCCCTTGTCATGGTTCCATTACTTCATTTAGAGTTGTGCAGTCATAAATTGCATACCTCACCGCTATCCTTTTCTGTCAAAAGCAGAGTGGACGTTTATCGCTTTATCTTTTATTTTACTGTTTTAGTAGTGGTATTTCGTCTAGTATTCACTTTGTTGGAGTTTAATGTTATGATGACTTTGAACTAGTTTGAAGTTTGATGTGCTTTTTACTCGATTACTCGAAAGAATGTATTTTGAAAATTAAAAAAAAAATATTCAGTTTTTACAGTAATTGTTATTGTTTTTCATGTTAGTTTGTTGTTATTATTTGTTGTTATTTTTGTTATTATTTTCCAGTAATTGTTAATATTATATGACCTTTTGGGTCATCTGGTTTTGCCGCAATTAGTTAAGGTATAATTAGGACTGTATTAGAGAGGTAAAGACAACATTTTACACCAAGCGTGTAAGAATATGTTAAATAAGAAAAGAACTTATTTTTGAAGTTGACACATTAATTGTATACATTAATCATCTTACAACTTGTTATCCAGATTGCAGGTCGGTATCTCGGGACTTGGAGTGTCAGTTTGTGATGGTTACGTCCAACCGAGGTCTACGCAAACGTCTGGCCGAGGAAAAAGGTCGACTTTACCAACACGGAGTTCCGTTCACACAAGGAATCGCCTGTTGTCAACAGTACAAACCTGGACTGTGGCATTACGCATTTCTGTGGCTTTTCAAGAGTTACTTCTAATGTACCCGACAGTCTACACTAATCTAAACTGCCAAAGAAGTTTTTTTCACTGGTGACGCACAAATTGTGGTTTTCCGTGCACCCAAAAAATGCCAAAGTAGGCTTTGAACTGTGGTTTGTTTTGTTGTGAAAATGTGTGATTTTTGCTGTATTGTTCTTGCCACGATATAATTTTTAAGTTGTATCAATGCAGAGACCTGATATATTTTAAGATAATTCCTGATGTTAAAGACTGTTAAGTTTTTTTCAATTTATATGTCGTTACTCGTTAGATATTTTAGCAATATTCCGTAGCTATTCCGTCCATCAAAAGTTGTATTTTTTCAGCCTATTTACCAATGGTTTTCCTGTAGATTTGTTTTTATTCAAGTGTTTTTATTGGCAATTTCTATCACCCTGTCCCTAATAGTTATGACACATGTAGGACTAAGATTGAATGGACTAGAGTATCTACAATGACTTAATTACCACCGAATGCATTTATTTATATAAGTATTGACTATTTTCTTAAAAATAGAATATTCATAGTTGACTTGGAAACAGTGAAATTGTGTATTATCTCTTCCTTTAACTTTCTCTCTATCTTCTTCGTCTAGCTCTCTAGTTTGTTCTTGCTCTCTCCCTTTCCCTATACTTTCTTTTAACTCGACCCAAGCCTTATAAGAATGTAAGACTTTTGTAAGTCAATTGCTTAAACAAGTATTTATTTCAGTTTTATGTCAGTTGCATTTTACTAAATAATTTTTGCTTTTTAAGAATACCGTAATCTAAGTTTAATTAGTTCATCACCATCTCTTTAAAATTATTTTGCAATAAAACTTATCTACTATAACATGTAAAAAAAAATTGTAAACACATCACTGTGTTTATCACAATATTAAGACGATATTTTATTTTTCAAATCCAGTAGTGGTACAAAGTTTTGACCTATAAAAAGAAAACATTCCAACTGTCTGTTTTGATAATATATTTTGCCATAGACTTCATTAGATTTAGATTAAAAATCTTTCTAAATGTGCCTTATTTTCTTATCAAAGCATATAGTTTTTACAGTAGGTTTCCAACGAGTAAAATTAAATTAATGACTTTGTCGTTATACTTGCCTATCGATAGGCGTAAAATAGATTTTGACCTGATTATAGCCTTCAAAATTAGGTCTGTTATTTAAAAGCTTGGTATAGAGTCAAAAATCTGAATCGATTGAGACATAGTGAAGTTTAGATTATTGCTTTGTTAGGATTTTTTAACTTATCTTTAAAAATGCTGTTTAGGGTAGTCATGCCTAAATCTGTTGGAAACCTCAAAATTAAAATCTAATTTTCTGCCAGCCAAATCCAAATTATAAATAAAATATTTTCCAGCTAGTTGATTTGAAAATAAAACATCACAATACAGACTGACTGTAAGATATTCCAATTATTTTATAAGTTCTCTTAAATGTTTATAAATCAGTTCCTTAAGTAATAATGTGATGCTATTGTACTGGAATCGTATAGTCATGGTTTGCACATATCTGCTCTAGAAACGTACAATTATGTTTCTAAATTGTTATTGAGAAATCTTTGTTTCCATTCTTCAGCCACAATCAGTATTAGCTTTATAGTATAACAGTAAAATTCTGCATTTTTCTGTATTATATTTTTGTAAAGTAAGCTAAAAGATGTTAGTTAATCTGGTGCTGTATTAGCAAATAAAGATGTTGTGCCATGTATTTTCACTATTGTTTTAAATAAATTGCAATGTTTTTGTTCAAATATTGTTTCTATTTATCCCTATTGACTTTATTTTACTATAGAGATGGATTTTTCATTTTGGCCATAGACAATTTTTTTATCTAAATAAGTCTTGAAATAAAGTTGAGCACAGTTTTATCTCTGTAATTCCTATAGGTAAAATATCGAACCTCGAAGTTAAGATGCTAGATATCATCTTTAAAAAAGGGGAAAATAAAAAAATTCTAAAATTACATACTTTAGTTTTTACATTGATTTTTATAATTCCCCATTTTTAAGACCTTTAAATCGGTGGTTAAAGGTTATATCATATTTGTTACAGCATTTCCTCTGATTATATAATATATACTAGCTGTACCCGCGGGCTTTGCCCCGTTTAACTTCATAAGTGAGCTCGTTCGCATGGCTCAATCACGTCCTGGTTGAAGTTCGTTCGCTACGCTCACTCACTTTTAGGTTGGAGCTCGTTCGCTGCGCTCACTTGCCTTCAGGTTAGCTCGTTCGCTACGCTAACTCGCCTCCAGGTTGAAGTTCGTTCGCTACGCTCACTCACCTTTTGGTTGCAAATTAGCTGTTGTCATAAATTTAAAAGAAATAATAGTGCTGCACCCTGTTGGTAATCCTTGTAACTTTAATGCTATTGAACATCATAGAACAGAACCAACTTGTTTAATTGAAACAGTAGTCCAGTAAATCTGTCAGAAAATATGGGGTTGCTGTGCAAAAGGTCGGGTAGTTCTGATTTTTGGATATGTTGTTAGTATTGGGCCCATAACATAAAATCCAAGTTATCCACCTCGAGATACTGCCGCTCGCCGCGGGGCGCGCCACTTGTTATCGAAATATCAAAAATATGGCAATTCCTATTGTTTTTCACTCAATCTCGCGAACCGTTGATTTTACCGAAAATTTTATACTATTACATTAAAGAAGAATACATTTGTGACAGTTTAAGCCCAACAGCAAGTATGTAGCGTAAATAATGGTCAAAATACAGACCATCAAAATAAATAAACTTTCCAAAAACGTATACAAATTGTGGTTTTTTCAATATTTCCACAATATAGTTGTTTGAAGCAAACACCGTATTGATTTAGAGAGTATGCCAGTTTATTTGCTATTAATAGAAAATAAATGAAAGTATGAATAAAAATACCCCCACCTCAGCAAACCTGCAGACTAAGCGAATTTCAATTTGCTTGATTTGATTTTCACAAACCTATTTAAATAACATTAGGTTTAACTGGTACCTAGATTTGCTGCTACAGGGAGCGTAATATAGTATATAAAATAATAATAGTATGATAAGAAACAAATAAATGTAACCAGTTTTATAACAATGTGTCTATAAGGAAAAAACAATAATTAAAATTGTATGTTTTGAGGGTAAAAAATACGAAAACCCCGTTCTTAACAAAAGACCCTATAAAGCAACCGTTCCCATGGCCTGATCAGGCTTCGCGAACTCGTTTTAATAAATGTAGGTTTACAAATAAGATCTTCCAATTACAATCACTCTACAGATCTTCCATGCAGCGGGTAATTTTTCCACGCCAAGTGTGCCCATCTATACAGGTAATGCTGAATATGAATTTAAATACAGGATTGATATTGAAGAACACAAAAATTCACAAAGATCGGAAATTTCACTACAAGACGTACAGACAAGTTCTGGTGTGGAATTTGGTCTGATTAGGCCATCGAACAGGCTCTCATAAAGAAAAAAGCTCTGGTGGATTGACTCGAGGACGAGGGATAACAGACAAAATGATGTAACTTGATAGGCGCTTGGGATGATCCGTCCTCATCAAATCTGTAGGAAATTGAGAAATATTATAAAAAATGACGTCAGTTGAACATTAACAGTGAGCAACATGTTGACGTGCGCTATTCTCGCATTGCTCGAGACAACGAAATTGATGAAAAGATTAAATAGTGGTTTCCTCAACACACACCATTCAATATAAATTATATGCTGATTATTAGCAAATTTCCCTTATAGGGAATACGCCATTACAGTAGGTCTCATGGTAAGACCTAGACCCGGGACCGATTTACTTTTTCATTTTGGTATTCCTAGAGGCCAAAAATAATGTTGGTTCAAATTGTTCTAACATATATAAATATATATGTATATAGGCCTATACGGGTGTCCGAAAAAGACTCCATAGTTTTAAAAATACCTCACGATACTATTGTTCAAATGGATGAGTAATTATCATTTCGTGCTGTGTAGAGTATACTTCAAAGTTTTAGTTTTGTACGTTGGCAATAAGTTGCGTTCACCTATTTGACCTTGAACATAGTTTTGGTAATAAATTATAATACAAATAATAAAATATTAATGATAAAAATGAGTAAAAATAGCTTGCATGTCTGCAGAGCTACAAATGGTTCGCATATTGAGGTGTGATAGCGTTAAAATAACTTTTATTTTATTACCTTTCATTTAATGTATCAGCATAGCCTTCTCTATGGTATCAGTCGTTGAACAGTACGTAGTTTGTATCTAGTACAATAAATAAATAAATTTTCAAACTAGGTAGGTGAGTTTTTTAGAGACCCTGTATCCAAAAAAAACTAAAGATTTTACTAAACTGTATCCAAAAAAGTCATTATCGTCTGTTAGCACGATGATTCCCAAAAATCATCAGATTTAGTGGAATTTGGTACAAACATTACTTTTATTTGTGAATCAAGAGATGGACTATTTATCATTTACTTTGTATTGTATGCGACTTAGCCTATTTCTTTTGCTTAATGGCCTAAATAAATCATTGAATCATGTAAACGTACATTTATTTATTAAAACGAGTTCGCGAAGCATGATCGGCATGATAAGGCCATAGGAACGGTTGCCTTAAAGGTATTTTGCCGGTAAGAATATATTTTTTTTAATTTTTAACCCTCAAAACATATAATTTTACAATTGTATCATAAAATAATTTTGTAGAGCTACTAAAAACAAATAATTTAGTACATAAATATGTTTTTTTACTGTTATTGGTTACGGAGAAAATTAAAAAATGTAAATTAAAAAACCTCAAGTTATTCTAATAGCGAAGATTTTTAATTATTGTTTTTTCCTTATTCATAAACACATTTTTATAAAATTGGGTAAATTTATTTGTTTGTTATCATACTATTATTATTTTATATACTATATTACCCTCCCTGTAGCTGCAAACCTAGGTACCAGTTAAACCTAATGTCATTTAAATAGGTTTGTGAAAATCAAATCAAGCAAATGGAAATTCGCTTAGTCTGCAGGTTTGCTGAGGTGGGGGTATTTTTATTCATACTTTCATTTATTTTCTATTAATAGCAAATAAACTGGCATACTCTCTAAATCAATATGGTGTTTGCTTCAAACAACTATAATGTGGAAATATTGAAAAAACCACAATTTGTATACGTTTTTGGAAAATTTATTTATTTTGATGGTCTGTATTTTGACCATTATTTACGCTACATACTTGCTGTTGGGCTTAAACTGTCACAAATTTATTCTTCTTTAATGTAATAGTATAAAATTTTCGGTAAAATCAACGGTTCGCGAGATTGAGTGAAAAACACTAGGAATTGCCATATTTTTGATATTTCGATAACAAGTGGCGCGCCCCGTGGCAGGCGGCAGTATCTCGAGGTGGATAACTTGGATTTTATGTTATGGGCCCAATACTAACAACATATCCAAAAATCAGAACTACCCGACCTTTTGCATACCAAAATGTCTTATTTTACTGGACTACAGCTCTTAAGATTCATTTATTCCATTTAAATATGAGTACTCATAAGGTTATAACTCCTAGGTCAATAAAAGCAAGTCGATAACACAACACACGTAGGTAACGCAGTACACGTAGGTAACGCAGTACACGTAGGTAATGCAGTACGCCGTGCTGATAGTTCCACCAACCGCAGCTAGGTTTCTCTACTGTGATTCCGTGCTTGAAATTTTCCCGTCGTAAATTTAAATGAAAATATTAAAATATATACATGATATTTTGTTAAACTACGTCCTAACAATTAACCTAAATACAGTATAAAAGTCATACAAATGCAGTGTTTACATTTTTTATGGAAAAATACTTTGTTAGAAGACATTTTGTGATTAGACTCTCGCTGGAGTTTTGGCGTTTCTAAATGTAGACTACCCTCGTCGACTATGTAATCAGTGTCAATCAGTACGGTATGAACTTACCACTGATACAATGATGACCATACCACCTCATGATCCTAGTGATTAGAGGTTCGACCACGTTCTTGCAACGGATGCTGGTTCGATTGGCTGAGTCGTCAGTGGCTAAGTTTCTGGTTGACCGATATTTTAAAATAATTAAAACACATTAAACACAAATTAATTGACTAGAAAAGAAATATTAGTACAAAGATTGGGATGGTCATTTTATTAAAACGATACAATCAAATTTTATGTAAACGGTTAAGGTTATTTACCAAATAAAAATATAGGCATATGGCACATCAAAATGAAGCTTAGAGTGTGTAGATTTGCCGAAAAGTATTGATATGGACGAATTGCCTAAGGGCTCTGCCCCACAGGCTGATTTCCAAAGGGCTAAGCCTGGCATGCTTCCAATGTTTAAATGATTTAATTTAATTTAGTTAATCAGCTGGTCATGTTGTTTGTTTATTTACTCGTAAAATGTTTGTGACGCTTTATGTAGATTGAGGAGGGTTATGTTTGGTTTTAAAGTGAGGTTGTATATACGTTTTGTAAAGTATTGCTCAAAGTTTCATTTTTTAATTATATAGTAAGCTACATGTGAAGAGGCTTGACTAAAATTGAAGAATTATAGTAAAATATGCCATTCATGAAGCATCAATATAAAGCAATTGATGCTATTGCTACACTAAGGTATGTTGTCATATTCTTAGGGATCTATTAACATCAAAAGTGGGGGTTTGAAAGTAAGTAGGTTTACGCTTTTAAATCAGTTTATATTTTCAAACTAAATCATAGAGATGCTGTATTTTAAAACGCACATCAGCACCACTTTAATAGCTCTCTAAAGGTCACATTTTTCCCGTTGCAAAGCGCGGGTATAGCAGCTTGTCCCTATATGACACTCTTTGCGTAGTACCATTAGCTCCGACGCCTTATCAATTATCTTTGATATTTAATAAACTGACCCCAATTCCTTATTTAATTGATTATTTTATGAAAAGCGTTGAAGAGTTTTTTTTTAATGATGCATCAAGATTTTTTTTAATGATACACTCGGAGTTATACCATAGACCGGACTTTAGATTTAGTCGTATGAAAACACTGCATTCCACGGATCGCGGCATGGATCATAAACCTAAATCAGTTCAAAGGTCTTATTCTACAGTAAAGAACTAGTTTCACAATGAAAGTTTTAATGTGTTATATATATAGTCAATGGTTATACCATAAAATTAGATTTTGTTTATTGCATCTGAGCATGAGCCTGAAACTGCAAAAAGATGTATTTTAAAGCTGCTACTAAATCAATTAGTGTTATTATATTTTATAGTACTTCAGTATTTATAAATAAATTACTACATAGTTTTACAATGGTTTTACCTTAGACTATAGATATAACTATATATTCTATTTCCTTGTTAAAATTGTTATAGATTTTAGAATAAAACAGATTTCAATATTTTTAAGTTTTAGTAGATTTATTTTGTAAGTATGTACATTTTTGTTTTAACCTGTCGTAACTCGTAATACAATATTGTGACGATAGTTGTTCTGAGAAAGTAGTGTAGTTTTTTAGTAATAAATAAAACTTGACTAATTAATGCTATATTGAACTAAACTATAAAAGCGAGTTTTACCGTTTGCTGTTTGAACTGATGGATGACCAGCGCAGCGGCATAATTACTGTAGTAGTCAGGGAATACCGGCCTTTGACACTTTGGCGCCATTCTGTCTGCAGCGACCGCTTGGCGGGAAATCCACAGCTGACTTGGAAAACCTAACCTCAACTGTCTTCCTAGGTGAGCACGACACGATCAGCTGTTTAGCGGTGCTTCATGACACACGAAGGGTGGCTTTGTTTTGTGCCATGTAGACCTGCAATTTACATGGTTTTTCATTGTTATTATAATAGGTCAGAATTTTACATTTTTAACAGTTTTTGATGGAGTATAGACAAAGATTTAAATAAAATCTGAATACAATTAAAACTCACGAAAGTTGTTTTAAAATAGTGCAACAAAATTGTTAACTTGTGAAACTGTAAAATAATTAAAAATACAGTTATGTTAAAGGTTTAGTTACTACTTTTACTTTGTAGTTTTTGTTATTGGTGGTATTAATAATAGGTTTAATAATATTATTATCATTGACTTTGAATACTGTAAGTGAACGTCGTGCTGTAAAATGTGACATATTGAAGTAGTGCTTTTTATTATTTTTCCACGAATGTTTTCTTCTATCTTATTTTATGGAAATATTTTCAGAGTGAGCTTGCAATGCGCTGTCCCAGTGAAAAAAAAACAAACAGTAATTTATAACAACAAATTGTTTATCAGTAAACAGCTATAACATCTGTGAAGTTACTATAAATTAGTAGTAAATTTGAAAACGCGATCAACCCACTAAAAGAAACACGAATTAAATTGTGTTGAACTGGTTTGAAAATCAGAATAAATGTAAGTACAATCTATAATAAAATTGTGAAAAATAACAATGCCAGTTGTAGAATATAGTGTATAACGATGACAGGTTAAGCGAAGGCTCGTAACCATCAATTATTATTTTCGAAGTATCCGAAGGGATTTCCACCACTTACAAAGCTGGTTATTAGCCTTATTGAAAGCTAACTGATCATTAGAATAGTCGTTGTTGGTATTATCCAGTTCCACATAAAACCAATCTAACTTAATTGTAGATAATCTATTGCTACAAAGTGACTTTAAACAATCAATCTAGTACCTATTGAATGAGTTTAGATATATTATAGTCTCGCTTTTACCGTTGTTTAAATAATGGTACAAAATTGGGTTTGCTTTAAAATGTAGTAATTAAATAAACACGGTAAAGTTCTTTTGCAAAAGAATCAAATTATCCCTTCAAAAAGCATCGAAGAAACTTGTCCCATCTATAATGTTTTGAAAAACTCATTAAAAAAGTAGTGCACCGACTGTCTTCGATACCGCGTCAACTGGACAATTTCTCCAGTCGGAGGGCGTGCGTAGTGTTACTATATTAATATTGGGAGAGGCGAACTTTGACCTCAGTGAAATATTAAGTGACGCAGCCAGGTGACGCGCGGTGTGACGTCATAGGGAGAACAGCCCTCCACGTGCCGCAGGTCGCGGCGTTCCTCAAGGCTCAACTCTGGGGCCCGTGCTGTTTAGCAGGTAGACACTGTTGTGACGCTTCCACGCTTCTGCTCACATAAATTTGAAATGTCCAAGGTTTCCTGAGGGTATTATTCCGCAATTCCGAGTTGAGGCGTTTCTAGTGAGAGAAAAGACCAACGACACTGCGACTGCAGAAATATACATTTGAAATGAGGTTCCTGAAACAGGTTCCCTGAAATTTTTTTCCGAAATTCCTAGTTGAGAGGTTTCACAAGCGTAAAGAAGAACGCGGAGTAATATTTTTCAATTTTTCAATTAATGTGTCTGAGTTGTTTTAACGAGCTTTTATGAGGACTTTGTGACACTACTGCAGACACAAGCATTTGAAATGTCCAAGGTTCGCTGATCCCTGTTGTTTTTATTCCGCAATTTATATGCTCCGAAGAGGAACAGGAGCTTTAGAAGTAGCGCTAGTCACCACTATATAGACTTGGACTTGGTGATATAACCGTGGAATAATTAATTAAATTTAATTAATTAATTTATTTAATTTAATTCTCAATTAGTGGGTGTGAGTGGTTTTGAGATATACTTTTAGGTAGATACTGGTGGTTTAGTATTGTTTGGACCACTTGAAGAAGATTAGTTTCTTGTCATTTTACAAACTTTAAAACAAATTTAGCAAAAGACCGATCTATTTATAACGTATTGCTTGTTGGTATATAACCAAATAGCAAAGAACAAACTGTAAAGGTTCCCCTAAAAAGAGGCAGAGTTATCGACATCAGCACACTTAAATATAACTGACCATAAAACATACATCAGAGTTAAGATGTTACTGTACAATAAAACAGGGTATCAACTTTATCTAGTTAATGATTTAATGTGGTAAATTCTAACATTAAGCTCCGTTTTTCCAAACGTCACATTTAGAGACAAAACCCCGTTGAAACTGTCACACTTTTGGGCGTATGTGATTCCACACGTAAATCTATACACTAAGTGATTTCTAACTTCCCTAATGATCCAAGATTCCTGCGTCAAAAGATAAAACATTTCTCATTGCTGATTGCTAACGTAGGTGGAATTTACTTCTTTAAAGATAAAATTGTCGAATTTCAACTAAAAAATAAGTGCATGAGGCATGTTTTAAGATTAACTTACGAACAAAAATGTGATTCGAATGTTTACTTCCCTAAGTTACCTCTGAAATTTGCTTGTTTTGTTACCAATTAAGTAAACAGTTGCCGAAGTATTCAACTTTTTTCCACGCCAGTGGCATTTCACAAGACCTCAGCGAGAGATGATTTTTGTGAGATGACTTGTTGGAACCATCTTGTCTGACTCAAAATTAACGAATAAATTTGATTTGTTTAAAAAACAAACCCGGCCGCAGCAAACCTGCGGATGTGTATGTTGAAATGTCCATGTCAAAATGTACTATGCCCTTGACTCTCGCCATTTCTTGTTTTGTAATAGAGAAATAAAAACTTACACCTTGCACCACAAATTTTAAAACAACAGTTTTCGCTGCATTATTACGAACAAATTCTTGTGAATTTCTATCTTTTCGTAATACAGCTGATTTTAGGTGATTTTAAATTTAGTACAGTGTGTTTTACCTATATATATACATAAACATTGGAGATAAGTTTTAAGGGAATGTTGAACCAGTTGAAGGTTTGTTGGATTTTGAAAATAAATTACATAATCTCAATAAAATCAAAGCTTTTCTTTATGTAATTGTCTGTGATATTTTCGAAGGAGACAAACAGTATTTGTGAAACGTTCCAAACCCACATGATTTGTGGATTTGTCGGGAATCAAACCCGCCCCTGTTGCACCAAAAATGACCAAAAGCTAGCAACACATCCCATAATTAACTACAGTTTTTAATGCATAATTAGTTACCTTTATTACGACAGATTCAACATAGATACAGATGTCTAATTCAAAATACAAAGTCAATTGCAAAACCCCTTAAGAATCACTCAAGACATCAATATTGGATGCGTTACCGTCCTTGCCTAGCTTGGGGTAGACCTTTTCAGACTCTCCTTACGATCCAGACCCTTTTTGATCCGGTAGGAATACAATACTGATTCATCTTCCGACATTTCTTATCCATAAACTGGACACTCCCCGAAAAGATTACTGAACGGAATAACAGTTCCGATTTGTTCCCGGACCACCCCCGGGGTTCAAAGTTCACTGGAAACCCCTTGACAACTTCACCCGTATTAACCACGATGAGCAAACAGAAAGGCTCGCGTTATCTTTGCCACTTGCGTTTCTTGGAATCCCACAGATTCATACAGAGTTTACTGGCCCCCAGCGAACAAATCCTCACAACAAACATCCTGGATAGTGAATGAAGGAGACAGCGGCGATAACGTTAATCTGCGTCGTTAGTGAATCGTCTCCACACGTTTCTCCTCTGACATTCAAATTAGATAAGGTCATGTTTGTTTATAAATATCCGTTGACAAATTAGTCGAGAAGGTTCAATGGGTGTGGTCAACAGAAAGGGTGCTTTATTTGTTAAGTGTTATCTTCACATCCTAGGACGCTCTTTAGGACAGCACTCGCATTACTTTAGCATAGTCCTAGTGGATCACGGTATCCATTTCTTTGGTGATTAACGGGATTTGACCCTGTCACCTTGTGGAACTGGACACGAACCGGGCAACCTGTACTTCCCAGCACGTAATAGGAATAGGTTTACTGACTTTGAAAACCTCATTGACTAAACTCGCTTGGTGCGAAAATTTGTAATATATATTTATGCTCTGCACACCACACTCTCTTTCAGAAACCTTTTTAACTCGTACATATGTATTAGTAGATATGCCTCAAACGTTATTGTTTATAACTTAAGTAAACATTTCCTAAGTACCTACACAACATTCATTCCATTATGTGGAACCGGGTGGTAAAAAAGTATTGTAAATTTTCAGCGAGAGCTCATCTTATGGCATCAGTTTTTTTACTAGTAGCTCAGAGTAATAAAACAAAATTTTGTTTTATTACTCTGAGCTAGTAGTAAAATACCCCCGCCGCAGCAAACCTGCCGTCTAAGCGAATTTCCATTTGGCTGAATTGATTTTCAATCGATCTATTTAAATAACATTAGGTTTAACGAGTACCTAGGTTTGCTGCTACAAGGAAACTAATAAAGTGTGTGTTTTAAGTAAAATAATTATTGCTTAGTAGAAAATGAATATATTTGCCAAGTTTGATCAAAAGATATCCATAATCAAGCAAACTACAACATGTTACAATATTCTCCATAAGAATAACATGGGAATTTTAAATTTACAATTTTTTTAGTTTTCTCCGTAACCAATAACCGTACAAAAACACTTTGACATACTGAATTGTTTGTTTTTTTAAGCTCTTTAAGAAGGATTAGAGAAAAATTGGGAAATTTTGTGTTTTGAGGGTCAAAAGTGAGAAAAACCAATTTTTACCCCATAAAACCCTGTTCCCATGGTCCGATCATGCTGGATCGCGAACTCATTCAAGTTTATCCCGCATTACACCTTCAAACCAAATTTCATCAAAATCGGATAAAAATTACTCAAGTTATCGTGTTCACGGACACATATATATATAAATCTATATATATACCTATATATATATATATATATATATATACATATATAAAAATTTGAACGAATGGTGTTTTTGGCCTCTGGGGACATCAAAATGAAAAAGTAAATCGGTCCCGGGCCTAAGTCTTACCATGAGACCTACGGTAATAGCTACTTCCCTATAGGGAAATTCGCTAAAATAGAATTGAATAAATAAAGAAGGTAAAATCTCATACGGACTAGTTTTGTTAAACGTTCGACTGTTAATTACTCCCTCATTAAATGGACAAATCTGTTTAAGTGTTGTTCCTGACAAAGACACATTTATCCGACCAGCTCAAGTGTTACAATAAAACACACATCACATTAAACGAATGAACAATTAAGTAACATGCACAATCCAAACTCGATGATAGAATGTTTTGTCTGCTAAATGAGAAGTAATCTTAGAACAATGAGTCAGCAACATGAGTTTCATGTAGTTTCATTTTCATGCTGTGCACTTCCACAGGTTGTTCAGATACAGAGTGTAAAATATTTTACACCTGACTCTTAAATTAATTTTATAAAAATATTATCCGTGACTCATATTGATTATTTACTTACCCCACCGCTATTATACGATTAGCTATTCATCGTACCATGGTTGTGAATGCTTCTCACGATTTACTTTCATGTATGATTGATTGCTGCTTTTATGGACTTGTAAACAGACGGTGAAAAACCTTAGAAACTTGATTAAATAATACCACTGTGGCAGCAAACTTGCAGACTAAGTGACTGGTTGGGTAGTGCTAGATAAAATAAAAATCTACAATCAAAGAGTCGCCGATTCGATCCTGAGAATGGTCAGGAGCTTTTTTGAATGTTCGAAACTAGACACAGCTGTCCTTGATGACTGGGCTATAAATAAATGATCCTGACACTATGAAACAGCTGATCTTAGTCTGTTACAAAGCTACACAGATCATCTCACACCATTCTACACGCATCCTTCACTCGAGTTTGGGGTAAAATTAAAATACGCACCCAAGTGGCGTCCCCATCTTAGTTGATGATGATAATGATAATGCATTTCAATTTGCCTGATTGGATTTTTACTAAAATATTTCCTTAAACCTGTTAGATTTATTCCTCGTTTAAATAAAATTAGATTTCACGAATATGTAGGTTTAGTTTGCTTTTACAGGGGGGGGGGGGGTTAATAAAGTGTGTTTTCAGTGAATTGTAGCTTAGTATGAAATGAATAAATTTTACAAATTACATCAAAATATATCCAAAGGCAACAGCAGTTTATTTGTTCTCCAAAAAAAAACATGGTAGTTTTCAAATGTGCATTTTTCCACCGTAACCTTTAAGACAGTACACAACAAGGCATTGATTTACAAAATTATTTGTTTTAAGCTCGACACAGCTAGTTGTAATGAAAATTTTGCATTTTTATGTTTTAAACGTAGCAATAAAAAAACCCCATTCAAAACAAAAATAATACCAAGCTGATCATGTTAGTTTGCGAATTCAATCACGTTTTTCCAGCTCTAGTTTATTTTAAACCAAGCTAAGTTGTTTCATACTAAGTTACTAAAATTGGACCAAAACTATCCGATACACGCACCCATACATACAAACCTGAATGGATAGTTGTTTTACCCCTGAGGACATCAAAATGGAAAACGTAAATCTGTCAAGAGTACCTGCAATAATGGTTTCTCCCGTACTTGGAAATTTGCTAAAAGTGCACATATACCACCCAAGGACATTATAAAACTAAAACTACAATAAATTGTTAAAGGTGCCATTTAGTTGGAATCTACCCTTATTTTGATTTACGGTTGCAAGACCTCACACCAGTTTACAGCCTGTCAATCGCTAAGGTTGGCAACCCTTATTGCGGCTATCATCCCCTTGTCGGAATGTCTGACAAACATGAGTCACAAAGTTCTAAGAACGTGACTACTCCTCTTCCGGGACGTTCTCATAAAAACAGGCGGTGGTCGACCGGTGGTGTAATCAAACACGTGGCTAGGCTACATGGAAACAGGAGTCAATGGGTGGCTAGGCTACATGGAAACAAGGAGTCAATGGGTGGCTAGGCTTCACGGAAACAGGGTGTCAATTGGTGGCTAGGCTACATGGAAACAGGGAGTCAATGGGTGGCTAGGCTACATGGAAACAGGGAGTCAATGGGTGGCTAGGCTACATGGAAACGGGGAGTCAATGGGTGGCTAGGCTTCACGGAAACAGGGTGTCAATGGGTAGCTAGGCTACAAGGAAACAGGATTAAATGGGTAGCTAGGCTAATGGAAACATGGAGTCAATGGGTGGCTAGGCTACATGGAAACAGGGAGTCAATGGGTGGCTAGGCTACATGGAAACAATGAGTCAATACAGTATGTAGCTAGGCTACATGGAAACGGGGAGTCAATGGTCGATAAATCACTGGGCTAGGCTAAATGGCTAAATGGGACCATCGAATAAATCAATGAATGGGAGTGAGGAAGCTTCAGTTGTTTATTACATGTATGTGTCATAACTGATGAATGAAGAGAAGTTCATTCATAAGGTAGAGTCAGTTTTTAAAATGTGGCTAGGTTGTAGGAACGCGGTTTAAGCAAATGAAATGAAAATGTTTATTTTTTTAAGGGAACTTCCTAAATACAATATACAGAGTGTCTTGCAACCATATGAACAAACTTTGTCACGTTTTTTCAGCATGACAAAAGAAACAAAAATGTAATATAACATGTGTTCTATCTCATTCAGTTTTCGGTTATCTGTCTGTATGTTTATGTTGTCTGTATGTTGCATGTAGATTTGTACACAACATTCATAACTCCTTAACTGTTTTGTCCAAACTAAGCTTATAAGATATCGTTGTAATCTGCATACAATTTACTAGATTCATCTCCTGCAAATATTTTGTAAAATTAACGGTTTTCATGGAATTTGGCATCGAATATTTTAAATATGAAAAGTTTTTATTCATATTTTGCACAAACATATTGGTAAATAAGATAAAAATTTCTACATAATTTCAATGCTGTAACTCAAACATTTAGGGAGTTATGAATGTTTTTGTAAAAATCACATACAGACATACAGACCGAAAACGGAATGAGATAGGACACATGTTATACTACATTTTTTTATTTCTTTTGGCATGCTTAATAACTTGACAAAGTTTATGTTTATATCGTTGCAGGACACCCTGTATATGTACAATATATTTGTAATATAAGTTTTGGCAAATGGAAGAGGGTGAACTTAACCTAGATATACGAGATTGAAGAGATATCAGCACATAGAGTTGCTAAGTTTATGGTAATTATCACAAAACTCCACTTCAGTACCTTTTAGATAACTCTATGTGAAAACTGTGACGTGACATCATGAGTCAAAAAACTTCAAGTTTGTATATGGATCTGATGATGGTATAACAAATACCGAAACGCGTAATCCTGTTGGATATTTAAGGACCACTAAAGGCAGTCTGCAGGTATTGTAACCTTCTTATTTTGATTTGCATGAAGTGGCCTAGAAAAACAACTAGAACATGAAACTCTATGTATCTCGAATAATTTAATTTATAAACTACCACAAACTTTGCCACTCACTATTATTTCTAGCTACTGCAATCGAAGTATATAATTTAATTCAATTCCGAATTGTTTTTGCATTAGAACTTCTCGAAGGAAAGTTGCACCATTGTCTGATGATTAAGTCATCTGGAATTCCAGTCAGTACGCCACGATTGAAGTCTGGAAGTTCCATAGTAAATTGCACAATTGTGAAAACACATTGTAAGCTTCTTGTGTATTTTTGTCTGCATGGATTGTTTTAATTGTTGTCTTGAAATAATTGGTAATCTATTCAAGTGATGTACCATACACACATTGTTTATACTAAATATGAATTTATAATGTTAAGCTAAATGAATAAATTAATCAATATGAAATAAGTTTTTCTTATGATATTTCATATTTTTAATCCTATACTACACATAATATTTTACTAAACGATAAATAGGTATACGTTAAAATGTTGTTCGATTTCAACCGATGATAAAAAGAGAGGGTTGAAATACATCGTTAACCCGGGCGATGAAATATTTGTCTTGATATCCTGCACAATTTGTCAATGCTAACTAATTCAACAATGTTTCATACATTATGGGTTTAATGTAGCTGTTAAAATCACTGTAGCTTCTATAAAGAAAAAAAGACAATAATTAAAATTCCAAAGCAGTGTTAGATGCAACAGATATTCCTCCACATACGAAATTAAAAATTAATATTAAAATTGCTGTAATATCATTACATTTTAATTAGTATAGTTATCGACATAGAGGTAATGATAGAAGATAGAAAGTAACTCGATCATAATTTATACAAGTTCAATAATATACTTTTAAACGCTAAGATATTAAATATTTAGCTTTTATTTAAGGTAGTTATAAATTTTTTGGCTAATTGTTACATTTTTACTCATGTTTATACTAGCCTACATCACAAATAGTTTACATTACTTTAAAATATGAGTTATTTTACCTTTGGCATAAATAGGTCCAAAGTCACGATATCTGTGATTTATCCGTGTCTAATCTATTATTTGCAATTTTTCGCGAAGAATGGCCATAAAAAACACAACTAAAAATAATTATTAAAAATAATAACCGATCTTAAAATAATTCGATGCCGTTTACAAGTGATACACATGGCACAAGAATAGTCGCAGATAAAAACTAATATGAAATTAAGGGTATGTTTATCGGAAAGTTGTTTTAAATTACGTATAGTGCCGGAATTGACAAATGCCTTTATGATGTGGGTTTTACTTTAGGTTAGCTTCTGACGGTAGAGCGGGTTTAGCCAGGCGTTCTTTCTTACCAAATTAGGCAGCTATTAGGCCGAACTATCCTGCAGGCATATGTATTTTATCTTAAATTCTACTATTAGCAAAGTTTCGGACTGAAGCGATGTTTGGTTCCTATTAATAGCTTTGAGATGCGTTTGCAATGAATAAGTGTTGTACAAGTTTTCAAGAAGAAAATTCATGATTGTGTACATATGTTATTATTAAAATATAAAAAAAAAAATATAATTAAAAATATTATTTAAAATAAAATATTATTTTACCTTCCATTTCAACCTTATATAATTACCTTATTAGGTATATATAATAACCTTATATGATTTTTGTACGTAGTTCGACTATTTAAACATTATCTTAAAAATTGTAGAGATAAGTCAAGTGCATCGTAAACATTTTTTATCTACGACCGTTTTTTAAAGTAGCCGTTTCAGTACAGTTCTTAGAATTGAAAAGTATCTCATAACAGCATTGTTTACTTTCATAACAGCTAAACAGCTTAGTTTTACTCATAACAACACGGGTAACGGACCAATGAGGTTCAAGGATTGAGAGAGGAGAAGCAAAATTGTAATTATTCGAAATTCAACTAATCAGCTGTTCAGGCCAATTTAATTGTTGATTGGTGCAATTAGTATTTTGATACAATGTTTCGTTGCATCACTGTCAGTGGCAATTAGAGGTTATAAACAAAAACACAACCGCTCTTAGAAGTTATGAGTAGTGATTTTTTGTAATTAAAACACCGTCGTTGGTAAAGTAGTGTACGCAACTCGCGTAAATAGTGTTAACGACACTCGTAGAAGTTTTTAAGGCACTCGCCAAGGCTCGTACCTTAAATTTTCTACTCGTGTCGTTAACACTATCTTTACGCAATCGTTGCGTAAACTACTATTGAGGGGGTTCCAGATTTAGCCTATAAACTATGTCTAGAGCTCATTGACGGAGAAAGACATTTTTCTCAACACAAAAAATTCTGTTCTACCGCAGAATCTTTTCTGCAATTAATTGTCCTTGTCGAGAACCATTCAAATACAATGTCAACGCACTGCAGTACCTTCCTGCAAGTAGTTGACCTTCAGGTTATGTAAGTGTTATCAGAGGTCAACAGTGTTGTTGAGGTCCGTTAGTAGATAACAACCCCGTGTGACCCAGTCACTCATCAGCTGTTTACGGACCTACAGCCGGACACCAGCCGGGGGCTCGCCTCACCCACCAGCTGATAACTATGTTTGTCTAGATCGCTCCTCCGCTGTATCTGTCGTGTAAAGTCCAAGGCTATTTTTATGCTGGCAATTGATTGTTCCCACACTCATATTTGGGAGCCTACACACCCAAAGTGAGCTGGTCTGGCGGGACTTCGGTCCTCGAGGTCCCGGGTTCAAATCCTGCCAATCACCAATGGATTTTGTCCAAGTGATAACTGCAACCCCTAGGTGTGAAGTGATGTGAAATACGATTCCGAGCTACAACCTAAAAAGTACACACCTAGGTACATCTCAAATAGTGATTGGTTGTTTATGTCTTCGTAGCTTAAATTGTACTTGGTATGGATTTAGCATCGTTATGAATCAATGAAAAATCGTATGGCTCAATCAGATTTTCATATTATTTATAGTACCAAATTATACACTTTGTTTTTTTTTAGTACATTTCTTGTTAAATAAGTTGAAACCATTTATACTATACTGCTTTCTCTACATCCCCTCATTGGGTGGACAGAGCAAAATGAATGAGTCTTGGCAACTGTACAAGCCGCGGGGAGACAAAAGTGTACCGAAACATTTGAAGCATTAAGTCATAGGAGCTTCAGCGTATATTAGCTTATACCGTTTATACGTTTAATATTACTGTTTTGGCTGGTGCGACGTTGCCATACACCAACCCCGTGGCCTTAGAAGAGAAAATGTAAATATTGAATGGGTGATTTGACAGTGTTGTTACATACTGACAGCTGTGTCTTTATTCAGATAATTTACTAAAACCCCAATAACCAAGGGTAGCTGATTCCAGTTTCCATTGTCGTTAATTTATATTGTAAACCGAAACATAGTCAAGAAACCTATAGAATCGTTACAGTTATGAAGCAACTCATAATAATCTAAAGGAAGGAAGGATGAAGGAACATCGGAGGACCTTACTTCCTTCAACTCTCTATTTTCCTCCAGTTCGCCTAGAACCTTAACCTTGCCCTTGTGTCACTTTCCCAGTCTAACTGTCGCGCTACGTCACTATGACGTAGGAGATCCCTCGTTTCCTCCTGGGTCGCCGCCTCGCCGTGCTAGCGTAGGGGATTTCCTACGCACGAAACATGTTTCCGACCGCTTACTGATGCAATGAGGAAACAAACGAGAATGCCGGTTGTATAATTTTACTTTCTGCACAAGATCTGATGTTTATGTTTGAGTATCCGGTCGGGCACAGGTCAGGTTTGCAAGTTGAATGACGTTGAGTGTTTAGGTCAAGGATATAAAATGAGGGACGTCTTAAGTGGTTCAACGTCATAGCTGAACTATTGGCTTCAATGTTTGAACTCCATGCGTTTTCTCTGATATTTTCCCGCTGAACCAGAATGATGTTATATTACTGATCTGTTTACTCAGCAGTAAATTATCAAGTTTCACATAGGTTGCTGAGTCAATAATGCTCACCAGTGATCAGTGGTTACAGGGTCAATCCTGAGGAAAGTTAATAATTTGATGGTTTGAATCAAATAATTACCAAGTTATTCGAACTTAGCTAAACCTATGGCTAAACTTAGCATAAACTTGGCTAAACAAACAGCTGGTTTTAATCAGTAACAAAACTACACCATAACACAGTAACAAAACTAACTTTACACTCATCTGTGATTCATATTTGGGGTAAAACGGTTGGCGCATGGCAACAGTGAGCAGAGACACAGAGTACGTTAAATTATACCATAGTATAACCAAGGGAATAGGTTTAGTCTATGATTATACTTTGTAGTATCTAGAGGGTATCGACCTCTATTGACAAATGATTGTCAATGGTAGAATAACAGTCCGCTTCAACCTTCGCAGATACGTTTCCCTTTTATGACGAAAGGTTGACTTCTAAGAGGTCCTCCTCTGTTTGACCAAAATGTGTAACAGCATTTTAAAATCAATATACAGTAGTTTAAAACTACCACATTTATCTGTTTCGTTGCACCAACCATCTAAATAAATGTTCTTTGTTATTTTTCTTATTCCTGAAAACATCGTAATTTTGTACCAAACAGATCTTGTGGATTATAGGGACTCCACAATGTCTACACTTTACACTGATATTAGTGATAAACACAAAGCAGTTTTCTCACCAGTTTTATATGAGATAAAAATACCTCTGTAACTGCGTGTGTCAAGATCTAAAGGATAAGAGCCTAAATTTGGAGCAAATAGCCTACAGGTCGTTTGGGCTAATGATGTACACATGTTGTAACATATGTTTACTTGACTCGTATCACGTATTCGTTTACATAAGTCTTTGTTTAAGGTCAATCGTTGTTGGCAGTACCTATGTTGTTTTAAGGATTTTAGTGCCTGTAAATTTATATCATTAGAATATCGTAGCCACAAGTAAGTTTCAATAAACCTTTGTACAACAGTTATGGTTTTATTTTCAATGGATGGTTAAGGTTTCAAGGTATGCTTTAGTTCCAAAGATTTATTTTAGTGCTTGAAAACGTTTTATATGATTCAAATGTGTACATTTTGAATCATGTAACATTAATTTTTTTTCTGCATTTACAAGAAAACTAAACATATAAATACTAACGCAGTGATTTTGCATATACACGACCATATACTATAAGTAGAACCAAAACAAATCACTATAGCTGTCATGTTAAGGGGTTTCTACGATAAATTATTGTCTTCTGCGTCCTCACTCAAAGCTTCCTCTACGAGGCTGCGTTGGTGTGTGTCAACGTCGCGCCGGCCTGTTGCCATGGTAACAGGAATAACCAACTTGTAAACATAAACATTGAATATTCGCTCCATTAGTGCAACAGCTGTTACAGTACGCCGGATATGCAGTGTTGCCACTTTTCTCTCACGGCGGCCTTGTATTAGTTGAGGCTTTGCCTCACCCCATTCCGAAGCACGGGGTAAAACAACTAGTGCAAAATAGACTGATATTGTTAAAGAACCTAACAGCTTACAAACACGTCAACATAATAAATAAATCCAATACAATCCATACAGCTGTCATATTACAGGGTAACAAATGCGATTCTACCAACACATACATCTTAACCCGTCTGCGCACTTAGGAACATCAGTGTTGAAAATCAATTTGTCATTGGTTCTGACGCAAAACCGGTAGACTCGTGTACACTCTGAAAATTGAAATATAATCTCACACATAAATAACACCTGCCTTAACTCAGCCTTAGTTGAGGAGGTTCGGCGGTTTCAAACCACTGCAAAAATTGCGTAAGCGGTTCCAAAGACTATATATTTTGTGCTGGACGACTTTTTTCATTGTTTTTATTTCATAATTTGTATGAATAGGCCTACTTAGGAAAACAACTGATGATACAGCATGTGCAATTAATTATGCGATATTGGATGTAGGTATAAGCAATCTTTGAATAAAAGAGAAATATACACCCGATGTGAACTATATTAAAAATTATAACCACGCTTGCCAAAGTCTAAGCTCGTGTGTATGTATTGTCAATAAAGTTTGTCACAGATTTATTTACAAACCGATATTTTCACGCCGTGTTTATTTGTCACACAGTTAATCTGTCAAAGGTTTACTCTTAAAAGTAAACAAATATTACACTGTTGTTTCAATAGTTTACTAATAGTAATGTTTATTTATTGTTAGTAAAGTTAATACCAAAGTTTGTATGTAGGATTTTTTTTTCAAATTGCTGTACACGATAAGATAATATTGTTAAGTAGATTATACAGTATGTAGGTTTATTTATTGATTTTGGATACTACAATTGCATTTTTTATCCTAATTTAAACCCCGAAGCATGTTTTGAAACTTTTATGTCCACTTACGTTTGGAAGTCGCTTAAGTCGAATAAGTGTTTTTTTTTTACATTAGTGTAAAGTTTTCCGTATGCACACATTATTGTTGGGTATCATAGTACAGGACTTGGTAACTATTCATTACCATTATTCATTCATTATAAAACGTGTTATTTGGTTAATATGGGTTTAAAGTTTGTTAAATGGCTAGAGGTCAATAATCTTTACAACATATTCTGCATGCACTTCAAATGGTCTTTAGCGGGTCAAAAATATTGAGAATCTAGAATGTTTATTCTATATTTAGCAGTACGTTGATGTCAAATGTTTATATCTAATTTCAGGGTATATTATTACAAGGTCTTATTTGGTTACTATTAATTAAGGTTAAAACTACAAAGTTACCAAGGACCATTTTCACATTAACCAGGTAATTTAAGCTTCTATCAATTATATTCTGAACCTAGTCCATCGTGACAGTAATATTCATGAAACCAGTTCTTTATTGTACAAGTAAAGACCAAATATTTTGCAAGTGTAAGTAAAAAGCTAACGCAGTAGGATTTTGCTGATAATTATAAACCTTTTAAAAAACGAAAATCTATTTAAAATCCTCGAAGCCAAACATTGAAGTCACACGTTAGTCACACTTGTTGTGACTAGCTAAATATACGCGGTGAAATATCGTATCTGCATGAACAATATTGGTTTGTTCAGATAATTTTGTTCAAATACACAGAATACGTGCAATAATATGCGTTTCGTTACCTAACTGCGTTGGCCTTGCAGATGAGATTATAAGAACTTTAAACTGTCACGCATTCGGCCAACGTAGTAACACGAGCGTGGACCACTTATAATAGTTAATTCACGCTTAGTTAATATGCACATAAAACAATTAAAATAATCTTCATCGTCCGTAAATAAATATATGCATAAATTACAAATAATGGATTTTTTGTAAATGGTAATTTTACTGGAAGCTAAGCTTTCCAAGGCCAATGAAGTCGAAAAGCCTTCGTAGGATGCCCAAGATTGGACAAGATAAAATTGTGTTTTAATGTTTGAATAGGATTATTTAACAATAATTTTTCCCAAGCGGAATTATTTTGTTGGGGCTCGAACGAACTGCAAATTACTCGGAGAAATAATTATAGTCTGTACTTTTTAACACTTTTCAATAAAATGGTGACCATACAAAGTAGGTATTTTAAGCCAAGTATGAATGGAGACGAGTGTAGGATGAGTGGTGCGATCTTGTAGTTTTTTTAGTGAATAAGGCTGACATATTCCTTAGACACAGCTGTTAATTAATAGCCCATACAGCTGGCAACTAAGGGACCTACAGTTTATAGTGGATTCCGAACCACATTTTGCCTTGGTATTAACGAATTGGTCTAATTAATAGGATAGTACTGCGACGATGGATCCGTCTACTTGTGGAATAGCCAATGGATTGAGGCCCGAGCAGGTACAGGTAGACGGAGGGTTATGAGACAGGTTCCATTATAAAGACTATAGTGTTTCGATTCATCCCCTATGTGTAGGGGTGTAGGAAAACATCGTGGTAGTTCAGATCCTATTTTAACTTGTAGGTTCAAATATTTACACATAAAATCATAAGTCACTGGACACAAAAGGAACCGAAATGAACAATTATTTAAATTACGTTTTAATGAAAATGTCTTTAATATTGAAATTGTTAGGCATAAATTAGTCATTTTTTGTTTTACAGATTAAGCTATTGGCAAATTGTTATCATGGGACATTGATAGGAACTACTAAACCAACAAGGCTGAAATCAGCCAACATTTTGGTCTATTCGTGGTCGCGTGGTCCCTAGGGCTACGCCCAGTGGACTTTCAGTTTCGAAACAAAGCTTTCGGAAGTAAAGCTATCAAAAGCTAAAGGTTTCAAAAGCTACTTAGAGCGGTATCCATGGTAAACAGAAACCCCCAATATTTACTTGTGCAGTATTTACCATAGCTTTGTTTATATTTAGATAAATCTATTGATGCTGTTCTGCCTCACAGATTAAATTAAACTAAAGAGGATTCTATAAAAAAATGAACTGTACACTTGAGTTTGTTAAAAAATAAAAAATACATTCAGACAAGGGTTGAGGGGAATGTGCCACTTTTTCGACAGTAAATTTTAAGAACGACATTATTAAAGAACGGCTTACGATGAATAGTCAAAGCATTGTACCATGGGAGCATTCAACCCACAAAATAATACCCCTTCCCTCAATGATACATTGGCCAAGTGTTTTAATAATTTTGACCAGTATTCTGTGAATGTAAATATGCGTAAAATATAAATTAACGCATTTGCGTTTTTTAGTGTTTTTGTTTTTTCATTTTTTCTATTTTAACCAAATTTGCAATCTAAATATAATACAATTCTCATTTACTGGTTTAGTAATAAAAAATGAAAGTACAAATAAAAAAATCTATATTTAAATAAGAGAACACATTTCGTCAACATTAACGCCAAAACGTCACAAATATGAAACACACATAAACAAGTTTCTTTTACAATAGGACGAGATGTATAATTGTTAATAAGAATCCTGGTATGATTATTTTCTGTAGTTTTGCAGAATATTCAATTTTGCTTATTTTAATCAGTTAAGTATATGTAAACTGGTTAGCATATTTATACAGATTAAGTATGAACGAGCTGCTTTACCCAAGCTTCGCAACGGGGTGATCCCGATGAGGCTGTAGTGTACTGATAAAAAAAGAGTAGACGAAGTTGAGGATTTAGGAGTTACTTTAGACTCGTATGTAAGATTTGATAAACACGTTGAATTCATTATTAATCAGTCGTAGAATTTTAATTTAATTATTAGAAATACCAAGGATTTCAGATCAATTGATCCCGTTATTATTATATCGATTATTTAGACTCATTTGTTAGAAGTAAGCTTGAATATGGTGTAAGTTAGGTTTCCTTTTAACTCACATCACAAAAATGTCATAGTAAATGTCCACAATAAAAAAATAGATGTTTTTTCTGACACTATTTCAGATGACACTATTTCGATTTCAGATCAATTGATCCCGTTATTATTATATCGATTATTTAGACTCATTTATTAGAAGTAAGCTTGAATATGGTGTAAGTTAGGTTTCCTTTTAACTCACATCACAAAAATGTCATAGTAAATGTCCACAATAATAAAATAGATGTTTTTTCTGACACTATTTCAGATGACACTATTTCGATTTCAGATCAATTGATCCCGTTATTATTATATCGATTATTTAGACTCATTTGTTAGAAGTAAGCTTGAATATGGTGTAAGTTAGGTTTCCTTTTAACTCACATCACAAAAATTTCATAGTAAATGTCCACAATAATAAAATAGATGTTTTTTCTGACACTATTAAGCAGTTTAAATTTAAGATAAACACTTTGCTTACGTAATGTATTTTTTCCGTTTAGATTTGCAGCCAAAGTAAGAAAAACTTCCAAAAACTGTCCCTAATATACTGTTATCACTTTTTGTAGATTGTTTTTTATGTGCAGAAATTTGTAATTTTTCGTTCTTTACGTATTAATATTGTATTATTTTTCATTATAGCTATTTTGGGCTAATACCTGTAGCTATTGTAAACTGTTTGAATAAATAAATAAATTATTGACATGTAAAACCAATATGCCTACTTGATATTGATGTTTCATAATGCTACTTTACTCTAACTCTTCAATTATAGTCAAGCATATTTACATGTAAAACACAAAAAAAATTGTCTTCACCTATGTTATGTAATAATGCATTGACCAGCTGTTTTCATTTAATAAATTAAATCAGAATGTAAGGTGAGCCTTTGAGATGTCTGCCTGTGAGGCAGGTCTAGGAAACTCGTTAATACAAATATACCTTTCGGTACATATGCATACTGTAAGCTGTACTGTAAGTTTTATGTGACATATTCTTATATTATTGTTTTTTTATTTATTTCAAATCACATCTACATTTTACATATGACAAATCACAAAGTACAAATACTCAGCATGGCTAATTGAGAATACTAACAAGAGCAACGAGAACAGGTGAATGGGTGAGTTTTGAGTGAATAACAGTGAAACTTAGTTTATTAACCGGTAACTACAACAATAAGTAGGAACAAATTAATAAAGTGTAAAGCTTGTAGTACAAAGTGAATGACTAGAACAAATAGTTGATAAACTCAACAACAATAACAAATTCGGTACTTATAGACTAATATAAATTCAATTTGATGACAACAACAACAAACCCACAAGCTAAATAACAATGTTTGGTTGATGACCTTAAACGATGACTACAAATTTGATTGCATGTTATAATGTAATAGATTTTGTTGCTCTTTTATGTAATTACCATTGAAGCTAAACAATATTTACAACCTAATAAGACCCTTCTCACTTTCGGGCATAAGACCCTCTTCACATAAGACCCTTGGTCGGGAATTGACCAATGGTAATCCTAGATAAGTAGATACTCTTATTACAAAATTTAGTGATATTTTAGTGATTGAGAAGCATGTACAGTACAATTCATACTTGATAGCAGAGACAACTTGTAAAATCCGTACACTAGAATAAAATAGAAACATTTAGTCGTCACAAGCGCTCTGGAACGGTGACATCAAAAAAATTAAAGAAACGTTTTTTCAATTTGACTTGTTTTCTATTTGTTTTTAAACTACCCTGTATTATGTATTATGTCTACGTAATTAGGGTAAGAATACTGACACTATTGATCGTATGATGTACATTTTACATTATTATACCGAATTAAGATTTTGACATGAAATGAAACATCACAAAATACCCATAAGTTCTAAGACTGTAACTTTACGAACTACTTTTATAAATACTTGGAATTTTCTTAGTATACAAGCATTATTTAAAGTGAACATCCATCCACTCGACTCTGATCACAATGATTTTTTGAGCAAAACTCTGTATCCTATATTTTATCCTGTTTTAGTACGAGCAATATCTAGTACAATGTACATCTTGAACTATTGATTGGTGTTGTTCAATGTTAGGGTATAAGGGTTGGGAAACCGATTGGTGAACACTACTTAAAAAAAAACCACGTATTTCCTATTTTAAACTCGAAAAATATGGAGGTATAATAAGTGTTTAAAGTTTAAAGTAAAGGGAATTAAAATGAAGGAGTAATTAAAAAACGCCATAATTTCTCTGCCCAACTGGTTTTCACTTCTCTGATAGCAATCCTTATTGAAATTGACATCTACAGTAATGAAAAAAATAATAAACATAAAACATAAGGGTTGTTAATGAGTTTATGGGAGATAGTATGTGTCAGTTTGCTGATAACGTTTATTATCAATTTACTTTAAAGATTTTCTTGTTAATCGACAAATCTATTGTAATTACATACCTACATTAGGTCTATTAATATCTATGTTTCTCGATCGAAAATTTATAGTCCATCCTACTGAGGCTTGAGGGAAAACAAGCTTGTATTTAGGTGTTTTATGTAGTTGTTTTATGTTTGAAATAATAACAAACTTTATTTCGTTTTACTCATTTGTTTCCATGACTCACTTAGGGGAATTCACTAAAAGGGCTATATGAGCCGAACTTCTATTATCTATAAATAAACAAACACGATTTTAATTTCATTTCACATCTCAACGACCTAGATGTGTTTATTTAAACATCTATTCTTCTCACTAATCCTTAACCCAAATAAATTTTGCATCTTTCAAGTGAGATTATCCCTGACTTATGGGTTTACTTGTTACGAGCTTTAGGGCTATCACCAAACAATTGAAGTATTTTGAATTGCTTCATTCCAAACTTCAACCCCCTAGCCTGTTCTGTTTTTACCACATTCATTTTACACTAACCTTAGTTAGGTGTGACTTTTCAGCACTATATTCTACAATACCTTCCCTTGTTGTAAATTACGGTACAATTATTATTATAGTTCAATTTTCTACACCCTACTTAGCCACAGTACCTGGTTCTTCCTAATCTGATAATCCCTTAGTCACAAGTTCAAACCGTGGATTAAAACTACGTCTGTGACGTCATACGGTTTACCGAGAAACTGTTGACTAAACGGAATATATATAGTTTATGAAATAGTTTCGAAAATTGTTCATGTGTTTAAAATAAATTTCATTACCAGCATCACACAACTAGCAAATTGACTTCAAACATAGATTTAATTATCAAATTAGTCATGCACTTGTAATATAAATTGAATTGAAATAAATTATATAATTCTTAAAAGCCAGTTTCCGTGCACGTACTTTTTCTTGAATGATAAACAATTTTAAAGTGGAAAAAGTAACATTGTACTGTACTTATTTCTTGCAATTGCATTATTCCTTATTCAATTACAAGGAATAAGTAATGACAAAATTAATAATGTTTACATTTGCGGTATGCAATGGTCAAAAGTCTTCGTGCTTCTTCAGATTTTGTAAAACTTTATAACAAAAAACATACATCTGAGTACAATAAGCAAAAAATAAAATTTTTGTTGAAGACATTATTTACGCTCCACAATAATCAATAACTTACTTAACACCATTTATGTATATTTAACAGAAGGCATCAGACTTTAGTATATTTACAGAAGAACTGTAGCTTTTTCTGTGTACACCTTACATTTCACCCTAAATAAAAGGAAATATTTGACAAAATACTGCGTAACCGTAGATGAAACTATAAAAGAATAAGATTTAAATGTTATAAACAATGAGAAGTCTTATTAAATAACCAAAGTCAATAATTTTTGAATTTATTAAATACTGACAGAATGGCAATCCGCTGTTTAAATAATCATTGTTGGACTTAAACGACTGTAATGTGTAATGTATAAGTAAAATGTTGAATCAATTCGTTAAGTGGAAATAATCTTATCAAATAAACAAATAAAAACTGAATGGATCTCTTATATTTATTTATTTATAGCCACACATGTATAAAATTAATGAATTAATTGTGGATTGTGTATTGTGCAGAATTGATTTATATGTAAATTGGTTTAAATTTAAGAAAAAAATATTAATACGTTAGAGTTTTGTGAAATAACTGGTGTGCGTCTTGGCGAAATATTGTTTTTAACACGTTTCGGTATTTTATTTAAACCATATTAACAAGTAGCATTATTGGTTACAAGTTAATGTAAGTAATTATAAAAAAGGTTTCAATAATTTCTTTTTTAACAATTTTTTACATTATTTAAATGTTTAAAAAGTAGTTACAAAAGAATGAGGTAGGTCTAAGTAACTTAAAATGTGTCCATGACCGAAATATGTATAGATTATTTAAATGTATAGTAACAGTAAAGTATTTAAATAAATATGACGAAATCTGTTGTTTTGGACAAAGTTTATCTCAGGTCAAGCAAACAGAGATTTAAACATATTGTCATTCTTATATTAAATACATAGTATTCAGACCATTGTTTAGTCATTCTTATATTAAAACACATAGTATTCGGACCATTGTTTAAAATCCAACGTAAAACAAGTTTTTATAGTATTTCTTGTTGATCAGACTAAAAACCACAATCAAACGTTTTATGATTTAGGGAACAAAGTGGATTTTTTCCCTTTCTGTTTGTTAGAACTTTAAAAGAAGGCGTGTTTACAAAATATTTTAATAACAGATATTTTTATTATTTCCATATTATAAATGTTTATCTTTGTTTTATTGGAGTTAACCATCTTCACATTTCTACTTTTTAAATATGACTATTCACGTGTTTTCACATGTCTGTAATTTTTGTTTTAATCTCTGTATTTCAAGGATCTGTATTAAAAAATATATAAAAAACGGTGTGCGGATTTGTAAAATTTCTATGTTTGTACTCAGTGATTAACTGTCGTAGTATTAGGTTAAAATTTATATTTAAGTTATAATCTTAATCCGTAAACTTAACTAACTCTATTGTACATTTTTCGTCATGCAGCAAAAACAGCCGTTTATGATCATCAGTCCCAATAGGTGAATCCAATGAGGGATGATGGTCCGATGATGATTGAAGTGTCCAATCGAAATCGATCACCACTTACCATCTTTCATATTTACCGTCTTGTGATGCAACAGTATAAGTGTAAATATATTATTACTAGTTTTATTAGACTTATAATTTGTTTGTTTTCGGTAATTTAATAACACGTACGATGCTGATCAAAAAGCTATTTTGCATTTATGTATACAATGAGTAAATCGGCTGTGGCTTATTGCTGCATTCTTGTAAATAGCTCGACATGACAATGGTATAATGAACAACACAATCGTAATAAACGAAATTATTGAATCATTGAAACAGCTTGTCTGCATTAGCACAATTGAAAACGTAAATCGATTTAGAAGGTTATCTTTTCATGAAAATTATTTTTGTTTTCTAACTTTTTTGTTGATTAATGTTACAATATGACAAAAAATATAGTTCATCACACGGTAAAAAGTGTATTTTCAACCCCCGCTCATTTTCGTGAAATTTGAGCTCGGGTCGAAAAGAGTCACTTTACGCAGTGATGAAATCCTCTTTACGGCTAGTCAGTTGTTTTTAATTCCACAATAGTGTAATGTCAGCACATATATTTCCAATTTACTCGTCAATATTGAACATTTTCTTTTTTACACTTTTATCACAGTTTTTTCCTGGCTTCACTAATTATTTCCATTTATTTTTATCAGAAGAAAATGTAGTAGATAAAAACTATTACAATATCAGTTTGAGCTATTTATACTCTCAGTTATCTACGTAATTACGGGGGTGTAAATATGCGCCAAGTCATTGTACAGATTGGCCATAGGAAATCCTTGAACCAGATTTCGTCATGGGGTGGTTGACAGTTTCAAGGTCGTATGACTCACCACACTACTTGGTAGACAGGGGATCCCCAAAACACGATTAGACTTGCCGAGAAGGCAGACCCTCAGGGCTAAATTCTTGACCAAATATTGACCAGCCACCCCCAAAGAAATACCAGCGACGTTCATTGATTTGCTGATATTTTTTGTCCTATAAAAATATCTTCATGCTGTTACTGTATCATATTAGTATTTATTCTACTCATTTTTCAAATATTTTAAGTTTCTAGCTAGGAAATATAATATTGATTAAATACCTTCGAAAAACAAAATCCAAGGGTGTTCTAATGTAATATGACTTGCATAATGCATATATTCTAAATACTTGGACTTGGTACAATGAACCTCATAAAGTTATGGATTAAACAAAAATACATACAATAACACTTGAAACTATTATTAAAACACTTATATTTTTAACTAAAGGTATGGCATTACCTACAAATGAAAGATGATAAGTAGTGATCGATTTCGATTGGGCACTCTAACCATTATCAGTCTCAATATGTAAGAGTTATCTTCATTCGCCTGTCGGGTCTGATGATGATTGGAGTGTCTAATCGAAATCTTTCACCACTACCATCATACTATTATAAACATATTTATCGTCCCGTGAGTTAACAGTATAAGTGTAAATATTTTAAGTGTTATTAGACTTAGTAAAATCATTAAATTTAATAATGTGTACAAATCTGATCAAGAAATTATTTGAATAAATGAATTTAAATAATACTCGACATTTTCCATAAGGGTCAAATTTAGTAAATAAATTAACATCTTTGCTTTGTTCAAGGTTTAAAAAATCGGTAAACAGAATTATTTTACCGTGATTTTTTATTAATTTTTTTGTAATAACTTATATAGTTTGGCAATCACTACGTTTGCGGTTTCATCCAAAGAAAATCAAATAATTTGATAGTTACAAATTGGACCCTACAGTTCTTAATCATAGGGATTAAATAGTGAAATGTAATAAAACAGCTGATCTTAACAAGAATATTAGAACTGAAACGGTATGTATAGTAAACATAAACAAATTACGTCACTGGCCCAATGGCCGTAACAGCTGGTTTGGACTTCCATTTAAGTAATGTCAAATATTATATTCGAGCCAGTGATATTACTTGCATGCTAATGATCTATACAGTTTATGTTCTAATATTCGTGTCTTTAACCTGTAAACCCTGGTGTTTCGTTAGCGTGATATACATTTAATCTGACTATTTGATAACAACGAATTTAATAAAACACGTGATGAAAATCAACATATCGTAGCAAGTGGGTTTTCTACGTGTTGAAACAGTTAGAAAATTAACCTACATTTTGGACAGTAAAAACAGGGTTATCTTTTGGTCAGCTTGAAATTCATGTTTTAACATTTATACTTATTTTACCAATTAATGAAATGTCATGAATTTTGAAAAGTTGTTATGTAAAAGTCTTACATTTTTCGTGTATTTCTATATTGATTATATAATATAGATTATAGACTTTAGACTCACTTAATTCTTAATTTGCACTGGAAACATATTAAATTAGCCAAGTATGCTGGCTATTATTCTACAGGTTTATACACGACATATTTATATGAAGTTCAAAATAATGTTATTAAAAATAATACAATATTGAAACCATAGAATTAACTAACTAGCAACTCAGAAGTTATATTAAAATCCCTTAGCACTTTAATTAACCAACAAACAATGTATTCTATAGTGCTTAGTGATTGATAATTAGTTGGTCACTTTTTTGTGAATTATTATCAGCATTGGTGGTGGTACAAATATGATATTCAATGATATTCATGTAATATTTTTACATTTTTTCAGAAAGCCTGCATGTTTACTTTCAGTTACCATCGTGTTTCATTTAAATCATAAAAAAAATCGCTAAACTAATAGTTTTGTTAATTTAGTTATATAAAATATCAAAAATGTATTCGTCTGTCCACTAAACAATTTATAATTATTACAAGGGCTCTATTTTTAATTGGATTCTCTATTATAATCGAGAACACAATAGGATATAACTAATTTTCAAAGATATTAGTAAACTCTTTAAACCATTTTCTTTTCGTAACATTGATTTTGAAATATCTAAATGAAACACCAAAATAATGGGCATACATTTTTGCGGTAGAATTAAGTTTGATAAAAACTACCTGATAAAATGTTTGTTAATAATAATTTTACTTCAATTAACATTTAATTTATACAACACAGAACAATATTTTTTCAACCCAAAATAAAACAAAAGTATGATGTAGGTATTATATAAAAATTGATTATCCCCTAATAATTTATTATACATAAACAGGTGTATTTATTTTAGAAAACCCTACTTTACAACGATGTCCAAATAATTGTATACAATTTTACAACTACAATGTTTTTTTCAAATAAGATAAATATTAAAAAAATATCTAGTTACAAATTTACCACCCTCACAATAATTCAGTTTCAATATCAAATATTAACTCGTGTATTTTTACAAGTTTTTGACTTTGAAACTATAACATCTTTTACGATATATTTAAACATTTAAATTCAAAACCACCAACTATTACCCTACAGTGACGTTCCCATCACTCGGGGGTTGTGCGTATTGGCGGGGGACAGCGGTAAAAATAGCGCGGAAAAGATGTACCTACGTCACGAGGAAACAGGCCCACCTGACCAAGTGACCAATAGTATAAAGCGCTACTAGCCGGGGACCGGACCAGTCTAAGATAAGGCATGGAGGGTGTCACAGTGTGCGAGTGCAGTTGTCCCAAGTGTCATATCTTTCCCCTCAAGATGTGCAAACGGATTATTGTTGTGGTGATACTCTTCAATTTGACAGTTATCGCAGCCACGCCTACTCACAGAGTTCGACATCGGCACAACAGGAATATTCTGCACGCTGAACGTCTGTGCGAAAGTCCCGGGGTGATAGATCAACCTACTCACGACCAGTGTGTCACCATGGCCAACCGAGTACGACGAGATGTTAACACCATGGACCTACGAGAGGGTCAGGAGTCGTCGCTGTGTCCCTACAGTGTGTGCATCGACGAGGACCCAACCCGCAGACCTGTCCACATCAACAGAGTGTTCTGTCTCCAGTCGGGGTGCCGCTGTACCCACGAGGGTGCCTACAGGTGTACCCAGCTGTACAACAAGGTGGAGGTGTGGTACCCGGGCACCAACGGCACCCAACATCTGGACATCGAGTATGGATGCGTGTGCGCCGCCAAGCACGGGAGTAAAGTTGACGCGTTCGTTCCAGACACAGGAGATAAGTGATGTGAGAATATCAAGACTGAAGCAAACGGCTGTGAATGGGAGTGAGTACTGTAAGCTTTATGTATTTGCCATATTTATTTACAAATTAAAAAATAGCCCGGTGAAATATGAGGGTTTGAAATACGATTCTTTTCGCACTATTATGCAACCATACAGGATTATGTGTTGTTTTTGCCACAGACCTGTAATAATTTAAAAATCACTAAATGTGACTGACCTCAAAGTTTTCTTTTTTACTTGTTACATAAGCAATCAATTTTGGCACATTCCTAAAATTCAGAGAATAACAAAAACAAACGATTCTGTTATAGTAATTTTGTCTGAGTCAAAACAACCATTATTCATCAACCTAACAGCCTATCTTACGTAAGTGTGTTACTATTTGTTGGTTTTAACTAATTTAATGATTATAGTTGTATTATATTCAGACACAGCAACAATTGTATACGAAAATTTACTTATAAATATATTTTCAATCCTTGAAAATGACATTTCAATGTTCAGTATTATGTGGAATAGATTTGCTCAATATTTGTGATAAAATTAGACTGTAAAATTAATATGTATTTTTGTAAAATTTAATTTTTTATTGTGTGTACCCAATACTTTTTTTAAAAATTGATAGGGTTTTAGAAACTTAATTTTTTAAATTATATAACACATTTAATGTCATATAATTATTTAGTTGTTAAAAAATGTATTTATTTGAAGATAAAAAAATTGTATATTTATCTTTTTAAATTTTGTTTAAAAATAATTCGATTTTATTCCATAGTATTAATTTTCACAAATCTGAAAATTTGCTCAATTCTATATGTTTCCATAACATATAGGCCTTCTTTTATAAACATAATCAACTATGTATTAGAAATATTTATGTATTTTTATACCATGACGTCATTTTCCCAGTGTATATTGTAGTTAATGTAATAATTTATTAATTAGATTTATCTAAGTAAGATGTATAAGCTATGCTTAACTATTTATTGACTTGCTCAATTGTTTGTAAATACTTATGTTTTACCATATAGAATAGTATTTATGGCTTTAAGTCTTTCATTATTTATAAAATAACTGATTTAGCTTTACTGTAGTTTTTTATGTGTATAGTTTAATTTATTCCACTTATTTATTAGCTTTCTAGTACAAACCAACCTGTACTAAGATGAATTCCTAAATCTCAGTTAGTTCCATATAGTCCCCTGTCAAATGTACATATACAGGCTCCCGTGTGCTCCTTAATGAGGCAGGTGTGGGAGTAGTCTTAATCTCTTCGTTTGACCTTGGAGAAATACAATTTTGATGGTGGCACTCCTGAAAATGGTGCGTTTGAACGATGTGGGTAAAAAACAAAATGGCCGCCATTGCAAACTTGTTTTCTTACTTATATCAGTAACCGTTAGAGTTATGAAAAAATTGTTGATACCAAAATGTAGCTATTTTAAATCTGCACCAAAAAGATATTACAGTTTTTATGTAGGATCAACCATTCTGTCATAAAACATAATTTTATATTTTTCATAAATAAAATTAATCAGTGTGGATGTAATGTCCCAGGACAGTTAAATATTTCAAAAAGTAATAAAGGGTGTTTCAGTAAAGTGTGATGGGCTATGCAGATTCAGATTCTATGTGCAAAAATAAGTCGAAAATGTAGTACAACATTGTTTCGATTTCGGCTTAGTTAAGCCGAATTCCGCCATTTTGTATTTTTTGAAAATAACTCATAACTCAAAAGCCCTTAGAGATATTTTTATGAAACTTGGTATAAACATTAAGTCTACAACTATAAACATTCTCCGAAAAAATCTTTGATCAGGCTCATCGAATTTCAAAATGGTGGCCATTAAAATTCTTTACAGTCAAATTCCATGAAAACCAGCAATTAAAACAAATTTTTGAAACACAATATGTAAAGTCCTTTTTATTACAAATCTAACGACACTTTATTCGCGAAAATCGGATAATAAATAAAAAAGTTATGTAACTTTTATTATGTTTTTGTCACTAGTTTCTATGGAATTTAGCTTTGTGATTTCAAAATGACTGCCATTTTGATAATTACTGTTAATAATAAAAGTTACTTAACGTTTTTATTTATTATCCGATTTTCGCAAATAAAGTGTCATTCGATTTGCAATAAAAAGGACTTTAAATAATGTGTTGAAAAATTTTGTTTTAATAGTTGGTTTTCATGGAATTTTACTTTAAACATTTTTAATGGCGGCCATTTTGTTTTTACCCACAGTGTTCAAACGCACCATTTTCAAGAGTGCCACCATCGAAATTGTATTTCTCAAATGTCAAACGAAGAGATTAAGACTACTCCCACACCTGCCTCATCAAGGAGCATACGGGTGCACATTTGACAGTGGACTAATAATAGTTATAAGATTTTGAAAATAAAAACAATTTTTTCTACACATGACTTTTTAATAACGTATCCTTTACTCCATTAGTTAGTTAGAAGGTTAATAATCAATAAGGAATAATCAACAATATGAATGATCAATACGGTAGCATTGACTATTGAATACTGAATCAATATTTATGTCAATAGACAAAGATGATATTTAGTGACTTTGCTAGTTTTCTTTATTCTTCAAATAGAGCATTTATCATTTATCAAGTTCAACACAGTGAAAGCTATCTACAATCAACATATTTCAAAATAAACAAATGTTGAATATTAAGAACTTTTATGCAGCTGGTTGAAAATTTGAGAAACAATTTATTTCCTTCAGTTTAAGTGTGCAATAAAAGGTTAATTGTGAGCACTCGATAAATTAGGTACTTAACAATTTCAGAGTGGTTATTTAATTTGAAATATTTTTTAACAGTTTTTATATACTGAATTGAAAAATATATGAGGACTTTAAATCACATATAAATATATATATCTGTGGATAAAAAATTAAAAAGTTTGATTAGAGGTTTGAATTTGAATTGTCAACAGCTTTTAATAGTACTTAATGATGAAGTCTTGTAGTTGATGATACAATTGATTCTTTAAGAATACATCTGATACTGCTGGTAAGTCAAGCCTAGAGCTGATGGGTATAAATTTGAAGGTTGATTTTAGTATTGTTCTGTATTTGGTAACAAAAAAAGAGAGCAAATATGTTCTTACATTCCATCATAATAGTTTTGGAGTTGGTGAATTCACAAGAAGTAGATGCCATAGACTAAGCAACACAAGGGAGTATGTTTTACCTATGATACCTCCAAAACACATTTAAAAACATATTCGCTTGTTCTTTATGGTTATAAAGAAGTATATCTCATCTTATCCATATTAAGTAAGAAGAATGGCAAACGGACTAACGGAGTATGTTTGATCCATGCTTTAAGCTTAAGGTGTTTGAGGTTGCAGGTTGGAGGTTGGAGGTACTCATATGTTTACTAACAGTTTTATGTATATACACTATGATAACACTATGGTATAATACAGTATAATGATAAATTAATTTGGTTACGTTAGTCCAAACAAATCCTTTGAAAATGTCTTAAATTTCTTGTGTATAAGTTTCTAAGCTGTAATGAAAAATATTTTTCAAAATCAAATAAGGTAAACTTCTTGAGCAAACTGGGTTTAATTGGATAGGTATATTTTACAGTTATCAAACCAATTAAATTGAATTCATTTAAAATATTTAATTTGTTGTGAGAAATAAAATTCTTAAATTAAAGTAATAATCCTTAGACAGCAGTTAAATTCAAATTTAGAGGAGACATTTATTTACTAACAGTTTACACCAGTTTACAAAAATAGAATACAATACAATATTGAGATACTGTTGTACGATGATAAAATATTGTATGTAACATTTATTTGGGTTTTACAACATATTTAAAACAAAAAGGCCCAAATTGTCACGTAGTTATAAATACCGGAATTTTACACTCCTCAAAATTCTTTTCCAACCAAAAGACGTCACAACAATGGTTTACAATGAATTGGTCATTTTCTCCTGGGATACATTACATAAGTGCTAAGGGGTAAACATACCCTAAGGGTGGTTTCCAAGAAGAGGATGACGTAGTTGGGAGGGTTTCGCTTTCAGCGTCGTCCTACTTTCTTAACACATCAGCTGGTAAATCCTAATGACTAAGCATTGTAAATCTAGCTGACACAAATCCTCTGACAGTGATGCAATAAATGAAAATAATTATTGATCTTGTGTGTCAATTTACAATAGCTATCTTTCATTGAAAAACGGTTGGGTTTGTTCGGGTTTATGCTAATGATCGGGAATGCTCTAGGACTAGGATGCTGACTTTCAACACAAACTATGGAAATGGGTGATAGTTGTTGGTCTAGAATGTTCTAGAAAGAATATCGATTGTTCTAGAATCTTCTAGGATCTTCTTGATTATTCTAGAACACATAAGATAATTCGAGAATTTTCTAAAGTATCCTAGTTGGTTTAGAATGTTCTAGATGGACCAGAATATTCTAGAGTTTTCCCACAATATCTAATATAATTTGGTATCATAAGTAAGTGAGTAGTAACAAACACGCTTTAGCGTGATCACTAGGGCGTAAAGTGGCTCTTTTCGACCCGAGCTCAAGTTTTTCGATCGAGGCGAAGCCGCGGTCGGAAAATGAGCAAGGGTTGAAAAGACACTTTTTGACTTTTTGTCCGTGTTATGAACTAGGCCTGTATTTTTCATAATATTGCACTATTAATAAATAAAAAAAAAACTATGTTAAAAATAGTTTTCATTTAAAGATAACCTCGCAAAAATACTTCTAATTTGTTTTAAATTTAATTTATTAATGGAAACAAGCAGCTGTTTAGTAAGTGATTCAATCGTTTCGTCTATTGCGATTATGTTAGTGTATATTATACTAATGAGTAGGCTAATGTATAGCAAATTTAATGTTTACGTCGAACTTTTTACAACAAAGCTATAATACTTTTGATACCTGCGATTGTTTACAAATATGAAATTTACAACTGAGTTGACAACATCTGATTTTTACTCCTTAGAGAGTAAAAATGCTACTTTAGACCCGAAATCCATGCATTGAAAACGACTGTTTTTTTCTGCCAAATGTAGAATCCCCAAAAATATTATTCAATCAATATCATTAAAACACACAAAAAAACATTACAAACCAGCGTATAGACTTTCAAGAATTTTTTTATGATGCCAAGAAAAATTACGAAGAATATTCCAGTTATTTGAAAAATTAATACATCCTCATAAATGTTGCAAATAAATTTCGATGATGAAACTGTTTGTATATGCTCTATTAAATTACCATAATAAAAAGTACCAGTATCCACTACCCCAGCTAATATTAACGGAGCGATATCAGACTTTGAACATTTCCATACAGAATACAGTATACGTAAATTTATTGTTGTTTTTAAATTAGTTTTATTATCTACTGTATTAATTTGACCCATATAACGCCGGGTTAACTCTGTCAGCACAGATTTGAAGAGCAGGAGCAGACACTCTTTCAAGGCTTATAAAGACGTAAATAATAAATAAATAAATAAACAGGTCTTTATTGCAAGCGTTTTTCAGAAGAATGCATTCTGTTTTTCAAAACAACTCTTGTCCTTAATCCTAATAAACTATACATATAAAACAAATTATAAAACAGTCTATATAAATAATCTATGAAAACTATGTAAAAAACAATCCATACTAACAATCTATGAAAAAAATTCTAAAAACAATTTTGACAAACATTACATGACCAGAATTTTCGATACAAAAAAATTACAATAATTTACATTCAAAAACATCCACGTATCCTCAAAGGCCTTGACATTCCTTAATCTGTGCTAAATTTTATAATTTTAGCTTATGTGTATAGACTAACTTTAACTTCGGTTTATGTTGGTTTTTAATTGTTGGAGTATACAATTTAAATTTCTTAAAATTTTCCTGAATGTCTTTGTTGCACTAACATACCATAACAAATGACAATATTATAATCTATTAATGAATTATTTTTTACAACTTTTCTGCATACAAAATTCAAGGTAAATCAACGCAATTATTGTCTTTATCGCGATTGCTATAATTTCTGCTCTATTTTGTTCTTAGGAAAGAAAATTTTGTTCTTGCAATAATTTAAACCAACAATTGATAATAACTTCACAAACCATTATTACTTTTTCCCCTAAAAATACCTTCAATTCGCCAAAGTAAATTAGAGACTCTAACGCTATCCAAATTCATTGTATTTATTTATTTATTTATTTATTTACGGCAAAATCGACATTTTTACGATTACATGCATAACAATTTGTGGATCAATTAATCTGTGTGTTGTGTTAATTTGTGTATTAACATTGACTTCCTATTTTACTAACATTAGGGTAAACTAATGCTTACGGTTCTGCTACAGGGAAGGCAAAGGTGTGTTTTTTAGTAGCAATTTAAAAGCTTAATAGGAAATAAACCAATTTGCCAAATTTGATTAAAATATACCTACCCATAAACAAGCAAATTGGGGTGCGAGCTGGTCTATTAGAATCAAGAATCAAGAGCGTTAGAACGTGGGACTTCGGTTCCTGGGGTCCCGGGCTCAAAACCCGACAAATTACAAATAAACTTTATCTAAGTGATAATAGTAATGTGAAAAACAATTCCGGGCTTGTGCCTAGCGTCCCGAAAAAAAACAAGCAAATTACAACTGATTACTTTTTCTACATAAGAATAACATCTCAAGTCAAATCAAACAATCTTTATTGTGTACAGAAAATCTGTTTTTATAGCGCCACAAAGTTTACAAAACAAAAGAATACAAATCAAATTAAACTCTAAAATATTAAGAATTTAAAATGTAAAGTTTCATTGAATTTTCTCCACAACCGTTAATTGATTTGATGTATATAAATTTCCTTTTATTGCATGATTATACATTGCAAAGTTTTTATTCAGTGAATAAAATGTTAATGGTTTGTAATTAAACACTATCCTAATTTAGCCTATACATAGGTCTATTTATACAGTATTATTTTAACTAACTAAGCCCATATTTTACAACCGAGTTAAGCTCTTGTACTTGGTACTTTTATTAAGACTACCAAGCTTCAGTAACCTGTATGTTTTGTAATCCTAACTGTAAAAAGTAGTCCCGGAACACTAGGGGGAGGAGCCTAAGGCCACGCCCAAGCTGCTAATTGGCCGAAATCCAGCCAATCAGGAGGCACCAAACTAATACACGGGGTTTTCTATGCTTTGGTTTAGAAGCCATGAGTTTGAACTGCAAAAAAGTCCATTGGAACAAACACGAAAACTGAATTTAAATGTTCAATGCGATGAAAAGTGCCTTTACATCACTTTATAATTACATATCCTTTTCAAACTTTACGATACAAGATTCAAGATTCGTATATTAAAGGCAATCTCTCGGTGGTTAACGGGTTTTTATGTCAAAATTGCGTCCCCACTTTTGACCCCCAAAACGTAACATTTAGCAATTTCTTTCCAAACCATTATCTATAGCAAACAAATAATTTAGTATATTTAAGCGCTGTTTTTGGGTATATTTTAATCAAATTTACAAAGTTTTTCAACCAGATATTTAAAATATAATATAAATTTAGCTAGCTATTAACATGTCAATAAAAAACACATTTTATCACCTACGTACTCATTAAACTTAATGTTGCTAAAATAGGGCATTAATCCGACGTAAATATTAGCTTCGTCTGCAGGTTTGCTGCGGCAGGGGTAGAGCCTATATGCTGTATCTTGAACCCTTAAATCAATTTTAGTGTAGCAGAGCATTGAATATATACCATAGAGCGAGCGAGTTTAAGCTGACATATATTGGTTTTACGAACGAAATAAAATCAACGGAATAAAAATCTCTGACCGACGGTGTTTTAGTAAAATTGAACTTTTATCAATTTTTATGCAAAGAAAAAGAACGGCTGGGTAATAATAATAATATAATAACGATAAGCTGTAGATGCTGTTTTCCAAGAATAAGGAAAATCACACCTTTTATATTATAAATATTAAAAGTAATTTATTGCCAACGGATTTCACCAATTTACAATAATTATTGAATTTACTCATCATGACTAAATACTAAAACTAAGTAACAATGCAAGACCAGTGAACAATACGATAAGGATACATGCAAAATCTAATCTAAGGCAGTAAAAAAAAAAAAAAAAAAAAACAATACTTATACCTAGGAGTAACAAGACATAGATAATTCAAGACATACGGTGATTGAATAAATAGTAAAAAGTTTAAGTATAAGAAATTAAGTCATCTTACTAGCTATTATAGATCAATAAGTTTAACTATGGCAACTTTGCAACCGAGAATTGAGATTTTCAATATTGTAAATTTAGAAGTGATATGCATTTTTTTCTATTCCATGTAAACTGACACTGATTAAGAGATTTAAACAATCATAAATCTTAGGCCTGCAGTAGAAACTAGATTGTTTTAATATTTTTGTCAAATTAGTTGAAAAATAGTACCTAACTAATAAACTAAAAAAAATAAATAAATAAAACTAATAAACTAAAAAAATAGTTACAATAAACTAATAAAAAACAGCAAAATAACAGTTAATGTTTAAAAACTCAAACATAGTTACGTTGTTGGTTGTTCAAAGTCAATGGTTTTATGTTTTACTTATCGTGAAAGATAGATTTGAAGACTTGCATTTTTAAATTGCCTGCTTTCGTACTGTACTGTAACTACAGTTTGTTCAGCAATGCTACCTAGCGGATTTTGCTAGCACTAAATGTCGGTAGGGTAGATTGCACATTTTATGTACATTCAAGTATGCAATGAATAAAATAAACTTCTACTGCTCTAAATGGTGCAACAGAGGTCAAGAGAATATAATAAATGATGGGTATATAATACGTCGAAGAACGGAGGAAACTTATTTTTCCATAAACTTGAGAAAAATCTATGAAGTTCTCGCTATGTAAATGAGTAACAGCGTCCCAATATAAACCCATGTAATGTGTACACATAGTACCCGGATGGGACGACCGGGGACTCTGGAGTTTGCCTAATGAACTAAATCTCAGAAGGGATTTTTTGGCGAATCCGGTCTTTTGGTTTTGAGAAATTAAAATTATTTGAAATAACTACTTTATCTATGGTCTTACTAGGAGTTTTTTTCTCATTTATTTATTTATTTATTCCAACGGATTCTCCATTAATACAATTTTGTCAAACTATGAACTATACACATAAGTAGCAAATAATAAGTTAATATCAGTGGTTACAAAAATCGTGCAATAATAATAAATAAGGAAGCTGGCAATAAATACATGATGACAAAAAAAAACATAAAAAACGTCAATCTCTAGAGGACCGCAATTCCTTAAATTTAACTCCTTATCCATAAATTATATGACAATTTGCTGATGAGATATTTGGACCCAAAGTTAACATTAATCTTATGGGGAAGAAATCCAACATGGCTTCCACTACGGAAGACTCTTAAAAACTACAATAAATAACAACAAGAAGACTATGCCTAGTAATAATGGTAACAAGTAACAAGCAGTAATGACGGTAACTTTACAACAGGCAACAGGCTCATCACTGAGAAATTTAAGTTTACAATTTTTGTGTTTGTGACATGTACATTTCCAATGATTGCTACAATAACTGGGTATTAAGATTAATTTATTAATTAAAAACATCTTTTCACACTTGGTTATTATGCCTAGGCTTTGCTTTAATTTAGGTATGATTAACGTTCCATTTAAAACACGATTAGAAATAGTTATTTTTCATTTACCGAAATGGCACAACACCACACACCCCAACTTTTTACAATGCTTTCACAATTAGGTATGTAGGCCTTCGAACAATTTCGAACCTATTTCTAAACTACTTATTTTCTTCTTCCTCTTTGCCAAAATCTCCCGTGTGCTAGAAAAAAAACCCAATACAAATTGCAGAGCAGACGACGCACGCAGAAACAAACGTCAAAATGTTGAATGAAGTGATTGAAGTGGTTGGTATAGTGTAGTCTTGTACAGTTGCCCGTTGCCCGTCATATTTTCGTCCTTGTAGGTGTTGGTGTTGCAATCTTATAATTAAATATGGTGTAGATAAGAGTCGTGATATGACCCGTTTAGTGCTTTTGCTTGAAATTTAATGATTTAGTATACAAATCTAGAGTAAATATGTTATTTCTTGCACCATCAAAGATGCTGCGACGGAGCTTAATTTTATCGGTCATCATAACCTCTTGCTTTTGTGATACTGGAACTACTGACATAAAAATTCAAGATGCAAAAAATAATTCAATAAGCAACCATACTCAACCTGATCCAAGTGACAGTGTCAAACAGAAAGAAGATAAATCAGACATTAAAAGTGTTGAGAACAAGCCATCATCCAGTAAGCCCAACTATGACATTATCAAAGTATTAAACAATGTAATCGGTAGCCAAAATCAGGAAAATTTAAAGGAAAATAAAAAACAAGGTGATTTATCTGTAGCTAAGGTTGAAACCAAGGCGTTTGTTAATGGGACACAGAACAGTGATGTTACACGGGATTCTTTAGGAGGGCCAGAGCTTAAAAACAATTCCATGAAATCACAGTTGCAACCAACAGATGGCACCAAAAACAGCACCCAACCGATGACCCTTACCTCAAGCCCCTTACCGTCTGTGGTAATAAACGATACCAGTAACGTAACAACCAGCACTGCAACACCAAAGGAGCCTAATCTTCCAGAAAAAGGATCAGCGGAGGCCGAACACAACAGCTCAATGGCAATTTTCTTCGTACTTTGTGTGCTTGCATTGGGAATTCTTCTAATTCACCTGATGCTGCTGACAAACTTTCAGTACCTACCTGAAAGTGTTGTTATTATATTTCTTGGGGCTCTTATAGGATTCATCATCAACTTTTTCTCTGATCAGAATATTGGCAATTGGCGGAAAGAAGAAGCATTTTCACCGACAGCCTTCTTTCTAGTTTTGCTTCCACCAATAATTTTTGAGTCTGGTTACAATTTGCACAAAGGAAACTTTTTTCAAAACATCGGTTCCATTCTTGTGTTTGCAATTGTAGGAACAACAATTTCAGCTTTGGTGATTGGGACAGGTATTTACATTCTTGGCCTAGCAGATGTTGCATATCACTTGAGCTTTATCGAAAGCTTTGCATTCGGCTCATTGATATCTGCAGTTGATCCTGTTGCCACAGTTGCAATATTTCACGCACTTGATATTGATCCGGTCCTAAACATGTTAGTGTTTGGAGAAAGTATACTGAACGATGCCATTGCTATTGTCCTTACAACATCAGTGTTGGAATCAAACAAACCAGACATGTCGCCCATCGAAGCTGTGTTTTCTGCTTTCAACAGGTTCTGCCTAATGTTTTTTGCCTCAGCTGGGATCGGAGTCATTTTTGCCCTTATAAGTGCCCTTCTTTTAAAACATGTTGATTTAAGGAAGAATCCGTCCCTTGAATTTGGAATGATGTTGGTGTTTACATACGCTCCGTATGCCCTTGCAGAAGGAATTCACTTGTCCGGTAAGAAAACATTATGTAATTAAATGTAGGATAATAAGTTAACTTAATAGCTTTAACTTAGTGCAGTAAAAGTTGAACCTTATGTGGTTACCATGTTTTTACTTTTATTATTATTTACGCGCAGTCCAAAAATATAAATCCGTTGTTGTTTGAAAAAGCCCTTTAAGGGTCTGAAATTGAATTCAAAGGTAGGTACCCTAATTTACTTTGTGGGCAGTGAATCTTTATAGGTAGTGCACTCAGTGAATAAGACCACAACATGAGTTAACACGGGTATTTAGGTCTTAAGTTATTTCCCTTCATTATAGTTTTGATTAGTTATTTTTTTCAACCTGAACCTTCATCATGTTGGATGTTAAGAAATGAGATTTAAAAATAATTGTTAAACATTTAAATCACTTGGCCTAAACATAAAATGATTTTGAACTGAGCTTAAAAACAAAATAAAATGTTGATTTTTTTTATCGACCCTAAATTTTTTCTTAGCCTACTTAAACAAAATACTCATCAAATTGCATTCAAACTATTTTTACAACAATTTTATTGCTAACAACTTAGCCTAAAACAATAACTTTTAATGATTGAAATATTAACTAAACCACACAACTCAAAAGTGTGCCTAATTTTAATTTATGTTTGCCCAGCCCATTTGTTTTTTATTAAAGGAAAAATCAAGGAAACATGATAAAACAAATTTATTTTTTACTCAATGTTATTAAACTGTAATCAGTTACACTGTTGTGTTTTATGCTTTCAGTCTGTTTATATCGTTTGCCCAGAACACTAAACAACTCGTTTGAAGTAAACACAATATGACTTGAGGATTTGTTTTTCTGCTAGCGGCCTCTAGGCAGATTTGTTGGCTATCATGCCTAATGGCTAATCCGCCACTGATTGCATTTAACCTTTTTGACATTATGAAATGTCTGCAGGAATCATGGCCATACTGTTCTGCGGCATTGTTATGTCGCACTACACACACTTCAACCTGTCGACTGTGACGCAGATTACGATGCAGCAGACGATGCGGACGTTGGCGTTCATTGCTGAGACTTGTGTGTTTGCGTACCTCGGTCTGGCCATCTTCAGTTTCCGTCACAGAGTAGAGCCAGAGTTGGTCGTTTGGAGCCTCATACTCTGCCTGGTCGGCCGAGCTTGCAACATATTTCCTCTTGCGATACTTGTCAACAAGTTCCGCGAGCACAAGATCACAAAGCGAATGCAGTTCATCATGTGGTTCAGTGGTGAGTATTGATTAAAGTTTGAATTGTATAATTAATGAAAACAGTTAAAACCACTGTTGGCAAGACTTGATATCCGACTTCATTGTACCTATTTGTGAAAATATAAAACAAAAAAGTGTTGGTGTTTTTAATTGTATTAGGGACGAACATACTCTACTTTTGATAATGATATGCTTTCATTTAAAGAGTAGGCCATGGGAAACTTATGTATTCAACGGCTTAGAACCCCACTTAACCATATTATATAGCTAGTAATAATATAACATGTGTTAAATAAAATCCAATCGATTACAAAAAAAATTTAAAACTGTAAGATTAAAGTCAAGTTTCTATGACATTGACAGCTACCTCAATAGGCAGCTAAATTAGAGTTCCGTTCCCAGATTATCCATGATCTGTCCAATTCACAAAAAAAGAATAAATTTTTATTGGAACAAATTTATGGAACGCTCTTCTCTAAAAAAGAATATATTTGTGTAGCATGTGAAATAACATGTGAAGGGTTTGGCTTGTAAATGTTATCAAGCAGTACACTTTCACCTTATCACTAAAGCTATTCATGAGTTAACTCATAAACATAAACTGTCTAATCTACAGTAGACCTCTCTAATGTGAGCCTAGTTCAAACTATACAACTTAGCTTCATCCTGTTTTACTTACCGTGTTCTATTGACTAACTAAACCATGTTATAAAGTTTGAATGACCAGCAGTATAAATGCCACGCCAGTTGTCATCGTAATTTGGGGACCGAGCAGGTTTTTACAGCCCGGGGCCGCAAAATCAGCTGTCCGCTTACTTACCTAAAACATGAATGCATTTTGAATACTCAATCAAAATCCATAGCATTGCAATAGAATTGTGTTATTGTCACCGTTGCCTAGCAACTATTTATTTCTTATTTTTGCTGATTCCTCAAATTATTTCTTCACATAACCTTAAAGTTGTAGTTGTGTTGACTATTAGTGTGCATTATTATAGTGATGAATAGTGGTAATAGGGTATAGTGTGGTGAAAAATAGCGTTCGTACCACGGACCGAAATGGTTTTGCAGCTCTCGATCGATTTAAGTTCGAGACTTCGTCTCGAACTTAAAAACTATCTCGAGCCGGCAAAACCTCATTTTCGGCCCTAGGTACGAAATATACTATTCATTTGCAGTTGGGTTCAACCAGTTATACCCTTCATCATCAGATCCATGGACTCCCATTGGCCCTGAGCACCAGTTATTTCCAGAAATTCATTTTTTTACTTCTGCAACTTTATCGTTTATCTTTACATGGATGCTTTGTATAAACTTAAAGTATTTTATTTTTATTACAGGTTTGAGGGGAGCGATTTCTTACGCTTTGTCACTACATTTGGAGTTCAGTGATGAGACGAGACATGTTATAATCACTACTACACTCATCATTGTTTTGGTAACAACCCTCATCTTTGGTGGCTCTACTATGCCTTTGATGAAGGTAAGTTTGATCGTTAACTTTAGATTTTGTAAGTAGAGTCTCATCCTGTTGTAATGTCTGAAGCCTGTCTCCATGCAAGTTTTATGTCTGGTTACATTTGAGTGTGCTGATGTTGGCTAAATTAATTTGATTTATTTCAGGGTCAAGTTTTATTTTGCACTTTGTACTGAAGAATGATGGTTAGTTTCTTCAGTTTCATTTAGTAGAAATGAGTTTAAATAAATTACTGGATGACATAAAAACGCCACTCAGGAACTTAGTGTCACAAGGAACCCCTAATCTTCCCTTAATAAGAGTGAAACATTGAGTTGACGCCAGTGCACTCAAACGTCACGAATAAGAAACACTCTCTCTATATTCTCCTATGCCAAGTAATCTTCAGTGTAATCTTTGCTCAATAGTGACCACTGATGTTTTCCCTTTGTACTGTATTTTGTAATTTCATAGTATACTGTAGATGGCTTGTTGTAAACACATGTTACAAGTATTTTGTTTACTTTTTCATTGTATGTTTTTTCAACCAACATAGTTACTTTGCAACACATAAGCCAATGTAAAATTTCTTAATTTTCAAATGAGTTGTGTAGCGAAATACAAATTTTTCTGAGTTGTTTGCTTCACCAATCACATTTTTTATAGCTATAAGTCCATAATTCTAAAATTTAGTAAAAATCTTCTGCTGGATTTCGAGATATATATTACAGACAGACAGACAAACAGACTTAGCTCGTTGAGTCGTTGGATAGGATAGGATAGGATTGATTGATCTATTGTCTTACAACGTTTGATCAGTTGTGAAGTCATTAGCACATTGAATGTACTATTGTAAATGTCTGAATCACTATTTTGAGAAGACACCTTCTATTATTGAAACAGTAACAGCACAGTTTATTGAAACAGTTATTGAAGCAGTAGTTGACTTCTTTTAAATGATTTGAAATGAAATGAAAAATTGTATATTTTAACAGCCATATTTGGTCTACATGGCCCTTTCTTACACTTACCTGTTGTCACGTATAATTTGAAATCAGAATTTGAATGATTATTTCAAGCTGAATATGAAAGCTGGGAGTAGAGTGTCTACCATAACCTGTGTAGTTTAATTACTCGACCATTTAATAAAGGTTCGAATGAGGACAGCTTGGTCCAATTTTGATCCATTACATTTTAACTCTCATATCTCGGGATCGAACTAGCTAACTGCCCATTAGGCCTATTAGTCCACTCAGTTACCCAGCATAGTTGTTTTATTGCTGATTATGAGTAAAGGATGAGTGTAAAATGAAGTGTGTGGTTTTTTTACAGAATAAGACAAACTCCTCAAAGTACAGTTCTTGCTAAATAAATTGTAATAATTTGCCAGACTTTCATAAATACCTACCAAAAGGGGTGGACAGTTTTATGCCTAAAAGGTCAAAGTTATTTCTATCTAATTTAGTTTTGTTATTATTGTATGTTTCAGTTTTTGCAAGCTAACAAGAAAAAGACTCTGATCGGAAAACGTAGGAAGCACAAGAAGGAGAAAGCTTTGTCTTTGAGTAAGACGAGAGAATGGGTGAGTTTATAATCTATGCTTTTTGACATACTGTTTGTTGTAAAGAGAGCAGTTATTTTGCTTAGACAAATCGTTTTGTGTTTGTGTTTTTTCGCTTACAAACACATAAGGAAGAAGGAATGGAAAAATGACTATCTTTTTATCTTACTATCTGAGAAGACAGTTCCAGTTAGTGAAAAGCATAAAAGATATTCACAATTGATTTTATATTCCGCAGATCCAAGGAAGTAGTAAATAAATAGTAGAAACATACTTCTATGCTACTATAATGTTTCAAACATTCTATAGGCATACTACAATTGTGTTCTATATTGCAGGTTATAACTTTACTGTTTTCACAATTAATACTTCTAAAACGTTGTTTAATGCATTTTAAATGAACCCGACACAAATATAATCAAATTTTTAGATAAAAGAAATTTTGGTAATTTGTCTAGTTATCCCTGGTTTTTTAGTTACATTGTTTTTTGGTGGTTTGAATTTTTGATATTTCTGTGCAGGGGCAAGCTATCGACTCGGAACATCTTTCTGAATACACTGAAGAGGAAACGATGGAAGTGAACTTCCTTCAGTCGAGGATAAGAGGTTTTGCCAAGTATGATCTGAAATATTTCATCCCCTTCTTCACTCGCAGGTTCACCCAACAGGTAAAATTTTACCATACAAATGTCTATTTTGGATAGAACTGTAAAATAGATCACATTTGGTTTTATTTTATTTTCTCTATGTATGTCAATGGCATTTTAAATGTTTTATATAAAGGCATTAAATAATAATATAGGTACTATTATTAAATAATAATAGTATATTATTCCTCAAGGCCGGGAACTTGGTGTTTATGGTACAAGCATGATAGTTTTTGTGAGAGGCCTGCTGAGCATGAAATCCTGTGCTTGGCAAGCCAAGCATGAGTACCATGATACTTGTACCTTGAAAACTATCGCAGATGAGTCGCATAAAATACTTTTAGCCACACTATCAGCAAATAATATTCGGGTTAAGTAAAGTACAACTCATACCTACAAAATACTGGTAATCTCGTACCAACCTTAAATTTGTACTGCAGACCCCTAGTAAAAATAAAAATATTAATTGGTATATTCAAAAATGGAAAACCTTCAAAATGGACATTTAATTACGTTAAAAGTATATTTATCTTAAACATTTCTTTTGTTATGAAGCAATGATCTTGATCGAAACCAAAACAAAATAAGAACACCACTGCTGTATTCACAAAATTTAGGTGGTTTAGGGGGATGACATCTATTCCCTCCACTTAATCTTATCCTAAAAAAATTGCTCAACAGCTGAGTTTTGCCATAACATCAATCAGCTGCACCAAATAAGCAAAAAAAGTAGTGGGGGAACCTCCCTCTCAAACGGATTAATTTTTGGACTATAAACCAACCTGTCCACTCAGTCCCAGGTCTTCTCTCACACAAAGTTAGAGGTAACAAAGACGTTTGCCAGTGTGAGGAGTTTAAACTAGAAAGTACAGTCAAGTGCAGGCACCTAAGGCATAACACGTAAATTCCAAGTACTGTCGATAGTATGTAAGTTCACGGAATTATAAATCCCTCTGTTCTTAATAATTGTCAACATGATAGGTTGGATAACCAAAGATCAAATAATCGAGACTCTAGCATAAATTAATTCTTGATTTCAACTAAACCATTACCAAAATACAATTTTCAGGAGTTGAAGGACTGTAAGACGCAGATGAACGATTTGACACAACAGTGGTACCAAGCTATCCGCATCTCTCCTATGGAATCGGAGGACGACCACACTCACGGACAAAGTTGACATAAGAGAACAGAACCGGCGTAAATCTGCTAGTTCACCTCAACAGTATGAGTACCTAGCTATGGTGACTGTTTACGTCGTTGTCTCGTTGTAACTAAGCCGTTCAATGTTTCATGGTGCTAATGTTTACGTATAATGTGTAACATGGATCGCAACGATAGAATGCTGTGTGTCTTTAAAAAGGCAGTAGTTTTTTATGAAAGTTACATTTTTAATGGATTGACAGAATATATTTTGACCACGCACATTGGTGTGTCTTTCTTAACACTGTTTGGAAATGTAGTTTTGTGGTTTAAGCTGTCAATGGGATGTTTGTATGATTTGTGAGATCAAAATGAGTTTGTTTCTATTTATTGGAAGAAATGGTTGAACAAAATAGTTTTGTGTAAGCCAAGCTTGATCAATAAAAGACCAAGAGCCTGCTATAAAAAATATTCCATTTCACTCTTCTGATATTTGAATAGCTCTTCACAAAAATATAAATCTACCTCTCAAAAACCCATCAGTATAGAATTCCAAAGATTTTTTTAGAAAAGTAGTAGGCTGATCTGAATGTAAAAGAGTATCCTAGCACAAGACACTTTTAACTCTACCCAACCATTACAATATTTTACTTATAAAATAATAATGATCGTAATATTTTCAAGGGTACTTTGATTTGGAAAGAAAGATGTCTTCATGTCCATCGGTGGGCTGGAATATCATTGACCATGAGAATGTGGATATTTATAGGCATGATCTGTGGATGTGATACTCTCTGGTGTGGATTAACGTCCGCACTAGTGAGTACTACAACTGTATGCAGTACTATTTTGATATTTAGACCAATTCGTAAATTACCGTACAAGGCAAAAATGTGGTCCGGATTCCAATATAAACTGTAGGTTCCTTAGTTTCCATTAGCTGTATTGGCTATTAATTAACAGCTGTGTCTAAGGTTAGTCACTAACAATACTACAAGATAGCGCCACTCATCCTTCTCTTATCTCAATTCCTACTTGGCTTAAAATACCTACCTTCATAATTATGGTCGCCATTTCAGTTAAAAGTATTAAAAGTAATGATTTAAAAAAATCTGTTTAATGCCTAATCTAATAAAACAATTACACACTTTCAAAATACAGCTGATTTATACCAAACAGCTGTTTTATCTCTGTTGTACATGTCCAAAAATTCCATTCTTGTGTAGGATGGGAGATTCATTTATATTAGTTTCTTTTGTTCAATTGTAGTTTGTGTACACTTTATTTAATTTATTTAATTAAACATTTATGAATGCTATCATCGGCTCTTGGTTTATGAGTGTGAATGTTTGAGATTAAATGATTGATGAGCGTAACAAATGATTAACTGTTGTAAAAATGCTTTAGGTTTCTACATAGTGATCTGTTTATTTAACTTCAAACTAAAATCAAGAGTTAAAGCTGTGCGGTTTTTAAAAACATAACATATTTATTTGTTTATGACATTGAATTGCTGAAATTTACTTTAGGGTTACAAATAACTTTTAGCCTCCTGTATACAGAATTTGTGTGTGGATATTTTAAAGAAATCCGTGTATCGCCAAATGCCGAATCACTAAACCATTAGACTTATTTTTTAAATACAGTATTTTAAAGGAAGTCTTTAAATATTCACCCAAAATTTTTATAATAAAAAAAAAATTAATAAATATACATGATCTTTAATGTTTTTTGTTTAGTCTGAACTCTAAAGCCTACCAATAGAGTAGTTATTAAAGTTTTTGTTAAACAAGTATTTTTCTTTTTGTATAGTATTTATATGTGAGATATATTTATAGTTAAGTATGTATGTTTATAACAACGGTTACCTGTTATTCGCTTACCATTTAAGGTATTTAAAACTGCACAATGGTTTTTGAATCTTAGATTCGCAGCACAGAATTTTAAGATTGATTATTTATATAGGTGATCGTCATAGATGAATCGTGAGCCAATAGATCATATTTTGAATTCTAGTTTGAATTCTAGGTTGGCTAGTGCACACAGTAATTATAGGAAATTTATAAATTGTCTTGACATTTTATGCTTGTAGATATTTCCTTATCTACTTTATTCAGAGTGAAATTGTTGTCTAATAACTAAACAAAAATTGAAGTACAGTATTACAATTGTTTGTTTGTTCCTACTGTAATGTTTCTTCATAACTTCTAGTTTATTTAAGAATTATTTAATAGATTTACAGGTCCTTACTTGGTTGAAAAAATACTTGTAAATTTAAGTTTACAACATGTATGGTTAATTTACTAACTGACAGAATTACATTTTGTTACCATTAGAGTAGTATTGCTTTATAAATATTATTTGTTTTACAGTAGAGTCCCGCAAACTCGGCACTCGATAACCCGGCAGTCTGGATAACTCGGCAATCACCTGGTCAGATAATTAGTGATTTTTTGAGTCCGAGTTAAACATGGACACAAGCCAGCTCAAGTATAATCATTTGCAACTCGTACTAAGGATTTGTTGTACTATATTTGATGACTTAATACTGACTTGTAATATAAATTTAATTTTCAAAAGCGGTTAAAAACCTCAAAAATTGTATTGTCTTTATTTTTAACTCTAGTTCTCGATAACCCGGCATTTCACAAACTCGGCACCCTTCCAGTCCACATTACGCAGAGTTTGCGGGACTCTACTGTATTACTATTGTATATTTCTAATCTAGAGACATTATGTTTGTCGAGGGAACAGTCGAAACCCTAGGTTTGTGACTGTTTAAAGTATATAAGTTAGATTGATATTAGATTACCTTTGTTGTTGTATCCTGTAGTTATTGAGTAGGCCTAGGTAAGATGTTTGTTGTTGCCCCAAGAACTACAGGATACAACAACAAAGGTAATCTAATATAATTGAAGTTCTTCAAACTGGGATGTAGAGTAGTAGTTAGAGTTATGTGATCCGCTAAAACTCTATTATACAATTATATTATGAGCTAGTCATTTTTTGTGAAGTATTATTGTAAATTTGTCCAAGTAAAAGTAAGTTTATCTTCAGTATTTAGTTTTATTTAATTACCCATGTTTTGCCTTATTTTGGTGGAATTACTTTTGGATTAATTATTTTATGGAGAGAGAACTCTAGCAAAGAGATGGGTTCCCTTATTTAAGAGGAATATACTTTTCATAGAAGTTGAATAAAGGGTCATATTTAAAATCCAGGAAATCTCGGCATCTCACTCCAAAGTGGCCTTTTGTTTAAATTTCAAAAAACAAATAGTTAAGTATATTGAAGCGTTGTTGTACGCTTAATGGATATGGAGAAGATTCCACAAAATTGTAAATTTAAAATTCTTACATTATTATTATATAAAAATAAATAAAGGATGTGTTTTGATTAAATTTGGGTAATTGATTTTTCATACTATGGTATTAACATTTTACAAAAAAACTGTTCCCTTTTTGTAGCAGCAAACCTAGGTACTTGTCACTTGTTAATCCACCCACTTCTGTAGAAGTCGTATGCAAGATTGATTATCTTCCAGGATGCGGATCAACTTAAGCAAAATTTGAAAATCTTCTATCAGATACTTCATCCAGAGTAATTCGGCTGCTGCTGTTGCCAAAGCTACATATTCCGCCTCTGTAGATGATAACGCAACACTAGATTGCTTCTTTGTTGCCCAACTTACAGTACTTCCAAACACTTGTATGAGATAACCTGAGGTCGATCTTGAATCTCCACTTTTATTCCAGTTTGCATCAGCGTAAGCCAGAATAATGTCATCTTGTTTGCTCTTTCGATAACATAATTTTAAGTCGATTGTTCCTTTTATATATCTTAGGACTCTCTTCAAACATTTCCAGAGTTCTTCTGTTGGGTCACTTTGATGCCTGCTTAGGAAATTTACTACAGCACTCAAATCTGGCCTTGTACCTAGCATTGCATACATTAAGCATCCGATTACTTCTCTGCACGGCTTATCAGTCCTTTTTCCGCCTTTGATTTCTAGTTTTACTTCCATTGGCGTTTTGACTGGGCAACAATCTTGCATGTTAAATCGTTTAAGAAGACTCTTTAGGTAGGCAGTCTGACTTAAGTACATTTCCCCCTCACTCCTGGAGATTTCGATTCCCAAAAATGTTTTTGGTTCTCCCAATTCCTTGATTTTAAACTTCTCATTCAACTTTACTTTAATTTCCTTGATTTTCTCCTTATTTCCTGCCATGAGAATATCATCAACATAGAGCACAAGATACACGACAATATCATTTTGTATCATAACGTAAAGACATTTGTCGGATTCTGATTGGGTGAAATCAACTGAAATGAGAAATGAATGAATAGCTTGATTCCATGCTAATGGTGCCTGTTTCAAGCCATATAGCGCCTTTTGCAATTTGCAAACGGAGCCGGGTGTTCCTTCAACTCCTTCAGGAATGGACATATATATTTCCTCCTTCAGTTCACCATGAAGAAAAGCATTGTTGACGTCTAATTGTTCAAGAATTAATCCACGTTCGTTTGCTACAGCCAGCAACACCCTAACTGTTGCAAGACGAACCACTGGAGCATATGTTTCTTCATAGTCAAAACCCTTTCTCTGTGAACATCCTTTGATAACAAGTCTTGCCTTGTATCGTTCAATATTTCCGTCCATGTCTTTCTTCAATTTGAAAACCCATTTACTGGAGATAGCTTTCCTTCCAGGTGGTAGTTCAGTGTAAGTCCAAGTTTTGTTTTCCTTTATAGAGTTAAGTTCTTCCTTAACAGCTTGATACCAATGATCCTTATCATCACGTGCTGCAATATCCTTGTAACTTTGCGGTACATCATCGACAAAAGATTCAGCATTCAGAGCAAGAACTGCATAATCCTGTAAGTATCTTGGCACATTCCTCTTTCTGGTAGAGTGTCTTATTGTTTCTTCTTCACTTACATGATCTTCAATTTCTTCTTCCTCTTCTTCAAGATCTGGTATAGAAATTCTTTGATTTTCATAAGACAATGATCTGGGTTCTTCTTTGTTCTTGTCTTCCTTTTTACTCGATCTGGATTCATGTACATGATCGGGAATCCAGTCTTCAATTGGTGTGCTCTCAAAGTTAAATTTTTCCTCATAAAACACAACATTTCTTCCAGTGATTATTTTTCCTTCTTCAGGACACCACAGTCGATAACCATTAGGACAATATCCAGTAAAGTAACACTTCAAGCACTTGCTGTCAAATTTACTCGATATTAATTCCTTAGGTAACAGCAAATATGCTGCACAGCCAAAAACTCTTAACTTAATAAGATTAGGCTTCTCATTGTACCATAAAGCAGCAGGGATCTTTCCTCCTAAAGCTGATGTCGGACTTCGGTTGATTAGATATACGGCAGTTCGAACAGCTTCTGACCAAAATGTCTTACCTAATTCACAATTAAGTATTAAACAACGAGCCCTTTCAACAATAGTCCTGTTCATTCGTTCTGAGACACCGTTCTGTTGAGGAGTATATCTGATTGTGAACTCATACTGAATTCCTTGCTCCTCAAAAAACTGCTTCAACTCATTTGACATGTATTCACGACCATTGTCACAACAAAATCTGCTAATCTTTAGATTGAAATGAGATGTAGCCAAAGCATGATACATCTTGACATATCTTGTGACTTCCGCCTTCGATTCTAGAGCATAGACCACCGTGAAATGAGTAAAGTCGTCAATAAAAGTGATGATATATTTCTTACCGTCAAATGAAACTGGTGAGATTGGACCACACAAATCACTGTGAATCAACTCAAGAGGTCTGGTGGCACGTCTCCTGTTCTGATTATAAGGAAATTGTGATTGTTTCCCTTCAACACACTTTGAACACTTTTCTAAGGGTAATGTTGATGTATTTAACTCCATCCCATCTACCTGCGACCTGAGACTTTTAATACAACCATAGCTCAAATGACCAAGCCTGTCATGCCACAGCTTCATTTCTGTTTCAGTTGAAGACACTGACAAAGCTTTGTGTTGCAAAAAATTTAACATATATAACTGAGAATTGTTTCTTTTTGCAACCGCAACAGTTTGATTATCTTTCTTAATCAAGCCACATGAATTTTGAAAGATAACACAAAAACCATTCATTTCCAATTTTTTTACTGAAAGTAAATTGTGACTAATTCCAGGTACAGATAAAACATCTTTGATTGTTATTTTAATTTCCTTCCCTTCAACAACACTAGTGACATACAATTCCCCTTTACATTTTGCTTCAAGATAAGTTCCAGACTTGGCTACTTTGATTTTAATAGGCTGTTCTAATTTCTTAAAGTTAGAGAGACATACCTCATTACTGTTAACCAGATGTTCTGTTGCTCCAGAGTCTAATATCCAATTTATGGTATCTGCTGAACAGTCTTCACTTGATGCTCCAAAACAAAATGCATCTTCCTGTTTGGTGTCGACCACGTTCGCAGAATTATTTTTCTTTGATGGGTTCTGTGGTAATTTGACTCTGCAGTTAGCTCGTTTGTGTCCAAGCTTTCCGCATCTGTGACAAGTGAAATTGAACGAGTTGCCAGAAGTTCCTTGATTTCCTGGAAAATTTTTCTTTTTCCCTGGTTGAGACTGGAAGGCAGTAGGAGGTGATGTACAATCAAATTCAATTTTTCCAACGCCCCTCCTCTTTGTCTCCTCTTCCAGCAGTCTGACCTTCACAAAGCTTAGAGATAAATCCTTCATTGATAGAGTCTCTATGGCCGTGACAACGACGTCATATTCTTTGGGCATGGTCAGTAGTAGATGACAAACAATGTCAGATTCCTCGACAGTTGCTCCTGTAGATCTTAACTCTCTTATGACTTTGTCAAATTTCAGAAAGTGACGATTTAAAACATCATTCTTCGCATCAAACTTCATTGTTAGTAACTGCTTCCTTAGTAGAAGTTGGCTAGCTATTCCTTTCCTTTCAAAAGTGTTGCAGAGAGATTGCCATAGTTCAAAAGCAGTTGCCTTGTCTTTTGCATATTCCAAATGGCTGTCGGCAATACGCTGTATAATCTGCGACTTGCACTTTCGATCTTGTTTCGCTAATTCCAACAACCTTGCTTCCTTCCTCTCTCGTTGTTCATCTGTGTCTTTATCCAGAAATTCAACTTTGGTAACATAAGATTCCTTTACAAAAGATAATAATTCTAATTCCTCCAGCAGAGTTTCAATTCTAAATTTCCAATTGCTGAAATTGGTTCCATCCAACAATGGTATTCGATACTTTTCATGTTCAGTTGCCATATTAATTCAATTTCATTAGCCAGGTAAAAAAAATATTAACAAATTCCGTATTTAAACAGCCCTGGGCCCATAACCTGTAAATATGTGGTTTCCCTGGACACTAAATTAAAATACCTAGCTCAATAAAATAAAAGGGCAAACTGAATTATTAAACTCAACACTTTTAATTGAACCAACTAAAGAAGACATACATTAAAACTATTATTGTTTTTAACAACACATTTAACAATTTAACCATCTGGTATTCATCATTGAAGTATAACATTAAAAACAGACATGTGGCAAATATTAAATTGTACTCAACACTTTTTGTAGCAGCAAACCTAGGTACTTGTCACTTGTTAATCCAAATTTTATTTGTAAGGGTTAAACATGACATTTTTAAGGTTATATTTTAGCAAAAATCGAAAATCCCAAAAGGCAAAAAAATTTGCTTAGTCTGCAGGTTTGCTGCAGCAGGGGTATTTTAAATTTGTCCTGACCTACATTGAAAGAATATAGGGTAAAACACGTGGGTGCATCATAGAGCAACAACCTATAAATAAAGAGGTAACGAGGTTAAGATAACGGGATTACCTCGAGTGGTTAATTCAACAAGACCTGAAGCCCTAGGGTAGACTAGACTACCCCTTCAGTGCTTCCGTGTCCCCCTTCACCAGCATAACATTCAGTGAGTAGACCAGAAGTAGAGTGTAGTCAAAACTAGACAACTATCTTAACAAAGATCTTAATTTTAATTTCTATAAACTATCATCTATTAAATACGAACATCAACAATTTAATAAAATAGTAATTCATAAAATCTTAGAACGCTGTACAAACAAATTTTAATAGGGACCTACCTCTTTCTTAGGGTACATTTTATCCTTGGCTAATTTATTTAACTGTACCTAATTTGTTATATTGAAAAGATAGTTTTACAATATAAAATTGATATAGTTTAATTGAACTACCAATGAGCCTGCTTATGTCAATTACTGTTCTCTGTTAAATATGCAGACTTTAAAAAAACTGAGTCCTTGCCAAATTAAATAGACAGCATGTTGTACAGTATCTTTTATAACATCAACTATCACAGTAAAAAAGAAGATGAAAATATAACTTTATGTATTCTTTGAATGCATCATTCAATTATGTTCCAATTCGTGACTCCACAGCTGATCCATATAGAAGGGACGTATACTTAAGTATCTAAAAGTATATACTTTTCATTTCCAGACAATCTCTTTGAAATCCTCAACAATAAAGTTCCTACGAGATGTCTCGCCTTGGAGTGGTTCGATGGTTGCCTCACTTCGACCCAACTGACAATGTAACTACTAACAACACCAACGTTCCGATGTTGTCTCCGATCGGAAGAGAAGAATGGCTACAAGCAGACGTTGTCATCTCTGCAGCGATGATCTGCGTACTCGTCATCCACGCTCACCTCTGTCAAGTGACCAAAGTGGTGAGTCGGTGGAAAAGAAGTTTGTGTTGTAGTTTTTGAAGTTTTGTCGAGAAATTTTATATTTGTGTTAAAGTTTGAATAGTTTAAAAACTTTTAATAAAGGTAGCTCATTTAAGCTCAAAAGGTTGATGAACGAGCCATTTTGAAGTAACGTAACAAAATATTCACACAATGATGGCTTGAATTTAAGAGGATGGAACGTAGTGGAAGTTGCTATCTATTGAGTTATTACTCCAAAAATAAAAAAAAATCTCAAAGATGAATTTTGAACAAATGCGGACACCTTGTACTCTTTCACTGTTATTTGCTAAACAATCAAAATTCATGTTTTCGGCCCCTGGACTATATTGTTAAGACAATAATAGGTTTTTTACATACCTCAGTCAAATAGTCCAAAAATGGTATTGCTCAACAGCTTACATGTTTCGTTGCGAAGACAACATTATCAAAGCTTGCAACTCGTCAAGAACACATTTAAAACACAATTTTTTGACGAGTTGCAAGCTTTGATAATGTTGTCTTCGCAACGAAACATGTAAGCTGTTGAGCAATACCATTTTTGGACTATTTGACTGAGGTATGTAAAAAACCTATTATTGTCTTATTTGCTAAAGATAATTTTCTGCAGGGAAGAAATTATATGCTTGAATGGAGAGTTAAAGGTAAAAGATTAAGTGGGAATTTCATTACACTATGCATTTTGTTCAACATAGAGTTAAAAGTTTTTCAATTAGCTCCTCGATACCGAATTACCTTGTGATTCCTCACTCTGCCCACACTGTCTCGCAGGGTATGACGACTCTGTTGGCCCTAGCCAGCCTAGTGATGACCTTGGTACTAGCCCCAGTGGTAGGCTCCATGCTACTCGTCTGCGCCTGCTACCGTCGGACAGTGTCTGCTGTCCTTCGCACCTCTTTGGGACACAAGTTTGCCGGAATGCTCTACGGAACTGATGCTTTCTGGGCCCTTGAGGACGACACATCTCTCTCCATCATCAATGTTCTCGCTCTGGCTGACTTCAGTTTTATCGTTTCTACCTCGACCCAAGGTAGATTTTCTCAACCAAAATTTGTTTATTAATAGATGAAAAAAAATTTAGTCAGTACCGACCACACAGGTCTGGAGTAAATGGATCATACAAATTCTACACTCATTTTCCAATTATTCTTTGGTTCAAGCACGTCTTGCTTATCCTAGAATCCAATACCAATATTTGAGTTTGTAATTGTTGTAAAGCAATGAATTTAAAATTAATATCTCAACACTAACCTCTCAGATAGGTATTACAAAAAACAAAATACATCTTGCTTAAATTTGTACATTAAAGTATTAGCTACAAAATTGATTTAATATAAAGCGGATACCGATTAAAAATGGTCAAACACCAATAAAGTGGTACTTTATAATAGAGTGAGAATTTTTCTTCTAAGCATGGTTGCGTGCATGTTTTACTGTATGAACGAAGATAGTGAAAAGAATAAATACTTTACTATTTACGAATAGGATAAGTTAGACAAAAACCTATGAACTTTCCAAAGCCTACAATTTTGAAAATTTTTCTCAATTTCAGATGATGAACCATTGATGACCATCTCCGAACTCATCCAAGATCGCCTCGTAACAACCCCTGCTCCCTTTCCGAAGTTGCTCTCCCTCCGTAAACAATCCCTCGGATTTTTCTACTGGGAAAAGCAAGAATCCCTCAACATCAACGAATACATCCGTTGGATGGACATCGAAGACCAGGGAGACAACGCCATCACAGAGACAGCTTTGCAAAACTATATTTCATCCGTTATGAACTCTCCGCTTCCCGTGAATCACACAGCTGGTTGGGAAATCCTTGTCGGCCGCTATCCCATCAAGCCGTCCTCGGATCTGTTTGATGCGATGGAGAACGGTGGATGGATCACTAAGTCTTGCGCTGGTGTACGCTACCCAGTGTTATTCAGAGTTCATCACAGCATCGGAGACGGCGTAGCCTTGGTAAACTTACTCCTGGAGGCCCTCAGTGATCCTTGCACAAGGTGCAGCACCCCTGTACCCATGCCTCTACGATGTAGCTCACCTAGCTTCAACAAGAACTTTGTGCGATCAAAAACACCCGTGATACCAGAAGAGCCTGAAGATGTGATATCGTCTTGGCAAGAATCCGATATTCCGCGATACACAAAGTCAAATTCCTGCGACTTCCAGTCTATCTGCCTCGATATCCCAGTAGATTCCATTTCCCCACAAAGGAGACATTCGTGTACGACTTTCGACTCTTCATTCAAAGCAGATTTAAAAACTAGTGTTCAAAAAGCTTGCCACAAAGTTTTGAAATTTATTGACGAAACAAAAGATTTCAAGAGTAAACTTAGTAAATCGAGCTTTAAGGATTTTGACATAGTTGTCAATAACCGCCCCAGCGGAGAATTCCTGGATATGATGAACAACGCGGCAAAGCTTGAAAGTCAGTTTGTGCAGAAGAACTCGAATAAAACTGTCGACTGGATTGTGAAGAAAAGCACAAGTGGGTTTTGTAAGTTGATAACATTTATATCTAGAACTCTAGCTTCTCTGAGAGCTCTGTTTAGCCAATGGTCCATTTTGCTTTTCGCTCCTGCGTCACTGCTTAATCAAGCCCTAACCCAGACTCAAGATGTAAACCTTCTACATGGACCAAGACTATCTGGCCACAAAGTGGTCGCCTGGTACTTTGAACAGCAAGATAACTCCGACCAGCTTTTGATGTCTATGATTAAAAGAATCCGAGGAAAAACTGGAGTTCGCTTTTCTGACGTATTACTCACAGCTCTGTCTTCCAGTTTGGAATCCTTCTACACACAATGCAACGAAGTACCACCGTTTATCACAGCTGTGATCCCAGCCAGACTAGCCCCTTTTGAAACGCAAGCTGCAACACATGTAGTTAGAGCGAAAAACTTCTCCACTAAAGTTACAAAAATCACTAAACACGAGAGAGATAGCAAATTAGAGAATAAGTTTTCCGTTGCGATGTTACCTTTGCCAATTGCAAGTGATAGTAACGGCAAGTTGAGGCTGTTCAGCAAACTGCGGCAGGTTCGGAAACATTGTGACTTGCTGCGGAAGTCACCGGACTACTTGATCAATTACTGGTTGCTTCGTGTGGTGGCCAGCCTGCTACCTGTGTGGGTCCTGCGACCTTTACTACGCAGCACTCACAGCACCCTCGTATTCAGCAATCTCCCTGGACCAACGAGACTTACCAAACTGGCTGGACACACACTGCACGATCTGGTCTTCTGGGTGCCCAACCGAACAACTACAGGTATGATACAGTAGAACCTTGATAAGAAATGTCTCAAGGGATAAGAGAAAAAGCCTTGATATTGAGGTGCCCTTTGTTGAGGGACAAGTTATCAAAGTAATGATTACTAACCGATTAGCCATCATGTTATCAAGGCTCACCAAGAATCTTACAATAAGCACAATTCAGAGTACCTGTGATGCAAATGCTAACATGTTTATTTAAAAAATCTAAATTTAAAGTGCAGCTCTGTTGATATTTTGTAAAAATTAAAATAGGTTATTCAGTATGATGTTTTGAAAAAGGGATAAAATAATTTTATAGAGAATGATATAATATAAAATGTCAAAAGGATTTAAAAAGTGGACTTGTAATTTTTTTTTTGTAATATTTGGAAACCAGAGCTTGCTGAGCTTGCCAAAGGGTCTACATTAAAATAATTGTTTTGTAAAAGTTTGAATTCCATTTAGCACTTGACTGCTATAAAAAATATCTTATTGTTTTATTTTAAAATCCCCTAGTTGTTTAAAACTCTTAGAAGTTAGGATTAGTATAGTTTTTCCAATTTCCTGGAACAAACACGCAGATATACAGACAGAAACCACCTCTTGATAATAACCATGTTATATGTTTTACAGGTATAGGAGTCACAGTGCTGAGTTACGCAGGCCGATTACAGCTGGGGCTGATGGCCGATCGAGCTCTCATCGCTTGCCAACAGGATGCACAGATCATACTTGACGGAGTGGCCACAGCCATACAACAAATGGACCAAATATCTTCCCCAGCTTGAAGCAACTGCTTTTTCTACAATTATTTTTCAGAAATAAATTATTTTCCAGCTTTCATCTTCTTTACTGCCCAAAGGTTTATGGTACTGTACCTTAGTCGAAGTCCGAAAATACTGATTTAGCTTGAAAGTGGTTTTAAACCACATAAATTTAGGTTAATTACCTTTTAGCGAATTTCCCATATAGGGAATAAGCTATTACCGTAGGTCTCATGGTAAGACCTAGACCCGGGACCGATTTACTTTTTCGTTTTGAGGTCCCCAGAGGCCAAAAACACCATCCGTTCAAATTCATATATATATATATATTTATATATATATATATATATATATATATATATATATATTTATATATGTGTCCGTTAGCGCGATAACTCGAGCAAAATTGATCCGATTTTGATGAAATTTGGTACAAACGTGTAAACCTACATTTATTCGAACGAGTTCGCAAACCAGCATAATCGGACCATGGGATCAGGGGTTTATGGGGGGTTTTATGGGGTAAAAATGGGTTTTTCTCATTTTTGACCCCAAAAACTTTAAATTTCTAAATTTCTCTCTAGACCATTTTGAAGAGCTTAAAAAAACAAATAATTTAGTATATTGAAGTTTTTTTAAATGTTCATTGACTACGGAGAAAATTAAAGAAATTGTAAATTTAAAATTCCCATGTTATTCTTATGGAGAATAAATAAACTGTTCTAGTTTGCTTGTTTATGGATATATTTTAATCAAATTTGGCAATTTGGCTTATTTCATACTAAGCTATCAATATTTCAATTGAAAAAACACACCTCAACATCTTTCCCGTAGCAGCAAACCTAACTACTCACTAAAATTAATGTTATTTAAATAGGAAATAAATCTGAAAATTTATAGGGAATATTTTAGTAGAAATCGAGCCTGGTGAATGGAAATTCGCTTAGTATGCAGGTTTGCTGCGACGGGGGTATTATTGTTGCCTGCGTCCTTGAGCTACTATAGTTTGTACCCTATGCATTTTGCCCAGCTCAAGAACACGGGCAACAAAAAATGGTAAATAATATAAATAAATAAAGTTATTGAAACTGGAATGATACAAAAATTATAAATTTATGGTTATTGCCAAATAAATATAAATTTGTAAATTAATCACAATAGAAAAAAATAGAATATTTTTCAAAAATCTTCTCATTAATTTGAATTTAGACACATTTGTTGTTTGCCTTTAGGGAGAATCATGGGTGAGTAAAATTATAAAAAATGTTTATTGCAATCAGCAGAAGAATGTAAGGTATCCCCTATTAATTGAGTTCAAGAGTTTCTATCAGTTAATAAAATAAATATTTTGACAATAAGTGTTAACAAAATTTTTAATATGACATTCACTATGTAATTTTTTGAAAGTGAATATAATACATTTTATTGGTAAAATTTCCAAAAGATAACAGGTTCTTGGTTAATTAATTAACTGACTTATAGCTATTACAATCCGCTGTAATCCCTCCTTATTAAAAAGTATTTGATCATTTTGTTATCATCAAACTGAAGATTGTCTAGAGCAAACATTGATAAACAGCATTTTGATAACTCAAGTTTCAAATTTTATCACCAACAGTTATAAGTAACTATGTTGTTAGTGACAGCAGGTTTCACTGTTTTGGCTGCCTTTACTACTTTTTTATTTCTCAAAACTGACACTCGTCCTATCTACGGAATCTACCGAAGACCAGGAAAATTCTTCTTGTTGAAATATTGGATATTTCGATGTGTACTCTACTTAAGGAAGGTATAAATTAATTAATGTCTAAGCTTTGCCTGATGGAAAATGTCTGCTTCTCACCATGGATTTAAGGGCGTTTTCTCTTGTCTCATTTAGATCTGTACTAAAATCTTTCAATATCTTTCAGAACAATTTTCTAGAATTGCATAGAAAACTGACTCTTTGGAGGAACAGAATATGAGAAGATAAAAAAAGCTCTGCAACTATTAAATCAAGTCAAATCAAAAGGTTCAGTTATGAATCTGTTGGATCTTTTGTGTAACATCATTTTCATCTATCACAGTAAAAAAAAAACTAAATGTTGCTCATTCATATTCATATTTATTTGATATAGGGACTACGCCTATGTGCATATTTTTTATCTAAGTATGAGTGTAGAATGAAGTGTGATGCCTTGTATAGCTTTGACAGAATGGACTTTTAATTCAATATCCTAAGTCAATTACACTTTTTATTAAATGTACTCTGTATTAGCCAACTCCTTACCACAGTCTGTTCGACGAGCCTACGGTTTGTCCTATTTAAAAATTATGGTTTTTTTTATTATTTATTTAGAATACAACTAAAAAAAAATCCTTGAGCATTTAAATCCGCTCCAGTAAAAATAGTTTTACCAACATAAAAAACACACACAAATAAATGGGACACATCATAATCACAATTATTATGGTATAAGGTATGAGCTTATTAAAGTAGAAGTATTTGTATTAGCAAGTTATCTACCAAAATTGACAATCACTTCATTACTTCATTAGAAGTTTACTAATGAATATTTGTCTCATTTTTTCACAGAAAAGATCAAGACATGTTGAAGATGATGCTCTGCTTGCTAAAGAGCTTGACAGGCCTCAAACTCTGTCAGAATCACCTAAGGTAATTCCAACTATCAAATTCAAAAATGTTTCACTTAACAAGCTTTAAAGAATGTATTCATTTTTTGCATTGGCCAATGTAAGAGTTTAATCAAACATAAAAATGGAGCTAATTTTGATGTCTGTTTTGGTACTCTTGTAATTACAGGAGTAGTATCAATGATTATAGAATTAAATAACTATTTTCTAAAAACCAATGGTATCCTTATAAAATAAATAAGCTTATCGCATAAGTGTACAAAAATATTATATCTGAGTTGAGTCTCTAGAATATGTTGCTCTAGAAATCTCTAAGCTATATTCAAACACAGAGGCAATATGTTAGATTTCCTTACGAACAAACTCAAGGTATATGTTCATTAGTCTAAATTAAAGGTAGGCAAAATTAGGCACCCAAATTATTATTCTTTTTCATATCAAAAGATGGGTGCTGAAAGCTGAAGTGTCTACGCTGAACAAATACTATCCTAAGAAGAGTTTGGTTTTATTGGAATTGTGATATGACGTGTTTCAAGCTAGAAAACTGGAATAAAAAATGCATAAATTGACCATTACTGCAATTTTGCAGGCTTTTGATGCAGTTTTCTTCATCGCTGTAACTCAAGATGGATTTTATGTGGTGGCTGGAAGTGAGAGAAGAAAACACAATATTGTCAATGGAGTGTTTTATGTGGTAGTGAGTTTCATAGATAACTTTGGATACTTTAATAAATCTAATAATCTAATCTAATAAACTAGCTGTAGCTGAACTCGAATAGAACGTATGAATGGATATCTCCTCATAGTATGCTTTACAGTGGGTGAGAGATATTTTCAGACTATCCAAAAATAAAATTAAAGTTTACACTAACTTAGCTTCTAAACAGTGCAAAAAATCTAATATTTATTTATTAAGGAAATTAAGGGTCTTCTTCAGACTTTGGTGTCCTTATAATTTTCAATCCTTGAGTGGTAAAAGTCCTCTTTTGCTGAAGATTTTCACTTTTGACGGGTCAACATCAGGGATAACTGTTTGATGAAGTTTCTCCTTTAGAAAAAACACCATCCTTCACAAAGATGTTGTTGCTCTTTGTTTCTTAGCTATTCTCAATTTAATGTTATTAAGGTTATTTATAAAGGGAATAAATCAGACAATTTTAAAGTATTTTTTTTTGCAAAAAACATTATATTGTATGCAAATAAAAATTCTCTCACAGTCTACAGTTTTGCTGCTGCGATGCCATTTTACTCTAGCACACTAAAAGTAGCTTTTCCAACTAATTTTTCCTGTTAAAAAGACTTTTTTATACAGGTGCCTGGCTTGGGTTTGCTTTGTGGCCACAAAATCCCCGACACCGTACTGTTTGATGCTGAAGACGACACTTTTGGAGCTGAGGGTCTCCTGCTGCAGCCCTTGGAGCCTATGAGGAAGTGGAAACTCACATATACAGGGGAAATGTGGTCAGTCGTGGAAATCTTAAGCTTATGACAGTATGAAACAAATAGATGTAAAGAGAGGGGCGGAAGAAGGAAAATGTTTGTTGATATTTTGACACTGATTTAGATAGATATTGTATTACATGGGATTCAAATTAAAGCTAAATGAACCTGTGTTTGGCTTCAATATAAACAATTTTGGATATAAAACTTTTAATGGTCACCATTTTGATTCTGCGACGTCGATGACACGAATGTCAGGATCACTGCGTAAAAACTTAAAGTTGTTTCTTTTTATCACCATCACTTAAGTGTGTGGTGATAAATAAGGACACATTTGTATGATGTTTTCTTATTACTTTTACGTATATACTGGTACACAAAATCTTACCAGGCAGATTTTATTCATCCTGTATAAGCATAGCCTCCTCTAATACAAGGCTGCGGTGAGGCAAAAGTGACAACACTGCCATTCCGGCAAACTGAAACCGCTGTTGCACTAATTTATAACAGCGTAGGAAATGTTTATGTTTAAACCTATGTTATTATCTTGGCAATAGGCATGAAGTTGCACACCAACACCCTTGTGTTAGAGAAGGTTAGGGTTTAAGTCACTAGTTTGTTCTATAAAGTAAATGTTTCATGCTTATTTTCTCATCCAGGCTTCATGTCAACCCTACAAAGCAGTTCTCAGTAGCGTTCAGTGCGGTCTTTACATCTGCATTGCCGATCTTCCATTATGACACAGACCTAGATCCGGGTCTGCTGGCCGCGGCGATCGCCAACGAACCTTGGACTCTGCAGTACTTTAAAGCGCTTAAAAAGTATGTTTATGTTCAACGTCAAAAAAATATGAAAATATATACCGATGCTTGTTTTCTTATGTTGATTAGGAATTTATTTGAAAAGGGACGCTAGATTATCTGAAAAAATAGAGGTCACAAAGATGAAAGTTCATAAAAATAACATTGTAATTTTGTCCTGATACAGGACCTCTTCAGAGAGTATACTTACAATATTTCTTCATAAAAAAGATGCATAAGCAGAATTGAGACTTTGCTGATGAACATGAACATTGCTGTATTTTTTATGGCCTGTGCCTGAATAAAATCAGAGCCATTGATTTGTATCTGTAATATCTATGATGGTATCTAATGCTAAAAGCAGAACCCTGATGGTATCTAAGATATTTTCCTAGAGCTAACAGGGTGATAAATGGGGAGCTCATGCCCTCCACCTCTTCAAATAATTAAAACGAGAGGTCGTCCAGTGGTCGAAACTCGACCATAAATATGTAATGTAAACTTACTCACTTCTCTATTTTCACCCCACACTGTAAATAAAACATGTGATTGGAGTTTCTTCCATTTGTTTTGATTTTATGTTTATATTTCGTTGTTATTTCGTCACCAGCATGGCAACACATAAGATCCATGTTAATTTTTTCAAATTTTTAAACTCATTTTTTGTGCTTATCTTTGAGCCTATTTAAATTTATAAAGGGATTCTGCACACCTACAGGAAAGTAGCTTTCTAACGGTATGCGTAGATTTACCCCACGATGCACACGAGCTGAGAAAAAAGGTTTTAAAGAAACATGCTTGCCTATTAATATATAGAAAAATGAAGGAAAAATAACTTGAGTACCGTAATATATATATTTTAAATTATTTAATGTCAAGAGTAAAGAAGCGTGATTTTGGTAAAGTAAAGTGGCATTCAGCGCAAATTAATTGAATTATATGAGCAGCAAAACTGACATAAAGGACAGGTTTCTATGTAAAATTATTTAACCTTACCTTACATAGTTAAATCTTGACCCTCTGAAAACATACGTGCGCCAATGAGAGCTAACATTGTTGTCCTAGCTATCTATAATGGAATGGCATCTCAGCTAATAACGGCTGGTTAATAAGAGATGCCGAGTGGAAATGTAATCTTCTAAAATTGTCTTTGCGCCTTCCAGATCACATCAGTGCCATTATGAACAGATGGGTAATATGGAAGCTACTCTGACAGTAAATACTGAAGTATATAATTTAACTAACATGGCAGCCTTCAGGGACCATAGTTACGGTGAGTGAAAAAACCTAAGAACAACTTTAAAACTCAAATCAGTAGTTTGTCTTCTACTTTCTATTTTATATTTATGTTACTTTTTACTCCCATGCCACACATGAGGCAAATTATCTAACTTTTAAAATAAAGTTGTTTTCTAGGTGTGGAGCGGGATTGGGAGCTGTTGCATCGTTACGTTTTCCACATGATTTTTCTGGAAGACGGAACCAAAGCTGCCGTTGGAGTTATATGTCACCCAACCAACTGCTCTGTGTAAGAATATTATTTATCTGGGATTATAATTAGTTTGAGATGTGTATAGAGATGTATTCTGGTGATGGTCAGATTTTTCCCCAATAATTTTTTTGGTGTGATCTTTTTCTCATATCTCCAAATTGTGTTCAATCCCTAATATGGTTCGGTTAAATTTTCCTTTAAAATTTGATACACCATTAATTCCTTCACTTCAATAAACATACCACAACCAAAAATATTTAATAGCTTCTCATTTATAATTCCTAAAGACCTGGTTTGGGAAAAAGTTGTTGGCGAAATAAATATCGTCTTTTACCATTGAATTTGGAGGCTTCAAAAAGACTTTAGCTTTTTTTTGGCATATGTTTGTGCAATGATGTAGATTTAGTAGTTTGATGTTATTTTAACAAAAATTTACAGCTTCCATTTAAATATTTTGCTATAAAACTTTATGGAAAACAACGGGTATGGGTTGTCTATACATGTATCATCCCGTTTGGTCATAATGGTTTTAAATAGATTTAGTTTTTATCAATTCCCTCAAGTTACTAACTATAATCAATCCATAAAAAAACTTGAAAGAATGATAAACAATCTAGTAAATGCTCAATCCATAAATTTCTTTCATAAATATCTTAACACCTTTGTTTTTATATGACAAATGTTTTAGATAATAGTGAATTTTACATTTGTTTCTACATACCACTTCTTTCTCATAGTAAAAATAATTTTATAGTTCTGTACAGTTTGCAGACGGGGTATGTGGTCCTAAACACTGGCTTAATTCATCCTATCACATGGTGTGACTTCAAACTGTATCAACATGGAGAAAACGGAACCCCACCAAAAGACTACGCTTTCTCATTCAAAGCTGGTAAAACATGCTTAATAGCCATAATAGTTTTTAATTTATGGTAAGCTAGCTAAACTCAATTCATTTTCAAAAATTTCCTAACTAGCCATTTGGCTTTCTTTAAAAAATACTCAAAATAATCTTAACTAAAAATAAAATTTGACAAAAGATTTAAACATTTTTTATCCAGGGCGAAGTTCATACATTTTTCAGTCTAAGTCCTATTTATTGTTGGAAATTGTGAAAACCTGTACATTTTGTTTTTTTGATTTTTTTGTTACATGAGTAAAGCAATTAAAAATTCTATATTCAACAAAAAGTGTAAGAAACTCACTATAAACAGAAATGTGATTGTTTCAGGCAAAAAACTGTACACAGTAGAGGTGAAGGTGGAGCATGAGTCAGTGCATTATCTAGGCTGGAAATGGGAAGCTAGGATGGTAGAGAGGATGGTTGTGTACAAGGTGGGAGGAGTAAGGGGACGAGGAGTTTCAGAATGGCACTACAAGAGTCATCGTGGCAGACCACCTTCCACAGCACTCAACGATCCTGCATGGTTCAGTGATGTTGTTCAGGAATACTACTCACAGTGATATCAAATACCAATGTCAATGAAAGAAAATTGAACATTCCCAGGTGCATCAGCCGTGGGCTTTTCCGTGTTATGTGTCTGGATTTCCCTCACCTGACTGCCCTTTCTACCCACATTTTCTAGTTTTCAGCTGTGTTCACAGCTGTATCTCCATTGTGGATTCTTAAGTGTAGCTGCTTCTTAAGGATGCCTTGGTCACATTCATGGGTTCTTAGTTGCCTCCTTTAATGTGTAGCGTTTGAATGGGAGTCTGAGAAGGGGAGGAGAATGAGCCTTTTTCCTCTGTGATGCTGGAGGACTTACTTATCTCCCCTTATGCTCTTCCCGAGCCCATGACATGACTGACTGACTTACCCACAGAAGATCCACAGAAAGGCTGTGGACCTACAAAGTCTATTGATGAGACCACATTAACAAGCTTGTCAGCCATCTTATTCCCTTCCCTGTGTCCTAGACTACCTGCTTGAACAACTCACAGGAGTCGAGTGTCTTTAACCTGGTTATCTGTGAATATTGACATGTTCATGTCCTTGAAGCTCTGCCTTAGAACCCCTCAACACCTTTGTTTAACTATTCATGAGTTTTCCCAAGCGAAGAGCATAAAATCAGCTATAGTTTTATCCCTATATATTTCAATTCTGTTGTACCTTTCCTGCTATTGCACCTAGAACATTTGTGATTAAACAAGTTTTCATTCCTCATTTGTTTTTGTACCAAATTTCCATCCAGTAAAAATGTCCTTATGTCACAATTTTTCAATAATTCTAATTTGTTAATCTCAACTACTATTTTTAGTACCTATTAAATATTATTGTATCATAATAAAACAGTGTTGTACAAATAGTTTGTGATGTATAGTAAATAAATACAGAAAATTAAAACAGTGTAATCTTTGACTTGGAGCATAGCCTCCTCTAATACAAAACCACGATGAGAAAAAATGGCAACCACAGTACCAGCCCATTTGAACAGCTGTTGCACTAATTCATGATGGAATACCTGTGCAAGATTCACACGTTTGTTACTTCTGTTATTACCATGGCAGGTGCAGGTAGCCTGTGAGATGTTGCCTTGTATTAGAGGAGGCTATGCTCGGATCCTACAAATATACTTGCACTAAATGTAAAATCTGAAGTGTCAAGTTTGAGAGTTGTTTGCTAATGTAATCCTCTTTTTGAGATAAATTGTCCAGTGTGCACCTTGACATTTTATTATAATACCTAAGGCCAGACTAATAGCATACTAATACATCTTAGCCTATAGTAAATGTGTGGTTCTAAATTTAAATAAATGAATTTAAAAATATAACACAAAATAAAATTCTAGTTAGGTATTGAACATTCAGATAATTTGGTTTCATAGTTTATTCTTGATAGAGGGACAAAAGTGGCCATTAAATAGGTGTTACAAACATAGTTCAGGCTATTTTTTAATATGGTCAAATCTAGTAATGGACTAGGCTACATATGAACCAGAGTATAATTTAATACCCAGTTCATGAGGACAGTAGTTATTTACTTTCCCAGCAGGTACGCCTGTCACAGGATAACATGACGGACAAATTACGCTGGGAGTGCCCGATTGGCAGTTTTGTAAATTGAAATAAATCTTGAGTGAAGGCTGACCTAAATCAGTGTTGAATTTTGTATTAGGTGACCTCATGGCAGAGTCAACAATACTTGCATTTAACATATAAAGATGAGCAGATTGCAGTAACACTGGTTGTAGGAGAGGTTGAGCGAGAAAATGTTTAATGATATTAATTGAACTAGAGGTCGTCCAGAGGTTGAAAACTCCACCAAAAATATGTAATGTACAGAATTCTCTATTCTCACCATACGCTCGAAATAAAACATGTGATGGAATTTCTTCCATTTGTTTTCATTTTCTGTTTAAATTTTGTTGTTATTTCGTCACCAACATGGCAACCCATAAGGTCCATGTTAATTTTTTAAAATTTAAAATTCGTTTTTCATGAATTTTTTAGCTTATTTTAATTTATGAAGGGATTCCGCAAGTCTACAGAAAAATATCTTTCCAACAGTATCGGTACCTAGATTTTTTCAGTGCTGAGAAAAAAAGGTTTTAAAGAAACATGCTTGCCTATTAATATATAGATTGATACTCATAAATGGTTATGTCCGAGCAATATGATTAAATGTAAAACTTTAACTCTAAAATAATACCTGGAGGCCCAAAAGGAATGGATCAAAAGTAAACCAGCATAAACACTTTATTATAAAAGATAAAAAGTTAACTTTATATAAAATATTTATTTAACTTAACTTAAGTTTTTCCTACTGTGGTTTCACCACCTCTCTACCAGTTCTCCGTTATTTGTTAGAAGAAAGTCAAGTCTGTGTTCCAACTCTGACCACACATCGTGGCACATTTTATGAAATATTTTTCCAAAGGCTTCCCTTAAATTATTTAAGTTCATCTATGTTTGAGATCGGTAAGCGATACACTTGATCTTTCACAAACATCCAGACAAAAATCATACCACAGATGTCGTCTCTATAAACCATTTAATACACACTGTGTTTTCCCCTACAATATTGCAACTGTATGTTTAAAAATTCAATCGTGCTAACAACAATGGAACAGCTGATTATTGTTAAAGGGGACTTAAAACTAGATGCCAGCTGATCGGCTCTAGTTGACTTTTCTACGACCCTTGGTAACAAGTATATTAAACTGTAGATTTGATCCTTTCTTTTTGGCACGCGGTTTACTTTAACTGATAACATAATGTTATAGAAGAAGCTGTTTAACATAAGTTAGAATAAATCAGCTGATTGTAAATGCCAAAAGTGCACAGTTCTTGGCGCGTTGCCGCCCGCGCCGTGAATCTTTCTACTTGACATTTATTTTGGAAAGTCTTGCTTTGAATGTCAATGAAGTCGAACACTAACTTTTACAACTCTCTTTATTGCCTGTTATCTTAGGAGTTCATGTTTTTAAGATATGGTGGTGTATTGTGTTCACAATACTTTGTTGTTTTACGTTTTATGTGTTATTTTTTTAAACCTAATTTTTTGCAGCAACAATACCTTTTCAGTTCGGCTACCTGTTTGTTTTTTATTAGAAGTGTACAATGGAAATTAATAATCCTATCGGTTGTACATGTAGACCACTATAGAATGAATCAATTCAATTTTCGACAAGGAAAATATGTAAAATTAGTAGTTAAGTGATTATTAGAAGTTCAGATTGGTATGTTTATAAAGAACATTCTATTTAAATACATTAAGTAACTTATTTTATACGGCCAAATCAAAATTAAGTATTAAAAAAAATATATTGAGTCTTAGAATGTTCTTGAAGTTTATGCCCGTTCAGGGTTGAGTACTGTATAAAATATATTCAAGTTTTCTCTGAGTGAATAAAAATTTTCGATATTTTAACCTCCATTTCAATCCATCATTAACCCTTAAGCTAATTCACAGTAATTTGGTAATTTTAATGGTAGTTTTTAAAACCAGTCATGATTGAAATATAAGCACGGGATCGGTGATACAAGAAATTTGAAGGTTGTTTACTTATATATTTTATCACTAAGCCTTAGAAAAACTCGTAGAACTTTAGTGCAAGTTGGCTACAAGTTACAAGTTATTTGTTTTACACACGCACGTGAATTCATTTCACTTTTACCAACAATATAATCAATAATTATTTATGGCTTTCCTTCACGTTGTTCAAAACAACAAAACGAACAAAAGTGAAAGAGTGTAGTATAGCACGCAAGAATGCAACACAAGTAAATAAAACAAACCTGTTTAACCATTATGGAGAGGAGAGAATAGCGAGGCAACCTTCGATGGAAAACGTGAAAACGACCACCTAGAAATACAACAATGGTCTGGGCAGAACTGGAAGAGATTCATAACTTTCAGGTTAAAGAAGAAAAATAAAATATTTACTTTTCTCCTCTAGGTTCTACACAACTAAATGAAAATTGGGTAGGTTGCTGTAAGGATCAAAAACTTATCTGTCAAAAGTGTTATTCTTTTTACCTTGTGAGGTTATCAAAGGATCGTACAAGTTGACCAATTATCGCTTGTTGATCAGCTGATCAGCAATCGTAGGTCAAGTTGTCATGTACGTAGGCCTATTCGTTTGATGAATGGAATGTGCAATTACTAAAATATTGATGGAAAATATGTCCCATAAAATATTTGCTATTTATTATTCGATATTTTGGTGTAGTTTGATAAGAAATTGTAATTGCCAAAGAAAGGTTTCCTAGGATTTTTTTTTAAATCAGAAAAATTTTAGTCATCTAAATTATACAAATTAAAATATAAATAAAATTAAAATTTTGTAGCCAAACAGTTTTCAATGGTAATTTTTACTATACTAGACTAGTAGTACGCTTATTCTGCGCGTAACGGGATGAGTGAACATGAGCGCAGTAATGAAAGAGTCCACCCACACCTAGCCTACTTACCAGTGTCACTGGTGAACACAATGTTATTTGAATGGGCAAATCAACCAAATCATAGTCAACAGCAATCCTAACTTCTCATCCATTAATTAACCAAAGTCATTGGTAATATACGTAATGGATTTCCAACAGTTATCGATAGGAGGTAAATCCATCGTTCCTGTACAACATGTCTTTTGATTAAATGAAGCCTATTTCCATATTTGTTATGAGGCCTATCATAAACAAAACTAAGCCAAACGGAACTAATCTAACTTAACCTAATTGCCAAAGCACGATGTAAGGAATCTCCTAAAAAACGTCGTAAACATGTTTCCCTCCCTTCCTATGGCATTTAAGTATTGCAGGTACATTAACCTAACTGTCACAAAGGGTCCCCACACTCTGGACTGCTCGCCTCAACTACTTCCATCGCCACTTCCTACGTCGTAAACATGTTTCCCTCCCTTCCTATGGCATTTTAGTATTGCCGTTACATTAACCTAACTGTCACAAAGGGTCCCCACACTCCGGACTGCTCGCCTCAACTACTTCCATCACCACTTCCTACGTCGTAAACATGTTTCCCTCCCTTCCTATGGCATTTTAGTACTGAAGGTACATTAACCTAACTGTCACAAAGAGTCCCCACACTCCGGACTGCTCGTCTCAACTACTTCCATCACCACTTCCTACGTCGTGGACCTGTTTCCCTCCCTTCATTTAGCATTTTTTTTATTGCAGATCCATTAATCTAACTGTCACAACGGGTTCCCACACTCCGGACTGCTCGCCTTGACTACTTCCTTCACCTCTTCCTACGTCGTGGACCTGTTTCCCTCCCTCCCTTTAGCATTTTATTATTGCAGATACATTAATCTAATTGTCACAAAGGGTTCCCACATTCCGGACTGCTCGCCTTGACTACTTCCTTCACCACTTCCTACGTCGTGGATCTGTCTCCCTCCCTTCCTTTAGCATTTTTTTATTACAGATCCATTAATCTAACTGTCACAACGGGTTTCCACCCTCCGGACTGCTCGCCTTGACTACTTCCTTCACCACTTCCTACGTCGTGGACCTGTTTCCCTCCCTTCCTTTAGAATTTTTTATTACAGATCCATTAATCTAACTGTCTCCCTCCCTTCCTTTAGCATTTTATTATTGCAGATACATTAATATAATTCTCACAAAGGGTTCCCACATTCCGGACTGCTCGCCTTGACTACTTCCTTCACCACTTCCTACGTCGTGGACCTGTTTCCCTCCCTTCCTTTAACATTTTTTTTATTACAGATCCATTAATCTAACTGTCACAACGGGTTTCCACCCTCCGGACTGCTCGCATTGACTACTTCCTTCACCACTTCCTACGTCGTGGACCTGTTTCCCTCCCTTCCATTAGCATTTTATTATTGCAGATACATTAATCTAACTGTCACAAAGGGTTCCCACACTCCGGACTGCTCGCCTTGACTACTTCCTTCACTACTTCCTACGTCGTGGACCTGTTTCCCTCCCTTCCTTTAGCATTTTTTTATTACAGATCCATCGATCTAACTGTCACAAAGGGTTCCCACACTCCGGACTGCTCGCCTTGACTACTTCCTTCACCACTTTCTACGTCGTGGACCTGTTTCCCTCCCTTCCTTTAGCATTTTGTTATTGCAGATACATTAATCTAACTGTCACAAAGGGTCCCCACACTCCGGACTGCTGGCCTCAACTACTTCCATCACCACTTCCTACGTCGTAAACATGTTTCCCTCCCTTCCCTCTATAATAATAAAGGCTATCAAGCACTAAAGAATATAAGAAGAATATAATCTTGATCCGAACAGCTGTTCGTTATTTCTAAGTAATGCAACTTAGGCATTTAAGTATTGCAGGTACATTAACCTAACTGTCACAAAGGGTCCCCACACTCCGGACTGCTCACCTCAACTACTTCCATCACCACTTCCTACGTCGTAAACATGTTTCCCTCCCTTTCTATGGCATTTTAGTACTGCAGGTACATAAACCTAACCGTCACAAAGGGTCCCCACACTACGGACTGCTCGCCTCAACTACTTCCATCGCCTTGACTACTTCCTTCACCACTTCCTACGTCGTGGACCTGTTTCTCTCCCTTCCCATAGCATTTTTAGAATTGCAGATACATTATTCTAACTGTCACAAAGACTTTCCACCTTTCCACACACCGAAGCGTTCGCCTTGACTACTTTCCTTCACTACTACTTCCTACATCGTAGACCTGTTAAGTATTACAGATATATTAATTTAACAGTCACAAAGTATTTCCACACTCCGCACTGCTCACCTTTCCGCTTCCTTTACCACTCTCTACGTCGTGGACCTGTCCCCCCCCCTTCGCATAGCATTTTAGTATTACTAACATCTTAGAATATTTAATATTCAATGCCAACATTAAATTGAATAATGTAAAAGCTGCTTTGTTCTAAATATATACATATATATTTTTATATATATATTATTATATTTATATTATTATTATATTTATTATATTTTTTTATTACTTTTTTTTAGTTTAAAGGTGAATTTTAATACTGAACATAAAAGGCATATAACTGCCGATTAATATTGTAAAGTTCAATTTATTATTCAGAAAGTTATGAAATTTAATTAACTTAAACAACATTATTCTGAAGCCTGTGAAATTCTAATGATATATATTCATAGAAGCCAAACTGTTTACTCCATGAATGAAAGAGCTTAGAGTAAATGTCGTTCTCTCTGTCTTAAGTAGACAACAAAATTGTTGGTCGCAAAACGTAAACAAATAAAGAGAAGAAGAAGGTAGCTCCTAATGTTATTCTTATGGGACAAATTTAAAAATGTTTTTTAAGGGTTTTATAATTACTACTGAGCGGAATCGTCTAGAATTTTAATGAGGTCTTCCCACTGGTGTCATAATTATTTGTGCAAAATTTGAACGCTATAAGTGCGACGGTTCTTGAGTTTTTGGTGCGAACACACAGACTCACTCACAGACAAGCGGACAACTTTTCTCCGACTCCGCTATACACGATACATAGATTCGTTCACTTCGTTCACTCATCTATTATGACTTGATAACTTTAAAGACTAACAAATTTCATTAAGATATCTTGAATTTTAAGTATAGATGTTAGGTACGGTATAGATTTAAACACAAGAAAATGGTGAATAGACATAAACATATTATTGATTTTACTTTTACTCTGCCCCATTAAATACATTGTTAAATTTGTTTACCCTTAGGCCTACTGACACCCACAACTATGTTTTTCGTAATTTCTATATACAAAAGACACCTTTTCAATTACCTCATAACTTACCACAATCGAAAAGATAAGTTATTAAACTCATGTGTACTCTATGACCCTCTAGTTACCCGCTCAGTGTGGTGGGGCGTAGAAGGGACGTTTCGAAGGTGTTACTGCTGGCGTACTCGCGCCAACCCGTGCGCCACTCAGTGCTATGCCGCTGCCGTTCGCGCCACTGCCTGCCAAATCGGTACGTTATTATCTAGTGTTTACATCAACTTATTATTTAATTAGCTAAAACTATTTTACATTTGATCTATTGTTATGCGATTTTAGTGTTAATTGTGTGTGTTAATTTTACACCGTTACTATTGATTTATATTAAACGTCTGTGTAGTGTAAATTATTTTTAAATGTTGCAAAACTGCATCGTCTCATTCATTTAATTTTAATTGTACGAAAATTGTTTATTTTTGCTTGTTAAAGCATTTTGTTTTAGTAATATTGGTTGATTAGTGATAAAAATTACGATAGGTTACAGCAGCTTTTTAAGCAGAATATAGGATACACAAGGAATTGTAAAATTATTAATAGAACATTCTGCACGAAAACAAAATTTAAAACAATACCAAACTGCAATTAAATTGTATAATAACTTTTATTTTATTTATGCTACAAGAGCACATGGTTTAGCAATTTATTTGGATAAACAATTTGCTTGAAATACTTACTGGTTACTATAAAATAAATACGATGAAAGCATATTTTTAAATGAAATTATTTCTGATTGAAAATCGAAGTAGAAGTTATTCAAAATGGCTGTATTTATTTCATTTTAGCGAATTTCCCTATAGGGAAGTAGCTATTACCGTAGGTAGCACGGTAAGACCTAGACCCGGGACCGATTTACTTTTTCATTTTGATGTCCCCAGAGGCCAAAAACACTATTCGTTCAAATTTTTATATATGTATATATATATATATCTATATATATATATATACTTATATATATATATACGTCCGTGAATACTTGAGTAATTTTTGTCCGATTTTGATGAAATTTGGTTTAAAGGTGTAAAGCGGGATAAACTTGAATGAGTTCGCGAACCAGCACGATCGGACCATGGGAACGGGGCTTTACGGGGGGTTTTATGGGGTAAAAATTAGTTTTTCTCACTTTTGACCCTCAAAACACAAAATTTCCCAATTTCTCTAGACCTTTTTAAAGAGCTTAAAAAACAAATAATTTAGTACATAAAAGTATTTTTGTTCGATTATAAGTAACGGAGAACATAAAAAAAATTGTAAATTTAAAATTCCCATGTTATTCTTATGGAGAATATTGTTAAATGTTGTAGTTTGCTTGTTTATGAATATATTTTGATCAAACTTGGCAAATTTATTGAGCGGAGCGAGCGAAGCGAGCGAAGCTCTTTGGGGTCAACTTCAATGCAAACAATATAACACCATCACTCAATAACGGCTGAACACATTTCAGCCAAACTTAACAAGACTACTTAGACTAATAATGAGATGGTTTGTAAACAAACAAATTTCAATTAGATAATGCTAATGCAATTTAAAACGAACTTAAATTTTTAAATTTTTAACATTAGGCTTATGGGACTAAAGTAGCTATGACAGTTCTTTTGTTTACAAGAAAAATGTAAACAAGAGAATCATAAGGTATTTCTGAACTTTCTATACTTTTCTTTTAAACGTTTTTAAACCATTCCTATGATTTTAATAAACAAGAAAATGCCGTTACAACATTTTTTTTAAGGCGCGGAATTCACTGAAAATCGAGAAAATATACGGAACTACTTTCTCAATGCGCGGAGCATAAACAAGGAGCGGAGGGATACGGACCAGTGACTACTTTCTTGGGAACCTATTTGTGTTGCCAGCTGATTAGAAACAGCCAATGTTAGAAATCAGGATTTAATAAGCGATATATCGAACCACATCGAAATCGATATTTAATCCGATAATACATCACAGATTATATTATGTTGAATTACATCGACGGTGCAGTAAGTTATTACACTTATTAATAAAACGCAGATTGAACACTGATCTAATTTAGGCATGTGGGGAAGGTAGGTCGGGGTTTATGAGTACTCGTGACTACATTAAATGTTTTGAAGTAAGGTTAGATTAGGAAGGTAAAGTGTAGGTTATAGGTAGGTGATCGAGTTGTTTATTTGTGATGCACCATATAATTTTTATCTTTTGGAATAGTTGGTTAAATGGGGAAACGATTCCAAAAATGTTTGCATATGGTCTTAACAAACCATCTACTGTATTCTAGCATTGACTTTATATAAAGTCAATGATTGTAGCAAATTACTACATAAAAACCAAAAGAAAAGAACATTTGGATTTGGACCTTTGCCCATAGCAAAACTAACATATAATTTATGAAATGTGAAAAGTTGTACATCATTAAATACTATTCTGTAATATTAATAATTGTTCGGCAAATCCTCATTTTAATGGCTCGGCTGAAATGGAATCTGCATTTTGTGAAACAGTAATTTGGTAACAATTCAGTAATTTCAAATGTTGATAACAGTAGCCTATCCTATATGAATACTGTTATTTGATTGCCAAGCCACGGACTATACATACGTCCAGTTATAACCGTAATAAGTAAATAATTAATTACCTGGACTTATAGAAGTACACTTTTAACCACGGTTATCTTTGACTATCAATACAACTAGACATTCCATCCCCATGTTAAATTTATAGCCAGCTTTTTCATCAAAATCTTCTGTATCCAATGGTCAATGGTTTTATTAAGGCCAGTATTAAAATGCCGTCTCTAAATCGTCCCAATAATGGTGGAAGACCTACATTCCAGTTACATTACAATCATATCAAGAATACTTGGTATTAACAATCATAAATTATTTTCAGCAAAGAAAGCTGATTTTAACCGATTGCAAGGGTTGAAATGAAGACCAATGTTTATGTTGCACAGTTGAATTTAAATGTCAAATTTTCCCTCCTGATGTTATACTTTAATACTCACGTGATTTTTAAATAGTTACTGTTTTTTATACTTAAATACTTTAAACCGATTGTAAGGGTGAAAAATGAACACCAATGTTTTTGTTGTAGGCTAAAGTTGAATTTGAATGTTAAATTTCCTTTCTCTTTTTTATACTTTAATGCCCTTTTTGGATGTTAATATCAGATTCCAACTACTGTAATATTTTCCTGGTCAAAACTACCAATGCACTTCTGGAAGAGGTGTCTGAATAACAAGATGTAGTAAAAACAAATTTGAATTATTACAATTATAATCAATAAAACAAGCATTAATACATCTATTGACTTTTTTACATTTAGTTACTTATACAAATATCAAATCACGTTTGTTCCGCTCAACTGGCTTTCACCTCTCTGAAAGCAACCCTAGTTTATTTTGTACTAAGCTATCAATATTTTACTCAAAAACACACTTTATTAGTTTCCTTGTAGCAGCAAACCTAGGTACTCGTTAAACCTAATGTTATTAAAATATATTTAACTGAAAATCAATTCAGACAAATGGAAATTCGCTTAGTCGGCAGGTTTGCTGCAGCGGGGGTATTGTATTGATAGAAAGTTTGGCGATTTTCACGGGATCTTTTCTGTTTTGATCTGTATAATGCCACGAGGTGGGTTCAAGTTATGAATATAGGGAAAAGTGGGTTTTAAACAGTCCTCATAATGTACATTTTGTCGATATTTAACTCTTTTATTCTGGTCAAAATTTACATTAATTTAAAAACTACACACTATTCACATTAATCTTATATACTAAATAACTGTTGCAAAACTTACGGCAGCTAGCCTGACCATGCTACTGGACCGAATTACACGTGTTTGGTACCAAATGAACGATTTTTTCTCTGTAGATGTGCAGAATCCCTTTATAAATTAAAATAGGCTCAAAAATAAAAACAAGAAATGGATTTAAAATTAAAAAAAATTAACATGGGCCTTATGGGTTGCCATGTTGGTGACGAAATAACAACAAAATATAAACAGAAAATCAAAACAAATTGATAAATTTCCAATCACAGGTTTTATTAAATTGATCCTTTTATATTCTAGTTATAATCTACAACTGCCCCACAAAAAAAACTGTATTGATTAATTTAGTTAGTTCTGTTTTAAAACGGCTAAAAATAAATACAAATTAGTACTACTTAAAACAGTTTAAGTATATGTAAAATGGTTTAAAAATAGCATAGCTTATTGGTAACTAGTATTTTATGACGGTTTAATATCAAACACAGGTACTCTGAAAAAAGTAATGAATTATACTAATCATATTAATGTAAAATCTACACTAATTACAGTATTGTTCATAATTTATACGTAAATAACGATTACATCTGTACAATTAATTGTAAACATTACATTTTAAGCAACCAATATAACATTTCTTACTATTTCATACCAGAGTCTGTTAAATGAACTCATATGTGTCCTATAGTACTTAATAGTTTACAAGAAATGTTATAGATTTTTCTAAGAGCATACCTAATTATTAACATTAACCAGTGCAAGTAAAACAATAATTGTTTTCCGGTTGCCACGAGCGTATTTCAATAATAATCAGCTGATTTTGTCTTATTGTTGTCAATGCTAATTGGATTAGATAGAACGAAAGTAAGGTCATGCTTAAATCCTATTGTAGAAAAGTACAAATACGATTAAACTGTGGTATTTTCACAGATTTTACTATTACATCTTTTAATATACAGTAACTAGGCTAACTCAGATTTTTTTTTAATGCGCTCATGAATAAACAAATAATATTTGAGGTTAGACCAGTTAATGATTGGTTTTGTTCGACAGTGGGAAGCTAACACTGTAATTTTCTGATCGAACTCCGTAACAAATGGAACCACTACACTTGTGAAATTGGGGTCAATATATATCCCCTGGCTGTCGTAGATTTTTATGTTAATAGAAATCGATCATCGGTAAATGCTGGTTTGAAATTTGGATTTATAACTCTAAATAAACTCTAATTTTACATATTTATTTTTTAAATCAAACAATACCCAGACGTGTGATCTTTATCTATAGCCAACTAAGTTTGTTGTCTTGCTTTCGTTGGAGAGTGCTTTTCGATCCATAGACAGTTCTCATAGCAAAGGAGTTCTTCTATTTCGTTCTAGAAGGTTGACATGTTGTTCAGGGTGGACTTATTCACTGAATTGTCAAATACATTATTTAAAAAATTAAAGTTATGAATAGTTAAATAGCATGGAATACAACCTCAAGTTTGGGAAAAAATCTCTGTTTCCCCATAAAATACTGGTTGTTCATTATGGCTATTATCATACTTAACTAATTTGTAAAAAAGTTCAAAATTGAATAACTCCTGCGTTGAATAGGACCATTTCCCTAACAAAAACCATGAAAATGTTGATAGTGGAGATAAACATAAAAAATGCATGAAAATTTAAAACCACTACTAACGCTCTTTGTATATTGTGAATTGTTGTGAACATCTGAGTTGAGTCGGTGACCGAGAATAGTTAAATGATAAGAAGAAAGAACTAAATGGAAATTAAACCTTACTACAATGGCGGAATCATTGACTTGGAGCATGTGGTCCAATGCCATTGACAACTGATACACTCATTGCCATTGTCTTTGATAGTCAATGCCATCAGGATCTAGACCTTAACTTGTTTTACTTCTTATCAAACTGAGGACCTTCGTATTAAGTTACGATATGGTATTAGTTGATCCCAAACAATGATGTTTGGTTTCAAAGTCGGTCAATTCCGGGGCCAGATGATATTTTTGGACTATCAGTTGATGACACATTATTAATTAGTTAACTAACTGCCTAGGACGACGTTAAATAGTAAGAAGAATAAGGGGGGCCCGTTCCATCACAAAAAATATAAAATGTGAAATTTTAATTGGTGTTGAACAGAAATAAATTATAGTACATCATGAAATTAAGTCTGCAATTGAGATTATATTTATCATAGAGAAGTGGTGCAGGATTTTCATTGTAGTTCAGGCGGATTATTATTATTGCCATTCTCATGATTTTCACACACCAACGCACGTCTACTGGAGTAACTTAAGCTTGAATTGAATGCATCGTAATAATGGAGTGAATGATTTGTGTAGCTTCGTTTACTAATCCCAACTATTTCTAAGCCAGGGCCTTTATTATTTATTAATCCCCATGATCAAGAAGAACTGGATCCAGTTTCAAACCATAAAGCCATGAACTTTTCTCAGGACTGAACCGGTGACCTTTGGCTGTCAGGCACGCACTATAACCAGCTGTCTTCTGATTCACCAGACCGTGATGTGCTACAGCTGCAATCCTTTCACTGGCTGAAGAGGAGTCCTAAAACAGCCTCAGTCCAGTAGGGTTTCAATTGGTTGTTGATAGTCCATGCCTCCAGGCTCGTACTCAGACTCTCTTCCGATTACAGTTCCTCAGAGAACCTACGATATCCTATCGGTTGAAATATTACTTCTATTTAAATATCGATTGTTTCAATCGGTTTAATATTGAATGTAAGTATTGATCTTCGGTTATGGGGATTTTTTCAAAAAAGGGCCGCCCACAATCCTTTTACAGTTCGCTGCAGCGTTTAAGTCAGTTCATTCGCCTTCTTATAAACACATGAAAAAAGAGGTTGGAATAAAATTTGACGTATTTATAAAATTGTATCTTCAACAGATTACACCACATATCAACTTTTGTTTTTTATAAATACATTGTTTGTTATTATCCTCAACTAAACTAACCCAAACTGAACTAGGCTAACCTAATCACCTAAGGTTAAAATCGCGTAAAAAGATATCAGATACGATAAATATCGAATTGTTTAATCCAATATCCTAGGTACTTTGCGAATCTGTACAAGCAAGCCTAGTTGCCAACATAGGCACAACCACCTATTCTACGAAGCATGAATAGGGATTTAACCCTTGACCCGACGTGTGATCAGACGCCTTGTGATATTATAATACCTGAATGGACGAGGTACTTTCACTCGAAGGCGCGGCAAGGTGGGATGCTGAGGATGAAGGATGTTGTGGTCAACTACACGCACACACACACACACACACACACACACGCACACTAGCTGAGAGTAAGTCACGGCGAGTGACCACCAGATTTGCCAGATTGGGAACATTCCTTATGTGTAATTGTTTCTACTTCTTTTTGGTGTTCTAGATTTCCTTAACTGTATTAGCAAGTTCTCCGGTGGTCGTTTAATAGTACGATACATTGCTGTGGCTACAACATTTCTTCTTACTGTCTCACTCTAGGGCATTTATTTCATTCCTCCCATTCAAGTCATCCAACATTGACGCAAAATCTTACATCTTAATCATAATTACTTACAACCACCTAAATAATTATACTCATCTCTCTTTTTTTCTCGACGCATTTGCACGTTTTCCAAGTTAGTTAAATCCTTTAACATTCACAAGAATGCACAACAAACAATAACAATCATAGAACCATAGAGTCGCCACTTATAGAACCATTTTCCAACGGGACTCGGTTTAGAGAACATGATATTTTCATGTATCTGAGATTTTGATCGCTTGGGAGATAAAATAATATAATCCAGATAACGTTGTAATGGGGTCGGAGACTTAAATGATGAAAATATGGCATTTACCTAAAATAGTCATTTTATAGGTAAGAACTTGATTTTGCAATTCAGTTTTAAAACTCGTTTATGGTTAGTTTACGTTATTATCGTTTGTATTCAACAAGTATAACAACACACGTGAGCATGCAGCGAAGAGGAAGAGAAATAAAGGAGTTGGTTATAAAGGAAGAGGAAAGAGGGGTGAAGGAAACACGACAGCGTATCAAATCCGATGATTACAAAACTAAAACATAGACACTCTCAATCTTGACCTAGACACCCGATTAGACCTGCTAGAATACAAGAACACCCATTGTGCACCGGCATCAGTTCGGCGAAAGAGAAAGGTAGATGACACATAGAGAAGAAATGCAAGAAAAACGGATATTGCAACAATCCTTTTACATTTCTTTGTATCCAACGTAATGGGTTAGTACCACTAGTCACAGACTAATGGAGTAATGGAGTGATGTAGGTGGTTGATTACACCCATGGTTGTCATAGAGAAATGGATTGATTACACCATGGTTGCCATGGAGAAATGGATTGATTACACTCATTGTTGCCATGGAGAAATGGATTGATTACACTCATTGTTGTGAAGTGGGATCTAGGAATACATCATTAATCGCGACGTCATCCGTCATGTTTGTGTATTTTTAGTCTTTGAAGCTGACATGAGAAACACGATCATTAACGTAGTCAAAGTTTCTCTGAGAGGAAATAAAGGTCTGACATAGGCAACGGAGTCAGATTTTGAAAGGAAATTAAACTACTTATTATAGAAACAATTGATCAATCATTAGCTAAGACCTGTATACTTTAAGAAATGGTAACATAGATTATTATGAGTTTCTGATCAAATTTGAATGAGGTGTGTGTGAGATGGGTCTTAGGCATGGAGTATATTTTCTCACTAGATAATTCGTTGAGCATGACAAAGATTTAGAGTCCTAAGAAAAAAAAAACTTAAACAGCTTTCCTAGGCTCAAACCCATAATAATTTGATTTCTAGTGTCCATTAAGCAAGTACCTAAAATTTAGGAATAAGTTTAAAGGATCGAAGTAAAACGAAAATGAAGAATAACATTTCATCCAAAAAGTCTTATTAGCGAGATATCCTCAATTTAGTTTTAACCTTTCTCTGTTTGTCCACTAACCTTCAATTTCCTCTGAGTAACCTGATTTTCCTCAACTAATTATTGCTTAAGACCTATCCAATCAATCTATACAAATCCATGAGAAATCTCTTCCAATCGTTAACGATGAGAACTTCTTGCTGATCTATTCAAATAGAAACAGTTATAACTCATTCTCATGACCTCAAAGTCTCAACGCAGCTCAATGAGTTCGCATGTAAGCTTGGAGTTGCGCAACTCAGCAATTGCCTTGGAAATCACAGGGTTGAGTTGAGTTTGAATTTAATCTCGACGAATTCCGTAAACGCTTTCTTCCTTGTATAATGGACGAAATTCTCATCTCACTTTCACCCTGAGGTCAAAACCTTGTGTTTTCCTCCTGAATCTAGGTTTGAATATGGTTTTGTATGTAATTATATGTTATGAAGGTTAGTTACTGACCTACTATGATGTTATGTTAATAGTATGCAAATGACTTAATTTACTTGTACACTATGCAGATTCCCAATTTGGATATAGGGGGTTTTGTAATACCCGTCGGAGCAGAGGAATATTCATAAGGACTTTTAAATTACTTTGAAAAACATTTTAAACCTTTTCAAAATCAAAACTCGAATTCACCATTATTAGATAAAATTTAAATCTGGCTTAGTTGTAATGTACGTTGACTAAGAAAGTCTTCACGACATGAGTCAAAACCAGAAGTTCTAACTGACATTACATACGTTAATGAAGTGCATTACATCATTGGTCAAGAAGAAGCATGTTGTGTACATAGTTTTTTTTTTGTCCTAGGACAATAGGCACAAGCCCGGAATTGTTTTTCACATTACTTCAGGCTAGACCTAGGGGTTACGGCATTATCACTTCGATAAAATCCATTGGTGATTTGGCGGGATTTGAACCCGGGAACCTAGGAACCGCAGTCCCACGCTCTAACCCAAGAACCGGAGTTGTATACATAGTACGGCAACGGCAATGCTAATATATTTTGACAGCGTTATAAACCTTACTTGTAAAATATTGCATCTGTGTCTCTTGACTTCGTTATCTGATCTAATAATATTTTGACCCAATGTAAAAAAATGACGATTCAAGTATTTCATATTTGACCTACTAAGAATTTGACTTAATTGATAATATTAAAATCGTAGACTAAATGCATGACTATTTTGAACTAAAAATAATCTACATTTTTTACTCTTGCACTGTGGATATTTAAATGCACTTATCCTCTTTGGCAAAAGTTCAACATTTCCATTAGTTTAATTCTCTAATGACCATAGAAAGGTTACCCACCGTATCTCTGATGTCCATTTAAACCATCGGAGACCATTCCTTTATTAGACATTCGCGGAAAACAGGTTGCTTATTAATTCCATCCACGACTATTTCACCCGAACCATTTTGTTCCTAATTAGGTTCTCCCAACGTGAATGTCTGACACTGAACTCCTTAAATGTACTTGCTGTACTTCACACAAACGCAACGAGAAGAGCATGACAGCTGTCGCTGTAAAGTCACTTTTTTTCTTTACTTTGTTGTCTGTGTCTTAATTTGCTTCTATTGAATGGTTGTGTATCAGGAATTTGACCATTTGGCAAAATATGGTTACATGAAGAACATACTCTACATGGAATTATCAAAAAGTGTGGAATGATAGAGAATAATATTGGAGGTTAGCATGCAATCTTCTCCTAACACTTTATTTTGTGAATATTGCTAAAACTGTAAAAAATGTACATCACTCATGAGTTTAAATTGGCAATTGTTTCATAGTAGCCCAGGCAAATTAGACATATGCCCCCCAAAAAATCGTCTAAAGCTGGAAAGTGTTTTAATACCTTTTGGGGGTCCCAAATAAGAGTCCTGCGAGTTTGCGACGGATTCTGACGTCTGCTTAAGTTTTGGGAGTCGAAAAACTATGAAAACTTTGCACTTTTTTCAGTTTTTTTGCTTATAACTCCTAAATAACGAATCCTACGGAAAATGTTGTTCGAAGGTCTCTTTTAGTGCATTAAATTTTGCGTCGATTGGTGTTAAATACGTCAATATCGGCCGAGCCGTTTAGCCGCTGTAGCTTTTTAAAGTTGGATCATTTTCATCAACATGGCCAAAAAGTTGATTATTTGACCAGTTTTGGGCTTACAACTCCTAATCGACGCTTGCTATACAAAAATTCACCTGTAGTTAGTTTGGAAAACACAAAATTCTGCGTAATATGTTTTTTTACCAATCAATAATGGTAATTGATTGCTACCTACTTTGTATGGTCGCCATTTCATTGAAAAAAATATTAAAGTTAAAGTTGGAAAATGTTACGAAAATTAATATTTAATATTAATATTTTTTTCAATTAAACGGCGACCATACAAAGTAGGTAGCAATCAATTGCCATTATTGATTAGTAAAAAAAACATACGCAGAATGTTGTATTTTCCAAACTAACTACAGGTGCATTTTTGTATAGCAAGCGTCGATTAGGAGTTGTAAGCCGAAAACTGGTCAAATAATCAACTTTTTGGCCATGTTGATGAAAATGACCTAACTTTAAAAAGCTACAGCGGCTAAACGGCCCGGCCGATTTTGACGTATTTAACACCAATCGACGCAAAATTTAATGCACTAAAAGAGACCTTTGAACAACATTTTCCGTAGGATTCGTTATTTAGGAGTTATAAGCAAAAAAACTGAAAAAAGTGCAAAGTTTTCATAGTTTTTCGACTCCCAAAACTCAAGCAGACGTCAGAATCCGTCACAAACTCACAGGACTCATATTTGGGACCCCCAAAAGGTATTAAAACACTTTCCAGCTTTAGACGATTTTTTGGGGAGCACTCCCTATATTTGATCTAATTTGCCTGGACTATAGGAGAGATCATGGCCTAGAAGAGGTTAAAGTACAGGACTAGTGTTGCAAAGACTCGAGCTCAAGATCTGCAAATCATATTGATTCATGAAATAATTACATTTTACAAGCTATCCGAATACTGTGCCTATCCACAACTATATATCGAGGGCTCAGGCTTCACTCACCATATAGTGGCCATCCAAAAGAGGTGCGAGATGGTCTAGTGGTAGAGCGCGGGACTTCGGTTCCTGAGGTCCCGGTTCAAATCCCGCTAATCACCCATCGTGATCTGTATTCATTGGCTCAATTGATAATGCAGCAACCCTAGGTCTAGCCTGAAGTAATGTGTAAAAGAATCCTGAGCTAGGGCCTAGCACCATATGACAAAAAATCTGCAATACAAAAGGGACAAATATTTCAGGTCAGGAGAATTACATAATATCTTTGTCTATTAATAATCCAATAGTCAATTAAAATATGCACTGTGTAGAACTCTCTTCTCTTAAAGCCATACTATAACAATAAAGACATATTTCTACACTGTTTATAATTTTTAATTCTGTTTGTCTGTTTAACAAATATACAAATTGACCTTTAAAGGCGTTGAGAACCTGCTTCTATAGCTGTTTCAAAGGTGCTAAAATAACTTAGAAAATTGGTTACAGTGAGCAGGTAATTTAAAACTGCATTCTGCACTTAGTGCACATTGCAGTGCATAATTACTGTAATCTTAGCAGTGTTGCCGTAGCTTGGTAGAGAAATAGTACGAATATTTGTGAGTAGTGAACTATATTTTTGTATCATTATGGTTCTATTATGCGTATTAGTCATAGATTAATTTATTTTCGAGTGAATAGAAGATCAATGAAAACCATAAACTGTGTTTACTAAATCTTGAATAATTTTCTTTGGAAGAAGACAGTTTTCCGATACGAAGACAGTTTTTTGCTAGGAAGAGTTTTGTTTTATAAGGCTTAATCTACAGCTTAGTGCACTTTGCTTAGCTTTTAAAAGGGGTTTATGACCGGCAGGATTTTAACCCGTGTCCTCGGAGCAAAAGGCGGCACCGCCTTATCTTTTAGTAATCTACCTATTCCAAAAAAGTCTCTGTAGCTTTTTCTATGAAAAGTGTTCAGCAATAACTCCCTTTATGTTGACATGTACAGTACCTTGCTAAGCTGGAATAATTGAATGTGATCAGCTGTTTATTTATAATGTTACATTGTTGTCGTACTGACCTAAACATGTATTTGAATAACAACAGTTTAAATTTTATAAAGTTTAGTTTTTAACAAAATAATCATTTTGCTGCATGAATAATATTAGCCAATGATGTAATCCTCAAAACTTACAATGTAAATAATTAACTACAATGCTTACGTTTAAATACATTTTTAAAATACATAATATTCAGTAAAATATATAAACAACTCTTACTATGAAACCACGGCCACCTTTAACTACTGCATGGCTACTTTAACTTTGTAGTTAAAGGTGGCCGTGATGAAACACAAGTAGCAAAGAAAAGTAAACCACACTTGGTCAGTAAATTTTATTTGAAACACAATCTTGGAAGCGTCAAAATCTGATGTTAGTCAAACCACATCGCACTATCAAAGATTATAGTAATTTTGTCAAGATGTGAACTTTCTCTAAAATGTTGTTCACTTACCAATGATTACTTTGTGATTTACTCCTCGTTAAACGTCGCCAGATTTCACAGTAAATGAGAAAATTTTAGAAAAAATAAGACTTAACCCTTCTGGGATATTTTGTGAGCTTACACTCCATACTCATCACTGTATTATCTATCGGTGGACAAAATTATGAAAAAATGTAGCTTAATTAGTACTTACTTTTGTTCTATACATACTTTTACCATTGAATACTGTTTAGTTCGATGATTTTATGTATTTGATTGACTGCAAATCTTAAAGATGAACGTCAAAAGATCTAGTACCACATAGTAACAGTATACATTTCTCAAATCCTAATAATTACTAACACTAACTTGTAATTAACACACACTGCAGTAGTAAATTACATAGTGATAAAACTGGTTTAATCTTTAACGTGGGAACAAAATATCCTTGACTAAAGGCCACAGTAAACCTAGTTCTAAATTTCTTCTAAAAAAATATAAATGTTAATTCACCATTTCCTTTGCACGACAGGTGTATTCTAGTGTATTGTCTCCAGCTAGTTTGAGTCACGAATACTTCATAACCAGGTGAAGGCTGGTACAAGGTGGGTCGTATGGTCCAGTTACTCCGGTAACCAACCCAGAATCTTGCAATCCTTCCATAAAAGTAAGGTGTTGTCTTTAAAAGCCACATCCAGCGTATGTAATTAACAAAGTGTGAAAATGCCAGGTTACGTACAATACAACACCTGGAAAACACCGTGAAACATATGGGGAACAAACATATGGGGAACATGTAGGTACATAATACAATAACATAGACTAACCAACACAACTAGACTTCCCATCCCATTGTAAAATTTTAAGCTCGTTTTTCGTGTCAAGTTCATGTCCGACACTGATCGCTAGTGTCGACGAAATTTTGTTTCTATAATTTTAGAGGTAATTCCATAGTTTGTGCTTTACTGGGTTATATAACTAGGGGACGAGTTATTGTTTTGACTATAACGTTATATTTGGTTAAGTTTTAAATAACGAGAAATAATTGTAAACAAAACCCGACATCTACAGTGCACCTGACAGAACTAACAATAAAATTGGCTTCAGCTGTTCGATAAGGATGAGAAATATAGGAGTGTGTTTTATATGTTTTATCTATGATAATATAAAAACACCTAGAAACCGGCATTAAATGAATGAGAAACACCATTAAAAATTATGGAAACATTACTGAATATCTGAGAAACATCATTAACACATGGGTAACATTAACAATTCGTGAAAACGCCATTGGACGCATAGGAAACGCCTTTTAATATCACTAATAGTTTTTTGTATACATCATTCGCTTACCGATTAGGAAATTTTTAAAGTTCAACGTTATAGAGGAATCATGTATGATTAAAAGCAGTGTGAATTGATTTCATGAGTTGAGTAATATTTTACCGTGCTACGTTATAACCTGTTTACTTACCGTAGAAAATGCAAGGGAGAATTTTAGCGTCTATAAATTGCTTTACCAGACACATACGCCAATGGAATATAAATTTACAATTTTATTGGACAAACTTTCAATTAATCCTGCTTAGCTGTTTGTAGAAAAAACAGGTTCATGATTCCGTTTTATTGACTCTAATCACAGATTTCGCTGTGCTCTAAAGCTTTAATTATGTGGCGCTTTTAAAACCACGTCTCTTCCACTGTGCCATAAGCATAGTTTATGACTAGTATTAATGATACGGTAATTAAAAAAGTTGGAGGTGATTTCATTTAATTGAGGAAATAAACTTAAGATCTAGAATCAATAAACGTAAAATATTTAACTACATAAATCATCCGATCTTATTAGTCGTGGGTATTTTACTTAGAAGTAAAATTATATTCGCAGTAATTTCAACTGAAAGACTAAAAATGCACGGTAGTTTTGCATAAATATTAATTTGTTAAATTTAATATGGTCATTTACTTTTTAAATGATTATTAAGACTTAAAAATATAGTCCTAAAAAATCTTTCTGCACGTATGTTGCTAAAAATATTTCCTGATAGTCGTTGAGTGTGGCTTGTGTCAGGGTAGTAAAGAACCTGACACAAAGGTATGTAAAATGTTTAATGCATGTTGCCAAGCCACTAACTAAAGAAGACAGGTGTGCATTGCTATTTAGAACATTCGAAGGATCTTCACCTGAAGACGGGATTAGATTCCAGACTTCGAAACGTCGTGAAAATATTTTCACTAAGCGTGATGGAGAATGTCCGCAGACCGCAATATTCACATAATATTGACCTACTAAAAAGGACATAGGAAAAGTATTATATATTTAATATACATAATATTTACCCAAAATCTGGGCCGCTTACATGCCTTAAAGTGCCAATAAAGCAAGAACCACCCGAAATTAATTCAATATCGAAGTAAAATATAAATACCCCCGCCGCAGCAAACCTGCAGACTAAGCGAATTTCCATTTGACTGATTGGATTTACACTGGAATGTCTACTTAAAAATATAACATTTATTCTCGATTTAATTAGAATTAGTTTAACAAGTACTTAGGTTTGCTGCATCAGGGAGGGTAAAACTGTTTTTTTTTTTGTAAAATGTTAATAGTTAGTAAGAAATAAAAACATTTTCCAAATTTGATCAAAATATGTTCATAAACAAGCAAACTACAACAGTTTACTTATTCTCCATAAGAATAACATGGGAATTTTAAATTTAAAATTTTTTGGAATTTTCTCCGTAACCATTAGGCGCATAATAATGCTTCAATATACTAAATTATTTGTTTTTTTAAACTCTACAAAATGGTTTCGAAATAAATTGCTAAATTTTATGTTTTTTGGGTCAAAAATGGGAAAAACCTATTTTTACCCCATAAAACCCCCCGTAAACCCCCGTTCCCATGGTCCGATCATGCTGGATCGCGAACTAGTTCGAATAAACGTAGGTTTACACGTTTGTACCAAATTTCATCAAAATCGGATCATTTTTGTTCGAGTTATCGTGCTAACGGACACACACACATATATATATATATATATATAAATATATAAATATATAAATATATTAATATATAAATATATAAATATATAAATATATAAATATATAAATATATAAATATATAAATATATAAATATATAAATATATAAATATATAAATATATATATATATAAATATATATATATATATAAATATATATATATATATATATAAATATATATATATATATATATGAATTTGAACGGATGGTGTTTTTGGCCTCTAGGGACCTCAAAACGAAAAAAAAAATTGGTCCCGCGTCCAGGTCTTACCATGAGTACTACGGTAATAGCTTATTCCCTATGTGGGAAATTCGCTAAAAGATCTACACTTTACAGGAAGGTTTTTTTTCTCATTGAAATAAGACTGGAATCAGTCAGTCAATTCTAAATTAGTTGTTTTTCTGCTTCAAGGGACTGTAGCTGTTTGCGAACTACTCTGATTTAGGTTTTAAATTAATTTGTGGTGAAAGTAAAGAGCATTCTAATTCACTATCGTAAACACGCCATCGTATCGAAATAATCCTAAGCTATTTGCTACAACGGTAAAAGTACAAAATAACAGTTTGTGTCTATAAGGATTTTCTTGCAGCGGACGCTTATTCATACTGCCTTATAGATCCATTGTATTCACGGATAAGGAATGACATGTACATAAGCAAAATAATTACGTAACTATGGTCCAAATATTATACCAATACTGTAACCGTAACAGCTGATTTGGACGTATTTGGCTGTTCATATTACAGACTTGTTTAATTTTGGGCCAGTGGCGTAATTTGTAAATATTTATGATCCATACAGTTTCTGTTCTAATATCCGTGATTTTATCCCACTATTTTTTTTTTTTTTTTTTTTTTTTTTTTTTTTTTTTTTTTTTTTTACTTAATTTTATTTTACAATCTGTTCAGTACTTTGAACAATTAGTAAAAGGGATAATATAAATAAGTGTCTTGACCAAGAATCTTCCCTGTGAAAGATCTTGCAAAATTAAATAGTCATGTCATAACTAAAACTATACAAATCGGTATGGGAGTTCTAGAACTTTCACAATTTTCAGTCTGTTGGGAAAATCACTATTGTCCAGCAAATTAACGGCTATATTGTTCGGGTGGGTTTCGAGTTTTTCTTGATAGTTCTTGCTAATTCTTGTTATTTCTTCAATTACTGTAGGTATTCTGAAATCTTCATGGATTGTTCGATTCGAAACAAACCACGGAGCATCAACTATTCTTCGTAGCGCCTTTGACTGAAATCTTTGAATAATTGCTAAGTTGGATTTACTTGCCGTTCCCCAAAGCTGTATCCCGTACGTCCAAATAGGTTTGATCATAACTTTGTAAAGTGTGAGTTTATTGGTCAACGAAAGCTTAGATTTTTTGCCTAGAAGCCAGTTGAGTTTACGAACCTTCAAGTCCATTTGTTGTCTTTTAAACCAAATATGTGTTTTCCAAGTTAATCGTTTATCCATATGGAATCCTAAATACTTAACGCTGTCCACTTCTGTCAACGCTATATTGTTCAAAGTAACTGGAGGGCAGTTTTCTTGTCTCAGCGTGAATTAACTAAAATTATCTATTTTTATACAGCTGAGCACATCATGTCCGATGAGTGTAGAATAGAGACCTATATAGCTTTGTCACAAACTAAAATCAGCTGTTTATTTAGCAAGATTTTTTATACCCAGACTTAATCAAATTCATTGTCAAGCTAAATTATTTTTGAAACATACTATATATGTTTCATAATTGACCTGTGAGTTTTCAGACTTATAAAAAGTGAATTTGTCAACGTTCGATAGAGATAGAATACACATTATTTGTTTACCCAGTAAACTATCAAAATTTCAAACTTTATATAGGAGACATTTAATATAAAAGAGATCGAACCCATCCATCGATGAATATAGTCTAACGATGTATATAGTTAGGATATATACATCGATGAACCCATCAGTAGGACATACATGTCACACGGTGTAAACATTTTTGAAAAAAAAAAAAAATAATAATACAAATCTAGTTTACTTGATTATCAAAACTTGCTCTCATATGGCAATGAACAATATTTCTTCACAAGTGAAATTACATATACGAGTATATACGTTTACTAAAATGAACGCACACACTTGTAGGTTTGTTTACCTAATAAATTATTCTGGATGCACCAAGAAAAGCTGTTTCTATGGCTACAAATCCATCAAGTGAGGATATTTCTCAACAGAAGACATCACTTTCTCTCTACATAAAGCAAGTGGAAGAGGTCGGAACTGGTTCTACTGGCTCACTGGTTCAGTGTCATTCAAGTGACCTTGAACTCAAAATGTCCTGTATTGTCAAATGATTTGGCGAAAAGAAAAGTAACTGGTTTCTGACTAGAGCAAAGATCTTGGAGGATCTATAATCATGTATTCAAAACTAATTTGTCAATGCCTATTTAATAAATGTGTGTCATAGAACTTAACTAATTTGAATTATTAATAGTAGTTTCATTTATGTTTAAAAATTATAATATTAATCTTGAAAAAAAAAAAACTGTGCAAGAAAATGTAATTTATCTATGAGAAGAACAGTAGCTCATATTTGAATAAAGGGAGATCAATAAATAATTAATTAGTTTGAGAAATCTTATAACCTAATCTGTTTCAGAAAACAAAAACCTGATGAGATATGAGAATACTTCCCGTGGTCCTCTTGGTTTGGATAGGCAGCCTTACAAACAGTGAGTTTATAATAAATTTACTTATAAATATAAAAAAATTTTAAATATTACAAAACCTCACGAAAGTATTATTGATATTTTTTTCAAATAATCTCGCACAGGTACAAGCAATTTTTTTAGCCTACATTTTTTTTATATCAAATTGATTTGGTCATATTTAGCACTAAAAGATATTTGAAGTTTTCAGAAATGATGTAAAAGAGGGTACAATTGGTTAGGGATGTATCACTGAGATATCAATTATGTAATGTTGATCAGAAATTGTTTTTCTTTATCAAAATAAAATTTAAATATAAAATTGTTCATGCTTATTTTTATTAATGCAAAAATAACCTTGTAGATGAATAATGCTATTTTTTATTAATTTAATAAAAAAATGACAAGAAAAGCTGATTCTTTATTTCAAAACACTATAGGCCTATATATTAATTGATATATGTAATTTTTGAGTGATTGAAAAAAAAAACATAATAAATTCTAATTTATTTCAACAATTAAACTAACAATCAGCTGATTTTATGTAAAAAGGTAACTCGTTTACATTTAAAAGGATCTTTAATGCATACATGTGATTGTAGTTATTGTTTTAATGATAATGATAGCTTATTGTCTTATTTCCTAACAAATTACACCTTAAGGAAATGATTTATTTGCAGATGCTGAAACAAAATGGATTCCAAACTTCTTTATACCAGAAGAGGTGCAAACTATTTTACAACTTGCATACTCGAAGTTGCCTCCAACAAAAATAGGTATGGTGTTACTCATATAAGTTTAATACGATATTCAAGGTTTCGGTTTCATCATCAGCAACGTATTACAATATACATTTGTGGAGATGGAACTGAAATAAATCCTTAATTTGCAAGATAAATACACATATTGTCATCAGCTGATACAAAAGAATGACCAATCTAAAAATATAGGAGGAATAAGGTTTAATTTTACACCTTAAACAATAAAATATAAAAATATTGTAATATTTTAATATTGTAAATATTGTAATTTGTTATGACTTGGTATGTGTCTTTATCATTACAAGGTTCCTTTTTACTTTCTCCCCCTATACCATAGTATATGGAGAAAGTATTGTTTTCGTCAAAATTTTCGAGTTTGAGTTTTGAGTGGATATATTCGTTTTGGGTCCCCCTGGACCCAAAAAAGTGGTTTTCGAAGTGATGTCTGTGTGTGTGTGTGTGTGTGTGTCTGTGTGTCTGGATGTGTACAGAGCTAGAGACTACACCTGTGGTCCGATTTCTATGAAATTTGGTATGTAGGTTCTAATCCATGGTATCTCCAGGTGTTTTTTTCATTTTTTTGAAATTTTGATTTTTAATGGGGATTTTCCCATAAAAACCCATAAAAAACCGGAAAAATCTAATTTTCTCAAAAATGGCCCGAACGATTTTGATAAAAATTTAGTATGTTGTAGCCCTTTAAATTCTTAACAAAATGGTACAAATCCCATTTCTCTAAAAATTACGGTTCGAAAGTTATGGTAAATTATGTTATTTTCCCATAAAAACCCCATAAAATAACGAAAAGTAGGATTTTAGAAAAAAAATCCGGTTGTAATTTAACATTGTATGTTATGGTCCTTACAATTTTGATAGTTTTTTAATTTTTTTAGAAATTTTGATTTTTGATGGGGATTTTCCCATAAAACCCCATAAAATTACGGAAAAAAGGATTTTCCCAAAAACGGCCCGAACGATTTTGATAAAAATTTAGTATTTTATAGTCCTTTATATTCTGAACAAAATGGTACAAATCCCATTTCTGTAAAAATTACGGTTCAAAAGTTATTGTAAATTATGTTATTCCTATAAAAACCCCATAAAATAACGGAGAAATCGGATTTAAAAAAAAATGGTCAGAACGATTTTGATAAAAATCGTGTATGTTAAAGTCCTTTAAATTCTGATCAATATTGTACCAATCCCATTTCCGTATATTTACTCTCACCGCTAACACATGATAAAGGTTGTTGACAAACTTATGGGAGAAAGTATGTGTCAGAATGCTGATACCGTTTATTTAACACTGATATTATTTTGTCATACTAAGCAAGGCCTCACTAGTAAGGCCTTCAAATATTTATAACTAAAATAAAGGTTAATTTAATTTTATTTTATTCTGTTAAATTTACTTATGTTTTTTTTTCTTCCTTTAAATATTTGTGTACATATTCTGTAAATAATTTGTTGGAATAAAGAGATAATTCATTCATTCATTCACTATTCTACAAGATTTAAAATGTTTGTTTTTAATCTTCAATTGACTTCCAATGCTGGAGTAGACTTCCTAAAGACCACCTTTAGCCTTTAACTTTTTTGTGAACCTTTCATAGAGTGTTCTTCTATTTAATTAAACTATTCTCTATCTTTTGAGGTTTAACCTTGTTATAGTTAGGAGTCATAAACAATAGTACAGTTTAAGAATAAATTGCCTAAGTTCAAAAAAATTTTAATACTGTGTTCGGGGATGGAAATAAAATATTATTTTACATCATTGCACTCAAACTGTCATTGGCTAAAATTTTAGTATTTTTCAACTGGCCACACTCCGACGGTTTAGAGCTAATGTATCTATACCGTATTCAAAGATTCTACAAACTACCTTCCCAACACTTGCGGTAATCAAACACAACAGCTGTGACAAAATGATGTAACAATAATGATGAAGAGATGGCGACATTTAAAGTAATAGCTCAGCAGAAAATCACCAGTCATTGTGCCGTACTATCTGTCATATTGTGTCATAAAATATGACTTCATCATATGAGATGTTGTTTTTCTTGTTGATTGATTTTGCCATGGCTCCATGCTTCATATGGTTGTAGAACTTTGGTAAAATGTACAATGTAACACAGCAATGGATACAAATATGTTTAAAACGTCAATATAAGACTATTTTTACTTTCTGATTTAATTTCCAAACGTTACTTTTTACAATGTGAAAAATTTTGATGTCCACAACTTCTTTGTTTCTTAGGGATGGTAAAAAATCCTTTTAGCCCTGCAATACTGTTATTAATTTTTGTTACAAAAAATAATTTTAGCGCAGGCAGAGAGAAGTAAGGTACGAGGCAACTTGCCTATGGGACGGCCGTGCACTTTTAGCTCTAGTATGTTGTGCTGGAAATATCATACTTGACGAGCAAGGAAAAGAACCTGAGCGGCGAGCACTATTCCTATTGTGCAGGGCATAGAGTCGACCTCTAACGTGAACACAGTCCCGTCTCAGTACATGAGGGCGAAGAGGATGGTGTTTGACCTCATCTTAGACACCAGTGACTAGTGCTAGACACCAGTGACTAGTGCTAGACACCACTTAAGGATGAATGTTTCCTCTGTATAGTACCTTACTTCTCTGTGGCACAGGAAAAACCGTTTCAGTTAATACATTTGAATAATTTTGCATGTAGAACAATTTTTTAGGTATGTTAAGGGAAATGCATCATATTCATTGTTAGCGTTAGCCTATAATAACTAACCATTTATTGTCAGTTTGATTGTTTGTAGGTTCAGATAAGAGGTTTGGAGTTGGTTTTCGTCTCGGGAAGAATGCAGACGCTCAAATTCTCGTAGAGCTTGGTCCTCAGTCTGAAACACAGCCTCTGGAAGAACACAGCAATGACTTCAGTAAACGTCAGAGCAGACAAAACCCTCTCACAGACTACAAGAAAAGAAACGAAATATTCACCGAACAAAAGAGCAACCATACAAAGAAGATTAAAAGAAACCAAAACAAAACAACCAATCAGAAGCGAGCTATACCCACTTCAAGCGTAGAAAACGGACATGATTCTAGTGTGAAACAAAGAACTCCGCAAAACTATGAATCTTTTGGAGACATTTTTATGAGATGGTTCCGATGGCTTTTACAACCAAGAGCGGAAAATGTTAAAAACGTGCCCAAAGAAAAGCGGGATAGTAATGTAAAAAGTGTAAAGATAAAAGATGATTTTAATGTAAAGTCAACAAATGGAAGGAATTTAAGCCAAAGTATTTTGTAATAAAATAAAAATATTTGTTTTGTTGCGTTTTCTTTACCCATGGTATATATTTTCTCAGTATAATAAGTGCATCAGTTGTAATGGTAGTATAGCATTCAAGAATTTTAAACATAAATAATCTCATAGTGTAAGATTGTAATTTAAATTGCCATTTTATTTTATTTGAATATTTAAAAGTCTACAATAATGTTTTTGCACTGAATTACTTTGATAAGTAACAACAAACAAAGTAGAATCATAAAACAAACATCTGATACAATACCTACAGCTTTACCAGATTGACAATACCTATCTTTCCTTATCTCTTTAGCAATGCATGATTTACCAAGATGTTCGGCAAACTATTGGAGAAAGGTAGCAAACATTTACCCCCCAAAGTCAGACAACAAACTTCAATATTGATTAGCAAGTAAGCTCGTAAAGAAGTTCATCAGTCTTTGAAAAAGTGTCTCACAAAATGCCAGGGACCAACTCTAGGTCAAGACAAAAACAATGGGACACAGTTCTGAAACAGTCCAAACATGTTCTGCTCAAGTCAAGTAATAGTAAGTAAAAATTTTAAAGTTACATTTTATGTGGTAGTTGCTTTACATAACGTACCATGCTTTGCGATAATGGTAAGAGCTTATAAATCCAAAAATGTCTTTCAAATTGCAGCAAAAAACTAGATTTACCATGGCTTGAATTCTACCTATCTACAATAAATATGAAGTCATTAAAGAATAAAAACAAAGTTTACTTTGGTTATCATCGAAGAATTTAACTTCCGTCAAATGTACAAACTCTAAAAAAAAAATCACTTAAATTATACTTGAATTGTATAGCGCATGAGAAGTTAAAATGTAAATGGAAACATTGTAATATTCATATTTTCCATGAAAACCAATCATTAAAATAGTTATTTCAGCTGAACATGATAATACTGATATGCCCAAGGGTAGAGTTATATTTTAAGATTGGGAATACAACACAATCCTCTTCCTCTTTACAGGCATATGAAGATCAGTTTTTCGAAAAACATGAGACGATTTGCCAAAAAAATAAATGCAAATTATAGATTATTTATTAATGGAAGAATTTTTAAAGGATAAAAGACTAATCCTTTGGGTGGGTGTAAAAGAGATGGTGTATGCAGTCCCCAAAAATTCAAAAATTCAAAATTCTTTCAAAACTTGATGGGCCTTCTATTATTCACTTACCAAATATATATTTTTTAAAATAAAAGGTATGAGCAATCTGATCAATGCTTTCTCCCATTATCTTGTTAACGACCCTTATTACGGGTAAGCAGTGGGAGTAACTATACTTTGGAAGAAATAAATTACAGAAGCTGCAATAGCTTTTAAATCGTGATTTTTTTATAACACTGGGGGTTTTACTACAAATTTTGTTAACATGTTAAAGGACTAAAGCATACAAAATTTTAATCAAAATCGTTCAAAAAGTTTTTGTGTTAATCCAATTTTTCCGTTATTTATTTATAGGGTTTTAAAGAAAATCAATAAAAATCGGGTAAAACACGTGGAGATACCATGAATTAGTTACCACATATACCAAAAAATAATAGATAAATTCACAAAACTGCACCCATGCCACCACTACAGCTGTTCACCTCATCTAGATAAATATACTTGTCCATCTGTAGCTCATGAAACTTGCAGGAAACAGATCATGGAAGTGTGTTTTGAGTCGGTTAGGTCGCACATACATGGAGTCTTCCTCAGTCCACTGTCTACGTTACCTAATACATCCAGAGTGCCCTCCCATCCACAGGCAAGTGAAGATCTCTAACAAAGATTAAACTCAAATCCTGTTCAGTGACTTTGACTCTACAGTAATCCTGTAATCCTTACTAACCAACAACTAACGTTTGAACGACATCCAAGTTTTGAAGGTCATAATTAAAATTAGAACTATAGAATCAGCGCTTTGAAATGTTATACATAAGAATTATCTTCGGTTTTTGAACAAAATATTAACAAAGATATCTCAATCAGTTTTCATGATCCCTTAGTTTCTTCTGCATTTTAACAAACAGTTTTTTATTCATAGGAAGGGCTCGATTTGGTGGGAGAAAACAGTTCAAGATTTTTGACATAACGCCTATACAAAATAATACTAAATCTTTGTACTGTTTTTCTGATATTTGTTGTACTGAAAAAAAGAAAACATCCTGTTGTGATCTCTAAAGAAATTAGAGAGTTTGATAAGGATAAAGAAAAGAGGTAAACAGAAGTAGGATGTAGGTTATATGGATAAAATATTTTGATAAAAACAATGTTTAGAGGACTTTCAAACTCAATTTTAGTGCTAGTTATAACAAAAACTGATTCTCAGTAGTAACCCAGCACTTTCCCTGAAAAACGGTGATACCGGTACCATGAAATGAAATGCCTTCAGATAGGTACTGACACAGTTCTAATAGCTCCCAGAAATTATAACCCCAGCACCTAAAACGATCACAGTAGAAACCTATAGAACCATTTACTACTGGTATTGCTTAAATACTTGTGTGATCCCCAGGTTTGGATGGGGTATAGTGTTCCTGCTCACTGTGGTAGGTGCTGTTATCTCGATAACCGGTTCCTACTTCTCCTTCGTAGAGTCTCCAGTGGTGATGACAGTAGACACAAGTTCCTATCACATGTCCAACATCCCTTTCCCAGCTGTTACTGTGTGCAATGTCAACAAGATGAAGCGGTCCAGTGTGCTCCAGCTGGCGAGGATCATGTAAGATGAAATCCTTGAATAAGTTGATTTATTGGATGTGGCAGGTTATTTAAGGTTCCCTATTTGGAGAGATTGCGAACTTTGGTCAACATTTGGATGAGGTAGAAAAACTATATGTATTGTATAGTTTCTAAGCTAGATGTCAATTGATGAAAAATAACATTTGGAAGATGGTCTGTATGATGGAACCTGTCTTCTGACCCTATGTCTACCTGGGGGCTGGCCTGTTTCTCAAACCATTGGCCAGCCCCCAGGTAGATGAAGGGTCCAAGTTGTAAAAAATCCTCCTTACATTTAATTATTTCAAAGGTACGAGCCAATGAAGATCAACATTGGACATACATTGATTGGACGAATACTCTGACACTTCACTGCTTCATGATTGAACGTTTGTAATTCCCCATTTCAAATTCCAATAGATACATCCAAAATTTAGTACAAAAGCAACTGAGCAATGTTATGCTACCATACTGTACCATACTGCTCACCCTTACTGTGGCCACCAAAACCTTGTTTAAAAAAATAAATTTGATTTCATCCTCATAAGATGAGTAAATGACATGGTATGATCAAATCACTCCATAGTTACTGAGCTCCAAGGATTAATAATCACAATAAGAGGATGAAATACTATATTTTGTTAATCAAAATCTCCCTAAAAAATACTAAATTCGATGAATGAAGCAGAGATTCTATGACCTGACATACATTTACATGTTACGTGACGTGTTTAGTAGCTCGGAATGCGGTGAGATGACGCCTCAGGAAGTGTTTGACTCCATGGGAACTCTGGGTAACTTGTTTGACAACCAATACAATCGCAGAACTGACACCCGATGGATGCACAAGCTACTGGTAGACGCTGGCATGGAGGACCAAGTCAGGGCTATATTGGAGGAGGTGAGATTTGCGTGGAACCTCAACAGAGATATGTGAACTCAAACAAAGTTTGAATTATATCAGCTAAAAGTTGAATAGATTAAACCTTTACATAAAATAAAGAGTTGGTAAAATATCATTAAATGAATAATAACCATGAAAAAACATGTCTTCCTTCACCCAAATATTTATGGCTAAATATTTTTACTAATATTTCACAGCTCTGATTGAATATATTCCAGTATTCCACAGTTGCACCTGGCAACACTCATTATTTCAAAAGTCTGTCTATATATGCTTTAACATTTTTAATTTATGTCTGTAAACATCCCAACATTTCTGAGGTCTATTTGCATACATTCAAACTTGTAACAATTCAGCTTCTATGTTTACATCCTAACATTTCTCAGCCTTAACTTTTCACAGCTAAATACCAACAACATTTCACAGTACTGTATGTACACAAGCCACCATTCCACACTGTTTTCGTAAACATCCCAACATTTCGCATTTCAAAGTACAATCATTTCACAGCTGTTTTCACACTTACATTTCCCAGCTGGCTCCCAGCTGTGATGAGATGCTGAAGGCTTGTTCCTGGATGGGTGCGAGTGTTCCCTGCTCCTCTTACTTCACTCCGTTACTCACAGTGGAAAATGGCTTCTGTTGCGTCTTCAACTTCAACATGAGTTTTGAAAACTTACTACCGTAAGTTAGAAACCAATCACATTTTTTTCAAATCTTCCATTAGATCAGACCTTCCATTAGATTATTTATGTTTGTACTGTGTTATATATCAACTTCTATTAGATTGAGTTGAAACATTTCTAGTTAGGACGAAGGTTCTATCACAAACTGGCCAAGAGAGCTAGTCGACTAAGTTCTTTTTCTTTTTGCTATAAAACTGTCTAGAACTTTTACAAGAGAGAATGTCAACTTCATTGAAGTTTTTTTAAGATCAAAAGAAAAGATTTTAACATCGGAAACCAGAAACCATGATGAAGTTGTAATCTTTTTACACATTTTCCAGAGAGTACTTTAACGACACTGAAGAGATTAACAACGAGCCTCCGATCACACACCATATGACTCTTGGAGTGATGCAAGGTCTCTCGGTCTATCTGGACTTGGGCATTGACGAGTACTACTTTACATCACTGCCTACGTTCGCTGCCAAGGTATGAGACCAGGCTCCAAGATGTTTCTTATGAAAATATAAGGGTTTAAAAAAAAATTGCAATAACTTTTGAACTGTAGTTTAGTTTTTAGTGTTGGGGTTTGTGCCATTTTCTTCATGGTTAAAAGGAATGAAATACAACAAAATTGTTGTTACCACAGTTCTTGCGATAATCATATGTTTGTTATTTTATGGGCTTACACATAGAAAATGTCACAAAAATCGGACCATACCGGTTATGGTTCGTCTGTAGCTCTGTAGGGCCTACTCATACTTACACACATTCAAAGATATCACTTTTAAAAACCACTTTAGTTGGGTTAAGGAGGACCCAAAGTGTATATTTCCACACAAAATTCAAACTTAAAAAAAAAAAAAAAAAAAAACATAAAACAATACTTTTCTATAACTATAAGTGTACAGGAGAAGAAAGGAAGAGAACTCTGGTTACAGGTGTAGGTGCAACTACTTTCCTAAAAGCAAATTTGCTCATTCTCCACTAAAAGGAAATTCTATGAAACAATTACAAGCTGTTTTAATTGTGAAATTTTACCTCAGGTAATAGTGTCTTCATCACAAAGCTTCCAGGACTCTCTCAACGGAGACACGATCGAGACTTTGGTTCCTCTAGGCACAGAAGTTTACATGAGACTAGAAGCCGACTCTACCTTCGCTGACCAAGACGTGATGGAGTGGCCGTTTGAGAAGCGGAAATGTCACTTTCATCACGAGAAAAAGGACCACTTCAAAGGATTCTACACCTTCCCTTCCTGCCTGGTGAGTTGTCGGGTTAGAAACATCACGAGAAGTTGTGGGTGTCTGCCGATCTTCATGCCGAAGAAAAATGACACTGGCACGGGTAAGAGGTTAGACTTTCCGAAAGCTTAAAGGGTGGAATAAATACTAGATTAGCTATACAAATGGATAGTATACTAGAAAAACATCATTATTAGGCTTTGAATAAATAGTTAAAGAAATAACTGGTCTCTGCATTGACTTTTGTAAACTGAAATAGACATTCCATCTGAATGGACCAGCTGTCCCAAATTATTTATTCGTAAAGAGCGTAGTTGAGAGCCAGTCACAGGTTGTGCTACTGTCTAAAATTGTGTTTTTACCTTTTATTGTTATAGGTATAGTTGACATAAAATATGTTAAAGTTTACAACAAGTCATCCTATTAGTTTGACTTGATTAAAAAGTATGCATAAGCAACATAAATCGGCAATTTACATCAGCGCAATCTGTCGGTAGCTCTCTTCAACTACGCCCATTTTGATAAGAAAACTGGCAACAACCTTGATAATTATCATAGGGATGGAATGACTAGTTCTATCAATTATCAATCATTGAGATTGTCAAAGGTCTTAGTAAGTAACAAAGCTACACAAGGCATCGTAACTCTGTTGCACTCATCCTTCATTCATATTTGGGTTTACGTATGAGTTGTTTCCATCGTGGTAATGGTAATCAAACGGTTTACTGTTCTATCATAACATAACTATCTCTTTAACAAATGAACTATTTTATCAGCAATAACTTTTTTATTTATAAATTTTTCAGCCCTCCCCCATTGCAACCTGGCAGACCTTCCATGCTTGGCAAAAACCAAACGTAAGTAAATATGTTTGACTAATTTTTGAATTTTTATAGCAGCAAAACTGTGCAAAAAATGTTGCAAAAGACTAATGTTGGATAGTTAAATAAGTTTTCTGAGAATTAATACAACAATTAAGTATACTTAAAATACTCAACGTTTCATTTGTAGGTATTTGGTCGAGCGATCCGGTCGGAAACAGCAGGGTTAATCAATGTGATTGTTGGCCGGCCTGTAATCAAGATCGGTACTCCTTGCGAACATGGCAGTCCCAACTAACCAAGACTAACTTCCGTACTACGTAAGTGGAAGACATTGCTACGAGAACATGTTGACAAGTTTACATAGATACAAGTTTACTTTGGCTCCCAAAACAGTCACAAACTAACCAAGAATAACTTTTGTACTACATAAGTGCTAAGTAATTTCAAACAGAAATAGATCATACGATTATTTATCACTACTGAGTTCTAAATTTAATTTGATCAAGACCACTGACAGTGGCAAAATTGTTTCAGACGGATAAATTTAACAAGCAACTCCGCAGTGTTTCATCTATTCTCAGGAATAACGCACACAACCCGGTTCCGAAACGACATCTTGATAAGGGATTCACAGCTGTACAGTAAGTTGGACATTTATGATTTATAAAACAATGTTACAAAATAAAACAAATGACAATGTTAAAGATGTTACATATAAATTCAGTTTCACATTAACTTTGAACCCTACAAATAAACAATAAGAATTATTGTAAATTAAAATTTAAATTGTTTCATTTACGGTTGTTGAATGTGCAAATGTTGGCTAAATGTTTATCTTTTGGTTTAGGGTAAATTTGATGGTTTATGCTTTATTCTTTAATCGAGGTTAATCAGTAATTGACATGTACATCTTTCTATTTTGTTTTGCTGATTTTAAGTTTAATTCAAATTTTTAGATTCTGAAATGAGATACCACTGGGCTATCAAAAGGTCAACATTAATTAGGTACAACAAGACCAAGGTTTGGACCATTCCTCTTACAAAATAAATAAACAAAATACCAACACCTACAAACATTATTATTTTACTTTGGCATTTGGTTTTAATAATTTTTTTCATTCCAGGTAATCTGGCTGGACTACTTTCATTATTCCTTGGTTGCAGCTTTATGAGTGTTTTTGAACTGTTTTATTTCCTTTTCATTCGACCTATAGCTGAGAAATTCTTTTTGAAGTCAAACGATGCAAATCTTGAAAGAGAAGTAGAAGACTACCACCTATACTGGACCGAAATGACTACAAAGAAAGCTAAAATGCCACAGATTAAAAGCAGACCTTACGTTCTGTATTGATGTAAATTGATACAAAATTACGAATACAGTAATTAGTTAAGACGAGTTTGATTTAATTCAGGAAAACCAGACTAACAATAGTTTTATTCACTGTTGACTTGTAGGGTCAAATTATGAAGTATATGAAGAAAAATTAGATGTACCTTATATTGAAAGCTCTTTAATTACAAAGTCGTACCAAGTAATTTTGGTAAAAAATTAATGTTTAAATACATAATGGATTGAAATGTTTTATTGAACTATCTTTAACCTTATGTGTATTAAATTATACATAAAAGATAAAAAAATAAAGAATGGAATGCAGCTTAAGAAATACAGTTTGAAATATAAGAACTCAACTGAGCTTTTTAGTTGTACCACATAGGCTACAACTTTAGTCCTTGGATAGTTTGTAAAATAAATTACAGAATACTCAGTATGGAATGGATGCCAATCTTCTGCTGATCTTTAAAATCTTTTGTCTGGAAATATTTGTCAGTGAAATGAAAATAGATTGATATTAAAATGAAAGAATGGCTGAAATATATTGATTGAAAAATAGTACTTACTACCACTACTTACCCAAAGACCTAATCATATTGTTCAGTTTTTAATTTTTAAGCAATAAAAGTGTTTTTAACTTTAATGTTGGGGTTTTGCTTCATATATCACTACCGTACTTAAACACTATGAAAATGTACTAAAGCATGAGCTGCATAATACAAACAAAAAAGCTGATATCACAAAACTTATTTTTTAAGCACAGTGTTGCATAGATAATAATACTAGGCCTACAGTAAAATGATAAGTGGTTAACAAACTACATAAATAAATACCTAATGGTATAGCATATAAACAAGTTTTATACATACTTAAAATTATCTCCATTTTGCTTTCTATATTTTCTGTCCAACAAAAACATAGCTTATGTGCAAAAGTGAGTTTGTCTTTTTTATTTTTTTGTCACTTAAAACATACTTTCAAGTCAGCAAGTTTTGAAAACCTTCATAAGGTATTTCAGGTATTCTATGTTTCCAGTATAGAACGACAAAACTATTAAAATGTTAGCCTACATGAAATGGTTTATAGTACATACCCATACCTGTGTTTTCATTGAGTCAAGTAGCCTATTACTAATTTGATCACTAATCTTATAATTATATGTACACACTACATACAAAATTTAATGTAAACATCAATAAATAATATTTTAGTTTAAGTATACAAAAAGTTATTATTCAGTCTTCTCTTTCTTGGGTTCTTGTACTTCTTCTTTTGAAAGACAAACAAGCCAAATTTGAATCCAAACTGGCAAGAGGAATACCATCCTGAAAAAATAAATATATTTTTTGGTAAAAATTGCATTTCTCTGAATGCTTTATTTTAATTCTTTAACAATCTTGAAAGTTTTTATTCGTTTACCATAAATGAGTTTTTTTTTAACTAAATTATTTCCTTAACAATTTCAGACTGACTCCTTACTTAAATACCTTAACATAACACATAGCCTAACAATTATTTAGTTTTGAATCGATTTGGGAGGTAAAGAAGTGTATTTTTTTTATCTAAACTCAAAAAAGTAAACCTGAAACTCTTTCTTGAAAGTAATATGAAAACATTTCTATCCCGCTGGATATTAAAAATACTCTCTAAGCAGAAAGATATTCTTAAGTTATTTTCAGCCATTCTTAACTATAACCCATCCACTATTTATCACTTGGCTGCCAACTAATGATTTTCTAATCACCAGTAAATGATAATGAAAATACAAATGCTGATAATGTTGAAAAAAAAACTTTAAAAAACATAATCGTTAATAATAGAAAAATATCAAGGTTCATGAATAGAACAAAATTTACCCAATAGGGAAGATGACGTTTCCATAGACCAGGTTGTCAACGCAGGAGAGTGTCAGTGCGTGTTTAGTCGCGCTGAACGCTCGTCCCAACAAGTCCCAACCTGTTGACTCCGGGAAGGTGACGGAAGTGCTGGCCAATACAACCCACCACAACATAGCCAGAGGGTGGTACACAAGCCACACAAGCTTCTTCAGCCATCTGTAACAAAGGCGAGGGTAAAAGAAATGTAAGTCAAACTAATGTTTACGATTTTTTAGTAAAATATCCTTTTAGTGACCCTAGAAGACTATATGGATGTTTCTAAGTATGCAAAGTTTTCATCAGCTACTACCAAAAGAAGCTGTCAAATTATTGGGATAGGTATCTTTATATTATACTAGCTGAACCCACGGGCTTTGCCCCGTTTAACTTCATAAGTATTCGCATGGCTCAATCAGGTCCCGGTTGAAGTTTGTTCGCTACGCACACTCACCTTTAGGTTGGAGCTCGTTCGCTGCGCTCACTGTTTTCAGGTTAGCTCGTTCGCTACGCTAACTCGCCTCCAGGTTGATGTTCGTTCGCTACGCTCACTCACCTTTCGGTTGCAAATTAGCTGTTGTCATAAAAAAAAAAAAAAAAAATAATCGTGCAGCACCCTGTTGGTAAAATTACTGCTATTGAACATCACAGAATCAAATTGCTTAGTTGAACCAGCTGTTAAGATTCTTTAATTCCATTTAAATATGAGTACTCATAAGGTTAACATGGGAAACTCCAGAGCCACTGGGGCGGAGCCCTTTTGACGGATCTGCACCAAACTTCACACAAACCATCCTTGAATAATGCTTAATAATGCCTGAAATTTTCATTACAATCTGTCGAGCGGTTTTGGAGTCCATAAAGGACAAACAAACAAATATACATACAAACAAACATGCATACAAACAAACATACATTGGATTTTATATATATAGATAGACAGATAAATCAAACTCTCTCATTAGCATATGCCTTTGCCTTTGAGCTCACTAATATCTTTAATTGGTTAACTCCTAAATATTTCACCTGATGCTGGAGTAGTTAACCCACAATGTAGGTGGAAGGTACAGTAGTCCTGTGATCAGAGCCAAGGAGAAGTTAGTGAGAGACACAGCCACTAGGAGTGTGGCTAGCTCTAACAGGGCCATGATGTTGAGTAGGATCAGGTTACTCTGTATATGCTATATTGACTATACCTGATGCTGGAGTAGTTGACCCACAATGTAGGTGGAAGGTATAGTAGTCCTGTGATCAGAGCCAAGGAGAAGTTAGTGAGAGACACAGCCACTAGGAGTGTGGCTAGCTCTAACAGGGCCATGATGTTGAGTAGGATCAGGTAACCCTGTATATGCTATATTGACTGTACCTGATGCTGGAGTAGTTGACCCACAATGTAGGTGGAAGGTATAGTAGTCCTGTGATCAGAGCCAAGGAGAAGTTAGTGAGGGACACAGCCACTAGGAGTGTGGCTAGCTCTAACAGGGCCACGATGTTGAGTAGGATCAGGTTACTCTGTATATGCTATATTGACTATACCTGATGCTGGAGTAGTTGACCCACAATGTAGGTGGAAGGTATAGTAGTCCTGTGATCAGAGCCAAGGAGAAGTTAGTGAGGGACACAGCCACTAGGAGTGTGGCTAGCTCTAACAGGGCCACGATGTTGAGTAGGATCAGGTTACTCTGTATATGCTATAGGTATTGACTATACCTGATGCTGGAGTAGTTAACCCACAATGTAGGTGGAAGGTATAGTAGTCCTGTGATCAGAGCCAAGGAGAAGTTAGTGAGGGACACAGCCACTAGGAGTGTGGCTAGCTCTAACAGGGCCATGATGTTGAGTAGGATCAGGTTACTCTGTATATGCTATATTGGCTGTACCTGATGCTGGAGTAGTTAACCCACAATGTAGGTGGAAGGTAGAGTAGTCCTGTGATCAGAGCCAAGGAGAAGTTAGTGAGAGACACAGCCACTAGGAGTGTGGCTAGCTCTAACAGGGCCATGATGTTGAGTAGGATCAGGTTACGTTCTTTACCAATGCTGAAATATAAGGATTAATTGAATTATCTTTGAACAGAATATCACATTATTAATGTTTAAATTTACTGAATATCATGCAGAGATGTTAGAAGACAAAACCATTTGTTAATTAAATAATTTGTAGCAATCTGCAAGTTTGACATTTAAAATTTGAATCAAGTTAACAATTTCGACCCTCTGATGTCGGGGAAATTGAGTAAATCATCCATATACATGAAAAAATCTACATATTTTGATCGCAATACTTCGCAGATGCTTTTTTGATCGCGGAAATAAACACTCGGCTTGATCTGATAATTATTTTTGGCACAAATCGATCCCTCGGACAACTGTTGACCCAATCTGACCCAAAAATATCGTAAACCCGCCAACCCCTATTAGTTTGTATACCCTACAAGGTAAACTTAAACTAAACATAACAGTAAAATTCTTCTTTAGCAGTAAACCAGCAAACTAAGTAAATTTTACTTTAATTCCAAAGGGATCGTGGTAAAACATAAGAATTTTGAAAAACAACAATGAAATGATAAATTAAGGAATATGGGCAAAATGTTATGGAGATCAATTTCCAATCTTTAGCCTAAAATTTATTCTGCATTAGGATTACAGTTTTTAGAGCACTAGACTGTTTTGAGCAACCATCCTCTTCCTAAAGAAAGCGCAAGTTGTAACAGAGCAATTTTGAAATGCAAAACTAATTTTTAGTTTTCAGTTTGACTACCAAATGAATTTTTATTTTCTTTTTCAAAGTGTTCTTGGTCAGTAAATATTATTTATTTCTGTATTTTTCTAACTGTAGCTTTAAGCCCTGACACTCTATATAATTGATTGAACATAATTTTTTGTGTTTAACCACGACAAAAACCTGACATGAAACGAACTCAAAAGTAGTTCTACTATACAAACACATATTCAACTCCGAACTACATTTCAGTAAAAGTATACTAACAAAACATTGATGATGGGAGGCAACAAGACGGTGAGTAGAGCAACACCCAGGAAGCCGTAGAACAAAGCATCTTCAGTGGCAAGCGAGTTCAGTACAGCTGTGAACCACGGACCACTGGAGAGTAACGTAACTCCTACAGTATGAGTGACTAGTACGGCCGCACCTACGTACACAATGTTCAGCTTCTTGTACGTCTACAACACAATGTAAAAGTTAGAACAAAGCATCTTCAGTGGCAAGTGAGTTCAGTACAGCTGTGAACCACGGACCACTGGAGAGTAACGTAACTCCTACAGTATGAGTGACTAGTACAGCCGCACCTACGTACACAATGTTCAGCTTCTTGTATGTCTACAACACAATGTAAAAGTTAGAACAAAGCATCTTCAGTGGCAAGTGAGTTCAGTACAGCTGTGAACCACGGACCACTGGAGAGTAACGTAACTCCTACAGTATGAGTGACTAGTACAGCCGCACCTACGTACACAATGTTCAGCTTCTTGTACGTCTACAACACAATGTAAAAGTTAGAACAAAGCATCTTCAGTGGCAAGTGAGTTCAGTACAGCTGTGAACCACGGACCACTGGAGAGTAACGTAACTCCTACAGTATGAGTGACTAGTACAGCCGCACCTACGTACACAATGTTCAGCTTCTTGTACGTCAACAACACAATGTAAAAGTTGGTAACCTTTGACTTTGGGCATTGGCTATGTATAGAACTAGACATTTCATTCCCATGTTGTAGCCAGTTGTGGAATACAAATGAACGTTTTCGAGCCACCGACAGAGTGCACTGATATATAGTACTGATTTCTCCCGAGTGCAAAAACTTATTAATTCAAGACAAATTAGGAACAACTTATTGTAGGCCTACTCCAAAACACCTTTTATGTCACGTCGACTATCCAATGACAAAAAAAGGAGAAAAAATAATTTTAAGCCTATACGGTCAAAGCAAACACTGTAAGTGTAAGTACCTCCTTCAACTATAGTAATTTTGTATTTAATACAAACTTGGCTACAGCTAACCATATAGATATAGGTCTACTTAAGAATTTAGAAGTCAATGCACACCAAGACATACTACCTACAAAGACCCAGTTGTAGCAGCGGGTCGAGATAAAACCCTGATCCTTTTTTGTTTGTTAGTGTATTACGTATTACATAATTTATTTGTGATCGGATACAACGATATAAAAATAAACTACGCTTAATTTTATTGGCCACATTGACCTACTAAGCCTTTCAAAGCCTGATTTTTTATTTAGTGTTTTTGAAATCCCCCATTGGGCGTCTTTGTTTTAGTTTTACTTATATAACAAACGTTAACTTGGAAGACAATGTGTAACCAAACGACAAAATATAGAGAAACCAAATGCATACACAACTCACCCCCTCGTCTGCTGGGACAAATAGCACCGGAGCGGGAGTTTCCGAGGATGATGTTGGGGGTTTCTTCAACAGCAGCCAGAATGTGAAGGCTTTGAGAAACAGAGCAGCTGCCAGAGTGACGACACACGGTTGATACACTCCGATACTAACGTAGCGATCCGTGTCTGGCAGCAAGTAGAAGAAGAAGGACTGGTGGAATCTCTCCAGGAGGTTGTTGAGACTGCGGAGAAGTCCTTCGAGCACTCTATACATTAATTTGATGTATTACTTGTAAAAATTGAATTGGATACCGCTGTTGTTCTACTACTTCCGTTACTACTACAATAACGGAAGTAGTAGAACAACAGCGGTTTATTTTATTTCTACCACCTCGTAGTGAAATCTTTTTGTGGAGATGACATTTCAATTATATGTCTATTTCTTCTTCTTCAATGTAATATCTAGTCTATGAACAAATATTTTGACAATTATTTTTTACATACCTTCCCAGCTGATACATCGTGGCAGGACTTCCTTTTCCAGTCTTCTCAAACCCCTCTAAAGTGACAGCCTCGATTCCAAACCTGTGAAAAGTACAAATACGTTAACATATATTATACTTCATAATTTTAATTGAATTGAATAAAGACAAATTCTGGAATTGCTAAGTAAATGCTGATCTTGTAATTTTCAAATTTAAAAATTAGCCTCTGAAGTATTAAAGAACAAAGTACTTGTCGTGCAAAGTTTCATGAATGAGGAAGAACCCTTAAAATTCCTAAATGGGCTTAGTAAAAAAGAACAGACCAATTTTGTGAGAACAGAACACTTTTGGTTGGACTGTTTAACTTTATCCCAGGAAATGAAGAAATCCCTAGTAAAGGCGACTATGGAGTTAAGAACATAAAAGAAATTAGTGTTCTCTACAGTTGTTGGAATCACCAAACCTTAAAATTTGATTGCAGTAGATTTTATTTGATTATTACGATGCCTACACACTTGGGTGAACAATTTCAAACAAAGATGAGTGAACGACGACTGTTGAATAAATGACAACTTTGTTACTGACTAAGACCAGCAGGTTCCTTAGCCAGGGTTTATTAAAAGCTCAATGATCAAGGACCTTAGGACCAGTTTTGAACCATTAAAAAGATTTTTACTCTACTCAGGATCGGACCTAGCGGCTTTCTGATTACTAAATGTAAACAATACGACCACTAAGGCTCATGGACTAAATCCAGGGTGCTACTAAAAGCCACAACGTTAAAGTAGCTAGAATAAAATTAGCTATCTCTCAACCATAAAAAAGCAGAGTTTCTTACCTGTGAAAGAGCCCATGGTTGCCATCCGGGACTGAGGTGGCCTGAGTCAACACCATGGAGCTGAGAGTACCTAGGGAACTCATCCAGGCTCTCACTGGGTCCCTGTCAGTGTTCTTCTCCTGTCAAAACACAAATACTTTACTAAAAGTTAAAATAAAAGGCTGTATTACAAAGCTATACAGGCTGATTGTAGGCCTAAATGAATTTTTGAGTTTTAACCCTTAAAGGCGGTTTAGCATGATTTGGGGAAAAATTACTGAGAAAGGTCTGTTGAGCAGTAAAAAAATTGTACAATATACGTATTACTTAAAACTCCCCTTTATTGGACCTATATAAAATAATACCCTTGCCCCAGCAAACCTGCATACTAAAAGAATTTTATTTGCCTGATTGAATAACATTGTATGTACCAAAACATTGCAACTCTTGATTTATATATTAGGAAAATGTTAACAAATCTTTTAACAACCAAAATCACCAACAATAAACTTTAAACTCCCTACCTTATTGTAAAATGTGTGTCTAACCCCCTCCTTAGAGCACATTCGATGTACCAGGTTCACCAGATCCAGGTTGGGCAACTGTCCGTTGAGACCAGAGAGTTTGACGTCAATGTAGCCAACTCGAGAAGCGTGAAGTTCCAAGTTGAGGGCGGCTTGTATCGCTCCACCTCTGCCCAATAGCGAACCATGCTCCAACACTCCTTGAATGGGAAACATACTTGAGAATTACTTGAGGACAATTAATTAATGTCAACACATTATTGCAGAAATTTCACATCAATTGCAATCCTTGCAAAAACGGCTGTTTTTTTAAGACACTCAGTAACCGGAACGGTCCGAACTAGCGTGTATTTACCCTATTCTGCTTCTCTTCATCACATTGGTGTACAGGCTAATTAAAAACAATGGTTGATATTTAATTTTTTTCCAGCTATGTTTTCCTGTTTCAAATCCTCTTTCACAGCATTTTTACATAATATAATTACCCGTGGAAGGAGTGTCGTGATAAGCTTCCAACCAAGCTTGAATGCCGAGCTGCTCGTGTTCAGTCACCAAGAAGATGATGTCCTTAGCCCAATACTTCTGTCTGCGGAAGAATTGTGCCAGGGCCAACATGAGTGCCAGACCAGGTGCCGTGGGCAAGTGTGCACTGGACGGGGGACGGTACGGCACTGTCAGAACTATAGCTTCAGTACTGGCACTGCGCGGTGCACGCAGGATGCCGTACACATTCTTGCCGGTGAATTTCTGAAACAAAGGCTATTTTTGTGGGACTCAGTGTGTTGGATTCTGAAAACGTTACATTAATAAAAATAGTAGGCCTACTAGGCCTACATTTAACCCCCAGTAGTAAAGCTAGGAAAAGTCAACTTATGAACTTCTTAAATAAGGCTTATTATGTAATCCTCATTGGACACTCAATTTAATAAAAGGCGTATTTTTATTAGAGACGCGAGCAACATTATTTTCAAACCAAGCCTGGACAAAGTGCTCAAATAATTGACCATCAAGCCAGTAAAAAATTAAGCAGAGCCGAGCTTTTACTTTAGAGATATTCTAACAGTTAAAAGTCATAATGTCTAATTTTTAATCCAAAACCCAGGCTAAAATACTCTTTATAAGCTTAAAAGCAAGCTGGTATATTGGTAGAAAGTGGGATTTCGGGCCACAAGGTCCTGGGTTCAAGTCCTACCGATCACCAATGAATTTTATCCATGGCATATTGCCGCAACCCTCTAAACCTAGCCTGAAGTAATGTGAATGTAAAGTCCACATAGGCCTACTTACCAGGCCGTTGCTGAGAGGGTAGTGGAGAGTAAAGTTGTGCGTGTAGGTATCTAGACTTAGCCGAGTCATCTTGGCCACAAGCCACGGGACGGGTAGAGACTCGGGGTATCTTTGTGCCTCGGCCTCCAACTCTTCCTGCATCACCTTCGCTTCCCCATCAAGGTCAAACTCTCCCTTAACTAGCCCAGGCAGTAGCGCATTCTCAGAGAAATATGTCGCTGAAATAACAGTTTTTTTTTAAGATTGGACTTTCTCTATTGTTGGTGTGTTTAACTACATTATGTTGGGAGGCAAGGAAACTAACCACATTCTCGAGTGACCTTATATTCTAACCCTATATTTAGCTAATTAAATAAACTGCCTAACCTAACTATTTAAAAAATTGTACAAACCACTAATCACATCACATTTAATACGTTACAGTTCTGGTACCTAGTTTTTTACAAATCGAGCACTGCATAGGTTAAGACGTTAGGTTTTAAGACGTACATTAGTACATTAAACTACTACTAATTAGTTAGCTACATACCTTTTACAGGTTAAGTTCAAAGAATTATTGAAATATATAAGTTAACCTAAGCTACTTGGGTTAAAATTTATTATTACTGACCTGCATTGAAGTTGTTGTTGGCTAACATACAGAACCATATAATAGATGACAAGTACAGAATAACACACAGAAAATTGTGATACTTGACCACAAACTGGGTAGGCCTTCCATGTCCAGTAGGGTCAGTTAGGAGCCCCATGACTCGTTAGCCGAGGTTAAGTTTACAGTTCCTGCAACACAAAACAAAACACTGAAGTAGAAACAAAAATTGAATAAACTATTACAGTTTGGAAGACTATAAAGATGCAGAGCCAATTGTCGTATAGACCAACCCTATAAATATTTTACCTTTTTTTCCTTAACAGTAGTACAGTACAGTAAGATAAAGAATGCCTCTTGCAAGGTGCCATAACTTTAGAAGTTGGAAAACTTAGAAACCCTTGCCGACAGACCGCCACCGCCCACCACCACTGCTCGAGCGAACACCATTACCGCAACAATACGTTGTACAGCCATAGGTCTTGGTGGTGTAGTGGATAGCGCACCGGGCTGATAGTTCAAAGGTAACCGGTTCGAAACCCACCGGAGGCATTAACTTTTTGACTCGATGTTTTTTCATTATCAGCCATTTTGGTAGGTTTAGTTAGGTAATGATAGTTTAATTTTATAATTTAAAAAATATATAATTGATTTTGAGACATTTATAATTTTATTTTGTGAACAGAACTATTTTTGTTATTAGTAAACCTTCATTCGATATTTTCATTATCAGCAAGTTTGGTTAGGTTAAGTAGGCCTATGACAGTTAAATTAATTTAAATTTAACCTACAAACGATACGTTTTGACAGCGACAGTGATAGAGATAACAATTTCCCACAAACAGTTCGGCTATGCATGGTATGATGCGTTCTGCACGGTGCGGTGGTGGGCGGTGACGGTCTGTCGGTAACGTCTCGTGGAAAACTTCTTCATATTGCTACAATGCTGTAAACGATCAAGACTGAGGTTTCAAAGTTTTGCAACTTTTATTACGTAGGTTACTCATAAGGCTGGTTGTGTTGCGAACAAAATAGTATACTGTAGAGTTTAGTCTATGTGTTATAATAGCCTAGCTTATAACTTAAATGAGCTTAAAATTCTGACACATCAGGGTACAAAATTAAGGAAAAAATGGGTATAGAATGGAAGGGATAAAAGTCATAGCCTTGTAATAACTATGATCAGCTGGTTTGTTAGACCGAATAATTTACCCAATAGCTGGGTTTAGTTTTGAAACAAGAAAAATTATTCAAGCTGTTTTAGGATTGGACTGACACTTTGAATCATGAGAGGCTCAATTGGTAGACCTAGCACCTAAGACTTCGGGCAAGGTCAGCAATGTCGTGGGTTTAAGGATCCTAGTACTTGCTACTACCTTTATTAGTACAGTTAAATCCTTGTATTGTACCAGCTCACCCCTTGCTTTGCTGGATATGGATAAGTTACGTTCCACACACAGGCCCAAGGAATAAGGACTGTCAAATATGCAAGGTTACCGGCAACTTAAAAGAGGCCCCCCAACCTTTCTAAAAAAAACTTAGCCTAGCCTAGCTCTTTTAATTGGCCGGCTAACCATGGGAAAATCTATTTAGAGAACAAGATTTAGAGACCCTCAGAACGATGATTTGGTCAATTCAAAAAATACAAATGGCAAATGTTCAGGTTTAAAGTCATAATAAATATTAAGCTGAACCCAAATCAAGCAATATTTAACCCCGATAAAATATGTCTACCTACCTAACCTATATAAGCCGGCTAAATTATGTCATCAATAACACTGACCTAACCTTAATCAAATAACCCTAAGTCGGATTTCATTAAGGATACATTTGCTAGAATATAAACATGTTGTACTTTTCTTTGGAAGCCAATGCAATCGTAAATAAGCTCATACTTACTAGCAATTAATATCAATTAATTATTAAAATGGTAGAAGAGCACTAGAGCATTTTTGACAGCAAGAGCAGACAACAAACAAACGAACCAACAAACTGAAAGAAGAAGAAAACTGCACCCCAATTTCAGTACAATACGATCCCCAGAGTAGTAGAGTGGGCGTAAAACGACGACCCGAGCTGAGTTTTTAATCAATGGTCCTGGCTATAAATAAACAGCTGATAATCGATCTCAGTTATATCATAGATAAAACATACTCCCTTAGTAGATTTCTCATCCTTATGGAACAGCTGAAGACAATTTTATTGTTAGTTCATGTACGGTTTATGTAGAGGTCGTGTTTTGTTTACAAATTGTTTCCCGTTATTACAGCCATTTAAAACCTCGTTTAACCAAATAATACGATCTAATCATAAACAATAACTTGTCCCCTAGTTATATAACCAAACAGTAAAGCACAAATCAAGAAATTAACCCTAAAATAATGGAAACAAAGTTTCATCGACACTAGCGCCTTTGTGTCACGTACATGAACTAGACACGAAAAACGTGCTTCAAAATTTACAATGGGATGAGAAGTCTACTTGTGTTGGTTAGTCTATGGTTATATCATAGCGAAAAGGAGAAGTAGCCCAATAAAAAAAGCTAGGTATCTCATATTACATATTTTAATACAGTACTCACTTTCTTGTTTAAAATACGCCCCCTGGCAGTAGCGGTCCAAGAAGGGGGGGGGGGTGGCCCCCCCCTCCACGAGGGTTGGTCCTGATTTTTGGTAGTTTTTAAAAGTTTTTAGTCTTACAATTTTGCTGGAAGAAAGGCCCCGCCCCGGAATTGAATCCTGAGACTACCATTGCCTCTGGGCGTGTCGGTGTAGTACAAATCTATGAGTTTTCTCTGTAAATTTAACAGATTTCCTGTGGGTTCTCTGGTTATATCACCAAAGTTCCAGCTTATTGTTAACAAACTTGTAATTTGTCATAGTTTCATTTTTATTCTAATTCATGTCTTTAATTCGGTAAAATAGCACTTGGTGCTGTCAGCTGTCAAACCATGTGCTTTTAATGAAATCCCCCTAGTACCTTAGGACACCTCACATTGAAGAATCTTTAAGGGGACACATTAATACAATCTCTTCTTCCCAGAAGAAACAAGTCATATATTTCTAGCTTTTTCAAGAATGAGGCATTAATAAGATAATACAGATAAATTTGTGCAGTCTCCATTCTCCAACTTACCCTTCTCTCTTCTCTCTAAACCACTCATCTGAAACCATTGGCTTTAAGTCCTGGCATACACCAGTGTGTGTCTTCCCTCTTCCATACTTTCATAATGGAGAATGAAATTATAATTTCATTCTATTATTATAGCTTATTTGTGTTGACTAACATTTTATCAAAAACATTTTGGTATTATGATCCTTGTAGCAGCAAATCTAAATTGTCACATAGCCAATGTGTAGTGGTTGGATCATAAGTCATTTCCTTTTTATTTTGCACCTATTAATAATGCAACTAGCTTAGCAAATAGCTTAGTATGCAGATTAGCTTTACCTGGAGTACCTATTTAGTTTTATCTGGTTTCTGTAAAGTATTGACAAGGAACCATTGTTAGTGCTTATACTTGTTATTTAGAATTGAATTGGTGTTATTTTAAAGATCATCCTGGTTACCAAATTTAACAATATCATTGACTTATGGATAGGACACTATTTAACAGAGTTGCTGCAGCTCAATTCAAAATAATTTTACAAATAATTAACGAAACAATGATAAAATTGATTTTCAAACTGGTATTTAACCGTGAGAGATTACTTGAACTTTATTTGGAGACAAAAGTTTTTATATTGATAAAATAAAACTGTATCAGCAATCTGACTCATTTTCTCCCATTAGCCTGATGTTAATAATTATTTATTGTCCTACTACTTTTGTAAGGAAAAAAATTAAATGAGTGGTGGGAGTAACTATGAATTTTTTTTTAATTGCAAAATAACAAAAAAAGCTATGTATAAGTTTTGCAGCATAGTGTTTACAGCTAGCAGGCTATTATTCATTTAGTTGAAAGTACTACCTATATAAAAAATTTCAACAAAACTGTTAGAGCTGTTTTTTTAAAAACTACAGTACATTCTTCTGTTAATGTACATGGGTTTTATGAAGAAATCACAACTACAAAAAAAAAAAAAAAAAATAATAGAATAAAAAAAAATAATTGGAAAAGCTTATAGAGGTTTAGATTCTGGCTCTGTACATAAAACTTATAGACATAACTTTGAAGAGGATATTTCACTCAAAACTCAAACTAAAAAAAAAACCAATAATTTCTCCATGTAATGTATGGAAAAATAAAATAAAAACTGAAACACTTGTTAATGCCAAATATAGACTCAACTAACTGTCCTTAGTTTAAAGCAATGTGGGCAATATAGTATATGACTAAAAATGGACTGTTGAATGAGGAAAAAGGTAGAAAGACATCAAACAAATACACTCTATAAACAAACCTAAAAATATGACACAACTTTGCACTTACAAGCAGCACTTGAATGAGAACAACTGGGCAAAGAAATTGTCATTCATCCACAATATTTTAATAAATAAAAGTACAAATATATGCAAACAAACATTAAACTACAAATTTGTTAACACTTACATAGGTTATTATCACAGACTATCGGCAATTACATGACGTATACAACAGTTTATACAGTCTTAACTAGATTGTGTTGATTTCTGAGGTTTCTGACATGGCCGCGAGAGGATCACCATCTTGTCAAGAATGTACAGGATCTGAAAGATAAAAAATATGATTAATAAGAATAAAAAAAAACTTGACTCATTGTTATAATCAGCAAAGTGTATTAAAAGTGAAAAATCGATTAGTGTTTCCAGTTTGGAGAAAAATTATAACTAATTCTATAAGTTTACATTATGGTTAACCGTGTAAAATTCTTTAAGGATACATTGGGTTGAATTGAATTCTTTGAGACAGCGACACACACTTAGGTGCATATATTAAGCTGAATATGATAGCAAGAGGTGAGTGTAGAATGGAGTGACATGACATGATCTTTGTTACTGACTAAAACCATGGACAAATATATAATTATATATAGACCGACATCAGTGCTGCAGTTACATAAGTTCTGGCGTCCACCGCTGGGAGCGCCGTGTAGATTCGTATCTCATGCGCAGCAACTACACAGTGCTCCCAGCGGTGGACGCCAGAACGTATGTTAAACGCAGCACTGCTGTCGGTCTATATTTAATTCTATTTGTCTATGCTAAGACCAGCTGTTTCATTAGTCATTTCACTAGTCAGTATATTTATTAAAATCCCATTGATCAAGGATAGCTGGGCTTAATTTTGAACCATCTAAAGGCTACTGACTTTTCTCACGATTTACAGTTCGGCCAAAACTTCTGTGCGAGCGGACGGGTCGCTACTATTCAAACTAAAACATATGGGTACCGGTTATTGGCAGTGCTGGGGGTGAGTGAGTAGCAATACAAACATGTTTTCATAAACCAACCCCTTTGCCTTGACCCAACCAGATCTTCTGCCTGAACCATAACTGGTGACCTTTTGATTAATGGGTGAGCACTATGACCATTTAGGATACCCAGCTCTATGGTACCAACTATAAGGTAAACTTATGGTCTATCTATAAGGTGTTTCACCAAATTTAGTTTTACGATTAACTATATTAATATGCTTGAAAGAATTGCTGTCACTATTCTACTCAAGTGTTAATTATTTACCCAAAACATAATATCAGTGTGCATCACAATCTTGAGCTTTGTTTTGGCAGTAGGAACATGAAGTTGTGTCTTCGCTGCAGGAACAACTAACACTGCTGTAGCTGGCCTCCTCCCATGCTCTGTCTCCAGATACTGCAACCAACAAAATAAAAGGTATCAGCCTGACACATTCTTTCTTCAATTGCTCGACAAATTGTGTTTGGATGTTCTCAGTAGTGAACCAGCCATTTTTCAATCACCACTTTAACAAGCCAGGTTTATTTGATTAACATATCCAGGGCTTCTAAAAGCTTTTGATTTCTATAATATCTTACTCAGCTTGTAAATAGTTTTGGATGATTTAAGATACCTCATAAACTCACCAGTTGGAATGTGTCTGTGAGTATTTTTATCAGTCATCTGACAACAGCAAGGACAGTGGTTGTGTTCGTGCCTGGAACACATGCAAAAATGTTCATTTATTCATAAAATTCCACAAATACACATCATACCGAGATAATATCTCAGTGATATTATTTCAAATACCAATAACTTAGATTAATTGCAGTGCCTAATAGATTTATCATCCTTATAGATCAGCTAAAGATAGTTATTGAAATGTTATTTCTGTCTGCTGCATAGGGACGTGTTGATCGTGTCCCTCCCCAGGAAAATTGTTGAAAATTAGACCTGTAAACTTGCATTTTTTAAATTGTAGGAAAAAATTTAATTGTAAAAAAAGACCGTTTAAGTTCTAGGGGGGAGGGGGGTTCAAACCCCTAAACCCCCCCCCCCTGGATACGCCACCGGTAAAGGGCAATCATTCACTGCCTGAGTCAGCTGCATATAGTCACTTAACTGATCCGCATAATATACAGTGGAACCTGGATAACAAGACCCTTGAATCAAAGAAGAAGTAAATTTTGATGAATAGTGTAATTTTCAAGGATTCTTGATTTTATATAACTCCTAATGTAATTGCAAAACTCGAGTCAACCTTCATAGAGTCTTATTTTGATAATAATCTTCATGAGAAATTCGTTGTTGAGGTTTTACTGTAGTAACTAAAACGGTAAAGTTTTACTGACCTGTGGATGTGGTCGTGATGTCTGCTAGCGAGGGAATTGTCCTGAGATTGACTCCGACACACAGGAGCATTCTGGTGGCATTTGCAGGAACTGTTGTTGCTGCTGCCTGTGTGGTAGCCGGAAGGGAAACTGGGTGCCTTTAAACATATTATAAAGAATTAGTTTCTTAAATGGTAAATATTTTGTTTGGAACTGTTTGTAAATGCACATATAAAACAATTATTTTGCACTGGTGTACCAACAAAATACAACCATATCATTCAGTGTGGAAGCCTAGGACTGAAAACAGAAAATAATCTAGACTCATTTATTCAAGTACCATATTTCCACCCTTAATACAAACTCAAATGTTTTGACGTAAACAAGTTTCTCCACATACTATGCATATGGGGGAAAGTTAAAGGAGTTGGATATCTTGCAGCATTTTTTTGAGAAAACATGTTTTGACCCGTAAAACGTATTCCTAATTTTTTGTATTTGCTTATGGTAAGAGGACACTCTGTATATTTTACAAATGTATGTCAAGGTTTGTAATCTTTTCAAATTGGTATACCTGATTGGCCTGCCAGCACTGAGCGTAGAGAGCTAAGCCAAGGTTACTGTCTCTCGAGTGATGGCTGCAAGTGCCAAGACTCTTCTTGGACATTGGTGGACTGCCTCCGCATATACCCTGGAACATTGGAGAAATCATAACCTAGCAGTTAAAAAAAAACAAAAAAAAAACAACAGCTTCATACAACACCTGTGGCCCGATTTAGATACAAATTGAGTGAATTTTTGGTATCTCCAGGAGTTTTTTTTAACTTTTATTTTGAATGAGGATTTTCTTATAAATTACTAAACAACAAAAGAAAAATCTGATTTATACATAACCGGGTCTAACGATTTTAATTGGAATTTAGTATGTTAGAACCCTTTTAACCCTGAACAAAATGACACAAACCAACTTAATGCTGTAAAAATCTAAGGTCCAAAAGACATTGCAGTTTTTATGATTTCCCTCGTAAAATATTATCAAAATATACAGCTACAGACTACTCCTCTAATCCTGAACTCTTGTATGTTGATACTATTCAAATGAATATCAATTTTCAATTTAAAAAATTATGAAGGTTTTGACGGAAGTTTCTTGCTTATAAAACTAGTATGGTGTTCAATTTTACTGTCAAGATAAAATGGGAAAAAGTATGTATCATTTATTTGTTTACCTAATTGTTGCTGATACCGTTTATTTATTTTCCTTTTAAGTTCATCACTTACCTGTGGTCTTGGAGGGGGAGGGTGTTGAGGAGGAGGGGGTAGAAAGGCTGTCCAGTTAGTCGAGGTCTCCTTCACTGTACACTGCTGACACCGCTTTTCTGCCTCTGCAAATTCATAAATATTAACTATTTCATTCCACGCATGTGCTGTGCTTGTTATTACTTAAGAACATAAGGTTCTAAAAAAATTGGGCATTAGAACTTTGTACTTATTAGGAAATGAACATTGACAAAATAGATCAGAAAGTGTGTTAAATCATCTGAACTATATTTTATATACAACTTTTTATAAGTGTCAACTACAAAAATGTTTAAATTATTACCCTGTTTATTTACCTCCTGAGTTCATGAGTAATTTTTCCATGAGGCAATTAAATAAATTCAATATTTAAGGTTCTTGAAAGTAGGGAGATCGTCAATGGAAAGTTTGTGGCTTATTCTGAGGTAAGCGATTGGTTGAGTTCCCCTTACCTCGGATCTCCAATGTGGACTTGTTCTGCTCCTGTCTCAGCCAAGAGTCCCCGGATGTGGATGTCTTAGTCCCGGATGAGGAGCTTGACACAGGGACTATGAGAGGTCCCGTCTCCTGTCGGATCAATACAAGTGACTTAAAACTTGGTTGTTAAACACAAGTTTTAATATAAAAAGTTTCCCTGGATTTCAAAAGAAGGTTATTCTATACCTACATTTAAAAGTTAAGGCAAAAATATATTTCAAATCAGATTCCAGATCTCTGTAAATGTAAGAACTGTCACTATAATCGTGATGGGAAATTAATATGATTGGAAACAATCTCTCTAACAAAAAGTAAACCTGACAATTGTCTGGTAAAAGAGCTCTCCTTCATATTTGAGAGTCCCTGGTTCGATTCCAAATGCACAAAGTAGTAAGGCACAGAGGAAACATTCAATGGTACACTTAAGTGGTGTCTAGCACTAGTTGCTGGTGTCAGGACAAGGTCCAACACAACCCCTCTCGCCATCATGTACTAAAATGCTCACGGTGAAAAAGAACCCTGTGTCCTGTGCAATAGGAATTTCTGCACAGTACTTGCGGCTCTGGCTCTTCCTTGCTCGTCACAAGTATATTTCAGGCTCAACGTAAAGCAGAATGCATACAATCGTCTCATAAGCAAGTTTCCTCTATACCTTACTTCTTTGTTGTCTATGTCAATTAATGTCACTGGGCTATCGATTTACATTGCAGTATAACCACAGGTCATCATTAGATTTAGGAAGACAAGAGCTTGGACTGTTCCATCACAAAGAAATGTTTTAACTACTAAAGGCATAGATAGACACAAAATACAGAAGTATCCTGTCACTCACACTGCAGCTGTCCTGTCTGTTGTTCGGCACAAGGATGGTCGTTGCGTAAGGTGTCGGACTACACACGTCTCTCCCTCCGTAGAAGCTACTGAGATGTTGTGTGTCGACTTCCGCGTAGTCACTACCCTCCAAGGTGACATGCTTGCGAGGATGTTCATGAGGAACTTCTATCCACAGAGCCTCCTTGACTCCTCCCATCAGACCCAGCCGAGGGAGGTCGGAGACGTTTACCGCTGGGAATAAATTTGAAGGTAAAAGAGATAGCATCAAATTGTGTATTGAGTTTGTGCAAATAACACATTGACGATTTGTAACAATTAATTTTGAAGTGGCACATGATTTCGCACAGGACTGATGTGTTCCTGATGAAACTTTTAAAATGGTTAATTGTGTTGGAGGTTTGATTGGTTAAGAGGTTGGAGACCCCTACTTCAAATTTTAGGAAGAAAATAGTAATCTATATTAATGAACACCATGAATATGTAAAATTTTATGTAAGTGCAATATGTTCAATTTCAGAAGATAACTTTCAGCTGGCCCTTTTAAATAAAATGTCTAGTTCAGTATCAAATAGTCAACGCTGTTTTCTATTGTACTGTTTATTTAGTCAAATGTAAACATGCAAATTACCTCTACAACTTCTTCTCTAAGATGAATTACCTGAGAGGTGGGATATCTGCTTTGTGCGTCTGCGGAGGTAGAACGCAGCAACCAACACAGTCACCAACACAACCGCAGCAACAGCCGCAGTCAACACCAGCCAAAGCTGCGGAGTTACAAGGCTGCGGTAGGCGTCAGGGCCACGAAGACTCTGCACCTGTAAACAATCTACTTGTAACAACTTTATACAGGGTGAGTTTTAAATGAGTTCCTCCCCCCTACTTTTTTCTACATTTCTTAAGATATCAACTCCGGACCACGTCAGATCATTGTAGAGTAGTGAGTATTTCATTTTGATTGGGTATAAAGTTTCGCCCGCCATCTTGGATCCGCCATATTGGATACAAAATATTATTTTCAAATGTAAAGGTGGGGTTGTGACCCATCGTTTCAAACTCAATTTTTACGCTGAATACAATGCTGCAATCTGTTTTTCAAAATCTTAATATTTTATGTCTAAGTGATAATGGGGCAACCCTCTAGAAGGAGTCAAAAGGTATGTGCAAAACAGTTCCTGGGCTGGAGCCTTCCTTCTAGATTGTCAAGGTGGCACAAAAAAACTGCTTACCTATGTAAGCTTTGAAGTCAGATGTTTTGTTACCTGTGCTGAAGGACCCGGACCAATCCGAGTGAACGCCTTGAGACTAACAGTGTAAATGTGTCCTTGAGTCAAGTTGTTCACCAGAACTGACATTGCTGAGGCATTCAGTCGCAGAGTCCTAACAGGGCGATGGTGGCTGTTTTGAACCATCAGCTGCAAACAGTTTAGACAGTGATAATTTGGTCACACTAAAAATATTAGGTAATTTGATTGTGATTGCACTATTTGAGCATACATTTTAATGGTAGCTATCGATTGATGTTCATCCACAACTACTGTACCAGAACTCTGTTCACAAAATTTAGGGGGTTTGAGGGGAAGTTTTCCCACCACTTTTTTGTGCTTAATGTATGTTTTGCAATCAGCTGTTGAGCTATTATGGACAAGTGAAGCTACCCTAACATCAGTGTGTATACCTCGTATCCCAATAGATGACCGTTGCAGTGTTGTAGCGGAGGGGGAGACCAGTGTATGAAGGCAGAGGAAATATTGACCCAGGCAATCTCTAGGTGTTCCGGCGGAGCTGACGGAACTGTCAAACAATACACCATCAAAATAAAACCAAATAGGGGCTTGTCAAAATAACAAAATACAGTAATGTTTTTACATATGTAACCATACATGTATGTATGGGGAAATAACTTAGAACAGTAGGAAGAAATTGTAGAGAATAATGTTCGTATAGTTTTTAATCCTTTGTTTTAAATTCACTAGTTAACCGCCCGTGCTCCGCCACGGGAATATTGTCAGCAATAAAAGAAATAATAATTAACAAATACTGTTTATCTTTGTATTTTATTTAGGGGTTGTTTAATTTTTTACATGAAATAGAACTGATAGTTTGCCTGTATAAACTATTTTATGTTAATCAAACCGATATATTATTTTAACCAAATGGATGTTTAATATTAATTCGAGTTTCATTTGAAAAATAAATAGGTAGTATACGAACTGGGCAATGCTGATAACCTAATAAGCAGCTATTTATGATATTTAGATAATTTGCTCAAGCATATTCCTATATTCGTCGTTTTTTCATTACATTTGTTGTATGGAATAAAGATAGTCACTTAGCCTACATGTAAATCACGCATCAGCAGTCGGTCACATTTCACGAATCTTTGACCCATACTGTGAGTAAAAGCTGTGTTTACGTCGTATATATAAAGTTGGGCATACTTTGTTCAATGTTAGAGGGTATTAACGGCCCAATTTGATGGAAAAGGAGTCGTGGATTTTAAAACTATGTAGACTACCATTGCCAGAAAGATGTTGATTCAATTGAGACTTAAAACTGGCCATTTCAAATGCAGATTTGTATTATATTTTACTCAAATAGTTTTTGTCTCTTTTGACCCTTAATACTTTTTTTATAGTCGCTGTTGATAAGATTTTCCATAAACTCAAAATGTTGATAAGGAGTTCATTTTACCTTCCCCTTGTGACAACATAAGGAAAAAATATTTGTGTCCCAGTTAGTCTGTTCTGACTCAAAATTCATAGATTTGCAGTACTGACAAATCAAATCTAACGACCCCAATTAAAAAAAAAAATGGTATTTTTTAGAAGGGACTTTCAGAGCACATTTAACACCATCACTGCTCTTTACCTTTTTAGCTCGATGGTTCTCTACATGTTTTTTTTTGATCTGTATGTCTCTTTACGCCCAGTTAATGATTACCTTTTCTTTTTCTTTTCGTACTTTTCACATCATGGGGTTAATGATAAGGTTTTATAACGCTATAATGACCCAAGTCAACATTGCCATTAAATATCAAGTCAGATACTTCTTCGCCAGAACCGAAATCGTAAGTCACAGTTTCTCAAGCAACTTCCCTGTGTAGGCCTACTCGAACAAATATAGTTAGAGTATGCCTATAGTTCACTGATAAATTGTAGTTCCAAATATCCCAGCGTACTCGCCATCTCGAGAAGGTAAAATTTGACGTCGAACACTGGTCTTGAGTAAGATTAATCACTTACGATAAAATGTTTGTATGTTTACCAATCATTAGCAATTATCTGTACAACTTGCAAGCGGATTTCCCTATGATTGTGCTGGTGGCTATAGAGAATAAATTATATTGATCAAAACAATAAGTTTCCGTCCCCTACTATATGGGTATTATTTCACATTCCATACTCAAACTTAAACTCAATTACCACTTTCCTTCAGATCACTTTGCAGGAAAACTAAAACATTTTTGTGTCCCAGTTAGTCTGTTCTGACTCGAAATTCATAGATTTGAAGTAGTGACAAATCCAATCTAACGACCCCAATTAAAAAGAGTTGGTATTTTTTGTAGGGACTTCCAGAGCACATAACACCAACACTGCTCTTTACCTTTTTAGTTCGATGGTTCTTTACATTTTCCCCATGATTATTCTGGTGGCCGTAGAGAATAAATTATATTGATCAAAACAATAAGTTTACGTTCCCTACTATGGGTATTATTTCACATTCCACACTCAAACTTAAACTCAATTACCACTTTCCTTCAGATCACTTTGCAGGAAAACTAAAACATTGTAAAAATAAGTTAACAAATACACTTTCCTTGATCAAAATTGTGTGTTCATAAACAGAAACTCCAAGTTTAATAATTGCATACTGAAAGTGAGGTTATAAAAATAATAACAAATGTCTGACAAACATTAAACAGCTGACGAATAATTTATAAACTGTGTATTATATTTTTCAATAAGAATTGTATTGACTCGACCTTTAAAGGGCTGTAGGTCGTAGCCCTTACAAAAAATGTAAATTCTAAGGAAGTTCGGCAAATCTACACACTATCCCCTTTAAAATTTAAGACATAAATCTTGTAGATCGGTCCAGTAATTACTGAGAAAACAGTGTTACAACTGTGTATTAAATATATAGATTTATTAGAGGAGTGGAGTACGATTTTGTTGCATACTTTTATTCAAGTCAATAAGTGTATGTCGTATGTCTTATATGGTTTTCCTATTTTTCAATGCTATAACAGACATAGATTTGACATTACACTATTTGGTACGGTGTTTACTTAAGACTTTTCAAAATTTGTACTGCATTAATTTATTTTTCTCATTTATCATTTTTTTGACTCAACAATTTTTGTATACCACCATTATAAGATGATAAACATAACATCTTTGTACTCTACAAAGAAGCATTTTAACCAATGAAAAGGAGGCGAGATGAGTCAAATTGTCTAATCTTTGTTTCTTTAGCCAGGACCATTAAAAGCCCAACACAATCAAAGACTGCAGCCAGGTCAGTTAGGAACCATCAAAAAACTACTTTTACGTTAAAAAATCTTTCTGATTGCTAAACGATCACTACGATCATTCTGCTACACCATAAAACTTACCATCCTCCATGGTTTGCACCTCCATAGAGTTAGAGGGGAACCCCTGCACAGACCTGTAGAAAGGCACGATGAACACCTGGTAGAAGGAGTATTTGCGCAGTCTCGTCAGTGTGTGAGTCGTGGCATCTGTGTTCAGCAGAGTCGATACTTGGAATTCCTGCGAACCTCTTGTTTCGTCTCTATACCTGATGTACAAACCTTCTACAAACTGGGGGTCAGGAATCTGGAACAGGTAGTTTGAAAATTTTTAAGGTACTTTTGTCAATTATTTAGGTATTAGGATCAATGATCATGAATAATCTCATATGAGTTGAAAATAATTATAGATACATTTACAATGTTGTTGATGGAGAAGGGTTGTTTATAGCGTTATATCCTTCATGAGGAAAGCTATTGTTTTTGTATTCAAAGGTCCTTAGGATGATTTTCAGTCCAACTTTCGATGATAGAATTTGGAAGATCATACACGATTAATCCACCCCCTAAAAAGATTTAAGATCCTGACTCCTGAAAGATTTAAAGCCAAAGGTTACGTTGGTTTTTTAGGAAAGAAAAGAGCTAACTCAACAGTATATAACAGCTTCTTCCTGATGAAATTCCCTTAAAAGTAATTCTTGAATATTTCTTGAACACAGAAGACGAGCTTAATGGGTTCAACCAAGATATGGTGCAACCAGGTTTATGTGGAGGATAGCATGGACGATACCCACTGTAGAGGCTTTGTTGATGAGGCCAAGTACTCAAACAATTGGCAACTTCAGTAAGAATGTAAGTGAGTATTATGCTTCAAAGTTGTTTCAGATCCTTATAGGACAAAAACTCCAAACAGAATCACAATCTAACTAATTGGGTCTTAGGTTCCTAAATTTAGAATTTTTGCAATTCAATGTATTTAACTCTTAACTCTCACCTGCCAAATAAGAGTGATGGCAGTGGAGCTGACAGCCTGAATGTGCTTGAGCAAAACTCTGGGTTTGGCAGACAGCTGAGTTCTGGCGAGTTGCAGTTGAGGCGAGTTGTCTGAGCTCAATGTCCGAGTTACGGTAGAGAACTCGCTCGGCAATGACAACACATCTCCGATCTCGGCTCTCACCACAAACATGTAGCCTGTATCTGGTCTCAGGTCAGATACCTATCAAAAGATTGCTACTGTATCACAAGTTTATTTTCACATTTTAAATTTTACCACATTTAAACCCAACTTAATATTTTATATACCACCACTTATTTATTGTTATCATTGCTAGTCACATTGTCTTGTCTTATTAATGCCAACAGATTTTGTTGTTGTTTCATTGTTAAGTCAAGTAATAGATTGGCTCATTACTTTAGGCAGTTTTGTGTTCTTCTCATTTTGTTTTTGTTTTGACCCTTCATATCACTCTTCTATGTTGCTCAGATTTGTATCTCTAGATTGTAAATAATTTTTAAAGTTGTTTGTTTGTAATGTAGTTGCTTGTTGCTAATTTTATAACTGTTATCTTGTCAATTGTAAAATGCTTGTACTAATTTAAGTCCATATTGTAAACTGGTTTATGCCGTTAACAAACAAATTGAATTGAATTTAATTAGATTGAGTTGAAACCCACTTATACAATTATAGCCACACACAGTAAATCCAAATTTTTAAACAAATGAAGGATTCAAGTTGTCCAGGATAATGAAAGTCCACGAATGAAATGAAATGAACTTATGAAGAAAAACAGTGGATAGTGCAAGTAGACTTCATATCCTATTGTACAATTTGAAATCTCGTTTTAATTTATTGTGTTCAAGTTTGATGACATTTGAATGATTTTCCTTTATGTAACTATGAAGGTGGATTTTACAAATTGTGTTCCACACTCTTTGGTACCATATCCGAGAATCAACAGTTTATAAATTAGATAGTTTTAACTTATGTGGCTGAAAAAATAGGTAGAGTATAAAAAGAAACAAATTGTAAATGATGAATCACCCTCTTATAAACTGGACAAAACTAAACTACTTGAAACCCATTCGCTATGATTAAAATCAATTTTTTTTTTTTTTTCTTTAAAGAGGTTGGCGGCCTCTTTTAACCTTGCATTTGCCCGTCCACATAGACTAAGCGCCCGTGCGTGGATCGTTTGCAGCAAAGCAAGGAGTGAGCCGGTACAGTACAAAGGTGAACTGTACTGATAAAATGTTATCGGCAGTGACCAGGATCCGAACCCACGACATCGCTGTCTTGGGCCCGAAGTCCGCGACGCTACCGACTGAGCCACCGACTCACTTTAAACACTAATGTTCCACACTAATGTTAAACACTCTAATGTAGTATCATTAGAGGAAAAACATAAAATCAAAAATTTAAAAACCAAGATCACACCTTGAGCATGGTAGAATTCCACCCCTTAGCTACTGTAACCCAGCCGGTCTGTAGATCTGGACTGTAGTACTGCACTGTGTATCCACTGATATGCGCAGAATCAGCAGGTTTCCACACAACTGTCAGACTATTCTGCGTACTGTTGACAATCTGTGGGACCGCAGGAGCTGCAGGGGGTGGCGTGAGGTCCAAAGTTTCATTCTGTATCTCCATCTGGGGGTCGACAACCACTATCGCTGTCCAAGAACTCTCTCCAGTGTTTGTACTCGCTGTGCATGTGAATAGTCCGGAGTCACTCTGTTGTAAGTCTGTAAGAGATAATTTTTATTTACTGAAAGTACATAAAATATGTCCAATACCACTTGAAGCATATGCACCTACTGTATACTGTTGACTCATAGATGTTAAACACATATATAATAGATGGTTAGTGGTGATCGATTTTGATTGGACACTCCTCAGATCATTTTCATCAGACCTGATAGGCAAATCACAAGAACCTCGTCCCCACTTATATCATAATTGCTACCGGAAGTTCCAGGCAATAATTTTCGAGTGTAGGAGTTTTGCCAACGGGTATCAGGTAGAAAGGGTCCCCATCCATGAATTCCACATACTGCGGAGTTTTGCCAACGGTTGTGGGTTGCGCGAGAGGGGGAGGGGGAGAGAGATTACACGTGACCGTGAGGGTGGCTTCTGCTAGGGGTGGACAAACCAGGCAGGATGCTGACTTGTGTTCAAAGTATGTAATGCAGTTATGCACCTCTGACTGTGAAAGGAAATGTATTGAATTTTTAACCTAACCTAACCTAACCTAACCTAACCTAACCTAACCTAACCTAACCCACTGCGACAAGCGCATAACTGCCAAGCGTAGACAACCCTGACAATCGCTCTCCTTCCGGACGTCACACTCTTTCTCCCACCACCACCGTTGGCAAATCTCCGCACCAAGAGGTGGCCGAAGGCATCCCCCCCATCTACCTGACACCCGTTGGCAAAACTCCGGTTCCCATAATTTTCTATAAGGACTAATGGACACATATGTGGTTTTTAATAAGTTTAACAATGTATACAGTGTTTGCAATGTAAAAGCTATCACAATCGTTCCAATTTGTTCTGTAGATACCCGAAGCGTTAAATTGATCACATTCTATAAAGTAATATTTATAGCTAACATTGAATTTTGGATACTAAAGTAGACATCCCATCTACACGGACCAGCCAATTGCCTATGGCTGGCTAGGTCAAGTTACCAATCATCAAAAGCTACTGACTTCTCTCAGGAACAAACTGGTAATCATCTAACTGGAAGGCACACCATAACCACCCATCTGTACAGCTACCTGTTACATGTACAGAGAAGTAAGGTTCAGAGGAAACACACTTATGGGACGACCCTGCACTTTCAGCTCTGGTAAATTGTGCAGGAAATATACTTGGAAGTCTTGGAACTAGCCAGGAAGAGGCCATGCGACAAGCACTGTGCGGAAATTCCTATCGCACAAAGGTCTTCCTCCACAGTGGACGTTGTAGTACGTTATGGAAAAGGGGGGTGGTGGGGGGAACCTTTGCCTTAGACACCAGCAAATAGTGTTAACAACTTAAATGTACCATTGAATGTTTCCTCTATATCTTACTTCTCTCTGTCGTTAAATCTACAGATAAATTTAAATTCAACATATTAATCGATTGTATGTATATTATTTCCACCTAAACATACCCTCCACAAAGAGTGTTCCGTTTGGCCACACAGAGGTTCTGGGACTAGTCTTGCCCACAGGGAATCCATCCTTGTACCACTGGATGTCCGGAGGGGGGAGATTCTGGGGTCCCCGAGCCTGACAGGGCAGCACCAGAGGGGAGTGAGGAGGCAGCGTCTGATTGGTCGGTCCAACCTCTACTAGGGGAGGGGGAGGAAGCGGGTCCTCTTTGACTACCACCTGGAGCAGACAGAAACCGACTGGGTAGAATCAAGGAAAAACTCAAGAAGTTTTTCTCAGTTTGGAAAAATAACAGTTGAAGACGCAGCAAATATGTAAAAAATTAAAAAAAGTAAAAGGCAAATTTTAATTAATCCATTAGTTTTAAATTAAAAAAGCTAAAGGTCTAAAAAATAAAAATGAATATTTGAGGGTTTTTAATTTTAACAATTCTTAATGTACAATAAGACAACACAAATACGCCACTTAATTAGACAGAAATAAAAATTTATAAAACATTTTGCTTATACTCAGTGTGATAGACCATCAACAATTGATCCTGATTGATGATTGTTTCGCTAAAAATAATAATAAAATAAAATGCTGGAATTTCAAAGATTTAAAGATTCTAAAGACGCCTAGTTAACAAAAACTTTTATCGTAAAATAGATGAGCAGAAAGTGGTTACTTCTTGTTTAAACACATAGTTCTGTGAATAAAGCTTTTGGTAAACAACATGTGAGTTAATTCATAGCCCATTGAAAAATGGAACAGGGTCGAAAGGAATAATTGATAATTACAATAGACAATAAACATATACTGGAATTAAAGTATCTTTCAAAACTACTCTTTATAAATTTTTAAAATATCCAAGAAAAATACCAACTCACCTGTAAGTAAGCTCTAGCAGAAGCAGATCCGGCGAGACTCACAGCAGAGCAGACAAAGTACCCGGAATCTTCCCTCAGGACTTCTCTGATCTCCAGAGTCCCGGAGTCCTGGACCGTGATGTGTCCGTAGTTCTGTCCAGGAAACATAAGAGTATGACTATCCTCCCGGCTCCAGAATGTGGTCGGAGTTGGGTTTCCTGTGATTATACACTCCAGGCGGGCTTCAGCGTTCAATGCCACCTTCAAATCCTGCGGCCGCTCCACAAATTCTGGAGGCGCTGTTTTGAAAAAGTATTATTGACTACTAGATAATATGTTGTAGCCATAATTGATATAGGTTAGATTATTTTATTTTACCTTTGACTATCAATTTTACCCTGACTCTCCAAGTTGTGTATTTTAGTATACAAACTGAAGTCAAAATCGACATCATTAAGTCTATAAATAAGTAAAATGTAGTATAACTCCTTCACGAGGTTTGCAAGGACAGTTCCCACAAACTATATGACAATAAGCATGAAGTTTCCAGTACCGGTTATGTTAATAATACAGGTCCCTTAAGACCTGTATTGCTCGCTGAACGTGGAAAGGAACATCAAAGTTAAAATCAAGCATAGGTCAGATAAGTTTCATCACAACATATGAGGAATTAATTTAAAATGTTCATTAGTTAATATTTTCTCACAGCCTATCTAAATCTCTGCAACCTTCCAGTATGTTTTGTGAAACATTGGCTAGGATTTCCCACTGTAGGAACTATCAACACTCTGTAGAAAGAGCTAGTCTAATGGTAGCGGTTGGGACTTTAGTTCTTAAAGTCCTGGGTTCAAATCCCGCCAATCATCAATGGATTTTGTCTAAGTGATAATGCCACAACTCTTTAGACCTGGCCTAAAGTAATGTGAAAACTGTGGCTAATGTCTAGTCCTAGGATCTGAAGGGGAAGACAATTTTTCTCACCGTGCACAGTAAGGGTGGCTCTAGCAGTGACAGCTCCGACGTCGTTCTCTGCGTCACATATGTACTCTCCCTCGTCTCCAGGCTGGGTCTGCTCTATCCGCAGTGTTCTGTCATCTAACACGTGAGCTCTCCCCACAGGCATACGTCCGTCGTGTCGTCTCCACAACACACGGGGCTGAGGCTCTCCCGCAACTCCGCACTCAAATTCCACACTCTCCCCTGCCACCGTGACAACATCGCGTGGTGCTGAGATCAGGTACGGCTTCTCTGGAAAAGTGTAAGATGATAATTTATGATGAAAACAGAAGTAGAGTGAATAAGCTCTTAAATTTGCAAGTCATGGTTTTTATGCATCTTCTTTATACAGGTTCAACCCTTGGAGGTACATTTTCGGTGTATAATATACTTTGTAAGTTTGATCAAGATAAATTATATTACCCTTGTCAGTATTGCTAACATGCTTCTACTTTCAGATCTTTGTACCTCAAGGTATTTCAAAATTCTTTAGAACCGTTATATAACAGAACATGGAAAAAGTCATGGGAAGAAATTATTTTAGGATTGTTGTTCAAGTATTTATATGTTATTTTGTATAGTTCTATAAATTTGTATAGTCCTATTCATAGAAGCCCCATTGCACACTAGCCATTGCCAATGACGAGGTGATAGTTCTACACCGAAACTCCTTAACAATACTTATCTTTTAAAAACAAAGAATTGTTTAAGCTACTACTGACTATTTCTCTATTGATTACCAGGACCTTCTAAGATCCTGTAGCTGTTTCGGAGACCTTAACTGCACTAAATACTATTTATAGAAAGGACTTACTGTGCACTGTCAAGGTGATGATGTCGCTGTACCTGATGCCAACTAAGTTCTGAGCCACGCATTGGTACTTCCCAGCATCACTCAGTTGAACATTGGAGATCTGGAGGTTGCCTCCATCAACTATTCTCATCCTGGGAACATGGGAAATAAATAAGTCATATTGAGGAAGGAGAAGAGATTTGATTGGGAAAGGAAGAAGAAACATTCAGTGTAGGAGAAAAATATTTGAGTTAAAAAAATTTAGCTTTGAGATTGTAGGACAGAAGATTTTAGAGTAGAGGAAAGGACGATTGGAAAATACTAAAGAAGAGAAAAAAGACGTTTGAAAGGGGAATGGAAGGAGCAAGCGGTCAAAGGTTGTTGTTGAGAAATAGTTGAGGAAGTTTAGAAGAGGAATGATATTGAGTTAGAAACTACAGTGGGGACGAAGGAAAGGAAGGCAGTATACTAAGGTGTGATAGTGTACTCAGTCAAGCTTTCAGTAGGAGAAAAGGGGAGTTTGGACTCCAAGTGGAAGAAGAGCGTCAAAGAATTGAGTAGAAAAGAAACTAGTTTAGATTTGAAGTGGAAGAACGTAGCTAAAGAAAGAGTGAGTTTAGACTGGGAGTGTAAAAATAAGGATGCAGTATCAATCTTTAACTCATAACATTCAGGGGAGGTTGAAGATCGAAAATGTGAAGAGCCGTAAATTGTAAATGGGGAAATAGTGGTTTAGAGATATGAAATGTACCAAAATATTGCTCTTTTGGTAGGCTAATTTCTTGCAATTACAAAGATAGATATATAAAATGGAAGAAGCAAGAAAAAGAAGAATAGAGTTGGAGAAAGAAATGGAAGTGCTGGACAAGAAGAACCCATCAATATGGGATAAGGATGGAATGCGTCCTTGGGGGAAAATCTGCTGATTTTATATTCACGCCTCATAGAAACTTTAAAGTAAAAAAATGTCATAATTGCTGATGAGATACATAATTTTAAGGAATGCCTTGAACAAACGATAAACTTAACAACAAAACTGTTGATTTAAATCTTAGAAGTATTCAAAAAACATCTCATTTGGAACTTTCTGTCTCAATATAGTCTTTAAAAATGGTGTTTGGACAAACCGGTCAAATATCTCCAGATTGATCTGTTCCCCGTTTCTTCTCCAGTGCACAACAGGCTCCGGTGTTCCTCTGGGTGGGCCACACTGCAGCAAAACCTTCTCACCCAACGCTGACCTCGTGTCCTTCGGCTCTGTGCGGAACTCATCTCTCAACACTGGAAACAAACAAACAAAAGTCAGAAAACTGTGAATTGGATAAATTGTTTAATCGTTCATCATTCAGTGGTTCAGTTGTTGAATCGTTCAATTTTTCAACCGCTAAATCAACCAATCATCCAACAACTTAGTCATCCAGTCAATGAATCATTTCACTAATTTTCGGATGTTCGGAACATGTAAACCACAGAAAGCAATATTTTTTCCTGTTCTTTTGTAAATACTGTACCTTAACTACTTCAAAATCGTATTTCAATTGGTTATTTAGTTTTGAATATTCATTGCCTGAAAGTATTGTGCAATCAGAATTATTATATTCACTTCCACCAGTCATACGTTTACAAACTGAAGTTCCAACAAACATACGGTTATTACAACCATTATTTCTGTAAGTATTTTACTTTATTCATGTATACTTTGTAAAATAAACCCCTTTTTCATTTTATTTTGTTTTACATACAGCACACACATAAAAAATAACCAAGAAGGTTCTTAATCTCGTGATATTTAAGCTATTTTATAATGTATAAACTTTTTTGCAAGGTAAGTCAAACCGTATAAGGAATGGGAAATGTTGTTACTAGAGTCAAAAATATTCTTTCTAAAATTGATGGAAAGAAACATAAGAGTTTGTTTTGTTTAATATATTACCGTACATTCTAGTATTTGAGTAAATAAGATTCATAAGAAAATTATGAACAACTGTGACTGTAATTTGTGTGTTAGGCACAAAAAGTTACAATAATATGAGTCTGTCACTAACCCGATATACTCGTGGATTTTATTGATGTAGTCAAAAACAAATAAAAACCTTTGTTCGAGGTTTCTAGGAAAAGATGTTGCTAAGAAAAAACTCCTTTGAAGGATAAGGATGTAAACCTTCTTTCAACAAAGTGTCCTGTTTTATAAAAATCATACATTCACTTTGACCTCTCTAAAAACCGTTTCTTCTGATCCAAAGAACCAAACGCTAAAGAGATTTGACGCCAAAGACTTTGAAAATATAAGAAAAGGTTCTTCAATGTTTGATAAAAGTAAGGTAATCCTCCCAACACATTATTGGCAAAATATAGACAGAAGTTTCGCTTGTTATTTCTGGAACCCTAATTAACTCTTTTTATAAATAAACTGTATCAGCAAATTGACACACACTTTCTTCCATCAGCTTGTCAATAACCCTTAATATGGGTAAACGTTGGGAGTAGCTTTGATGTTTCATGGGTAAAATCACAAACATTGTAATAACTTTCGAACCGTAATTTTACAGCATTGGTAGTATACCATATTGTTTATGGAACGTACCATAACATACTAAGATTTAATTTGAATATCTTACTAACTAATCTTTACTAAGTAAAAAGTAAACACCTAACTGCAACTAATAAGTCACCAAACAGTAAATGGAATCGGATGAAATTGATGGTAAAAGCTGTTATGTTCATATTTGATGCAGAAGTGTTTTGAACCATTTATTGAATGAGGGTAGTCAGTGGTATCAAACCGAGCAATTCAACAGATCAAATTGAATTTCGCTTAAAAGCTTTTAAAATGAACGAAGCACTTATTCGTCCTCCCATGTTTAAATAAATAACCCATTTGCATTTAGAAGATGAAAGTTGGCTGGTAAATATTTTAATTTTGGTAGTGTGTAAGCAAACAAATGCAGACTGGCAACATAATATTAGGCATTGAATTTCTTAATTTTTCATTAACATATTTTCATATTTATATCATATAAAATACACAAACACATTTTCAACTACTATAATGAGTAAAATTAAATAAATATTCCAATGATAATTTAAAATGCTCTTAAAGTAGTAGATATACATAGATTATTCCAGGAGTTAGACAAATTATTGTTTGAAATATTTGTCAATGAATTGACAATGCTACGTTTTGATAAAGACAATTTTAATAGCATTTCTTTTAGTTGAAGGTTATAATTCACATGCTGTTCTTTTCTTTTTAGAGACCTATTATTTTATTCATGATGGGTTCAAATACTGATTAAAATTATTCATGTATTTTTCTGATTTATAATTAAATGAAAAATAATCATGTGTATATACCCAGTCAGCTCAAAAAGTAAAAAAAAACCTTCTTCGCTTTAACAACGACAAGCTTGGGTTTGGCATTTGGTAGAAGTGAAAATGAATAGTTTTCAAAATGAAAATTTCAAAGTAAACAAAAGGATGAAACAAATATGTAAAATAGATGGTAAAAAGTTGTGAAATTTAAAAGCTATGATGACATTTCACATTTATTAAAAAACCTAGGGTTATTATAGAAGAATCTTTTTTAACTATAGAGTACCTACTTATAGTTAAAATATAAACAATATTATAAGTTTTCAGAAAAACACTCATTTTAAAGTATTTAATTCTTTAGGATTATATTGTACTGTTGAATCTATATTATGATCGATAATTTTAAAACTTGGAGATATCACTTTTTAATTTTACTAAAAAGTATTGTTTTCAAAATAAAATCTTTGAAAGTATTATGAATTGATATTTTGAACCTACTAACTATTCTTAAATATCCCAATAATGTGTATAATTTCAGTTGTTGATCAAGAACTAACGGTAAACCACTGGGGAAAATCACAACTGATCGAAAAAACAAATATTTAATTTCTATATTCAACTGTAAAAGTCCCATTATTGAGATTATACGGAAATTTTGTATTTATACTGTAGGCCTATTTATTTTGTCAAACTACATTCAATTACATTAAAACTACAGTTTTTCCGATCAGGTGAAATAAAAAAAAAACAAATCCACACTCACTATTTTTTTTAGATTTCTGTTGGAATCTGTGAATATAATTCACCATATCTTACTGAGTAGGTAATATCATTGACTATACACAGATATTCTGTGTATGGTCAATGGTAATAGTTTACTCTGATACCTCTTTACACTGATTCAATTCAACCAACATTCGGCCAAATCTTCAAGAGCTGCGTGGATTTTTGACCTATTCAAAACCCCAAATGGGATTAAACTTCGTAACATTGTGCAAACTCCAATCTGGTAATGCTGTTGCGCTTTTAGAATGTTCACATGTATCAAAACTATTACGATATTGATGTATGTTATGGTTCACCTGAAGCAGATTCTTTTGGCCGTTGAGAATACATTTGATCATATTAAGATGAAGAGATTTCAGATCAAACGATTTGAATCGGTTTTAAAAATACCACAACTTTTAGTTTGGTCTTAAAATTAGTTTAAAATATGTAAATAGTCGCAATGTAGTTGTACGCTGATTAAAAAATGTATCTAATTTTATAATACCAGCCAGTATGGGATTGATTTAAGCTTTAAACTGTGCAGAGGTGATGTTACAACAATATTGACCAAAGCTGGGTTATTTTTTATGAAATAGAATTTTAAATTGTATTGAGGAATGTTAAATATAATTATAGTATATTTTAATTTTAAAACAGACCTAAATACATAAATTTTGGTAAATAAACACTGTTTTATCCCCTTTGATATTGATTTTCATAAATACTAATTTTAACAGTTTGTTTGGACTTTCCAATGAATTTGTAGCCATCTTCGGATTTCAAAAGCTTAAATTCAGCATTGTGGTAAATAATATTGTTTTCATTTAATAAATGAAATGTAATATTCTATCAAATTTATAATTCAAACAAAATAAATTCTCTGTGTGGATTGGAAAAGATGAAATAGAATGTCGATGGGCTATTGGAAATATGAAACTGTGAAAGATACTTAAAGCTTTGTTTGCAAAAGCTTTTTCGATTATCTCATTGTAAACAAACGCGTTTAGAAATATCTTTATGTATTTTGCGTTTTTTGTTTTATCAGTTTATGTTCAAATTACATGGTTGTAAGCAAATTTAGAAGTATCAATTTTCTATTCAAAAAGAACTAGCAACGATATATTTAAATTCAATTTGAATATATGTGGACATTACGTACAACTGTATGTTTTTTTTACATTGTATTGAATTACAATTTTGTTATTGTGAATATTGGAATAAAGTGAAAAAGTCAATGTCTTAATCTAAATAATCCAAATTACAATTATACTAGCGAATATAATTATTGAATACTATTGATAACAAAGTGTTGTTAGAATTCTTCCTTTTTTGTATTGACTTTTTAAACATTTTAACTAAAATATATACAGACTGTCCCAAAAGTCCCGGACCGGTTTAATATTTTCCAAACGACGACAGATAAATCAATAAGATTTGGTACATCAACACCACACCTAAAAATCTACTTTTTTAAGGAAATATCAATTTTCTGTCACATCATGGGGACGTCCCGCAAGGAGTCAGAAGGAAATCTTAAATAGAAGCAAAGGTTGACATGTACATCAAATTAAAGGTCTTTACTAGCAGAATATAATGCCGCAAATTTGAACTCAAACGGACAACCAAGTCAAGAATGACAGTGGTTCAAAGATTCATTAAATTTGCATTTGGGGGCACAGCCCTAGGAATCGGAAAACAATTGTTAACGTAAGCATAGGTCGATATGCACATCAAATTAAAGGTCTTTACTAGTAGATTACAATACCGTAAATTCAAGCTCAAAAGAACGCATGAGTAAAAAATGGCAGTCGTTCAAAGATTCAAAATGGCAGGTTCAAGAAATCTTTGAACGGCAGCCATTTTTTACTCAGGAGTTATTTTGAGCTTGAATTTACGGCATTGTAATCTACTAGTAAAGGTCTTTAATTTGATGTGCATGTCAACCTATGCTTCTATTTAAGATTTCCTTCTGACTCCTTGCGGGACGTCCCCATGATATGACAGAAAATTGATAGTTCCTTAAAAAAGTAGATTTTTAAGTGTGGTGTTGATGTGCAAAATCTTATTGATTTATCTGTTGTCGTTTAGAAAATATTAAACCGGTCCGGGACTTTTGGGACAGTCTGTATAATAAGTTGATAGCGTTATGCAATAATTTGACTTCGTTATTTTTGGGTCACAATTTTGAAACTTGTTTTGTTGTAAGTAAAGTTTTAAAATTTTGTTAAAATTCCTTGATACAATAATGATAAATATACTAATTTGGGTAGCATAGTAGTTATAGTGGTCGTCTTCGAATCTAAAGATTTTTGTCCATAATGTCTGAAGATTGGTGCTTTGAACTCAAGCGTGGTACAGGATTGGCTGCTATTCCATAAGGATTATTTAAGGTTTTTATTTAATAAAGATATAACAAAATGGGATTGAAATGCTACAAGATTACAGTTAGAATCGTTCCACGATAAAATTTATTTAAAACACGTAAAACTAAAAAATGTAAACTCACCGTAATTTTGTTACACGCCATAGTTTGTGTATATCTTCATTAAATCTTAGTTCAACAACACATGCCATTACTCAATCATTGAAAAATATTTTTTTTTTATCCAGAAAGTGCAGAATGAATTTGTGAGTTTGTTCTTTTGACTGCGTGAGGGAAGGGGTCCTCTCTAATGATGGCGGGATTAGAAGGGGAGTTCACAATATGGAGGGACAGGTTAGTCTTAACCACTTCAATTGCAGCCACCCTCTTTACGTGTCCAATTCAACAGTTTTTCCGTCGGAGGGAGCCCAGATCGTTCCCAACTTGTCAAATGGAAAGTTAATGTGGTAATGTGTCAGTTAAAAGTGTTCTAGTAGTGTATAATTATAGGTTACTACAATATATAGTATAATAGATAGTGTTGCTATGAAAATACCCAACTGTGTACATAACATTTGATGTTTGCAACATGTCTAGACTTCAACACCTTCGCAAGCTTTTCCAAACAAACAGTTTTCATTGTCGTCACCACGATTCAATCTAAACCCAGATCAGATAGCGATGTTAGAGTTTTGTTCCAAGAATTTGGCGTGGTTTTACATACACAAAAATACTTTTCTGGTAATACGAAAAATAATACGAGGAAAAATTCAAATAATACAAAATATGTTGTGTAAAGACAGGTCTAATATATTTCCAAATGATTATACTTTGAAGTTTGAACATGATTTTACATAGGTCTGATTATTTTAGGATTAGTTGGGGCTATCTAATTATTCAGGTTGTTCAAGTTAGAGGGTTTATTGAAGGTTTCCAATAAAATGCATATGGTTATTCAAGGAATATTATATTTCTATGTACTGTATATTGTAATTCTTTTATCGTTAATCATAAATCGCTTTAATTACTCTTAGTTTTATGTATGATAGAAAAGTGGAAAAGTAGTAATAAAAGAAGAGAAAGGTAAAATTGAATTTTCACATCAATATATTTTGAAGACGTGTGGAGATATATTGAGGCATGATAAGGTATAATTACGGATAGTGACCTTTTTGTAAAAAAACTAAGAAGCAATTGATACACTTAAATCTTAAATATTACAAATCAGCATTAAACAGCTATTTTACATAGTTAAAAATACAAAGTTGTAATCTACAAATACAATTAAGTGCTAATAACCAAATAAATTTACAAAAACAAATTAAAGAATATCACATTCAAAGTTATAAGGGTTATTTAGAAATACAACGAACACGTAAAAACATAAAAATTAAGGATTATTTTTGTGTACTTTAGTATATAAAACTACTTGTAGAAGGGCCCGGATCTAATTAAAACTTTATTGCTTTTATGACTTCAAAAAAAAAATGTTTTTTTAAGAAACAAAAACTAAAAGGATTTGCAAGTATGTTTCTAAGATCATTCATTTCTGAAAAATAGAATGTCACATGAGCTTTTTGAACGAAACAAATTGTACCTTAGATTATCCAAAAACAAACATATTGGCTCTTGATAGTCTGAGACAAGATATAAAAGAGAACTCTAGTTATAATCGAGCTTTGACTGTGTCTACCTTCATAGGGAACCAGAGAACTGTTGAGGTCAAAGTGACTCAATGGATATTGCGAGTCTATTGACAATATGGCAAATTTTGGTTGGAAACACACGTCACAGTCAACGTCTGGTTTCATCTACATTCAGCAAAGGTAACCCACAGTGATTCTCTTAAGTCACAAACTAAACAATATAACGTTTTTAATAAAATGTCAATGGAAATGTTTAGAGAGACGATGATTAAAGAGATGAATAATACCTAAAACTGATTGAAGCAAATTAAAAAAAATAAAGGCACTTATAGACTTAAAATGATACATGGATGATGAATAAAATATGGGATAAGTACGTGTAGTTTTATTTTGTATTTGTGTATTTGTACATTTTGTTTATCACTACTCCGATTGCTAATATCAGAGATAAGGTAAAACACACTACTGTCGAAAGTAAAAATGTATCACAATGTAGTAGTTTCTGGCTTTTTCCAAAACATAACCCATAGGTTTATGTTTTTGACCTAAAAAGGCCTAAAAGGTAATGATGTTTTAAGACAAAAAGGTAACAAGCAAAAAGTTACCTTCAATTCGTCACGATCACACTTTAAATATTGATTTAAAATATTTTTCTACGACTTTATAGACTTATTATTGTTATTTTTACCAAGCGTGCTTAAAATATTTTCCCTCCACATATTCTCAATTTATATATAAATCTTGCATAATTTATTGTTTATTTAAAGTTGAATGCCAAAGAAATATATTTGGATATAGTAAATTTGGATTTATAATAATCATTGAATCTGAGTAAATACACTTTTAAAAAACAATGTATATTACATTAGAATATACTGTATATTTACTGGTTATACGACAAACAAATAGAAAAGAAATTAATATTTGATTTGTAAATATTTGCAAAGCATGCCCATTGGAAGAAACATATTCCCAATATACTACATCAAAATTATCAATTAATTTGATCCAAACCCCTAAGGTTAGTTTGAAATATAAACTTTAAATCACAGAAATTATATATATATTTTTTTAACTTTTATGATCGGAGTTTAATTGTATTACAAAGCGTCTGTAAACAGTATTGAATTCGTCTGATATAACCCGTTATTTCACACAGGTCTAGTCTAGGAGTGAATTTTAATAAACAATGTTACTATATCCTCTCTCTGGAATTACTAGAATTATTATTACTTAAGCATAATTAAATTGAGTAAGAAAATTCAATTTCTTAAAAACATGTTGACTTTTTACAACAAACTTGAAAGTGAATGATGGTTGATGTAACTTTGTTGAGTTTTAGCAAAAATATGAATCAAATACTTAATAGGATCGAATTTTAAAAGGGATTTATTTTTCAAAAAGTTTACATATACACCGTACACAATTTGCAGTCGGTAAATACCATTTACAAAGTATTTAAGTATACAACGTGCTCTTATAAACATATAAAGATGTATTTGTTGCTAGCAGTGGTTAGCTTAGGGAACTTACGTAGCAGACCAGAGCTTTCGATTCCCAGTGTATCCAAAAAAGTAAGGTTTTTATACCACTTGTCCTTAAAGTGTTTATGTGTTGTAAGTGTGTGTGTGTAAGATGGCATCTTGCTAATTTATTTCAAGCTAAAACATTTAAATCACTAAAATTAATTGCTGGTTTGCAAATGACTTTCTTTAATCATACGCAAATACAAGCCAATGATAATGAATGAAATAACATCAAGTTTGTTAAGTCCATTAAGTATACATACGTTAATCTTTAATGGAAGTTACATTTCTATTTCTATTTTTTTTATATTCCTACTACACGGACGTATGGAGGTTAAAGATTCTTTGCATATTGCGGCATTTGGGATACATTTTCCTGATCTTGGCAATTTGCAAACCCTTTGTTTGCGAAGAACTTGAAAACTTAATCTTCCACTCCACTATAAGGCAATATTCCTCATAAATAACTTTCCTCTAAGTTAAAAACAAATATTTGCTAAACTTCAATCCATCATGGAACCTCTTTTTTAATGATATTAAATATCGATTATTGGCATATGCGTTGTCTTACTTAAGTTAAGGGATGGAAAACGTAGCTGTAATATTTATTAATTTCTGACAATGGTACATTTTTTCACGTTTCCAAGAAAAGCTTTAATGATATAGATGAAAGTAAAAAACTACTCTTAGCAATATATCAGTTCTTTTGATTATTAACAAGTTCTTACTGCGATATCCACTTTTACAAAAAGCAACTGAAACATTTTTTATTGAGTACTTAAACGTCAATCTGGACTTAAAAGTACAATCCATAATTTTGAATGTTACGAAAAAATATGCAACAGAGTGTGGTTTGTATTTTAAATTTAATTTTGGTTTGGTTGAAAATTCATTTAATTGTCCTTTTGGTTATATTCTCCTTACTACACATTTGAAGCCCTAACAATAATTTTAACTATAATAAAGCAAAGTTTTATAATTTTATAGTATTGTGAAAAAACTTGCATAATATTAGTGAAAATTATTTTGTTAAATAAAAGTGAATTTTAATTAAATGAAAATAGTTTTGTGAAACGTCCAAAACAGATCTGCAGCCTACGGAAGTATTTAAATACAAAGCGTTGGAAATTATTTGAACTAAAGCTTAACATTAAAACGTGAAAGTGACTTTACTACGGTACAACAACAATAGGTTTTTTTTTAAAACAAATTAAAAAGGTTTTTGTTGTTTTGCACCCGGAGAAAAATTGCTGTAATTTGAAAACTTTCCAAAATTATGTGGAATATTTCACATTTGTCTCGTGTTGGAAAGTGAAAGTTATATTTTTCTGTATTTGATTTATTTGTTTTGTTAAAAAAGTAAGAAAAAAATGATAATCTTGTGTTATTTACTAAATTGAAACAATACTTTAAAAACTTACGAACACTGTACAAAAACAATAGTATTCCAAACGAATTTCAAGATTTAGAAACAAATAGCTTAGACTTGATTGAAGAATTTATTCAAATACTAGATATATACTGGTATATTGATTGAAATGTTTACCATACGATTAAAATTGATAATATATTTTCAGATCGATATATTCTAATCTAGACTGGAAGAAAACAAAAATTATCAAAATTATATTAATTTGTCATGTAGAAATAATTATGAGCACAAGTCAAACTTTGTAGTTGTTCAATAAATATGAAGCTCCACAACAGTTTGTCTTCAAGATGAAGGGAACTAACTTCGGGAATTTACAACTCACCTTCAGAAGTCGAAATGGAATTTGAACCTTACAAACAACCCTCTCAATCTAATACGGTAAAAGAACGCTTCAAGTTTTGTTCATTAAACATATTTGTTTATTTCCAGTTAATTTCTAACTGTCGTTTATTCGTCACAACTATTTCCTTTGTCGAAAATTTAAAATTGATTAACTAATTAACAAAATTGGAAAATAACGTTTTATATGAAATGTTTCCATCTGATGAAACACGCATAATATACAAATTGCACACGTTTTAAAAATTGATTTTAAAAGGGTACATAATAAAAACAAATTTATATTTAGATCAACATGTATTACAAAATGGTGTCTTGAGAGCGGTTACTCTTTATGAGGAATCAGTTAGATTTTCAACTTGGATTTAGGCTATATTGTTCCACAGGAAACTTATATTTTATTAATCCATTAAATTTAATTAGCATTTAAAAATTATTCTCCGATATTTGTTTTGTCACTTTGTGAAAAACTAAAAGGGTTCTTCGGTGTAGTATGTTTCTGGTGTAATGGAAACCTCCTCCACGCATAAAAATACAGTGTACTATTTAATTGAAATTATCAAGTAGTATCTTTGGTAAACATAAGATAAAATTCAATGTTGTTCGATATAAGAAAAGCTATTAATGTTGTTATATATACATTTAAAATACTATTTTATGAGTGTAGAGATGTAACCAATATTAAAACATATGAAGTGGAAAGTTTTTCACTCCATTTGACATTTGATACTTCAAAATTGTTTAGCAAAAGGTGGTTTCATGTAACGTTTGATTGTACAGTCAAGCCCTCTTGTGATCAACAATATTTGTGGAAGACTAACCACGTTTTTGTCCAATAAACTGTTTTTATTTTGAATGATTCCATGAAAAAAATTATAACTATTGAATTGTATAAGTGCAAAATACTAGTAGCATTAAAGATGCAGTGAATTGTGATAGCATGGGACCCAAATATTTAGCATAATTTAGACAATTTATTGGAAAAGTGTTATTTCAAGTAAAACAGTAAACAAATATTAAAGTCTTAAATCCTTTCCTTGAAGTACTACTTACTACATGCATAAGTTAGCTAGTTTGATCGTAGTTATAAAGCACTTCCATATTTATTGTAAGATCAAAATGATCAATCAATGATCAAAATCATTTCTAAGGGGGTTCTCAAAAAGTTATTCATTTTAAATTAAATATCATATAATTCAATGGATATTCCATATTCAACAATGTGTAAATATATTCATAACGAATCTAAATACTTCTAGAAAAGTTTAATTGCAAAGCACAAACATTAAACTAGACTAAATAAACAAAGTCATAATGACAAATAGTTTATTTTGTATATGTTTCGTACTGCAATAACACAAATCATATTTCAAAATCTTACCCTAACTGAGATGATGCATTTTTTAGTATCTTTATAACCATTCCTAATAATTTATTTAGATTTCATTCACCTAAATAACTAATACAATATGTTTCATATTTAAAAAAATGTTTTAATTAGATAGTACTGTAAACAAATAAAACTCCAGAGTAAAACTGCCACCACGTCGCTGAACCCTCAGTTTTACTCAATAGACGATGAAGCTGTGAATTGTTTTGAAAGGTTTTCACCCCTTCAAATGTATTATGTTTAACCTCTGAACCAACACAAAGTGGTTTACTTCATTAAAACTCCCTAAACCACTGAATGACATGACGTGTGCAGGGAGAAAAATGACACCCCTTCAAGAGACTGTGAAAAGAGGGCAAAAACTGGTGGTGGTTCAAATACATTTAGAAACTGTAATTTCATTAAATCTTGTCGTAGATAATATTCTGTACAACTGGTGAATTACTTAACAGTTGTATGAATAATCTCAATTGCAAGTACAATTATTGTGCATCTTTCAAACGATAATTAAGTGTAGTTAGTCTTTTAGAGACGTGTGTTGAAAACAAAGCGGTATGGATTATAAACTTAAATAAATGTCGTCACTAGCCCAAAAGAAACAACAATTGTAGTATTATTCAAATGAAAAGATAACACCTGAACCATATTTTAAAGTCATTAGTATAAGATTAAATTTTGTAGTAAATATATTAGATAGGTATTAGTAGTGGATAACCTACTATCAATTTACTCAAAACTTCTACTATTAATACCTTAAAATTAAAATTTGGGATTTTAAAGTGACGTAATTTGTTTATTTTTACGATCCATACAGTTTTCATTTCTAGTATCCGTGCCTTAAACCAAAGCCTTATCCTAAGCCCAGATCAGCTGTTTCCATTTTCTATTGTTGCATCGTAATTAAACTTGACAATTTACTTGAAGTTGTTTTAAATGCTGTATTGTAATTTAATTGAGTAAATGAAGAAGTACCGTTTCATTCCTGTATTCTATCGGTTCAGCAATTGCTTTTCTTGATACGTAAGTTTAAAAGAGACCATCTACCTCTTTGAAAACTAGCCACCCCTTCTTTATCAAATTACTAAACCAAATATACTCTATGGAGAAAATACTAAACACATCTGTATTAAAATGTGAGTTTTTCTAATTAATTACTTTTCTACTTAAATGTTTTAAATTAGGCTAAATATCAGTTAGGTTAAATTAGTGAACAAATTCACACATAATGAATTTGACCCTTTAAACAAGTTTTATAATACATAGGAGACGGAGTCGTCAGCGTCAACCAAGAATATATTTGTCAAAGTCGCAAAGAGCAACCCACATAACAAGACGGGTAACGAGATTGACTGTCAACAAATGAGATGACTTATAAGATCGAGTAAAACATGAAAGAAAACTTTGTCGTTACGTGAGGTAAATATTGAACCCATAACTGAGGTAGCCTAAATATAGAATGAATGTGTTAATACATACATACATACATGAATACAGAACTAATTACATACATGAGTACATTAATATTTACATACATATAAATATTTTAATGATATACATAGGCTACACAGGATTTATAGTAATGGCTGTGTCATAGCTTTAACCTCAAGTCCTTGAGACTGCTAAAACATTAAAACATAAAATACAGCCTCATTTCATATAATATTCACTTTTTATGATACTAAAAGACAAGATTAATATATAATACGAAGTTAAATATTAATTCAAGCGAAAAACAAGAGTTTCCACAATATATAATTAGCACGTACATTTTATTTGTCAAATCAACATCCATTTTTTTATTTTGTGTGTTTTAATACATTTGTCTGTTTGTTAAATGAATTCAAACTTTATTATCAACGTTAATTATAATTTTTCTAAATAGTACATATTTATTTGTTATATATTTATATTATATTTATTATATTTGATTCATGACCATCAGTATTATTTTAGTTAGTATAAATTCTCTTGTTACTGTATATTTAAATGTTATATTGTCATTCTTATTTATATTCTTATTTATATTTTATATTCTTTATTTATATTTTGAGTGAAACTGTCACCATTGAAGACGGACATTTTTTCCCTAGTTGTGTTTATTATTAATTGTAATATCATGTTAACATTCCTGTTATTTGATTAATGCTGATTGACTTTATACTGTTATTGATTGACTTTGTAGTAATTGGCATGTGCTGTTTTGTAGCATTGAAAACAAAATAAATAAATAAATAAATAAATAAATAAATAAATATCAATGCCTTTTTTAAGTTCATTTGCAAGAGAATGTTTCAAACATTGGTCTTATTTTTATTTAACGTAAATGTTGGCAGAAATCCTCATTAACTGATTTATAGAATTGGTCACACTTAGAAACGAACCAGTGACCTTAAGGTTTTAAATCAAACATTATAATCACACATATTCTAAATCATTTATATTTGCAAGTGTCAATAAAATAAATGAACGAATGAGCAATTGAACGAATAAGTTAGTGATCAAATGAATGAATGAACGAACGAACAAATGACTGAATGAACGAATGAACACATTAATGAATGAACGAATGAACAAATGAACAAATGAACAAATGAACTAATGAACAATTGAACAATAAAGGTAGTGGTCGAATGATCGAATGAACGAATGAACGAATGAATGAATAAATAAATTTAAAAAACCAATTAAATAACAAATTACTTTATTTCACATAGTACCAAAAACATAATCTATTTATTATAATCATTGAGCAATTGAAACTGGTCACTTTTTCAAGTAGTGCAACCCATTGCAACAATAATGAAGTCACCAATTCAAGTATTAATCCTTTGGTTGAAAGTTGAGGTTTTAATGCATACTTGTTATCCTAGTATGTGTTCTGGGATTTACAAAGTTTGCAGACGAACGATACTTTGTGCCAAGGAGCTTTAAACAACTTTGTCTTTGCTCGTGTCACTTCGGATGTACATTAATATTCATTAGGATGGAATCTTGAAGGGTACTTCCGGTCCATACACTATTGTCTCCAGTAACATAATAAATTAGTTACAACAATTCTTACGTTAATACTTTCTAAAGCAGTAATTCAGGTTAGAACATTTAATTTCAGACATAATAAAAAAATACAACGGCGCTGTCTAGCCACGCGTGTACTGCGGGTATTGCGTCGGAAAAATACCACGGCGCGTCTTCGATAAAAACATTAGTAAAGATTAAGTCATATTTATAAAACTATTTATAAGTTATTTATACAATAAGTCATTGCATAGAACTTTAGAAATTAGTTTGTGCTATTAAAATTTTACGATGATTTTAAGTTACATATTTGACTATTAATACAACCGAAAGCAAATGTAAGTGTAACACAATTGATAAATATACTTACGCTTGCTAATAGCTCACAAGATGGTAAATACATAAGGTGGTAAGTGGCGATCGATTTCGATGGCTAGTCAGGTGATGATTGGAGTATTCCATCAGTAAATTCAATAACACGTAGAACGCTGATCAAGAAGTTATTTATTAATACAAGTGAAAATTCACATGTTCAGGTTAAATTTGTAGATTAAAGTGTCATAGTATCTTGAAGGAAAATATTTAAATTTGAAATAAGTACAATCTATGAGCTGTTATTTAAAATGGTCCTTTTAAATAAATGATTCAAATACCTCGACCACATAGATAGAATGTCTACTTTAGTACTCACAGCTTGCACTCAGGTATATTCTTTCGAAACATAAAAATTATTGGATATCTATCTGTTTATAAAGCTAACAATCAATTTCATTTCAATATTAATGTCAAGATTAAATTTCTTAACTATCATAATAAATTAATCCCCACAAAAACGCAACGTTTGCGTTAATAATCGAAAAAAAAATGAGACGGACAAACTATAATTATTTATAAATTTTACACTTTTTGAAAATATTACTTCATGTGAGGTTTTACGTGTGGATATATTTCAAAAGTTTAAATGCAATCCTGGTTCGCGTTTCCATTCAATCCCCAACCATTTTGTGGGAGGTAAACACCAGTGTCAACAGATTCTGTCTGTGTCAACAACCAACGTTTGACTGAAACTGTGGTGAGATGGCTTTTGTATACAAGTGTTGTTAATCACATCCCAAACAATGTCAGAGACACTTAGATTCATGTTTTAAAACTTTTTATTATAAGTCTAATTATTTTTGTACTGTAATAAAAATAGATTTACTAAAATCACCTGTTTTGTAAAGTCTAAATGGTATAAAATTTAATCAGTAGTAATTTCATCAAAATATTTTCAAAAATTGTCTAATTGAAACCTCTGCTGCGTCCATGTTACTGAATTTGCAATAAGTAATTGAAGTTAATTTGAAAAATCTTAGTTTTATTAATAGTTTTGGTATTCATTGAAATAACCTGTTTCGTGCTCTAGTACTATTAACAAATTATGAGTAAGCTATTTAAAATGTAAATTAAGTATTATAGTTACTATTTTTGTACTTTAAAGTTATTTAAGCCCACTAAGTATTAACAAAACGTAATGAGGATATGAAAAACATAATCCCAACCCGGCAATGAAGGCGTAAGCCTATGCATACAAAATGACACAACTTGTGCTCTCTCGTTTGAACATATGTTGTGAGTACAATGATAAATTTAGGAAAATAATTACTTATAACTTTGATTTAATATCAAAATATAAGCAGTTTTTTCGAAAGTTTAATTCTATTGATTGTATTGCATTTTTGTGAGTGGATTTTAATTTAATTCAATTTAATTTTCTTCTTTGAAAATCTGATTTTTTTAATGCTTAAATCACTTTTTATAAATTATATGGGTTATGTAATACAAGATTTGAACCACTATTAGGTTTTATACCACCCGATCTGATGTCCTTTAAAAAAACCTGTTGACAAAAAGTAACTTTTTCTAGATATTCTACTCTAAATATACAGATAAATAATACATTTCTTTTACTAAAACAATTATTAAATAATTAGAAAGTCTAACTTATAAATTATGAAGAACTCTTATAAACTTGCAACTGGTTTCTTGAAAATGGTTTTTTTCAAACTGTTACTGTCTTGCGTCAGACAAATTATTTTAAAATATTCCGTTAAAGAAAATGGAGGCCATTAACATTAATTTGCCTAAACACTAATAAAAAAAATTAATTTAGTTACCAACAAACAACGTTAAAATAGGCTTAATTACTTTTATAACTGAAAGGAAAAATATTTTAGGTGATTCTAACGTTAAGTATACAATTTCATGAGTTTTACTTGAAAACCGGGCATTTCCTAAAAAATATATGAAGCCTAGCAAACTGTTTGTCATAAAACTTGCGGAAAGTCATTTTGAAGATATACGGCCTCACCTGAAAAGATACTGGACTGAAACTTTGCTTTTGAGTTCTCCTCAAACAAAGAGATTGCGACTTCTCTAGATAAGCAACACACTCAACAGGTCTTGAGTATATTATAAATATTTGTCATCCTGCAATCTTTTATACTATTATCTCTATGCTGTTTTTAGGTTTTATGTTTTAGAAAAATCTTATTAATTTATTAGAGTTGGTCAAACTTTACAACCTCCTACTAAGAAAACGTTCATCTACATTTTTTGAGTTTTAAGTAATTAAAATATTTGAATTTTAGAGCTGTTGTTCTTGAAATTGGAAAATATCCAAAAGGCCAATTTATTAGTATAAGAATTACATTTAATTTAACACAAAAAACTCTTCATTACGAAAAAATTTAAACAAATTTATACTAAATCAGATCAGTTGGGTTTTGATTTAATAGCTTGCAAATGAAATAAACACATTTTTGCGAGACAACGAAAAGACTCACAATTCCATGTAAAACCGTATGAAAAAGAAATAGAATTATCAAAATTTAATTTACCTTAAAAATATTTTTACGGATAAATACAATATTTAGAAAGGTAAATTATATACATAATCTAAGATTATGGTCTACATAGCGGTTTGTCTTACGTAAAAAGTCGTATATTCGAAATAAATAAATCTAAACCGACTGCTTCAAAACTTTATTCAGATTCGTGCAATTGTAATCACTTTGGTTGCCCAGACCATTGTGAAAACACGGCTTAAATTCCGTTGTTATAAGCGAAATCGCGTAAACAAAAACACAGACTGTTTTGTTGAGAGTACGGATTTTGAGGTTTAGTCCATTGATGGTTTTGTAAAAAACGTATTAATCACGTTGTGTGTTCGTTAGAAGGGGTTTTCATAGTTTTGTAAACTGTAAAAAAAACTGAAGAACATTTTATGCTACATAACATCTATTATAAAAACTAATGTTATTTGAAGATAAGTTTTTTATATTTATTCGTCAATGGTCCATGGTTAACTAGAACCCTTACATTCAAGCTGAAGAAAATGAAAACCTAAATTTACATAATTAATGACATGAGGTGAAAAGTGGCGATTTTAAATCTATAATATTAATAAAAAGAACAGCCATTGCAAACAAACAATGAAATAATCTAATAAAATATATTTTTTAGCTTTGGCTGCATAAATTTTCAATATATTTTATTTTTAGAAACCCTACCTTCTCTATACACCTATTAAATGAATGCATTGTTCCAAGAAATGAACATAATTTCTGGTCATTGGTCCAGTTATAGTATAAATAGAAACTATGATCAAAGTTACTGGAGTTATAGAATTGTTGGTTTGATTGCCTTTTAACCTTGATCAAATTTAATCAATCTCTAACTGTTTCACCCTAACCAGGTATATATATTCATGATAAACAATATACATTCTAGCCAAGTCAATCTAAACAAAGGTCAAATTAGTGGAATAAGAACATTTGTTGATAGTGTAACGGTTTTACTGGTGAATATTCTCAAGTACAGTGAAGTATTTCATTGCATAATACTTATAGTTTTGTTATATACGTGCTTAAAAGTAGGCAAAACGCTAAAGACCAATGATGATAGGCTGGATTTGAACCCTGTGCATTTAGTACAGTAGTTACCTCTGGGACTACAAGGCCAATCATGCTTCTAAAATACAACCGAATAAACCTTATGATATATTTAACACATTTTGTTAAATAATATGCGTATGATAGAAAATATTATTGCAACATTCATACAAGTGTTTCCAACGTTTTGAGTTTTGTAAAAAATACTCGTATCGTTCGTTTAAAGATGAAATTTAGAACTGAGTTTTGTCAACATCCCCGGTACCCATAACTGACTTCCTTTTGCCGCGTTTTTATTACTTCCTTTGCCGCCAATTGTTTAGTTTTCTTTTTTGTGTTTCACTCCATAAAACATAAAGAAACAATTCTACGACATAATTATGTCAAGATTTGTTAACAAATGTGTAAATGAATAGTGCTGTTGATATTTTCTATGTTTTATATACATCTATTATCCTTATTTCTTTTAAATAATGAGTTAGTTTTCCTTATTGACTACTGATAACTAAATATATTTTTAACATGAATGAAAAAATCCTATAAAAAAGAAAGCTTAAAAAATCTCATTGTTTAAAAAGGAGTTGGAATATAACATGAGGAAAATACAACAATACGGAATATTTGGGAATAACATACAATAAAGATGAACTTATATGGATTACTCAAAAGTAGATGAAAAAATATATTTATTTTTTATATTATTGGTTAGAACAAACCGAATGGTAACTCTTTTTATCATCAAGTTATTAAGTATATTTAATTAACTTAAATTCTATACAAATAAACAAAATAATTAATAGTATACTATTTTTGCAAGGTTTTGAAAACTTGGAAGGTAAGAAGATTTTCTTACTGCTGATAGCCTTTTTCGAATTCAGCGTGAAAAATACTGGGTATTTTCTATAGTTTGGGCCGTTTAGGAGAACCAAAAAATTGTTGAAAACTCTTCTATCTCATAATTACAGTAAACTATGATATTATTATTTTAATAGAAGTTAAATAGATGTCAAGAAAAAATGGACCACAAATTAATATTTTTGGGATAGATTTACATTGACCAAAGAATACTCTCAGAGTATAGTGTAGTGATAAAGTTTCCCGAGCAAAGCTTGGTCCCCAGGTACTTTATTTATGAAAAGACCTATAGCTTAAGATATGTTCGTAATGCTGCTTAAATCAGTTGTTTTCAAAACAAATGTTGCTTGAATAAATTATACGAATGTATCGATCCAATTTCAATTATTACTATACAAAATAACAGTTCTTTATCTTCCTATTTTTAAACGAATCAGTTGGAATCAAGGACATTAGTTGTACATTGTACTGAGTTAAAATGGCCACCAATTGTGCAGAAAAGATCAATCCGATTGATAAAAATACCAATTCATCGATATCAAGCTTTAATTAATTATATATGTACAACACTTTAACGGAATTAAACTGACAATTGGACATAATAATTATAGTTTTAGCGAATTTCCCTATAGGGAAGTAGCTATTACCGTAGGTCTCATGGTAAGACCTAAGCCCGGGACCGATTTACTTTTTCATTTTGATGTCCCCAGAGTCCAAAAACACCATTCGTTCAAATTTTTATATATCTATATATAGATATATATATATATATATGTGTCCATCCGCACGATAACTTGAGTAATTTTTGTCAGATTTTGATAAAATTTGGTTTGAAGGTGTAAGGCGGGATAAACTTGAATGAGTTCGCGAACCAGCATGATTGGACTATGGGAACGGGGGCTTATGGGGAGTTTTATGGGGTAAAAATAGGTTTTTCCCATTTTTGACCCTAAAAACACAAAATTTCACAATTTCTTTTTAAACCATTTTGTAGAGCTTAAAAAAACAAATAATTTAGTATATTGAAGCGTTATTATGCGCCTAATTGTTACGGAGAAAATTCAAAAAAATTGTAATTTTAAAATTCCCATGTTATTCTTATGGAGAATAAGTCAACTGTTGTAGTTTGCTTGTTTATGAACATATCTTGATCAAATTTGGAAAATACATTAATTTCTTACTAAACCACAGTACCTTTTAACATTTTACATAAAAAAAACTTTTTTACCCTCCCCGTTGCAGCAAACCTAAGTACTCATTAGACTAATTCTGTTTAAATAGTCAATAAATGTGATATTTTTAAAGGAGACATTTTAGTTTAAATCCAATCAGGCAAATGGAAATTCGCTAAGTCTGCAGGTTTGCTGCGGCGGGGGTATTAAACATATAGATTGTTACACCCTCCCTATCCACCATTTTACATCATTACTCAAATAAAGACCGGAGTTGTAAAGAGGGGAGCCCCACACCCCGTTTTATTCAATTGCGTTATCTTAACTCACTCAGCCAAAACCAAATGTCTACAGTTTAGCATCATTAAATCTCACCCTTTACACCCTTAACACAGGTGATGAAATATCTACATTGCTTTATTTAAGTGAACCTTTGGCACCCTTGTGTGTCAATATGATACGTATATTTGTCCATCTTGAAGCTAAATATCTCTATAGGTGTTTTAGATAATGTAGCTGGATGCTGATGGTATTCGCCTCATAGACAGATGTTCACGGGTTCGATCCTAAAGGAATGCCAGTAGCTGTTAGATTATTGGGAACTGAACCCAGAAGTAAAAAAAAACCTCTAGTTGTAGCTCTACGTGCAATTGAGTCCCTATTGATCACATGGTAACACCATTGTTGATAATTGTTTATTTTTGAGAGTGTACCAAACTGAAGTATCAATATAATAAAACATATTAATTTACTTCAGATTATTTTACATTTAAGACTAATTTCTCTTTAATAACCTTTCCCCAATTCTACGAATAGAAAATAATATAAAATGAGGTAAAATTGTGATGTCAAGACTTTGAACGTGGTTGTCAGTAACAGAAACTTAAAAGCGTCAAACATTCGCAAGAGATTGTCTAACATCAAGTTAACTGTCAACGATACACAAACGACATCATCTTTCTTCTGTCTCAAACACTCTTTCGTGTTTTGAATTTATTAATATTAATGAAGTTGTTTGGGATCACTTCAAGATATAAGGACCTGTTACTGATGTGAAGGGTTCACCATTAATGCTAGTTTGCAGTTATCAATATTTACAAGGATATTGTTAAGATATATTCTATAATTTTTGCACATAGATTTACCCAGTAGTGCTCGCGTTCAATTTCAAAAGTCGCTGGTTTGTTTATTAAAAGTATTGGTAGTAAATCTTTTGCAATTATACCATTAAGTTATGAATCAGTTATTGATGATGTACAACAAAAAGTTGTAAAGTTATTGAATTAATACGACCAGGGTTCGAGATTGTATAGTTTTTCTAAAAAGATATTGGACTTCGAACGGCATAAAACACTATAAATAAAAAGTAAACGCGATATGTGACAAAAATAAAATGTTTATCTTTCAGTATTTTTTTTGCTCTTGAGAAGTACTTTTTTCATAACAACCTTTGTTTATTCCTCAAGAACAATTGATTATAGTCAAATTATATTTTAATCGAGAAACAAACAATAACAAACGATCAATTTATATGACAATATAAACTTACGAACTTCAACTTAACATAAGGGAAAACTATGATATTTTTGAAGCAGGTAAAAACCTGCTAATGTATATTTTATATGTACATACAGTTTCTGAGAATACAGTACTCTATATCGTATTGAAACATATTTCTGGTAAAAAGTATATTTTGCTAACATTCACACAAATGACCTATTGCAAAAGGGTATACTAAACTCCTTTAAGAAAAAAGTAGTACAAAAAGAAAAAAAAAAAAAAACTATTCAAACCAAAGTATACATTAATCAAAATTTGATTCCTACAACATATAACTAACTAATGGTTATTAGTTTAAAATATTTTGAGAAAAACGAATGTAGAAAATTGAAAATATATATTTTTTCAATTTTATGCCAAAATAAATAATAATAATACGATTTATTGACTTAGCTCTATTATATCCGTTGCGATAAAATATCTCCAGGCTCGGTAAATGTAAACAGATCTCAACGTAGGTTAAACCTGCACACGGCAACATTTCCAATAAACGCTCTTTGTTGCTTCATGGACGTATTGAATATTCCGAACAAACATTTTCAATCCCTGACTTTAACACGAGGTTTTTCATATCAGTTCAATATTTCAATATTGAACCTAAAACAAAGCTTTACTATGTTTGCTATGAAATACCTCTAAGAGAATAATTGGGATTTGTTTTCCATTCTTTGACAGCATTTTTTTCTTTTTTAATAATTTGATTATGATTGGAATTTTTACTGGAATGACTTTGAATGTTTGGTTTTATCAAATTAGTAAAGATTAGGATTGTTATACTGTGAAGATTCCTTCATCAAGCATGGTTAATATACATATTTATACAAAATGGTTAAACACCTGTCGTACTGTCAATGGTCCGTTTTTTGCCTATCGATCAATGTTACGAGCTTTAGGTTTCATTGAGCCCTGAAGTCCACCAAGTAGTTGTAAAAATCCTCCCCTTAAGGGGTTTTGCGCGTTTAGTATTACAATTTGGTAAAATTTTTGTAAAATTTATTGTGTAAGTGTTAAATGTATATGACGACTTTTCATAACTCCAGAGTTTTAGATAGGTTTTTAACTATTCGGTTTACTACATTTTGAAAATGAACCGTTAGGTTCAAAACCTAGACGAAAAACAAAACATTGACAGTACAACATGTATTTAAGATTGTATTTATAAAATCTTGATTGTAAAAGCAAGCACTAACTATGTATGGACAAATAAAGTTGAAAAGTGTAACCACTTAAGCTTGTAGCATTTGAAAAGAGGACGGAGGCCTTCTATAACCTCTATTCGTCCAAGTGTGAGTGACATTATGAGGCAAAGCAACAAGTGAGCTTCACAGTAAAAGTGAAGTGTAAAATAGTAGTGGAATTGGGATGCAAACCATCAAATTTGCTGAATAATTTAGCAGCACTTACAGCTAAGCTGCCAATTCACCTACATATTCTTAAAACATCTTCAAATCATAATTCATCATGACATGAGGTACAATTTGATTAACGACATGTCGAATGGTTTAATAAGCAATATGATAAATCAACCATGACATTGACAATATGATGGACAATATAATGGAGAACGAGGTGTATATTATGTTGGGCGTTTGAATGTTCAATTTGGGCATGGCACGATAAACGATATTATGAGTATTTTGTCGACTCGATTTTGATCTAAGATGACCACCGTTTCTGTTTCACCTTTTGTAAATATTGGTATATAAATTAAACTAATACACGAAAATTTGTTTAGCAATTCACAAACAAAACAATTAATTGCATATTATGATTATGAAAATACTGAAAAAATAATATTAGTATTTATTTTACTCAATAATGAACTTGACATCGATTTTATCTCAAACTGTTGAAAATAGTATTGTTAAAAAGTGTTAGATTTCTTGATCAAATACGAAATACAAAACCATAAAGTAAGCAACCATTACACATGTATTAAAATTCAGTCCGTTTAGCAAAGTCCATTGTTGACTTTATTACTATGTATTTCTATGAATGCCTTTTTAAGTAACACAATAAAAGTGTTAATAGATCGAACATTAAAAGAAAACCTTTTTTCAAACTATATATTGTATTAAACTTTGATAAACTCAGCACTTACCATGCATCTGTTCGTTATAACGTCACCATGAATCTTACAAACCTGTAACAAAGAATTTACTTATTACAATCAATTTCCAAAACTAATTCTTATACTCACCTAAAATAAACTAATTGAATACAGTTAATTACTTTGGAAATGAACTGCTCCTAAACCGATTAATTCTCACAATAGACTATGCGAGTTAAAGGCAGAATCTACGAACGATTGAATCGACCTCTAAATTTATTCCAGTCACACTTCTCACACGAGAACTGTTAGCTCGGAATATCAACGAATATATTGTTAACTTGATTGCCTTTTAGCTTTGATCAAGGTTCAATTTAGCACCCATCTAGCGTTACATAATACTTCATTTAATGTAATTTGAAAGTAATTTTCGTTCGTTATAAATGACTTTAGCATAGATAGCATGCAATAATTGCATTACAATAATAGAAAACACAGTACCCAAAATGCAAACCAACAACAAAGCTTTTTAGACAGTAGATAGCTCATATCAAAATGTATACAATGTAAAGATTCCAATATTTTTAATTTGGGATATATATTGTTTTGCCGACATCAAAACATGCTGATTTAAAATATTTAAATTTACAATCTCAGATTTTCTTATGTAGTTTATTCAGTGATTCAATTAAATATTGTAAATAAACTGTACACACGTGCTATATGTAATGTAATGTTATTACTGACGTAAACTATAGTGGAATACATGACAGAAGTAAAGAACTTAACGGAGACTCATCTATCCACCATACTGTAAATAACACAGATAATAAATACGCGATTTTGGATACAATGTTATAGCACGTTCTAAAGCTACTTGGTGTTTAATACAACAACAATTTAAATGCCCTCCCCTCACGTCCTAAGATGGTGGCCTACAGCTCGGTGTCATTTTATAAATTACGTTGCCCTAGTTCTGAATGGTCCACGAAATCATCACTAATTCATTAATGATTGGTGAGATTTGAACCCGACACCTTCAGGATCAAAGCTTTGCGCTAACTTTACCAGCTTACTTCCCCACTATCTGGCAGACACCATCTGGATACGAGTAAATATGAATATAATTTAGACCATCCAAATTCTACAAACTGTTACTTTAACGAAACGGTTGCTAACACCAAGTTATAACCGATGATAATCGACACGCTAAGTTTCAATCATACAAATTACACAGTACAAATAACACACAAGTTCAATCAAAATCGTGCAACTGTTTACTGTGTTATAATGAGGTGAGCATGTTAAACGTCGATCATTATGATGAATACTTGTGTATTTAACCGTATCAACAGATTTATCCCGAGGTTGTGTTTACTTGACAAACACAAGCGGAACTAGTTTTAGACTTATCGGATATAGTTTGATAGTGGTTAACTTTGCTAAGATACACTGCGATTAACACTGAATATGTTTTGGTTATTTATGCAGTAAACGGTAGATCGAAGCTATCTTAGGCAGTTAAAAAGGAAAACTTAATTTTCTTCGATAAACTTTGCATTGTATTCGTCCTAATGGTAATATTATTTTTGAGCGAGCTGGTCTTTAGTTCCTGAGGTTCCGTGTTTAAATCCTCCTAATCGCAAATGGACTTTATCTAAGTAATAAAGCGCCTAGGACTAGCCTGAATTAATGTGAAAACAATCCCAGAACAGAGCCTAGCGTCCTAGGACATACAAAATCGTTATATTATTTCACTTAAGACATGTTGGTAAAATAAAGACTTGCTGTTTTCTATATTGTATAAAATACGAGATATATAAAACTTAGGAACTGTAAATATATAGCACAAAACGTAAGGGAAAAATATATGCAAATAATTTACATTGCATTACTTCATAACTTATTACAGGTAAGTTAATGTAGTAAATTATTTCAAATAATTACGTTTTAAATTTACAAAAAAAGACTGGTAAATATAACAATTAATTTAATTAAATCATGTTTGAATAAATTTGATGATTTACATGTGTTAAGATTTTATTTAGAACATACTTTTGAAGACTAAAATATAAGTGAAATATTTAGTCCTAATTAAAATCAACAACCGAGCACAAAACGTAGTTAAGCCCCTTGAAACGTCGGTGAACTTAATATTAATGTACATCCGCCATGACACAAATCAGGCCTAAGTTGTTTGGAAGTTCTTTGACGGAAAGTCGCACTTGTCTTCACAACTTACTCAGGGAACTTTGCCGAGATTTTCCACCCCGAAACCCCCCAGAGGAAACTAAAATTGAATAAGTATTTAATACGATCTAACGTCAATAGTTGACTCATCATAAATTATTTTTAATTCTGTATCGAATTTCGTAGACTCAATTATAATTTTGTTCAAGGCTTTTGTTTGTTGTTTGTTGTTGTCAAGGATTTTGTTTTGTTTTCACGGCCTTGGTCAAAGTTTATTACGTTTTTAAACTATTAATTATTTTGTATGTATTTTACCCTGGTTGATGAGTTTTTTGACTAAGTTGTCAGAATTTAAATTTAGCAATTCAGTGTCAAGGTTTGCTGATATGGAGTTTCATATCAGTGTACAATTCAATGCTGTGAAGGATTTTTTAAAAATATTTTCATTAACTAGGAAACAATTACACCTCTGCTCAAAAAATATTGAGAGAACAATAAAATAAGTATTTCATTTGAATGAGCACTGGTAATCAATAAGCATTAAAATCATAGAGGGAAAAATAAGAACCACTGTTTGGAATTATAAAGTTCATAAATAATTTGAAAACCCGTCTAGGAAGTAATAAATGGACGCGGAGCGGAAACTGTCTATAGTAAACGGAGATGTTTACTAACCCTCTTTGAATTAGTTTTCTTAAAATTAGTTAGAATTTATTAGACACTGTAAGTTTAAAAGATGTTGAATATTACAGAATTTTTAATTAAATATAAAAGAAAGGTATATCAGGATTATTTGAGTTTTTATTATACTCTTCCATCGACTAATGTAAGAATCAGGAAAAAGATTGACTGATTAACGGAACCAACTAATATGTATTTAGATTTAGCTCCAAACTTTAAGAGTGTTTCCTCAAGTTAAAAATTTACTTTGATTTTTTAGAGTATATTTTGAATTTTAAATATGTAACATCTTATCACGTTATTCACCGCACATACATAAAAGAGACGAAAAATATCAAAATTCTAAACTTTATCACTTAGAATATATTTGTAGAATATACATTATAAGTATTCAGCTAACGAAGTCGAACTATTAAACAAAAAACAAACAAAAAAGACGTTATTCATTCTTTTTGGAACTCATTCAGATTAGCGCACAGTAAACAGATTTTGTTTAAACCCTTTGCATTGAAAAACGTCAATATTTACGATCCTTTGAATCTTTTAAACTCCGCATGTTCATTTATTTCCATAGAATAGACTTGCGTATTGAAAAAAACCTTTCAACAAGTTTCACAAAATGTTTTCTAACCGACAAGAACTCAATGGTAATCCTACTTATATGTGATCAATTAATAAACGTATGAAGTATTGAGTTTATATTATATGATTTATATTCTTTGTATATAACATTCTTTGCACCAGTATAAAGTATAATCTGCATAATGTTTTGGTTTTTAACCGTATTGTTTTCAAACTGTTCTTTGAATTTTCACGTTGGGCTGTTGATGATTAATGCCTAAAATTAAGTTTCAGTCAATATAGTTAAATTTCATTAAGGGTAATAATTTAGTAAGAATTACCAAATTAACTATTGAACCACATGTGGATTTTTACATATGCGTTTTTAAACATATGTAATTGGATGGACTCAGTATAATCGTTAACAACTTATTAGATTTTACAGTGACACATTATGTGTTATGTGTTATTTAACGAGTGACACGTTATGAAGTTAACAAACGTAAAATAATCCTACGAAAAAATACAGTATAAGTCTTGTTACAGTATTCGTATGCTTGATGAAACAAAAAATACGTCTACTAACTCTTGACACTCATACTGTTTTAACAAATGAAAAATGTGGTGATTGATTTCGATTGGCTAATGAGTTCGTAATTTAATTAATTACACGTAATGTGAATTAAGAATTTACTTAAGAAGCTGTGATGATGATATATTTAAGCAGAGCAGCAGTAAGTTTTCCATATTTTTGCTTAGTAAAGATAAATATTTTAAACATGTATTTTACACTTTCTAAAAGCACTATGAGCAAGAAAAAATCATCGAAGAATTAATTATTAATACGTGTTCATACTATATTATAAATGAATTTATTCTGCTAAATATTGATTTATAGCTCTATACCACCATAAAATATCACTTGTATGTATGTTACGACATGTCAGCAGATCCGGAAATAGATATATGTACGATAGCTTTCAGTATCGGAAAATACATATTATTCAATATTGCAGTTCTAGCACTATTGGAATTGGAGTACAATGAACATAGATTGACTTTGTGTTTGTCTTTACGTCAAGCAAAAACACCTTAACAATGTAGGGTTAAATTCAACTCTATTTCAGTGTAATAGTCTTATTTTCGGTTCAATATATTTACTTTGGAATAATCTAAATGTTTAAAGTTTGGTTAGGGGACTTTCGAGTAAATATAAAATGGTATTAGTAGTGAAAAATCAATCATCCTATTTATTATGTATTTATCTAAAATCATATTAACTCTCCACTGCTACACAGTTGATTAAAAAATAAAAGATGATATTTTGGTATACTAGATATAGTTATTTATTCTTCTACCATCAATTACAGATAACAAATTGTGTTTAAATGAATTTTAACGCTTTAAATACTCTTTTAGAGTTACCCTGGTGTGTGAAAAAACATGGAATTTAACGAAGATAACACACAAATGAAATATAAAACTAAAAATTATGAGTTATATTTTTTGAAAACTTTTGACACTTAATATTTTGAAGCTGCATGGATATTTATTGTAGAAAACAGCTGTATTGAATACAAACGGGTCGTGTCAGCATTGCAAACAATGAGACTGAATCACTGAACAAATAAACCACAACCTAATAGCAACCTCATTTGAATTACAGAATCAGGACAGGATTTGTGTTATATCATGATTTAATTTCCTATCTACTATCATGTTCAAATAGACAATTCATATACAAGTCATCAATAGGGTATTCACAAAAAATAGGCTAAATAGCAGTTTACTGAGTTTTATTTCAATTATATGAAATGAAATGATGAATGGATATGATATGAGTTTTTCAATGATTGGATTTAATTATTAAAAAAAAGACTTAGATAATTTGCCTCTTTAAAACAAATACGATAAAGGAATCTAGTTTAGCCTATTAATATGAGGATCCATCATAAAAAAAGTTTAGATAAAAAATTAATACTGCAATCACATACAAAGGGAACATTAGATCCGGATTGTTAAAAAATCCCTTTAAACAATTTGATAAATTATTTGAAAAGCCCTTGAATGAAAATGTCAGTGATGAAGTTTAAAATTTAGTCTTGCATTATCGATATTAATATACCAAAAGTGTTTTGAAAATTTAAATTTAGAATAATGTTTAATACACTTACAAAACTATGAAATCAACAACCATTGTACAAATTTGTAGTTCTGGAAAATCATGAATTGCATGACAGAAATTTGTATCAAGAACTACACTTTAAGCTTACTTTATTTGACATTTTGATAGCTACAATGAACAATAAATTTACCGTGCCAAATGTACAAACAACAAAATTCCTAAAAAAAATTGATTACAACATTTATTACATTTCAACAACGCAATCCCGAAAAGAATTTTTAATTAAATTATTTTATTACTTTGTACGTCTTTATTCTAGATTCTTAAAGGAGAACAAATTTTCCTAAATTCGTAATCTAAAAACCTACAATGTATTGTAACTTTGACCAAGGCAGCATTAAAAAAAATAATTTTCGTGATTAAATTGCTCCTTTGACGTTCTAGAAAATTTGTTAACCAGAAACATAACAAAGACAAACAGGTTTTGTTTACCAAATTACAATAATAAATGCAATGCCGGAAGTAGGTTCAGCATTTATTTACAGACGATGCGGATGTATTTTGTCACAAAAACCCCCGCCGTTATCTGTGAGAATTCTCAGCTGGTTTTGGATTGATTTCGTCAGCAACAATGGAGGCGAGGTTTATTTAAGTGTAAGAAACGCTGCAGCATCACGGCTGCAGAAAGTAAGGGAAATATATTTCTTATAAACATTTGCACATGTACTGTAAACCCCAAATTAATAATCAAATCCAAATCCAATATAAATACTTTTCATTTTCATTTCCTGAAATTCCTAAAATAATTTGAAATTACTACTTAACTCAAAAGAATAATTTTAGTATACAATTGCTTCAAACGCGAGTTTTCGTGTAAATTACTAGATTATTACAAATTTAAATTTCAAAAAGAAATAAATGTTACCTCTTAACATAAGCAGTAAATGTGTTCAAAGCAAACTTAATAACTGTTTAAACTGATTTATATTAACCCTACAAACCATATTATTTTGTCAAACATATATTTTACTAGAAATTTAATCATAGTTACAAAATAAAATCTTGGAAAGAAACGTAGCTTAGTGAAGCCCCCAGAAATTCTGCGGGCTTATTACTTATTCAAAAATATGTTTTTATCCCCCAAACAATGTTAAGAGAATGCAAAACCGACTAACATCGAAGTCCGGAAGGGAACCATTTTTATGGTTATCCATGAAATGAAATGAAAAATCATTTATTTACACAGGCAAAGTTAGGGCCACATGGCCCTTTCTTACACTTAACCTGTATCCATGTTGTATCTAAATACCATTAAATAACTCACAAATCACTAGTTTATAACAACACAACATTTAAACATGGAACTTGGCACATGGAAGAAATTTCTAGAGAAGTTTCTAAAAGAAATTACAACCATAATGACAGCCATATATTAAAGTTAATAATCTTTATAGATCATTAGAGAAAAAATTATTATCAGGTAAACATAAGCAAAACAAATCATTAGGGTTTCATTGTCGAAACTCTGCAAAGATTAAAAAACGACCAATTGAAATCGCTCTCGCTGAAAAGGTCAATGTTTACTTTCTTTTAAGCCGTTAAATCCCGATTTATTTATTCCCTTCAAACAAAAGGTAAAAAATGCTCGATGGCAAATATAAATTTTCCTATTATTATGATAAAAACTGATACTACATTTTATCTAACATGAGCCTACTTAATAATTTACTTTAGTATTGCCGTCGTATTTTACTAAAAGTTGTTTGTGCTGATTTAATGATTGTTTGCAGCTATTATAAATAAGTGACCTTTAGAATGGATAGTACATGCATAATAGTTGATACCTTTGGGAAATTACGTTCACCTTTACGCTAAGTAATATTATAAAAATCATAAAGTAGGTTACGGATAAGTTGTTGTTAACTCTTACTAGAATAGTTTTCACTTTCATGGTTAAAATGTTAGTAGAGTAGAGGAAGTTTTTCAGCGAGTGGTCTGCCAAACTGTATATCTGGGTGTCTGAGTGGATATAGTGCTCACCTAGCATTCACAAGGTTTTCAATTAAATCCTGTGAAATCCAGAAGATTTTTGATGATAGCTAAACTCCACTGTCCTCGATCATTGGTCTTTACTAAAAGAACTTGTGATGAAACCAGCTGATTTTAGGAGTGATTTTAGGATGTCACTAGAAACTAACACACCATTTTCAATTGGCCACATTCATTGTAACCAAATAAAGGAACAATATCCGTGGTTTTGTCATTTGGTGACAGACATCACAAACTCATGTCAACAAGCCAATCATCTGTTGGTATTGGCTTTTGATAAGTTAAACAAACATTCGTATTTGCGTTATTTTGTTCAGTTGATCATGTAGTTCTGTTATTTATGAATCAAACTACTCTTATAACACCTATCTGAGTAATAAGTGGCGAAATAAATTTGATTCAAAATACACTTGATTAAGTACACATTTATTTCCATATCATAAACATTTTCTGTTAAAGTTGTTTCGGTAATTAACAAGTGAAATATAAAATCAATAAACAAATAGTGAAATACTTTTCACAATGGCAACGGCTTTACACAACATACACCTACTATATTTATACACCCGAAAGTTAAATTAATTTGTTATTTGTTATTTTAAAACTATCATCTTCTAGGTTGGGTTTTGGAACTACAAATAATCGACATGTGGGATAAGTTAGGTGACAATTATAGATAACAAATAAGAGTTCCCCATTGTTGGATATACTATTTATGCAAATATGTATTGGCTACTATAATTACATAAAAATGCAAGCAGTACAATATTTGTAACATTCTATGTATTATAACTTATTACAGTTTTCCATGAAACAATGCAACATTTATAAAGTATATTTAATCATATAATCGACCCAATACAAGTTAATATTCCCAACATGAGAGCAGCAATGGCACGTTAGAATGGTAATTAACTGCTTCAAAACCGTAATGAATAAAACAGACCAACTGTTTTGTGGCTGCTAAACATTTCATGTGTACAATGCAAAAGCAGGTTTATCATGTTTATAACTAATTCAGCATTTCATTAATTTAAATGAATCTTTTAAATTTTGATTATTTTTCAGGATTTAATCGTTACAATTTAAAATAAACCAACCTTAATTAATCTTTGCTAACTATACACACAATTTTAAAACAAAGGTCTAAATCTATACATTGCCTGACCCTCCTGTGGTTATTCTCTAGAGCATACATTAAACACCATTCCCAGTCAATGTGTATAAAATCCGATCGTTGTTACTCCATTTCATAATTTTTCAGGCAATATAGAATGCCTGAATCATATACTCTGCCATACAAACAGCAAATAAAATGGAAAAAAATATAAAAATCATCATTCGCTACAGGTATAAACATTTTGTTGAATCAGATTTTGTATTAAGTATTACAAATATGCTGTATATTTACACAGTAACCCAACCAATTAAGAACCGGTAGCTTAACATCAGCGAAAGCACACAGCTTGGGGCTTAATCACTTCCATGTTGTCGCAGTTAATTGAGCTCAAGACACACAAACATGGATTAACTCATCACTTTGTAAAGATAAGTTTTGACTATGGTAACAATTTGAATTTTAAAACTTTCGACTTTTGGTATGAATGCGTGGGCATGACAGTATAGTGGTTACTATAGGATTACCACAGTATATTATGGTCTATAGGTAATGATAGAGTGACATTTTTGGACACTAGGTCAAATACAATTAGCGATGTTAGAAAATAAAATTTGGCCCAATTAAATATGAATAATATTTCTTTTTGACACATCCATTGGCATATTGTAAACAACTAATCTAGTTAACTAAAAATGTAAATATTAAAAAAAATATTGTAAGCTTTTAGATTCATTGTTCAAAGAGTTTTGGATGATTTTTTGAAGAACCAGTCCTGGAAATTAGTACGTTTATCTGTGTTTAATTTAAGATCTGTTTTAAAAACCTTGCATATTTTACACCATATCTAATACATAGTAATTCATTTACACCTAATTACCAGTAAATATAATGAATTTAATGTTATCATCCCTTAAACATTTTAAATTAAAAAAGTTACACGTGTTTTCATACGTGTAAAAACTACTGTTTACTATACAAAAATGTACAAAAAGCATATTAAGTATTATTAATTATTACTCACCTAGTAGCTCTACAGTTATTTCAACCGCTCATTTATTGTTAAATATAACATATATCTAGTACAGAAATGAAAATAATACGTAATATTTCTTTCAACTGTTAACTCGTTGAGCAACTTCAATTTCATAAGAAGAATTAACCATTTTGAATCAGAAAAAAAATATTTTTACTCGAAAAAAAGCTGGCAATATTAGCAAGAACAGATGAGTGTTAAACAATCATTTGTCATTGAACTACTTTTTTTGTCTGAAATCATAATCCTGACAATCAAAATGTGGATAGTCATAGAAATAGATAAATCAAAATAATCATAGCATCAAATCAGCACAAATGTAGTGTAATTGATCAAACTATGCACATTGTGTAGAGCAAATCTCGCTGATTAAGTGTTTGGCTCAAAGCAATCTTTCAACTTGCAACAAGCACTGATTGACTTTGCAACAGTTCGAGCTTTGTTGAGAAGATCAAATGTACATGTATGATTGATGAGTCAGTAGACATTTGTGTGGTTCTAATTACAATTATCTAGCTTTAGCCTTTGATTATATAATAGCTATTTACGTTACAAGTGTAGTAACAGCGTTTCGCGAGATCCTTTACAAACAACAGCTAGGTTAGGAAAATACTTTAAAGCATAACAATAACATTCAAGAGCACAGCTGATGTCTAGCGTTGAACGTCGTTGGCTCCGTAGAGGTATATTTTATTAAGTTAATAACTCAATGTTATTTGAATGGGTTTCATTACTTCACCGAGTGAGTTTTTGAAACTTTACTTCACCGAGTGAAGTAAAGAAGTTGCTTATGTCACTCTTGGGATAGCGAAATTTAACATGGGTAAATATTTTATTCCAATATTAACGACTAATTGATTGATTGATTGATTGATGTCGAAATTATTAAAAAATTAATCAATATTAACGGTCTACCCAAACTGGGAACAAAAGTAAGTTCAATATAGCTACCGAAAGAGTATGCTTAGGATGAAACCATTCACCTTATGCAACAATAAAAGTTATACTACGTTTGTGGTAGAGCTAGACTGTTGCATACAGTATAATGGTCAACCAACCGATTATATTTACTAAATAACAATCAGTGGTTTCGGCCATTATAAATAACCGGATGTAAACAACCTGGTTCACCACCACCATAAAATTGTAGACAATATTAGCAGATCCCGCATAAATGGTATTCAAATAGAAACTATTTACAAGTAGTGCAATGCTCAATCCTCACTACGTATAATAATTTAACTGAATAATCATTGTTAGTATGTAAAAATTTTAAAGTAGGCAGGATCCTACATACATTACACAGTAAAACCAGCAGGCCTACCCTTAGCCAGATATGATGGAAAGTAAATCATTTATATGACAGGTACTTATAATTTTTAGTAAGGAATAAATAGAGAGACTAGTTAGGCACATCCATCGATGGTTAGGCATTAAATTTACAAGTTAGGTATGAATGGAGAGAATAGTTAGGCATAAATAATTACAAGTCAGGTATAAATAGACTCAGGTAATAATTATTAATTAATTACGGATTGGTTATCAATAATTAAAACTTGGTATCAGTCCGTACAATTAAAAATAATCTATTACGAAAACGTATTAATAATTTAAACCTATTGATTAATCATCACAAGTAAGATATAAATACAAGTTAGATTGACTAACAACTAGTCAGGTAAAAATTGTTACAAGTTTTGTACTAGTAATTTCAAACTAGTTACCAATCTCAATTGCAATAAATTATTTATCATCATTACAGCTTTCGTAATATTCCTTTCAAAATCTTTGATCGTTAAAAGTTATGTACAATTATTAACATTTGATTACTAATCATTTGGCATGATTGTTGGCATCATGTTTGTAAGCTAAATAAAAAAAGAACAAGCTCTACTCAGTAAAAGATAGACGATAAATTTAAGTTACAGTTAGTTATTAATTGCAAGTTAATATCAGTGAGGAGCTTACTCTAAACATAGAATATTTCATTTCCATAAAGCGTAAAGTTCACCAGAAAATTGTTTGTGTTTGAAGTCTATCTACACAAACAGATCTGATGTATAAACTTGCTAACAGCTAAACTATAACTTGAAGCAAGCCGCAATTATACCAACCATTTATGCATACTGATGATTAAAGTACGAGCATTTTTGTTGTATGAATATAATCAAACACACACTGCTGTTATGGATATTGTAAATTTTAAAACTAATGTTAAATTTTAAAACCTCCCAAACCACCTGAAAATTTGCAGTGTTTCAAGTTGTATAAACTGTTTTTTAATACAGGAATAAAAGTCATTGTTCTTTTCCACATAAAATTAACGCTTATCATAACAAGACTTGGTTAGATGTAAAATAAAGTTTCGGTTGGTTAAACGTGATAATCTTTAATAATTAACTTTCAATGTACGCATTCATGAAAAAAATATGTTGAGTACATTCACTTCAATGTAAAATTAAAGAGTCATTTTTGACTACGAGTTGAAACAAAATTTATATCTTTAATTGCAATCTGGGGAAAATAAAGGGCATATTTATTATTTACACTTTTAACTGACGATTTTAATTAAAAAAAAACTTGATTTCGTTAATGAACGTAATGAATGTTGTGTGTATGTGTATATAAAAAACTAAATATTGGAAATTTTCCATGTATAGACTTTGGAAATACTTTTGTCGTTCCAAATTGAAACACCTTTATCTACAGGATATATTTTCTTGAAATGAAACATTTGTTATCGAGTTTGTCAACATGCATACATTTACCTTGAAACCAAAAAGCACATTGATATGCAAGCAGTAGAGACATGTTTGTATCGACGTGACCTAACTGTTAACAATGTGTTGTAAGGGCTACATGTTGTTTTTATTTTTTTCAACTAATATTATTTTTATCTACACTAATAAATGAAAATGGCACACTATTTTCGTAGTATTAGTGGCTTGGTTTTTATACTTTGGAAAATTATAGTACTTTAATATCTATTAGCCTACCTTAAAAAATATAAATAATTGTATTTTTGTCACAGATACCTAGTTTTTAACTGATAGTTTAATAAAACCTCAAATTACGTTCTTTCTATTTTAATACTTTTGAATCAGTTTGAGTCAACAATGTAACATGAAATATAAAAAAATACATACTTTTTGATATTTGATGAAGATTTGTTGCATGATTTCCAGTAAAAGAAGGTTGTGTTTCATGTTAAAATAATTTTCAACGTGTTCTTATACGTTTCCACGGGTTTCTTGCCAACAAAGAGGTTTGTTTTGGTATTTATAAGGAATTATTATTCACCACCGTCAGATGCTGGGGGTTCCAGGTTGCTTTTGAATTTCCTGCGAGTGTAAACAGCCTTTGGCGAGGTTAAATTGTTAAGTAAGTGCGTGAAGTAAATGTATAGAATCTTGAAAATAATTTAAAATACTTAAAAAACATGCATGCATTGGTACTTCTATGAATTGAACGATAAAAAAACTACTTTCTTAGAAAATGTATAACTAAAATACAAGGACGTCAATGATCAAAAATATGTAATAAAAAACGCGTTTATCATTCAAGTGTTGTAGGTACTTAAGCAATTTCTGCAAAAAGGCTCTAGCTATGTACAAATCGAAAACAAACTGAAAGTACCTAACTACTCAATTTTTATGAGAATTCTTATCATGGTGTGCACACATTTATATACTTATAATTTTGGAAATTACTTAACCACGGATTTACTAGCATAAGTGGGTATTAAAAGAATTATAGTGAAATAATCACACTTTTACACGTATGTTTTTTGGATAAAACAAGTAAGTACATGCTAAAGTACATATACTATTTATGAAAGACAGTGCTAGTTAAAGAATCGAGGATAAAATTTAAATATACAATAGCTAAATTATGTTTTAATATATTAAACACCATTAGCTATAAATAGTATTGTTATTGTCATTGTTGTTATTGTTATTAGACGTTGGTTCACTATGAATTTAAAAGTTCTCACTCTCATTTACATTAAACTAAAAAGAAAAAAAAAACGTTGTTGATATATATATATATATAGGTTTTATTTATACGTACTATTGCGTATTCGTACAAATATAAACGTTATAAATAACACTTTTATAAACACATATATGCTTACACTAAGTTAGAAAATACTTATAGCACCCAATATGCGACATGAACAAATAGAATAGTAGATTACGTGAAATGTAATTCGTATCGGTTTGTCTAAAACGTCTTTCAACCTTTCATTCTATGGACAAGATTAATTTCATCAACATCGATTAGTTTAATTGTGAAGAACAATAAAAGACATGACAAATCACGTGTGTAAGAATCAAGTCTATAGAGAATGTGAACAAAGGCAGTAAATTTAACACTACGATTGTTATGGTTGTAACCGTGTCATTGTGTATTGAAATCTTTAATTTACACTTAGTTATACAGTAATATTTTGTATAGGCCTACCAGAATGCAGGAAGAATAAAGAATTATATGTGTCTTTTTTTATTCCATAGACAAATTAATCATTTAATATTTATTATTTTTACTTAATATGATTAAAATGTTTCCTTTTTTCCATAGGCAGATGTTTTGCACTTTAATAAGACACCAGTTAACTTGTAGTTATATTTTAGGTAAAACTTTCAATAAAACTTTCAATAATATTTGAATATAGATAGCGACCAAGTAAAATAGAGGAGGCTTGATAAGACAGTGTACGTTTTAGATTAACAGCTAAGCAAATCATTATAATATATTCACAGACCTTAAACAATGGAATAATAATAATAATAATAATGTATATGTTTCGTATGTAATCCTTTATGAATGATTATTAAAGTAGACATAGTAAATTAAAGAATAAACAAAATACAAACACATTACACACATTGGTAAATATAAATAACATTTTTATATAGAAAGAAATATATGTTTGTTCAAGTACCAATTTTGTTGGGGTGGATTTTATTCCAATTATGAGTGAAAGATAAGTGTATAGAATGAAATTAAATGCCTTTTGTTCTGTTACTGACAAATACCAGCGGTCCCTTGATTAATAGGATTGAAGCAACAACCTTTTAAAAAAAATATATTTTAAATATATTTTTCAAAATGTAGGAAATACTTTTCTTATTTCACATTAAGTACTTTTTTCATACATAAAGGATATATTCCTTTTGAAAGAAAACATCTGTTGTCGAGTTTGTCAACATGCATACATTACCTTAAAACCAAAAAGCACATTGATATGCAAGCAGTAACTTTATGCTTGTATCAACGTGACCTAACTGTAAACAATGTGTTGTCAGGACTGCATGTTGTATTGTTGAACTTTCATAAGTTTTGACATTGTCAAATAGTCATGTCAATATGGTTTTATAGTCTATGTTTTTCACCAAACTATAAAATATCACGTAATATTCATATAAATTGTATAACTGTTTATACTTTAGTTAACAGCTTAAATTTCAATTATAAATGACACAATATTTACGATCTTAGTGTTTTCAATTAAAAGGAATTTTCAAAACATTGCAGACCTTTATGAAACACGTTTTATCAACTTTTTTCTTTACCATTTAATATTACTTTAAATAAACAGTGACATGGGGATGGTGATTTAAATATAGGATTTTGTCTTGAGGGCTTCCAAGTTGCCTATGCTCTACAAACAGGTATTTTTCTGAACTTAAGGCATAAAATATCCCAGAAAAAAGTACTGGATTTTGACGCATCAATGGTTCAAGTAAAATTTTTCGAACTGGAACAATTTGAAGCATTTAGCTTATTTATTTATTACTGTATCAATTTATCAAAAGTTAAGGCAAATAAATACGTTAGTAAATTAAATTTTTACCATATATACAGTATGGGCAAGAATGACATATTTGACGATCGATAAATAAACACATGACATTGCCATGTCGAAACTGTAGCCTGTTAACGTAAACTAATTGATGCAATTGAATCTAGCTACAAGCAGAGTGTGCAGGTGGCAATTAGTGATTTTTGACAGAAACGAAAACTTTTAACGAAGGCAGACAGAATTAACAATTTACCATAAAATGTCACATAAAATATTACAGTATCGATAACTAAAGGGTACAATCGAATCTAGCAATACATTCAATGAGTGGCTCAGTCAAATATGTTTTATTGCAATACGAATGTAAGAAATTACGTATGTTACGAATGTATTTTGAATCCAAACAAAATGTCATGATAGGCATTTGAAATGTTCAAATAATAAACATATCTTCAAACGCAATATCAAATTATTTGCTCTGAAACGTGTTTTGGAAACTGCGTTTCCTATATGCAAAAGAAAACAATATTTAAAATGGATTTTTGGGTAAAGAGGAGAAAGCGTGTTTCATTCAGAGATTTCTTTTACATAACGTTTTTTAAAACTAAATATGCAGCTTTTTAAAATTGAGTTAATTTATCCTATAACCTCATAACCAAGAAATGAAGCTTAATATCGAAGAAAATCTATTAAGAGGTAAGCTTGAGTTATTATGAACTAAACCTACTTATGGAGTAAAGGAATATACTGTGAAATCAACTGTTTTTAAATTTTGCTAATCAATATTTATATAGAGGTTTACTTTTGTGCAAATATATAAGTTGTTTTCATGTGTTACAGTTAAATAATTGTTAACGAATCTGTTACAGAACCACAAAAACGTATCATTGCACATGAATGGTTTATAACTTACAACAATGTTTTGGCTCCGATCCATTTTCCATAACAGAAATAAACAACCATGCCAACACCACACACATATTGTGACCTCTGTCGCTTTAATGTAATTCGGTAACGAAAACCACCAAAACTATATATAGAACAAGATATTTTTTAAATTAAGTCAAAATCGGTGAAATGCAAGTTTATTTTATTTTGTGAAATTGAATGCATACGGGGTTTCGGAACAGCCTTTTTTTTAATTGGAATGTTAGTTGAACAAACAACTAGAAAAAAGTGTAAACTAGTTTTGGTATGTTATAAAGCAATATATTATTAGCTAAATTATTACAAGTGAAGCCATTACAAGTTCCATGAACAAGTCATACAAGTTCCACGTACTAATCACAAATTGCCACCTGTTTGGTAACTCTAGACAAAGCTTAATCAGTTTCCAAAGAGGTAATTTTCGCTGCCGACGGTAGAAATTTGTTTACATTCAAAGTGATTACACAAACATCAGAAGTGATGAGTCACTGACTTCTAAGCTACAGCCTGCTACACACTGTAGTATCAAACTTGTATTGTAGGTTATGCAATGTATTGTAAGTATTGTATTGTGTAAGCAACACTATAATGAATCAAAATTCACTGATTTGCTTAAAGTTATAATCGATAACACGACCTCAAATCTAACAATCGAGGCAGAGGCAAGGTTGGAAAATTAGTGAGGATCGAAAAAATGATTGGCATTGTCATAAACACTATTTTCGCTATACTGTACTATTATTTTTACTGATTAAATTACAAAATAATAATTCTTTACGAGTTAACCCTTATAAATTAACCCCTTAAACTATTTTTGTCTTTTTGCTATTGTGTATAAGCAGGGTTTTTATATTATTTAGAATAAATGCGTATTCCTCCACCAATATAGTAATATTCTGAGGAGTAGAGTACGTAATGCTAGGTAAAAGGTTTGGTGGAGTAAGGTTGATGCATATATATTTTTATATAATGTCTATAACAACAAAAGTATTTATGTACTTTGTTTCAGTGTTGTGATATATCGTGTTTGGAATAGAATGGGTCGAAGTCACGATTTTTATATCGTATTTAAGCTGATCAGAGATAGTTTAGGTTAGGCTATGTTTAGTTAGGTTAGGTTTTCTTGTAAAGACTTATCTAATAATTCAGCAACCCACCAATTGAATGACATTATTTTGTTGTCAGTGAAGGTGCATTTTTAATTAATTTAAAATAGTTACAAACACAGTAAAAATAAGGAAAATACTAGTAGAAATGAAAATTGAAAATTCATTTAGACGTTTTTATCTGTTGATTAATCGTAAACACTGCAGTCGATACCAATTGCACTGGCAAAGTAAACAATAGGCCCGAATACGTTTTTAGATTCTGCGTTTTGAAAAAAACTGTTGTTACCATTGAGCGTTGTTGTTTGATAACACCTTATAATACATTAAAACTTTTACTTTAATTCCATTATGTTAAGTAGCAAATTATTTTCCTGTAAACAAAACAAGATGGCATTCTAAGCGAAATTTTTATCGTTACAAACAGTGCTTGTTTTTCAATATATACTTGACCATTGTGTAATATAAGTTTCTATAGAAGATAATTTGGTATTCGTAAATGAAATGCTACGCCAGAATCATAATTAAGTGATTGTGGACTATGAATAAAACATAGCGAGCAACTCAAATTAGTATTCATTTTCAACTGCACATGTCGGCACAAAAACTGCTTCAGCATAAATAAATTACTGCAAGTGGTATCTAATCACGCTTTAACGTATAGTTGAGAAAAAATTTGAAAACCTGTTAAACATAATGAGTTGAACCTATTGTTTGACTTATTGTTGGCTTTTAGAGGTATTGGCCAAACTGAGATAAGACATGGAAGGGGGGCTAAAGACGGGTTCATCGTGATGTAAATCCCACACGGACAATGATTTAAATGTCCGTCACACCTTCGTTGGGATGGAACTTTCTTTAAGTACGGTAACAACTCGCTTCGATAGTGAAATTGTGCATATAGAGCCCCTACGATTTTGCTATATTCTTTGAATTATTCGTTTTGGTTCAAGCCTGAAATCCTTCTACATTACTTCAGCCTTGGTCTAGAGCTGTTCGATGCAATAGTACTTGAATAAAACTAATTAATTGGAGGAGTTTGAACCTGGGACCTAGGGAACCGAAGTCCTGCCCTCTACCCCACACCAGTTTGCTCCCCTATGAATAAATCATTCTACATACAAATATAGACCTACTGCTGTGATGATAATGCATCGAGACGAAGAGTAAATACAGATTTTCGCCTTCTGAGTTCATATAGTGATTCGTTCAAAGCTGCCCAGTGGTGTTCCCAAAGTTCCACAATCCCTTAGAGCGTAAAAATACACGCCATTCGATAAGAGTTCCGGTTTTGTCCCCCCCGCGGACCATTATGATTTTAGTAGGGGAGAGTCTTAAATTGGTCTCATATGGATCCATACACTATACATCTTTCCTCAACTGATATTAGAGCCAAGAAACCTGTTCAAGTGAGTTTAATTAATTTTAACTACATATTGTATACATATTGGCATTACAATTTGCAGATAAATAATGATTCAAAGTTAAATTAGTAGTTTTATGTAGTTACTCGTAAGGAAAATATGAAACGGTAAAATACACTTCAAATGAAAAAGTAATTGCAGTAAATATGTTATGACAGAAATGTTGTGATTCACAAAAGAAGCACTTTAACAAGCCTCGTCTTAACAAGGTATGTTAAGATGGGCAAAACAGCTTGTTAACTGCAAACAGTTAAACATTAAGTTTAATCCTGACTACAAATAGTCAGGATTAAACTTAATGTTTCTTGTATAGTTGCTAACTTACGAATCTATAATGAGTCAAAATAACTGTTGACATGTTTTTCGTAGAGGAGATCAATTACTACTGTATGGACACGGATCTATTCACCTAGGAGAGTTTTTTTACAAAGCAAAATGTCTTATTAAACTTGTATTACGTTTATAATTAGCAAGCTAATGTGGAAGAAGAACATGAATCATAAACCCTTTAAATAAACACAACTAAACACAACTAGTGATTGCTTAAACTGCAAACTGTGTACAACTCCACACTAACTTTTTCAAAATCTTTGATATCTTCTATATATTATTAGACAAGCATGTTTCCTTAAAACATTTTTCTCAGCTCGTGTGCATCGTAGGGAAATTTCCTGTAAGTCTGCAAAATCCCTTTATAAATTAAAATAGGCTAAAAAATAAGCACAACAAATTTAGATTAAATAAAAAAACTAACATGGGCCTTACGGGTTTCCCTGCTGGTGACTAAATAACAACGAAATATAAACAGAAAATCAAAACAAATGGAAGAAATTCAAATTACATATTTTGTTCACAGCGTGGGGGGGAAATAGAAACGTCTGTACACTAGATGTTTTTGTTTATAAGTTTTCGACCACTGGACGACCTCTAGAACATTTTAATCGAGTGTATTGTAGTTGCAGGGTACACGACAGACAAAGACGTCAACATATAAATTAACAGTTTGCTTCTAGTATTCATTTAACATTTAGCGACAAAGAATACAACAGTTGTGACAATTTGCCCCACCTGGAAGTGTTTCCAACAGCAGTTTGTCTCAACAAACAAGATATATTTCAACACATGTGTTTGTCATATTTAGTGTTGTTTCTAACTACAAATTTGATGCAAACTAAGTGCTCAGTGAGTAAATTTTGTCCATAGTGTTGGTATGTGATTTGTTGGCATTATTCAAACTAAATAGTCAATCCAAACATACAAATACTATTACTATAACTATATTTGTTATAGGTAGAAAGTAATTTAATATAGAAGTGTCCCATAACTGTTAGTGATACCTTTGACTATTAATACAACAATCTGTATCCAATAGTCAATGGTGATACTCAAGTACTCTATAAGCTGAAATATTTACATCCTCAGAATGGGTTACTTGTATTGGTTTCGTCAATTTGTTCCGTTATATAATTATGTAACTTTTCATCATAACCACAATTCAGAAAACCATTGTCACAAAGGGTTTAAATCATACTACTTAATAGATTATAAATATATACTAGTGGAACCCCGTCGAAATCGACGGTTAATTTTGAGGTTTTATGTAAATTCAGCTAACTGCGTTGGATAGAGTGAAGTCATTAAAATCTTAGTTATATGAAGGGAGGATAAGCAATAATAAGTATGACGATTGTGTTCCCTAAAAAACGTGATTGATGAATTCGTTGAACACAATATTTCCTACCTTTTTATCGGCTTTAGGTTGCCCAAAAGGTTTTTTAGGAGTCTTATAATTGTTTCTTCATGAGTTTGTTTCATACCAAAGCCACTTTCACTATATGGGAGAATGAGTTCATATAATTAGTCTATCATGTTACGGAAAGAGTCAATATTTATTACTAACCACTAATTCCATCTGCTTTAGGAAAATCATTCAGATTGTATCCGGATTTATAAGTAAATCTTCATCTTATTTCTTATAAAAATATCTGATTCTCCAGAAAGCAGTAACATTCTTATTTCGATCTCAGCAATTTTAAATCCTTCTCTTACCACATCGACCCATGTATTTAATCATCCTGTTCTTACTTGATAATTCATTAACTTATGGGGTAGTTTTGCCTTGGCCATATAGATCACATAAAGCTGTGCATGTATTTCGTGGATTGGAATGAACCATAATTGTAGGAAATTTTATCACAAATCTTGAACATTTGCGGAACCAAATCCATAACCTAGTCCAGCATTGGTAACAAATTATACAAATGCGATGAGATGTGATGACACTGTTGTGTTTCCGAATGTTTTGTATGTAGTGAGGTTTAGATGCGTTGTTCAACCTATCTACATGTGTACATCAAAGTAAAAACGGTGTACACATTTTTTTTAAATACCTGAATTTACATTAGTTCACCTACTTTACCAAAATCATAGGCTCCGTAGTTAGTCTATTCCAAAACTTGAACACAGCTCTCATCCTCAACGTACTCATCTATGACACAATTTTCAACCCGATTATCAAAAACTGTTATACCAATAAATGAATCTCAGGTGTTCTTCCTTGAATTTAAAAATAAATGGTGATTGAAAGTAGGAAAAAAGGCAAGTGCCAACCTTACAATATGTATAAGCTAACCCGATAAGGAATAGTTATTCATGTTTCTTTGAAATTGATAAGTCACAATTATTTCATAATTTAAAATTTTCTAAGAGCAATAAACCATCGATTTTTGAACAAAACATTTCAAACGTATCATAAATTCATCATTTTGTTGAAACTATAAAAAACTTGCCATGCAGTGGAGAATCCATTTAAAATCATAAATAATAATGTAAACATTTAATTTTGACAGTTTCAGTAGACCTTTGAATACAATTTTAATATTAACAGAAGGTTCATTAAAAGTAGTGTAAAATTATCCATATGGTGGAAATGTAAACAAAATTGCAGAGTGAACTTTAAAGGCCTCTGGGGCAGAGCCCCAAGGAAATTTACATCGTTTCTCTTTTGAGGGCTCACCTACAGACGAATACCTTTCTTTAGACACCCCTACCAAGTTTCTACGTCCAGCCGTTCTCTCAAATTAGCTGTGACAAAAACCTCGTTTTTCTCCATAAGAATAACATGGGATGGGAATTTAAAGGCCACTGGGGCAGAGCCCCGAGGGAATTCTCCATGTTTCTCTTTTGATGGCTCATCTACAGACCAGGACCTTTCTTTAGACACCTCTACCGAGTTTCTACGCCCAGCCGTTCTTTCAAAATAGCTGTCACAAAGAAAAACAGTTTCAAATTAATATATAGATTTTTTACAGAGTAGTAAAATTTATAGAACATATTAAATTAAAATAATAAAATCAGAAATTTGCATGCGCAAGCGGAAAATTAAACCAACAAATATGACTACAAGGAAAGGGTCTGTTAGAAATAGAAACAGTTTGTAACTCATGATTGATTCAACAGAAATTTGGCAACATTGCAGCATTCATTGGATCATTATCATCTTCTTTAACAAGCTTAATGCGGAGTTGCTTATTTTTCTTGTGACGTATCCTAAAATAAAGGAGCTTAAAAACATTTCTGACAAAATAATTAAATATTAAAACTATAACTATAATACAGTGGTTTATATAATACATACGCCTAACAAGAATAAAAATAATTCAACAATGTAAACAGCTGATTTATTAATAACTGTTGATACAAAACCTTTACACAGTTCCAAATTATTTAGTTATTAAATGCCATAGGCTAATGATAATAGAAATATGTATTATCAAACCTAAACCAGTGCAAACTAGTTGCACAAATTGTATATTTTTACAAAATACAATATAAATAGTTATACTGCTGTTTACTGGATAGAATGTATTTCTGGAGTAGGTTTAGCATACTGTTAACTTATATTAAATGAAGGAAGGCAATGTCTTTGAGGTTACTAAACTGATTTTACGTTTTTGACAGTCTAGAATATCCACCTTAAACACCCAAATTACAAAGAATTTCCTCCTCCTGAAAAAGAACAGTTACAAGTAAAAATACACAATCCTGTTGATAACCACAACGAACGAGTGTTTGTAATAATAAGAACAAATAGACACAAGTGTGATATCATAACTGACATTTCTTAGAATTCAAATTAAATGAAAACTGTGAGTTTGTGACACCGGAGTTAAGGTGAATTCCTCGCTGACTCTCAAAGTAAATTTCAGCCCACTTTTGCCTCGAGAGACAGACAGTGGTTGATGTTTGCTCGGAATACGTAAATAGTCTGATCCCACGTGAGGAACAAACTTTATTTCATTTCAGCCATAGCTTCTATTAAATATTTTTAGATTTTTTTACAAAACAGTTTTTATCACGAGACAGAAGAAAAAAAGATTTAAAATTAAAATGTGTAGTAGGTAAGGTGATGAGAAAATTCTTCTTGTAAAAGTTGAAAAACTTTTTGACAGTCGAAAAATTACTGATTTCTAATTCATCATATATCTACCATAATACTGGATACAATACAACACAAAATTTAATGTAATTTATTTTTATTTGAGACTTAAGCATATATCTCTGTTATTCTGAATATAAGTGTCAAACAAGTGTAGAATAGAGTGCGATGATTTTGATAAAAACTTTCTCACAGACCTTAGACCACCTGTTTCTTTGTAATGTCCATTTACAAACACTGAGCTAAAGGTTCAACTGGAGGGCAATGAAAGAATTGCGAGACGTTTTCCACCATTTGTAAGGGTTAAAGTACATTGTAGTTAGTACATTTGAACAAGGAGAATAGTGAATTGTGCATACATAAATTCATAAGCCCCTATTTGGGACCAACTTGACAACATTGTTTACGCGTCTCGATTTTCTATCATAATTGCCGTGCCAGCTGTATTTCTAACCCGGTGTTTATGAAAGACTAATAACTAAGAAAGGTGCGTTCAGTTCAAATCAATTGAAACACTATTGAATTTTCCAGATTTAAACTAGCTGTCTTTTTTAAGGCAAGCATAACAATTTTTAAATTTAGGTACGGTATGACACTATTGATCCTAAGTCACTTAAATCTCTTCTAAATATTTATTTCATAATTATTCGAATTTCACTGCTAGAAACTTATTTCACATTATTTCAGTCTTGATCTAGAACTGGTTGAAGCAATAGTACTTGAATAAAATGTATTGATGATTGGAAAGGTTTGAGCCCGGGACCTCGAGAACCAAAGTCCTGCCCTATATCACTAGACCAGCTCACTCCCATGTGAATATACCATGTTGCATACTCATATACTGTTGTAAAAGTGGTGCTTTGAGAAGAAGAGTAAAGGTGGAAATTCGCCTTCTGAGTTAATATAGTGATTCGTTCAAAACTGCCCAGGGATGTTCTGGAAGACCTTTAGGTTTCCCAAAGTTCCACGATCCGTTAAGAGCGTAAAAATACACGTCATTCGATAGAGTTCCGGTTTTGTCCCCCCCCGCGGACCATTATGATATTAGTAGGGGAGAGTCTTAAATTGGTCTCATATGGATCCATACAGTATACATCTTTCCACAACTGATATTAGAGCCAAGAAACATGTATAAGTTAGTTTAATTAATTTTAACTACATATTGTAGCCTACACATATTGGCATTACAATTTTCAGATAAATAATGATTCAAAGTTGAATTGATAGTTTTATGTAGTTACTCGTATGGAAAATATGAAATGATAAAATACACATCAAATGAAAAAGTAATTGCAGTAAATATGTTATGACAGAAATGTTGTGATTCACAAAAGAAGCACTTAACAAGCCTCGTTAAGATCGTTAATAAGCCTTGTTAAGACAAGGTATGTTGAGATGGGCGAAACAGCTCGTTAACTGTTTGTAGTCAGGGTTAAACTTAATGTTTCTTGTATCGTTCCTAACTTACGAATCTATAATAAGTAATAAAAAACTGTTGAAATGTTTTTCGTGGAGGAGATAGTTTACTGTATGGACACGGATCTATTCACCTAGGAGAGTTTTTTACAAAGCAAAATGTCTTATTAAACTCGTATTACGTTCATAATTAGCAAGCTAATGTGGGAGAAGAACATGAACCACAAACCCTTTAAATGGAGACACAACTAGTGATTAATTAAACTGCAAACTGTGTACAACTCCACACTTTTTCAAAATCTTTGATATCTTCTATATATTATTAGACAAGCATGTTTCCTTAAAACCTTTTTCTCAGCTCGTGTGCATCGTAGGGAAGTTCTACGCATACTGTTAGAAATATATTTTCCTGTAAGTCTGCAAAATCCCTTTATAAATTAAAGTAGGCTAAAAAATAAGCACAACAAATTTATTTAAATAAAAAAAAACTAACATGAGCCTTACGGGTTGCCCTGCTGGTGACTAAATAACAACGAAATATAAACAGAAAATCAAAACAAATGGAAGAAATTCAAATTACATGTTTTGTTAACAGCGTGGGGTGAAAATGGAAACGTCTGTATACTAGATGTTTTTGTTTATAAGTTTTCGACCACTGGACGACCTCTAGAACATGTTAATCGAGTGTATTGTAGTTGCAGGGTACACGACAGACAAAGACGTCAACATATAAATTAACAGTTTGCTTCTAGTATTCATTTAACATTTAGCGACAAAGAATACAACAGTTGTGACAATTTGCCACACCTGGAAATGTTTCCAACAGCCGTTTGTCTCAACAAACAAGATACATTTCTACACATGTGTTTGTCATATTTAGTGTTGTTTCTAACTACAAATTTCATGCAAACTAAGCGCTCAGTGAGTAAATTTTGTCCATAGTGTTGGTGTGTGATTTGTTGGCATTATTCAAACTAAATAGTCAATCCAAACAAACAAATACTATTACTATAACTATATTTGTTATAGGTAGAAAGTAATTTAATATAGAAGTGTCCCATAACTGTTATTGATACTAAAGTACTCTATAAGCTGAAATATTTACATCCTCAGAATGGTTTTCTTGTATCGGTTTCGTCAATTTGTTCCGTTTTAAAATTATGTAACTTTTCATCATAACCACCATTCAGAAAACCAATGTCACAAAGGGTTTAGATCATACTACTTAATAGAGTATAAATATATATTTTTACAGAGTAGTAAAATTTAAAGAACATATTCAATTAAAATAATAAAATCAGAAATTTGCATGCGCAAGCGGAAAATTAAACCAACAAATAGGACCATAAGGAAATGGTCTGTTAGAAATAGAAACAGTTGTTTGTAACTCATGATTGATTCAACAGAAATTTGAATTTGGCAACATTGCAGCATTCATTGGATCATTATCATCTTCTTTAACAAGCTTAATGCGGAGTTGCTTATTTTTTCTTGTGACATTTCCTAGAATAAAGGAGCTTAAAAACATTTCTGACAAAATAATTAAATATTAAAACTATAACTATAATACAGTGGCTTATATAATACATACGCCTAACAAGGATAAAAATAGTTCAACAATGTAAACAGCTGATTTATTGATAACTGTTGATACAAAACTTTTACACAGCGGTTCCAAATTATTTATAGGCTAATGATAATAGAAATATGTATTATCAAACCTAAACCAGTGCAATCTAGTGACATAAACTTTATTTATTTACGAAATACAATATAAATTATTACAATGCTATTTACTGGATAGAATGTATTTCCGGAGTAGGTTTAGCAGTGTTGATTTACATTAAATGAACAAAGGCAATCTCTTTGAGGTTACTAAACTGATTTTACGTTTTTGTCAGTCTAGAATATCTACCTTTAAAAACACAAATTACAAAGTATTCCATCATTCTGAAAAAGAACAGTTACAAGTAAAAATACACAATCCTGTTGGTAACCACAACGAACGAGCGTTTGTAATAATAAGAACAAAATACACAAGTGTGATATCATAACTGACATTTCTTAGAATTCAAATTAAATGACAGCCTGTGAGTTTGTGACACCGGAGTTAAGGTGAATTCCTCGCTGACTCTCAAAGTAAATTTCAGCCCACTTTTGCCTCGAGAGACAGACAGTGGTTGATGTTTGCTCGGAATACGTAAATAGTCTGATCCCACGTGAGGAACAAACCTTATTCCATTTTAGCCATAGCTTCTATTAAATATTTTTAGAATTTTTTACATAACAGTTTTTATTACGAGACAGAAAAAAAGAAGATTTCGAATTAAAAATGTGTAGGTAAGGTGATGAGAAAATTCTTCTTGTAAAAAGTGAAAAATTTCATGACGGCCAAAAAATTACTGAATTTATCATATATTACTACCACAATACTAGAAACAATACAACACAATATTCAAGTTCATTTATTTTTATTTGAGACTTATGCATATATCTCTGTAATTCTGAATGTGAGTGATGTGAGTGAAAAAACAAGTGTAGAATAGAGTGCGATGATTTTGTTAAAATTTTCTTAGAGACCTTAGACCAGCTGTTTCATTGTCATCACCATTTACGAACACTGAGCTAAAGGTTCAACTGGAGGACAATGAAAGAATTGCGAGACGTTTTCCACCATTTGTAAGGGTTAAAGTACATCGTAGTTAGTACATTTGAACTAGGAGAATAGGGAATTGTGCATACATAAATTAATAAGCCGCTATTTGGGACCAACTTGACAACATTGTTTAAGCGTCTCGATTTTCTAGCATAATTACTGTGCCAGTTGTACTTCTAGCTTAGTGTTTATGAAAGACCAATAACTAAGAATGGTGGGTTCAGTTGAAATCAATTAAAACGCTATTGATTTTTCCAGAGTTAAACCAGCTGTCTTTTTTTAAGGCAAACATTAACATTTTTTAAATCTAGTTATGACACTATTGTTCCTAAGCTACCTGAATCTCTTCTAAATATTAATTTCATAATTATTTACATTTTACTGCTAGAAACTTATTAACTTTCTTTTGTTTCAACACAACACCTTTAGTTTTGTTAAACAGATCATCATTCTCAATTTTACCTTCTTGCCAACGAACACTGTATAATATTAAACTTTATAGTACTTGATACTTTTCAAAGTGTTACTGGAGTAGCAATTAAACATAAAAAGAAAGCCAGAATGGGAGCGTTAGTGATTGCAGCGATAGTGGGCCCAAGGCTGTTTTGCTATGAGACGATTAACATAAAATATTCCATCTTGATACCCTACAAGAAGCCGTTCTATTTGAATATTATAACCAGGCTGGGATCCTAGCCGATAAATATAAACGCTGGTTTTGCAGTGGGAAATATGTTACTAGTGGATATTTTACACACAATAATGTGTTAGGTAAAGTTCTTAGAGTTTTATTTTGTGAATGAGAATTTTAACTCAGTTGGTACAAGATTTTGGAATGAGATCATTTAAAATAAGTGACTAGTTTAATTTACAATACTCTCAAAAATATTTAAGAGGTTTCATCTGTTTTCTCTTTAAACCTAATGGTTTGGACTGAAAAATAGTCAATAACTAAACTAAATTATGATTTGACGAGTAAGAAAAGTCCATGTTTAGTTACAGGACAATTTAATTTAAAATTTCTTACTTTAAAGATCTATAGGGAGCTGGTCTAGTAGTGCGGGTCTTTGGCTCCTGAGGTCCCGGGTTCAAATTTCTCCAAATCACCAATGAATTTAATCCAAGTGATAATGCCGCAACCCCTAGGTCTAGCCTGAATTAATCTGAAAAATAATCCCGGGCTCGTGCCTAACATCCTGGGACAAAACAAGTCTATAGCACTGAATTAAAACTTCGTTGTGAGTTTTAGTTTTCAGTCTAATATCTTTATATATTTATGCATATAGAGGCCTAATGAAATGTACAATCTGTAAAATATTATGAATATTACAAATAGTGTTGGCCTAACCAGATGAAGACTTACAATATAATCTTCCACAATGACTGCGAAGAATCTGATTACTTCATTGTAAGGAAAACAATCATTACAACTTTTCAGACAGTTTTATTACAGCTACGCTTTTCACTGGGGAAATCAAAGTCTAAACGTGTATAATTTAGCCTCAGTAATTTGTAACAAGGTTTGAAATTAGTAAAATTTGTTTTAAATAGTAAACATAGTTGTAAATAGTGGAAATAGTTGTAAATATTTGACATTGACTACTATCATACAAATAAATAAAAATACCACATGCAAATTTGTTTTTGTCATGTACAAATTGCTGGATTATAACGGATTTTTCATGAATAATTGGGTATTGTGGAATATATAAGTTCTCTATGGACTAGCTGTACCTAGCCAAATTTTATTTGTAAAAGACGCTGTCGAAAAAGGCACTCATAACTTGTTTTATTGAAAAACTGTATTTTTGTCTAAATATTTGATATTGTTATAGTTGAAAAGGAGTAGACTTCCGTATCTGTTGTCAAAAACAACCGAATGAAAATATCGATCGATATATCAATTATTCGATTTATTGTTTGATTAGTTAGTATCGGTTAACCTTACTTAACTAACCAAACTATATATCGAATTAAACAATCGAATAATCGATATTTTCATTCGGTTGTTTTTGACAACAGATACGAAAGTCTAACCTTCAAAAGACAAAAATATGCTGAAGTTCTTCAGTCTAGCTTGGTTAAAAGACGGTTAATACATCAGTGATTGGAAGAAACTCAGATTTTCATTTTCCCAAATCATCGTTCATTTCAAAACTGGTTCCGGGAAGTCTACTAGTGACTATAATCCCCAGTTTGATTCCAGTCATCAGATTCAATTACAGTTCCAAATATAAAACAAGCATCAAGTTTGGTACAAGTGTATCCTCGTCATGGTACGACACTCTCCGATGCCCATCTGTAAATCACGTCACGGTGACCTACCCATGGTGTAGGGTTACGTCGGGTGGCGCCTAGCTGGGAAGATACGATCAACTAGGGTCAAATGTCTAAAAACGAGCTTTGGTATTCAAACAGAAATAAATTAATTTTATTCAATATTTTGAATGTTAGTCCAATAAGTCAATATTTAAGAAATAGTTTGTTAGAGCATTTACTAGCAACAGAAGTAGACATCCTAACCCAATGTTAAATAATATGTTATTTGTTTAAGAATAAACATGAATGCAGGTGATTTTAGACACCACGCCAATGTCGATCACTGATTTTGGGTGAAATGCAATTTAAAACAATTAATGGCAAGATATACCATTTAACCCCGACTGTTTCTTTTGGTGTCTACTGTACTTGTACTTTGAATTCACACTTTATAAGGTTGCGGAAAATTTACTAACTAATTTAGGTGTTTTTTTAAAGATATATTTACAAAGATTTCGAACACTTTTTACTCAAGGCAGTCTTGAATAATGAAAAATAACACATATTCCATGACTGGGACGGGTGGCATCGTCCTGTAATCCAGCTACTAGGAGGTCACGAATTGTGGATATTTATAGGCATGCATTGTGGATGCGATGCTCCCTGGTGTGGATTAACGTCCACACTGGTGATTACTACGACTATCCAAAGTACTATCCTGAAAATTAGACCAATTCGTATATACCAAAGGCAAAAATGTGGTTCGTATTCAACTATAAACTGTAGGTCCTTTAGTTGCCCTTAGCTGTATGGGCTATTAATTAACAGCTGTGTCTAAGGAATATGTCGGCTTTAGTCACTAACAAGACTACAAGATCGCGACACTCATCCTACACTCATCTCCATTCATACTTGGCTTACCTACTTTGTTTGGTTGCAGTTTCATTGAAAAGTTTTAAAGTAAAGTTATATCATCGGCCATAATTACTTAAACACAATAGAATTTTTTGTGAAAGAACATCAATTATTACAAGAATTTCAAATCACTAAAGTGATAATTCTTGTAATTTATCATGCACGATGACGTCATCAACACACAGATTATATTTCGAAAACTTTTTACTCAAGATCGTCTTAAAAATTAAAAAAAATAACACATATTACGAACGTTGTATTATCAGCCGCATTACTTGAACACAATTGAATTGTTTGCGAAAGAACATAAATTATTACAAGAACTTTAAATCACTAAAGTGATAATTCATGTAATTTATCATACACGATGACGTCATCAACACACAGATTTAGTGAAACGTGTGGAGAAAAGTCGAGCAGCAATATTTTACTTCAGAATATGCCTTTGGAACTTTTCAAGCCATTTAAACTTTCTGACCAGTGGCATTTCTGTCGGACCTTCCTTATCAATTATTAATGGAGGGTTCATGCAAAACTTTGCTTAGCCCGAGATAGCGAATGTTGTTCCAGAGTGAATTTGATTAAACAGAATCTCCGAAACGCCAAAGCTTTTAGAAGAACTTTCAGAATAGTTTGTTACTGTATAATTTACATTTTTCTAAAAGGAATAATTTATAATTGAGTAACAAATACAACTTAAAAAAATATCCACACAGATTATATTAGGTCTACCACTATACCATTAGGCCACTATACCACAGGCATGGCTTTAGCGTACATAACTGTAAGTTTACTTCATTTCCCATTATGACATAAATGTATTTGCGTTGTCTTGATTCATTTTTGTTTCGATTGCTTTCCATTTTCCTTTCTAGGAGATTTTAACGTATCTAAAGCAGGGAGAAATTTAACGAGACAAAAACAAAGTCAATCACTAACAGAGGGGGGAGATCAGTTGTCTAGCCTAAGGGTGTCTCAAGAAGGCTCCAAGATTGGAAGTTTTGGACTTGACAAGCTCACTTTGCCTTTCACCCGAACACAATTGGTTTGTGATTGTTGGCATTCGATTACATAACAGGATAATTAACACGCAAGAAAACACACATTTAAGTGCATATCTTAAGCTCAATATTAATCCTAAGTGTAGATTGCAGTTAGTTTATCAGTGGTTTATCTATCAGTTTAGAAGCAGCTGATCTAGGAGAATGTCTTCAATTGTTGATTTGGAATTTAAATAAAACTGGTTTTAGAAACTGTAACTCAAGCCCACACACGTTTAAACCAAATTGTGAATTGTTTTGCTGGTAGGTTCCAAACGACCAAACCCCGGACTTATCTAACATAAAACCTCATTAGTTATTATAACCCTCTGGATGACATTCTAGTATTGTAAAAAAAATTTTGGCTTCATTTGTTATCGATACTGATTAGAACGACCAAATAAAAATAAGATATGCACCTAACGATTAAGAATTCACTCGTAATAATAATTGTAATTTAATTCAGTTGGTATAATCCATTTAACTTCGACTATTACAGACCTTTTTGGCCCCGGCGAATTATTGCAAGCCTAATGATCAAGGTCGGCAAGATACAATTTCCTCGTTAAAAATATTGACTCTAATCGGGAATGAACTTCAGACCTACTTATTGTTAGACAAGCATTATAATGAATGCACAACTGTTATGTGGACTATTTAAAATCAAAGTTTAATAAAAAAAGTGATACAGATAAAAAGCTGCATAATACGTATTGAAAATTAAAACTCGAGTAACAACACATAGCCCTGACAAGTGCCGAGTTATCGATGTAACCTTTAAAACTGCATGAATACTACATAAAAACCGACAAAATGAAAGTTATTTTGACCTTGAACTATTTTTTCTACATACAAACCAACCAAATGAAAGTTATTTTGATGATGAACTATTTTTCCCGCATTTCCAAGAAGCATTCAATAGTAATCGTCATCAATAAATATTTTAAAACACAACATGTGTTACTTCTTCTTATTCTTTGCTCGTCGGTGAGAAACATGTGTCTGTTTTGACCTGATGATATTTCATCGAGGACCACACTGTCACACGCTTTCCCCTGTGAGCTACAAATTCTCCCGCCAAAACTTTGAGAGTCGCAGTTTTAGTGGGAAAACGTTGAAGACATTTGACAGATAAATAAATAATGCTTACCAACAAAAACAGAAGTTACGGTAGTTTAAAAATACTACTATTTTTGGATATAATATGACAATATAAACCATTAAACAAAATATTATTCTGTGTATTCATGAACTTTTAAATAACTAATAAACTCCTAAACCTCCAAAATACTTTCATGCAATTTTATTCGTACGTAAACTGCGTTAATACTAAGTTTTATACTGTTTAGGATGTGTATACAACAATAGTTGAGTATAGAAAATAATATTGCAAATATCGAGGTGGGGGATTCAGTGTTTTTATGAACTTTCCAACAACTAATAATAATCTGAAGCACTTTTAATTTTTTGTTTGTTAATAAGAAGTGACTACATTACGTTTTATACTTTCCTTACTGTTTCGACAACAATGGTTTAGCTTATGAAAAAAAGCTAAATTATTATACTTCTACTGGTACTCCAAATTGTTACTTCAATGTATTTGATTTCAACGTGCATACGTACACACATTTTTATTCTTGCCACAATGCAACATTGCAACATGCCACATTTAATGGTCACTGGTCAACCATAGATGGTCACGTGTTGTGAATAAATCAATTCGGGACACATTGTGTGAACAGCTGTTTGTGGCTTTTGTTTTACGTTGGTAACACTTTGGTTCTGTCGATGCTATTTTTACGAAGCCTTTTACATGCATTATGTTTTAATGTCAAACCAGTTTGAAGACCAGTTAGTAAACCATTTAAAAGCTGGTTTAAAATTACGTTAAATTAATTTTAACTATTCAGTAAAACAATTCATCAAGTATTTCCGGAAAAGTTCAATGACGAGGAACCTAAGATCAATTGATATTAGATTTTTTGTATTTATTGAACAGAAATAGTTAATGAAAATTTTTGCTAAACAAATGATTTTACATCTCTTATGCAGTTTGAAACGAAATGTAAAACCCGCTTACATTAAAAAATCACAAAATTCGTTAAAGGAAAATTTAACAGTTTGATATTTTTTCTCCGATTGCAGAAATCCCTAACCTTTTACGTGTATAACTACTTACATAATTACGCCAGGAAATATCTTAAATAAGAAAAACTACTTTTCTTCTTGCATCAAAATATTGCAAAACAATAAATAATAAACACAAGTTAGAGATACATGACTTTGTATCTTAAAGTACACCCAAATCCAGTTAAGAAGTGACTGGTACAAAAGTAAATTCTCCTAGCAGAGAGTCCTGAAGGACTTCTATAAACTCTTGATAAATATTGAGGTCACTCAAGATACCACAACCTACAGGTCATAACTTGATCTGTCTCTGGCACTTCTCAGTATGACTCTCGAGGACTTCAAGCATTATAGGTTCACCTCTTAGCGCCCGTATACATTTAAAGAAACTCTTTTGTATGAAAACTTTACTGAGGAAGAAAAATATGACAAAATGTCGATTTTTACACACTTTGGAACGATTATATTGTTATTTTAGCCTATCAAACTTTGTTAAAGGATAAAAAAATGAAGAGGTTCGACTTATATAATTTACCTATGGTTTTCGTTTGTATTGCTAATCTACAGAAGAAGATTGCACCACCTAGTTACCAAATATAGCTTATGCATACCACAAGCAATTAGTATGCATTAATATGAAATTGGGATAGGCAAGGTGTTCCCAAAATTTACCAAAGTTTACTTGGATCCAGGGACTATAATATCACCATAAAAATAGACACAATTTTTGAATAATATTATTTTTGACTAATATTATTTTTGACTACACACAACCAATTAATCAGTACACCTAAGAATGTGAAAATTATCATTTTTATTTATAAAAAGGGTTACACATTTGTAAATTTTTAATAGGTTTATATTTTCAACACTCCCTACGTCTGAGATTAAAAAAACCATCTTTGAGTTTCAATTAGATAAAATAAACTATATGTATAACAAACTAAACAATCGTGATCAGCCCAATTATGAATTTGATATTACTTGAAAATTTGATAAAAATATATCAATATTCAGTAAATATAATGGAAATAATTTAAGTAATAATTAAAAGACTAACCGTATAACTAAGAATTTTAATAATTACAATTATTTAAGCAGAACTAGCTCTAATTTCCAACAGTTACAGTTACGAATGAACCTTGTTTAGGCCAAATAACTTTCCCCATTATGTTACTCCAATATTGATTTGGCCCTCAAATTGCCAATACTGGCCATTATTGTTCCAATTATTTGCATTAGTGATGCATACTCCATGGATAGTTGTTGTAATTGGCTATCTATGAATAGTCATAACTGTATATTGTTATTTTCATCCTAATTATATAAAGTGATCAAATATATATTGCATAATTCAAACCACGAGTTTATTATGGCAAAAGTTAATAGTTCGATGAGCATTCAACTCAAAGTCTGACTAGAAGTAATACTTGTTTATAAAATCATAACAATTCAATTACTCTAACAAAGCAAAAAACTTCATAGTTTTTTTTCTTTTTATGATGTTAATGGGGTTAAGTAAACAACAAACTACTGTCCAGTAGAGATTCTTGCGTACGTTTTATTGACTTTTAAAGATGTATACAATTGTCAGGAAATTGGTCTAAAATGAGACCCTGATAAACTATAAACAAAAATTTTATGTTTATACTGTTTAAGTGTCATTTACTAAAATAATTTTACGTTTTAAATTGTGTGGTTAATGAAATATATTGAATGGGAAATCTAATTGTAGTTGAACAACACATTACACGTAGTTGAAAAAGTAAATATTTTAAGATAGTGGAAAATTAACAATTTCCACAGATTTCTCATTATCAATACTACTGGAAAACAAATCTCTCGAACTCCTAATAATTTATACATGTTGTTATTTTGCCCTTTTAAAAGGGCATGTTTCTTAAAAAAAAAAAAAATACATAAACCTATAATTTATAAGAGGTTAGAGAATATTTTCTTGAACCTGAATTCTTTATAGCTATTTAAGTAATAATTTTCTCACACCACACCAAAGTAGGTTAACGACTTCAGAGATTAGCACGAAACTAGTTCATAAAATAGCTTACTGCAAAGTTATGTCAATAAACAATATTTTATCAGAATTTTATTCAAAGCTGAACTCGATTAATTAACGGAATTATTAAATTAAGATACCCAAAATATATAAGGGATACTCATCATGTGGCATCAAACTGTTAAAAACAACAGTGGTTGGAAGGATTTGAGCTCCAATCACCTGAATCCTGCTTAATCTACTAATGAAATGTTCTGCTGTAAGCCTAAAACTACCAGTGAACATAGGACTAAGAATAGAAACCTGTTTCGAGAGAGCGTAACCATTCTTCGTCACGGGGTTTGAATTTCAGTGTGGATTTTCGGCGGTGCCTCAAAGAGGTAAGGTTTTGTTTAGCCTGTATCAAAAACATCCTAAAAACCTCTTTAGATACAACGAGATTAATTTTTGGCTTTTTGAATTTGGGGTCTACTGTAGAGTTTTTCATTGTGAACCCGCTCATTAAAATAAAGCTAGATTTTAAAGAAAATATATAAACTTTTAGTAGATAAATATAAGTCAGTAACATAAATAAATAAATGAAGCAAAAAATCTTGCGATTTTTATTTAACAAAGCTTAGTCATACAATGAGTGAGAAAACATAACCCGGAAGTTTAGAACCCACTTTAAGCCATAGGTTTACTTATCTAGAACTTATTTCCTTAAGAACTTATTTTGCTTGTATCGGGTTTCATTTAACGATTCCAATGTGTAACATTTTTTATTTTGAACGTCTAAAGCAAATTTATGTTAACGGAAGATTCACTATCAATTGTTTGCAGTTTTTATTTTATCACTTACAATGAAATCCGAATGTTGCACTGACCAACTGTGTAACAATAAGTGGAAGAAAACAACGAAGTATACAATTGCTTTAGACACATCTAGATCACGAGTTCCTTCAACAGAGAAAAATGTCACCGGGTTAAAACAGTTTGTTATCAACAAAGTTTTGGAGCGTTTCCAGACAGTAGTGTTAAATATTGAGGTTACTAGAACCTACAGATCTATGAGGTAATTTCTTAACCTGTGGCCTTTTTATACTGCTGATTTGTAGCTTAATAAATATTTGTAGATGCTATAAATCATGTTTTTAGTTTCAAAGTACGAAGAAACACAGGTACCTCCTTGACATTCCATAAAACCCTCTACCGACAAAAAACATATAGGGTAAACTTATAGATCAATAAAACACAAAGCTAAGTTAAAGCGCAAGACTTGTTTTGCATCCTTAATTCAGTAAATAAAGTCATTTTAATATCAAGGTATATCTTATTTGAAAAATTACAAACAGGCTATATTCCACTTCCCATAGGCTTAAAATACTAAGATAAGATTGTGTGGTGGAAATAAATTATATTTAACGCTTCTTTGGATTGGGGATAAAGCATTGCTTTAGGGTAAGTTTGATAACTATTGAAACGAAGCTGGTTGACTATCTGTAACGGTTGGTGGGAGGAATATTGAACAGCACAACAGAGCTGCAATCTTGACGATGCATCAGGGGGTCAAGTGAATGTAATTTTGTGAAGATATACTGGGACGGCACATAAAAGATGGATTAAGATATTAAGATAAATTTCCTGTTGCAGCAAGCCTACAGTCATACAGTAGTGGGATTCTACTATCCAATCAAACAGGTCTTTATTCGAACAAAGTTTACACATTTGTTAAACACAAAAATATCCTATCGTTTGATTAAACAATTTCACAGTAAAATAAATATTCAGGCAAATTTCATAAAATCTTCTCGATTAACAATCCATTTGTAGTATTTAGTTTATTATGTGATGAGAAGAAAACGTTAAGGACTACAGAAAGTATTTGTTTGTTAGTCACTTCAGTGTAAAATAAGCACATTTTGGCTAGCTGTAGCTTTTAAGGCTCTCTAAATTTTTCTTAAACACCCTTCAGAACTTTAATAAGAGCGTTACATGGTTTCACAGAATCAATGCTCAAAAACCACTTGCAGTTAGATACCTGCCTGTAACTGTTATTACCAAGTTTCAATCAATTTTGTTTATTCCGTTAATTATTAATTTAGCATTTATTTGTTACTTTTTTCGTCTTATTTCCTGTTACTGTTTGAGAAAACCAATAAATGCTCATAATTGTTTAAAATATGATTGCTTTTCTATTCATTATATTAGATTTATTCAGAAATAAAATGAATCACCTAACAAACTTAAACTGCATTAACAATAGTTCATAATTTTAATACTTAGTATTAAATAAAAATACTTAGTTTTATTTATTTTACAATAAAACATAAAAATAATAATGTTAATACTTAGAAAAAGTATGAATCAGAAATGAAAAAAAAAACATAACCATAGATTTACCAATTCATTAAAAATATATTTTTACATAGCTTCAATATTCCAATGTATATCACTACATAATTTCCTGCATATTTGGAGAAGGAAGTTAACATGATTAAGCACCACAGCGCTCAAGTGTTGACATACGTGAAACGTGTGTGCAGCTTAATCCGATCATGCCTAATTTAGCTGTCGTTTTGGCTCTAATCACTAATATTGTTGTAACTAAAGTTTTCCTAACATCTTAGTTTCGTCACGATATTTATGCACATTAGGATCATGAATGTAGCTGTCATAATTGACAAACATAAAAAATTATTGTACATAAACAACAGTGCTATTCCACAGAGTACGTAATAAAATTATAATCCATTCAGTTGGCTAAATCAAACATTAATACTTTAGTTCTTTTGAATTCAAGACGTGCTCTAGGGGTGATTTAAAGTTCTATTGTTGAGGAAAATTCAATGCCTCTATTTTGATTAGCTAGAAATGGTTATGTAGAAACAAATTTTTAATCGTTAGCATATTAGGCCTATATACAATTATACATGTACAAAATATGTTTAATATACTGTATAAAGAAATATCATGATGGGTAGCCTCTGGACCATACAGCAACAATAATAATGGTTTAATTTACCTCTGTCAATATGGTCCTTGCGCAAGGACCATATTGACAGAGGTAAATTAAACCATTATTATAAAGAAATAGTTTTAGTATAAAATGTAATACACCTTTGAACATCCAGGGAAGATTCGTAAACACCATTACACTATCCATATTTAGGCCATAAAGTCCGCATTTTATTGAAATGTCTAAGGTGACGGAGCTGCCCTAGTCATAGTAAATAGTGGTGCAAAAACTTGATTCTATTTTGCCAAATTTCACCAATAAAACTATAAACCTAACAATCTCATTGCAATAAAGATGTGTCATCCCAATAGATCAGAATCATAGATAAAAGTAATGCCATTTCAAATGGAAACCAATAAAGCTATTGCGATAGGCGCTTCTACGCTCAGATACCATATGTTGTCAGGAACACTTTGTGTTATGACGAGTAAATATTTACAACTGTTCAAAGCCACGAATTGGCACTCGAGCCAAACGTTACGATTTAAAAATATATTTCTTTTCCGATAGTTTATTTTGCTTTATTTATACTTCAACATTATCAAAGGAAAACATGTTATATATATGTGTGTTTGTGTGTCAGTCAGCACGATAACTCGAGTAACGAAGACACTCAAATCATTTATAGGCATAAAACATACACCAAGATATGTTTCAAGTCAAGAAGAAACATATCCTACTGTTTATTTCCTATTTGCAATATCTACAGCTAAATAATTCTTTTACTCTAAAGCTAGTTTTGTCTTTACAGTATGAAGGACTTCATCTTATATGAAGTGCTAAGTTAAATACATTAACTTGCAGTAGTGGATTGATTATCTCATTTTGATAAAAAAAAAACGTAAATTAAATTACACAAAAATTGTAATGACCAGAAGAATATTGCATTGTAACCAATGACCATGAAAAACACACGTTTTTGCAATTTTCATTGCTACTAGTTATCAAGTGTTCATTATAGTTGCATTCTAATGGTATAAAGCTATGTCTAACCTTAACATGAAATAATATAACCAAGAAAATAGTTTGTTATAAACTTCAAAAATTGGTGTTGTACTATATCATAACTAAATACGTATTTACGTTGCAAATTAATCTGCGAAAAAATAATATGAATACATTTGCACAAACAGTGTACATGCGAATATAGTTTTTAAGTCTTAAAATATACAAATACACGCATCAATTTTGACGGTTTTTTACTATCAGCTAAATAACTGAATGGTAAAGTAAAAATAATTCATTACGTTACGGATATGAAAATATTAAAGTTACAAAGTTTGCCAACAGCCAAGATTCATTTCCCAAGTTCGTTCCAATTAGAAAATTGGTTCCGACTACAGAGTGTTGTAGGATAATTGGAAATCTAATTGGGTACCCCTTAATTGAGTTTGTTTTACTTATATTTATTTTTAGTATCATATTTGTTAACCCATTTACAGCAACAAACTTCTATACTTCAAATAAAATTTTACAGATTTCACTATTGCCTAAAGATTGTTGAGTAGTGCTTTCAATAATGGGAGCGAGCTGGTATAGTGTTAGAGAATGTGACTTCGGTTCCCGAGGTCCCAGGTTCAAATCCCACCAATCACCAATAGAGTGTATAAGATGATGCAACAACCCCTAGGTCTAGTCTGAAGTAATGTGTTACAACGGGTTCGGGCCAGAGTCTACGGACAAAAATGTTTACAACAATCTTAACAGTAATTTATTGAATTTTAATTGCACCGTTGAAAATTGATAGTTTGATACTTAGTGACGTTTTATCAATCGTAACAAATCCATGTATGTATGTGTCATTGACAGTGGCTTTTTCAATACATCATGTCGTACACTGCAAAGAAAAGAAGTAAAATACTCGTATTAGCCGGCTTTCTGTGATTCTTTTACAAAGGAACTTTGCTTTGTTTGCAAATACTGTAACTACGTCTTAGAGTTAATCCTAGAGTGGTTGCTCTTTATAAGTTTTCTGTCACAATGAAAAAGTAAGTAGTCCAAAAAGTCAACAATGTTTGACATTTTCATTTCAAAAGTATGTTAGCTGAGTGCGAACCTGAAGTGTCATTTTATGAATCTCTCCATCGGATTTATTATTTTTATCCCCAAATCGGATTCAATATATTCTTAAGTTTTATGAATTGTTCAATCTTGCAGCTCAGTAATTTGATTCAATTTTATAATCAACTCAAATAAAAGACCTCAACAAGCCAACATAAGCCAATAAACCAACTATGCACTTTAAATGAAAAATGAATGATTAAATCTCTCTATTGAGGTGTAAACGCTTCCTTAATCCAACTTTATGATCCTCTGAAAGATCTTATTGCTTCATTATGAAGTAAGACAACCGTTAAAACTTCTCAGACAGAATATCAGATACTTTACAAATGTGAAATATTCATTAGGAAGTTAAGAGATGTTTTGATTTGGTTAGAATACCATTTTAATATAATTCAAAGCTTTTATAGCCTCGAAAAAATATAATTTATGTTATATGTATGTCTTTAAGCGGTGGTGGTGATGACGGTTGTTTTTAATAGAAATCGAAAATCCATTAATAGGCAAACATGTTTCTTTAAAATATTTTTTTCCAGCTCGTATACATAATTACAGTGTGGGAAATGCTTTAAATTTCGAATTTTTTCAAACTTTTTAGTTAATAATTCAATGCCTTACATTTTATTGTATCGTAGATTCGGTTTTAAATCAAATTGAAAATGCTACAGCTATCCTGTGATTGTATTTGTTTGGTGTCAATACTTTATTTTTCAGGGAGAAAACAGATTTTTAAGATACTTTGTACAACAATATTTGTGAACATTGGGTAACTAACAATTGAAAAAGCTGATTGTTTTAGCTAACTAGCAGTGATCTTACCCAATAACCACAGATATTGGTTTAATACAACGTTACTAAAAAAATTATTCGTTTTATCCTTTTTTATGAACCAATTTTATTAATTTGGTTTAGTTAAATTTGTAATTAAATTGTCGAAATAAATAGTACCACAGTATATTTTGTTAACCTAAGTAGTTTTTTGTGTTATTTAAGCTTTTCAAAACAAAACAAAATATCAAATAGGTCTTAGTTAATTAATCTAAGTACCAAATTCCATTTTAAAATGTTGTTTTGGGTTGAAATTAAAATGGTCACGAGTCATTTTTTTAAATTGGAAAATTTTAAACATGTTATTTAAGTTTCTCTTTGGACCAATTTAATTCCTTAATAATGTGTGTAGAGGGTTCACAAATACCCTGTATACACTATGAATTTATATGTTTAGTAATAATAATAATCATAAAAAATATGAACTCCCGGGAGAAAGTTTCAACGTCTGGAAATACTTAAAGGGATAAACAAAAGTAAGTTAATCACTAGCAGAGGGGAAGTTCCGTTGTCTAGCCTAAGGCTGAATCAAGATGGCGGTGATATTCGATGTTTTGGACTTGACAAGCTCACTTTGCCTTTCACCCAAACACGATTGACTTGTGATTGTTGACGTTCGATCACCAAAGTTAACTAGCAATCATCTAGTTAGCCTTTATAACGGAGTTAACTATAATCTCATATATTGTAACAGTTGATTTTACTGCAACTAAACTACAGGGATTACTTTAAACTAGTTTTCAAGCGCATTAGATTAAGTAATGATATTCAAAGGCTTTATAAAACTTTGTTGCAGTGGTCAACCCTGGAAATATATAGGGGATATCGTTATTCTGTCCATAATGTAGGCGTTGTTTACGTAGCTTAATTTGATTTAATTATGTAACATAAGTTATCTATTACTCAACATGTAATATAAACAACTAGTTGCTCTGCCCCTGCCTTGCTACAGGGTGAGAATACAGGAGAGAATAATTCGGGTTTAAAAAATATACGAAAAATATTATTGGATTCAGATTTTTATTTGTATTTAACCCAATACTTACTTTATATTAAGCCATGTGTTGTTTGTTTATATTCAACTAACATGTACACATGAAGCAAAATCTTGACACTTGACAAATTCCATTACTGAAGTAAGATTTCATTCATTTAACAGCTGGGTTAGTAAATTTTCTGCATAAGAAATACTTTATGATTTTGATGGCCTGTGGGGCAAAGCCCGAGTACTTTTATTAAAGAAATTGGTTAAAGGGGGGGGGGGTCAACACAAAGAATACTTAATTTCGACACCTCTTTTCTAAAAATCCGTCCGTTATTAATGTAGGGGAAGTGTTTCGTAGAAATCGCCTTCACGTATTATAAATAAGGATGTATTAAAGTACATTGTTAATGAGGTAAATAATATTAATTTACAAAACAGCTACCTTTATGTCTGTGTTATCTTTGCCCTATAAGGTTGACCGCATGGTTGAAATTCCAAAAAAAGAACAACGTTACAAAAATGTATTTGGGAAAACCTATGAATCGACGAATCTTCAGTAGAATCTTAGTTTGTTGTTATCTGAACATCCTAGGAAAACCCATCATTACAATTCACATATGTACTATTTATCAATAACTGGAAATCGCATAGTCAATTAACAATACATACTTATTGTAAATTATGTTATGTAAAATTTACGTTTAGAGTGTGCCATTACAACAAAAATACATCAAAGGCTGCTAAACTAACAGTAAAAAATTACATCAATTAGATATCAAATAAAACAAAAGTTAAAGAAATATTTAAAAGAAATTATGAACTAAACCAACCTTAAAGTAGTCTGGAGTTCATATCGCATATTTCTACCAACCTGAAACAAAGAAGAAAAAGTTATTATCAAACCATGGTAAATGAGAACCAAACAGTATTTTTACTTACTTATGTCTTAAGAAAGCATTCAGCAACAAATATAGGCCTAAACTGTAAAATAATTTATGAAATGAATCATATAAAAATAATGTCACACAATTTATCAAAGGATGTTGAATATAAGCTATAAAGATTTAATTAAAAACATAAGTTATTTTAAAATTGTAATTATTAAGGTTGAAGTGGTTATTTAAGAGAATTCTTCACCTATAAAACTTGTTATTTATATTAATTAAGTACTAAAAGTCGTCCAGTGATCAACAACTCGACCAAATTTACAGACTTCTCTGTTTTCGCCACGCAGTAAATAATAATGTGATTGGAATTTCTTTAATTCGTTTGGATTTTTTGTTTACAGTATATTTCGTTGTTATTTCGTCCCCAGCATGGTAATCCACAATGACCACGTTAATTTTTTAACAATTTTTAATTTATTTTGTGTGCTAATTTGTTAGCATATTTTAATTTATAAAGGTATTTTGCACATCTACAGGCAAGTATCTCTCTAACAGTATCCGTAGATTTTCCCTGCAATGCACACGAGCTGAGAAAACAGTTTTTAAAGAAACATGTTTGCCTATTAATATATAGATTTTAGTGGCACTGTAACTATGAAACTAAGCACTCCTAAAAATGATTAAAACACGTAGAATTCAGATAAAAGATATTCTATTTAATTTACCTCGCTTAAAACACTATTGAAAAGAAACTTATGATTTGTAACCAAAATGCAAAACGTATAGGCACTGACCAAATTGAAATATTCTTACTTAGCTATAAGATCATACATGTACAATATTTTGGCAACCTTATATGGAGACTCTTAAACATATACGTTCGCACTAACTTTTTAAAAGTAGTAACAGGAGTAAGCCTATAGGATTAGAATGAATATCGTACACCATAGGAATCAACAAGAAATACCGAGTTAAACTCAATACAAGTTTTCGAGTTAAACTCAGCAGAGTTGTCCTCAAACTGCTACTTGTGCGGAAACTGTTCTTATCTAGAAGGTATTCTGGACAGATTCCAGACAGTAAGAAATATTGAGGTCACTGGAGTGGGCACGGGATAACATAACTTGACCTGCCCTGCCCGTGACCCTAAGTATGTGGCTTAGCAAATCGGACTTTATGTTAGAAAGTTATGTGAGTTACAGAAAAATGTATAACATAAAAAACAAATTATCAATGGGATCTTCAAATAGTTTTAAGGCTTACATTGTAGGGGGTAAATAGTGTAGTTTTTTGGTTTTGTGAATCGTCGGTTTTAATATATAGGGTGATCAGGTGTTGTCGTGCATGGCGAGTCAATATATACATAAAAATGTTTGTCAAACCAAGATAGATTCACCAATGAATTATCACTGAACTAAAATAAAAATAAATAATATTAAGTTTAACAATACCGTATGATTTAATTTGAAAAGATCTAAAATCTATTTAAAAGTGTAGACCTACTTACTTTCAAAACACTGCTTATGTGAGGACAAAAGATGCAAAAGTATAAAAAAAATACCTTAGAGTAGCATAATATCAATTACGGTACTTTATATAAATGTTTCATGAGAAAAGATGTTTTACAATAATCCTTCTATTTCAGTTATGTTCCTTCACCTGTAGGTAGCTCATTATGTAAAAACAAAGAAAACTATGAGCAAATTTCAACATGACTTTTACTAATTTTAAGTAGACGAAAGATTTCCACAATGTAAATAATGCTCCATCCCACCCTTTCAAGTAAACAAACATCTGGTAATTGCATTGACTATCAGCTGTTATTTGAAATTAATTACATAATGTAAACCAAAAGCATGTAAGGCGTAGCCCTTTGGAAACCACCCTGTGGGACAAATCCCCAAGAGAATTCGTTCATACCAATACTTTTCAGTGAATAAACACGTTCTGAGCTTCATTTTTATGTTCCATATGCCTATGTTTTTATTTGCTTAGTTGCCTTATAAACTATAACCACAATTTTTACTGTATCAATGCAATAGATTATTGCTCTCCAATGTAGGGGTTCCACTAACAGTCGATCGCTAAACCGAATCAGCGCCATGCACAGATTTGCATAGTGGTTGTTTTCAATTGGCTATCAGGGATGTTATTGCTGTTTACTAATGATTGTTACTTTACGGCCTTCATGATACTAGATTCCATTTACTGAATATCCTATCTAGTTTTTATTCCTCCAATTTGCTTAACCATTTAAAATTGCATAAAATACATATTTGCCATTCAGTATATGTCGTTTACGAACATGCTAAGTTAATGTATTTTTAAAAGAACACAAGTATTCACGTAAAACTGTTTAATTCCCCAGGTGCTTGTGAACTACCGGAATTGAACTCGTCACCCTCACATTGAACATCGAAGATGATTACCAATAAGTTAGCAATCCACTCATGGACTTTAATACATATGGCATAATAAAGATTGGATATTGATTGTTACAATTCAAACTTTTATTTTATGAATGATGAAAAAGGTCCACAACGTAGCTGTTCTTCTCCTAGGACTGAATTAAACTAAAATATTAAAATGCTCTAATTAAAAGTCTTTTACCAACTATGTTGAAATTTGTTACAAACAATTATTCTTCGTAGACTAATTATTTAATAATTTCAACTTTGATACCCCATTATACCTGCAATTGGAAACTCAAACAATGAATCTATTGAGGCGGAAAAGAGATGCGGCTAATTGAAATACTTTGCCAACAATGTTATTGCTTTATTGTAAGGGGTTGTTAAAACTTTGCAGACTGAATATAAACTTTACTTGTTGAGAGATGTTTTCGATGTAGGTTTTGCTACCGTAAATACAGTAAATCATTAACGATTAGTAATGGAAAGAGTAATAAATGCAAGGACCAATCAGGTAACACATTATTAATTGTAGCTATTAGCGGCCATGTTGGAAAAATGTTAATGGAGTTCTTTTATTTGCTTACTGCCACACATGCTTTCAGCATTGATGGTTGTGAATTGAAAAATTTAACAATGTATGGGACTACTGAATATGCAATGCTTAACATTTTTACGATAAAAACCTAATTAATTTCTCTATTAGAATAATTTACTCTGTTTATATTTCGATAAAATTTTAAATCTTTTTTGCTACACCTGATAAAATGAAACCAAATTTAATCAAAACTATGTTGTGCAATTGGTTTTTGTTTTTATTATCAACAGCGAGTGTGGCATTGTTTTCTAGAGTTTTCAGAGAAAAATAATGTAGGTCATGACACTTATAATGTTAATGCAGTTATGTTGAGCTTAAATAGAAATAAGTTTAAAAAACTAAGAAGTACAGTTTTTCTTCTAGCAATAAGATATGATAAATGCGTTTGAACTGATTTGGGCATAGTTTCTATAACCATAAGTGGGCAAGTTACTGTTTTTTACCGGGGTCCCAAGTTCAAAACCAGCCAATCACCAATGGATTTTATTCATGTGATAATACCGCAACCCTCTAGTACTAGCCTGAAGTAATGTGTAAAACAATTCCGGGCTAGAACCTGAAGATAAAAAAGTCTTGAGGATTTAAAAATTTAACTACATTTTCTATTGTTACTTTGTAGTTTTATTACAACGAATAAAACGAATGACATAAACAGTGTAGCCTTTTTGCATAGAAGTTTCGTACCTACATGAAATAAGCAATATATTTATATAAAAAAATCTTCATTTTATACAAAATGGCTGGAATAAGGCATCAAACATAAACTAGTTTAAGCAACAATATAAAACTTGACTGTAAAACCGTTAGCTTAACACGACAATTGAGAGCTCGCTGACACATTGTTTACATTCTTATGTGTCTTTTACATAATCTAGTAAAAGGTACAGACATTTCCTTTAACTAAACCGGTACTTAACCGTTACTTAACCGTTACTTAAGAACACAAAGACAATTGATATTTGGCTTTTGTTTATTTCAGAGGCCAGCAATCAATTTTCATCTATGAGTTTTGATTGAATGATAAGTACTATAAACGGTTTACATTTTGGGCGTTACGATTTTGTGTGATAATATTATTTAGTTAAATATTTATAAATTAAATAGGTTTGTAACTTGACGGAAGTAACTGTATGAAATTATGTTACCACCACCATTAATCGTCTTATTTTGTCAGTGCCTGGTTTTTATCATGCATTTTTTTCAATATGATTACACAAAGTGTTACGCAAAAAGTATTAAAATTTCAAAGTCGAAGTAAACTGGAACGTTTCTTGTAAAAATAAAACTTGTTTAAAATATAAAATATAATTTTGGTAAAGATTTGAAAGAGGAGTAGACCAATGATATTAACTATGTTTATTAGGACAATGTATCTATAAAACGATTATTAATTATGTTTTTACAAAAGGAGTGACATAATGTTACAAGAGGTACATTGCACAGTGAAACGTTAGATCTTTATTAGACCCATTTACGCAGCATTACATAATGTGTGGCAACATTAGTCATAAGTCACATGTGTTTCAATTATCTACTTTAAACTATCCCAGCTACTATCTCTTTAAACTCACACTAAGTTTGATGGAGTAAAAACTAAACGTATAATATTTCTCAAAATCACCACATAGCATAATAACATAATACCTAAACAAGTCGTAGCTAGGGCAAATGAACAATAGGAGTATATGTTTGAACAAACTTTATTAGGTCATGTGTTCAGCAGTACACTTAGGACAAACCCTTGGACAACCCAGACAGTTCTGAACCTGAAACGTTGGAGCCTGAAATGTTTGAATTTCCTGATATATTTGAAGGATTCATCATATGCAAAATACTCATCATACTGCCGACCACACCTCCTCTAGTCTTGAGCTTGATCCTTACACACTGAATTCCATTGATTGTCTAAAAAGAAAGTTAAAATTTATATTATAGAAAATAAAACAGATTTTACTAATATTTCATCTGCTAGGAATTTGATCGAATGCTTACACCTACGACCAATGATTGTGTTTTACAGTGTGAAGTTGAACCTTCGCCTATTATGCGATTGGATCACCTGTTTGAATCAGCTGATTCTCAATCGATTAAACCATTGCTAAACATACGGTCCATTGAAAGATGGAGGCGAGTGGAGAGTTAGGCATGACTACGATCAATGAAATTATTGGTTGAGAAATTGTAAGGTTCGTAAAAGATGGATTGACCACGTCAAGAGAAAGAACGAGGATAGGCATTAAAGAAAAGTTTTACTTAATTGGAGTAAGGAAAAGAGGAAGCCCTAGAAAAAAAAAATGGCATCAAGATGTAGAAGAGGATTTAAGAAAATTGAATGTAAGGCAATGGAAAGATAAAGTAAAAGAGAGAAATGATTGAAGACACACTGTGAACTAGGCCAAGCTCCACACAGGGCTGCAGTGCCAAGGGTAAGTTAAAGTAAGAAGTCATAGTTAAATGACCTCTTATATAATTTACACATTATATAAGACATTACATTAACACATTTACATTAACACGTGAAATTAACATGTAAGTTTTCTCTGTATGGTAACTTGTTATTGTTAAAGTTAATAATTCAAAGTCAAACTATGTAGGTGAATAAGCACCTACAACAAGTAATCAAAATTGTTATGGTTATAGTAAAGGAGGGTAATTATTACCTGCGGGCCTGCCAGAGTGCCCCCGTTGTTGTGGTACTTTTCGCAGGTGCCTTTAGGTGTGATGATGATGACTGTTTGGGGGTTTTCGCTGTATAGAATGTGTGTTATAACGTACTTGTTCCCTTCATTTTTTTCATCGTAGCTGTGAAAAAGAAACATCACTTGGTGGGTAAAGAGAAAGAAGTATTCAGAATATCCGGTCTTAAAAATATTGCTTTGACTGTGTATAAGTGGAAATTAGGGGTTTATTCAGAGTCCTAGCTACGATATTTCATGATAAATAAATCTAATTTTTAAATAAATATTTAGCTATAAACCTATTTTTTGAAAACAGCTATATGTATCAGGCCTGCTTAAGAAGGATTTTTAAACATTTCCATACATTAAAAGCACTTGTGGTCAGCTTGGAGAAGCCATACCAAATATTAATATATTGTGAATTTTTTCCCCAAACGTAAGCCACTAAGATTTATTGTTCATTTAATTCCTTTGTTGCTCTTACATTTATTTTTGTTCAACATTTTCTTAGACTTGTATGTACTCATTTTCTTTGTTCTAAAAAATCTATTTATATAATTTATCATTATTACTATTTTTCCTAAGCAATTAATCTATAGTAATACCCTTGACTTTTAATACAACCATGTAATGGTAATAATAAACAAATAGAAACCCAGATTCACCTTGATTAAAAACAAGAAAAAACCTACCCAAATAGAAGCAATACATTATAAACCAATATTATGCTTACAGATTGGTCTACTTCAAACATCAAATGATATTGAAGTGCAACATTTTTTAAATTTTCTCAAGTTTGTTTTTTTAGCATAAAGAGGAGTAGAGTGTGGTAATGATTTTTTAAGTGGTTGTTGGTAATTTTTTCCTTGAGTGTGAACGTGCAAAATATTCAGAAAAACAATGTATGAGTGACAATGGAGAGTGAGACTTGACAAGTTTTAGGAAAATTATCTGGTCCTAGGTAAATCGCACACATCCCCAACGTCTGAAGCCTGAAGAAAGAAGTAAACCTTATTGAAAGTTCCCATATGATTCAATAGTCTAAACAGCTTCGAAGGCTTTACGGGCAAGATCCTAGCTTTAAAAAGTGATAAAATGTAGTGATGGGAAGACGGAACAACCCTCAACATGGATGGGTCGTACTTCGTCTTGTTACTGATTGAGCTATGGACTCAACAATATACTTAGAGATAGTTCAGACTGCAGTAAAATACCACAAATAACTTAGCATTACTTGTCATAGCAAGGGACATAGACATTGTCCTGTGTAGGCTGTGTTGGACCAACTCCATACGTAAACTGGATCTTCCTGCGACAAACTCCGTCAAAGTGGTCCTTCTCTTTTATAAACACTCTCAGATCTTTTTCACTGAAGAATTTGATGGTTTGTCCTTCGATTTCTGAAAAAAATATTAGTAGTATTTCAGCTGATGATTATTCGAACGGTCCTGATTCTTGTTCAATACTGTTCAATGAAATGGCGACCATACAAAGTAGGTATTTTAATTCTGATGATTATTAATTATCATGATTCTGAGCAGTTAACAGGGATTGTTAATTTGCTTTTAGTGCAAGAAAAACTAGTAATATTGAAAAATGAAATAGCATTTCCACAATCTTCTTATGTAACATGGCTGAAAGGTGTGTACTATTGTTTTTAGCCATACGGCTTATAAAAATCAATTTGATTTTGTAAAAACTAAATTAAAAATGTTTTCATCTTAAAGTGAAATAAGGATTGGTCCAAAACGTTAAACGTAGATTTTTCTTTGCTATTAAGGGGTTAGCCGATACAATACAGTAATGAAATGAACTGATAAATGTTAAGAGGTGGCCTAATAAATTTTCTAATATTCTAGATCTTAATAAAGCCTTCGTACGCCAGGATTAAATTTTATAACCTTCTGTCTGATACTGTTTTACAGATAACAGACAAAAGTAAAAAAAATTAAAGCAACACTAAAAACCTTTATGTTATCCAAGCCCGTCCATCCTCTGGATGAGTTTGTCGGATGAATGCTGTAAATCTATAGGCAATTGTTTTTAAAGTTTTTTTAGATATAGTCAGTACTTAAGATTTTATTTAATTGTATAACACAATTTTTGTGCAACATAGAGTCTTAAATAAAGGGTATATGACTATGATTATGACCTGAAATAGTTCCTTACTTTGTCGATTTGCCTAAAAAGTGCCACTAGTTAATCATTATCTAATGCTACTTTTTATTTATAAGTGTAAGATTAGAGAATTTTACGGCTGAACCATCGATCGGTCTAAAAACACTCGCCTTTATATTAAAACATATCTGGAATCTATGAAAGTTTGACAATTGGTTAGTGAAAATTAAAATAAAACAAATTATTTACAACCAAAAATTACAGACCTTTCCTGGCTGAGACGGTGACAAATATTGTTATCTGGAAAGAGAAATATATATGAAATGAAACATATATAAAAGACCACTTTCCATGAAGTAAAATGAAAATTTAAAATAAACAGGTCAGGAATATAACAATTATTATAATGTACTGTACTTCTTATTAACAAGTGAAGGGAAATGTAAGAAATAAGTTATATTATTTAAATTTCACAAGGTTTATTTATAATAAAATCTTAGAACGTTTGAATTAAAATTGACAAATATTATATACTTAGTTCCCCCGTTTACGTCTATAATATAACAGGCATGAGAATAATTAATTGAATTTTTACTTCTGAAGAATACTTATTTTGATTGAACATAGTAAATCTACAAACAATTTTATGAAAAGAAATTATAACAAATTAATACTTACTAGAATTGAACATATTAGGACGATTAAATTTGTCATTTCCACTGAAAAACATCAACTACAAACGGAGGAACTAAATAACTCGTCCGTAGTACAAAGGTACTCAAAACAACGAGAACAAGAGAGTTACCTAATTGTATGATCTGAACCTTTTATGTAATGCGAACATATGAACATATTGGCAGCTATGTTAATTGCTGCTCTCACTATTAGTTCTTGCTTCACATATAACAGTTCAAATAGAAATTTTAAAATTCATTTTTTACTCACTGGTTTTAAATATTACCAAGGTTTTCATACTATCGAATGTTGTAATGACTAGCCAATACGTGTAAACTATCATATTCTTAGATTTAAAGGCTTACTTTTAACCTAAAGCTTAGCCTGACCCTTGACTGTAATTAACAAGATTTTGAAAAAAAAAAACATTGTTGACCCCCTTTAATACTCCACGAGCGTTACCTTTATTTTATAAGCCTCAAAAATTGATATTATGAAAGAAAATATTTTTTCTTATTTCACTAGAAATAGCCCCTTATCGTAGTTTTAAGGAAAATGAGTTAATGATAAGGTCTAAGGATGTTTCCACTGACAGTTATTTAATATTGTTAACGGTTTATTTTTGTAGTATGAGGCCTAAATATACTTAACTTTAATACTTTTAATATATTTGGGGCCCTAGATTGTTACAAAAAGATGACAAAAAATTTATTTTGAAATAGTTGATATCGCTTACTAACCTTGCTTTATGGTAACTAAACTAATTTACCTAAAATTTCAAAACTGTCAAACATAAGTAAGCCATAAAATGAAAATAAAAATCCTATTACCTCCAAGTAAAAGAGAATCATGGTGGTCTTTTTTAGATTGAGAATTCATTTTTATTTGTTAAATAATTAAAAATAATTATCCATAAAAAAAACAAATGTATTGGATATAGAAATTAAAACATTGAAACAGTACATTGACTTAAGCTAAACAGCGACTAAAAGTTTTAAAATTATTTTATCTAAAAATAAAAATATATGGATTCCTACTACAAATGAGTAAAATTACCGAAAATCTTGATACAGTAAAAATGTTGTATATCTGCAGAACATTTTTATTGGTAATAAAATATTGGTGTGGCAGAACGTCCAGACAGATACATAAGATCCAGGTAAGCTAGTAATACAATGTGACGTGTTAGCAGGAATTTAGGGTCAGCATTACAAATTTTTTGCTGACAATATGAAAGAGATAGTTTCGAACCTGTTATTTCGAGGTTGATTCACACATTTTCATCCCAAATATAACTTACTACATACATCTACTATAGTTGGTATTGGCAAGTACGTTCCTCACATGGTCTGTCTCACATGGGTGTTTTGTTATATTGTAACAATAACAATAACACAGAACACCAACAATAACAAAGAAACAATAAACTTGTTTCTCAAGACATGGATTACATTTTATCACATTTTAATGCGAGGGAATTTAACATAAACCGTCTTTAAAATGTTCTGGTTGGTTGCAGATTATATTATAGCAGGAGAATTGCGGATTTTTCGTCTTGAAAATTAAAACCTAATCTCAGGGAGAAAACAAAAGTGACAACTAGCTGTGTGAATACTGTTTGTCAGTACATATTATATTTGAAAATCTTATGTCTTATCAAATTTCAGCTAATAAAATAATCATCTGGATGGTGACTAAAATTGTTTAACTATGAGCCAAATTTTATGTACCCATATAATCATTACCACATGATCTTCATAACAAAAATAAAAGTTTTGGATGATAGAATAATGCAATGATAAAATCCTAGATAACCTCACTGATTGCTAAAATCCCTACCCGAACTTTATTTTGTTTGTTAAAATTGCATTTTTTAAACTCTTCATTTTCAATGCGTAACTTAGGCTACTTACTATTTATTAAGATTCAGTTATTTATCTAACAAGCAATTGGTCCTCCTTAGATAATTTTTTCATGTCATGTGGCAATATTACTAAGTCTATATGCAAGTTGTTCTGTAGCGTGATCTATTCTCGTACACATGACAGTAATGCATCTTTGAAGTTAGCAAAGTTGTTTTTAGAATATACAACCAATCTTAGAAAGTTCTCATTTTGGTCGTTTCTACAGTATTACCACTACTTTCCAGGTAAAATACATCGGAAACATAGATACATAAACACATAAATAGATACATAAACATAACGTATTCCACACATAACATAAAATAACGTAAAGATGGTTCAAATAATTGAGACCTGAATAAAATCGTTACCCAATTCAGTTTGTGCCCTTAAATTTAGACTGATGACAACCATTCCTACGCAGACACCTGTCCATGTAGGCAAATATCACAGCAGATTTCAACGCACAAATTTTCTCCTAGTTAGTATCTTGCTCTCTGCTTTAGTTTTAATTTGTAGTGTACATTGGGATATACAGGGTGTTTTTTTAAAAACTTGCATCTTTATTTATGTAAAAACCGCAATAGATAGAAATATGCAGTTTGCAGGAATCATCTATTGACGTAGGGGGACCAATTGTTTTGAATTCAACGTTACATTCACATTACCCCCCTTTCCCCCCTGCCCCCAACTTTATTTTTTTTAATAGCAAGGTACCCCTTGTGACATATCAAATAAAAGAGCATGAAAAAAGAAAATGTTTGATGAAAAAAAATTGAAAATCGGTTCATAAATTTGTGAGATATTCCCCCCTTACCCCCCCCGAACTTAATTTTTTTTTAATAGCAAAGTACCCCTTGTGACATATCAAATGAAAGAGCATAAAAAAATAAAAATTTTGGTGAAATTTATTTTTCATTTGATATGTCACAAGGGCGGGTACCTTGCTATTAAAAAAACAAGTTATGGGTAGGGGAAAAGGGGGGTGATTATCTCACAAATTCATGAGCCGATTTTAAATTTTTTTTCACCAAAAATTTTCTTTTTTCATGCTCTTTCATTTGATATGTCACAAGGGGTACTTTGCTATTTAAAAAAAATAAGTTCCGGGGGGGTGAGGGGGGAATATCTCACAAATTTATGAACCGATTTTCAATTTTTTTTCATCAAACATTTTCTTTTTTATGCTCTTTTATTTGATATGTCACAAGGGGTACCTTGCTATTTAAAAAAAATAAGTTGGGGGCAGGGGGGAAAGGGGGGGAATGTGATTGTAACGTTGAATTCAAAACAATTGGTCCCCCTACGTCAATAGATGATTCCCACAAACTGCATATTTCTATCTATTGCGGTTTTTACATGAATAAAGATGCAAGTTTTTTAAAAAAAACACCCTGTATAGACGTTTTTCATTTTCATTAAATTCTCTTTCAACCCTCTATAAGCTGTAAATGTAAATGTTACATTTTTTAGTTTATAGCTTTCTTTGACAATGTCTATTGCACAACTGTGTCTACTGACAATAAAGGATTCTTATTCTTATATATTTCTTGGATAACGCAAGATCACAGTAAATATAATGACCTTAGCAAAATGCTCTACAGAATACGTCGTAAGCATTGGAGGCAATTCTGGTTTTGACTCTTAGATGATAGGAATTCCTATTGTGCATGCATAACTACTCATCAGCCAATGTATAACTATTAATATAAGTAGCAATACTAATATGGTAAATCATATCATGTTCAATATATTCTGCAATTGTTATAGCTTCAAATATCCTCCAACCACCTCCAAAGTATTCACAGCAATCAAAATAGGTTAAGTTTAACACAGAGAACAGTAAAAGGTGCTACAACTGAGACATTATGTAGTTTTAGAAGAAAATGTGAGTTTTATTATTGTAAACAAGACAAATAGTATGCTCAAAACATCTACAAACTTTGCTGATGTCTGTAAACAGTTAATTAAATCCCCTTTCTTGTGTTTTGTGCTTGAGTAGTCCCCGCATTGACTGGCTTTCTTTTAAGGCCAGAGAGGTTTGAAGGAGACATGAACATAGCCATCGCTCTATTGACCAACCCATCGGACCGATCACCTTTCACCTTCTTTTTGATTTTTTTACAGGAGTCATCATCAAGTGCCTAGAACACAAAATTAATTTTTATAACAAAGAAACATTAAGGGGTTTGAAGTTGCTCCAATTTACATTTTAGAATTGATAAAAGCATATGTACAGGACTAAGTACGTTTTGTATCAATATCTTTGTTTAGGCATCACTCACTTTGTTCAAATGAGTTAAACGTAGTCCTTGTCACCACAAAATGTTACACACATTACAAATAAAAATAAATAATAAATTATCACCGACTAAAAATCTCTATTTTTGACGTTTTGCCAAATTAAGTCAACATTTTCAAGGTTACCCTATTTTTCTCACGTATTTTCATTTTTAATGTAAGTGAAAAAGACGGTGAATAATGCCTTGACGTTTATTTATAACTGAATGACCTCACCTACAATCAATGAAGCGTAGGTCTTCTTCAATAGTTGGGCCATTAAAAAATGTTTTTTGGTACACGCACAATTTAAGAACCTAAAGTGTAATTATTATCTTTTTTAATGACTTCTTAAGGTTGTAGTCTATCATTCTATACATATAAAACGAGAATGTGTGACATCTTCAGGGAGCCTAGAGCATTAACACTTTTATTCAGTGTACCATGAATATACTAGAATTTGTTACCCAGTGCTGAAAAATCTGTCTTAATTTTAGTGCGAGAAATAATAATTTATTGCTAACTTGATTGCTGAGATCACAACACATTGTAAACAAAATCTGTTTTGATCAATATGTGTTCTATTTTGACATGAAAATCGCAATTTACTTCAGGGGAGAATGAGTAATAAAGACTTTCCCATTATTCAAATTGTTAAGGATTCTACCTCTTAAACAATGGTTGTTTTTAAAGTGTTACGTCTGTTTTTTTTAAAGAAGTGGAAATAGGAATGATCAGGAAACTTATAGATCTGTAAATTTACGAAACCTATATTTTAAACATTATTGCCACCAGGACTGATGTAGAATGATATGATAGGTTACGTACCTTTTTTATTCCGTCGTCAGTCCTAAAATAGTCAAAGGGTGACTAGTTTCGGGTCAGAAATTACCCATTTTCAAACCCATTTTCATCAAATCGATTGGTCCAAAATCCGACAGAAATCTTCGTTATGAGGTACAAACACATGTCGACACATGTGAACCAATATGACATAGAAATCCCCAGACCAAATTTAACTAATTTTAAAAAGTTTTACTTATACTTAGCCCCGAAAATTTTTAATAGTTTTCCTACAAGACTAAACAAATGTGAAAACAAAAACATGTTTATTGGTGATTTATTGGATTATCTTTTAGGAAAATAAAATATTGATTATTTCTTTTACTCTGTTTTGTAGTACCTAATAAAATAAATAGTTTTAATAATATGTACATACAAATATTTATAAATCTTGGAAAGTTGTTTTTATGATTTTGTGTGTGTTATAAATGAATAGAATAATATTCGACCGGTGTTCCGCCCACCATTACTCTTTGAGTTTATTGTATCAAAGTAGATTGTGCAAATCCACCAAATCTGGTTGATTAACCTTGGTGGTTATTGTTTCGTGTACTGTAATCTTTCTGGATTGTTCAGTTGTATATAATATTAAAACAATAAAGATGAACAAAATAAATAAATAATTAAGTATAATTTACCTGGGGTCCACTTCCATATCCATTACTAAAATTCACGTACTTAACACAAAAATCAAGGCGTGTGATGACAATTACTTCTTCAGGTCTTGAACTGTACAACACGTTGGATACGATGTAGTTTTCTCCTTTACTTTTTTCATCGTAGCTGAAAAATATACAAAATCTATAAAGCCCAATTAAATAACAACAGGGTTTGTTTATAAATATAAAAATTATTTTTGTGGATAAAAATTAAATCATGGTCAATTCAAAGTAAAAGTAAATCATATCCGACATGCTTTCAAAACATAGATAGTAAGAATTAAAGATTATATAGTATAATATACGGTTCGTTATATAACTGCTTTACCGTTTACTAATTTTAATTCTTGTTAAATCTACTTGTAAACTACTCAAATTTAGTACGGCAGTATACAATAACTTTGTAATTGGTAAAATAGTTATATATAGTTATCATTAGACCATGAAAGCATTATCGAATACATAGCATTCATCAAAACTGGCTCCAGATTTTATAACATAAATAGGGAAATAAGATGTGAAGTTACTTCTAATGCTGTATGATTGAAACGTCTCGGAACGGTGTAATATATTTTATACTATTATAGATAAAGGGATGGAACTTGGTTAAGTAATTAGCCATAAATATCTACTCTTTTAAGCCATAACTACTTTTATCACTTAAGGGGGACGGCTCACGAGGAGTTGGACGAAATAGGTCGTGTTTGGTATAAAGTTAAAGGTTTCTGTTTGTAAAACACAATACCACAAACGGACAATGGAGTAAAAAAATACAGCCGTTCATTGATTCCTTGAATTTGCAATGCTTAACCATGAGGCAAACTTAACCATAAGTCGATATGCACATCACATTAAAGGTCTTTATTAGTAGAATACAATGCCGCAAATTTGAGCTTAAAATAACAGCTGGGTAAAAAATGGCAACCAGTAACGATTCAAAATGACAGATTCAAGAAATATTTGAACAGCTGACATTTCTTACATGGTTGTCCGTTTGTGGCAATGTGTTTTGCAAAATAAAATGTGATACCAAATTTGACCAATGCTGCTATTTAAGAATTTTGTCTGACACCTCGTGGGCCGCCCCTATTAAAAGGTAAAAAAGTAATATTAGCTTGAAAGAGTAGACATTTATAGTTATTATGGATGTACCAAGTTTTATTACTGTATACAGGGTGTCTCACGAGAAGTGTCTCAAATTGATTACGGAAAAACGGCTTAACGTACAAGGATAAAAAAAATATTTCCTGCTAAACCAACCCCAAGGAATAACGTAAAAATATTTTTAACTGTTTCCCAATACAGGGTGTGCCAAAAACTGAGGGTCTATAGTTCGAATCTCGGAATTTTCAAATGTAAACATATGTCATGTTATACATCATTTTAAAGGTATTTGATAGACAAACATTTTGGCTAAAACAGAAATAAGTTATCTTTTTCCGTTTCAATACAGCGGCATTTAAAAAAAAAAATCAATTTTTTTTAAATACTCTTTGTTTTCTATACCAACGCATTTAGCCCTTCTCCGGTTGAATTTTCTTACTCGTTATGAAATTAGCTTTACTTTGATATGCTACAAGTAACGGTTTTTAAAAATCATAAAAATGCCAAAAAAATGTTTTTTTGAAAATTTTCTAATGCTTATTTTTCAAAAGTTTCCAATAGCAACATATGTCAAGTAGCACATCATTTTATAGGGTTTTAATTCCTAACAACTATGTAATTTACACTTACTTCGTATCTCTTTTAGTTTTTGCGTAAATTGCTAATTTTCAAAAATAAATCTTTTTGGAATTTTTATAATTTCAAAAAACCGTTACTTGTAGCATATCAAAGTAAAGCTAATTTCATAACGAGTAAAAAAAATTCAACCGGAGAAGGGCTAAATGCATTGGTATAGGAAACAAAGAGTATTAAAAAAATATAGATTTTTTTCAAAAAAACTGCCGCCATTTTGAAACGGAAAAAGATAACTAATTTCTGTTTTCGCAAAAATGTTTGTCTATCATATAATTTTAACATGATGTATGACATGACATGTGTTTACATTCAAAAATTCCGAGATTCGAACTAGTGACCCTCAGTTTTTGGCACACCTTGTATTGGGAAAAAGTTAAAAATAATTCTACGTTATTCCTTGGGGTCGGTTTAGGGGGAAATAATTTTTTTTATCCTTGTACGTTAAGCCGTTTTTCCTTAATCAATTTGAGACACCTCTCGTGAGAGACCCTATATAACAGTAAAAGATATATTACACCGTTTCGGGACTTTTCAATCACACTGTATAAAAATTCAAGACAAAACGAAGGCCCCGGGTACGATACGAGCAGTGAGCGACGCTGCTCAGGGCCGCTCATGGTTTAATGTCTAGACCATTTTTTTGCGAAAAAGCATCTTGCCGCTCATATGAATCATGCTTCAGTTTTGTTGTAATCAATGCAGTGCTGTTGTTGTAAAACTCCTATTCTCTTCAATAAAACCGTCGCTTGTATCGTAGCCACCGCCACCCGTCACTCAGGTTGCCACCCGTCACTCAGGTTGCCGCCCGTCGCTCAGGTTGCCGCCCGTCGCTCAGGTTGCCGCCCGTCGCTCAGGTTGCCGCCCGTCGCTCAGGTTGCCCGCCCGTCGCTCAGGCTGCCGCCCGTCGATCAGGCCGCCCGCCGCCCGTCGCAGGTTTCGTACCAGCGTCCTACACTACGCGACAAACAACAAAATCTTTACATTTAGTACATCTCAAAATCGTTTTTACCGTCCAACACTGAGGCATAGTATTGTCAGTTTTGCTTCATCAGCGGCTCAAAGAAGTGTGAAATAAGAAAAGTTGGTTTCCATTCATTTTTAACCACTAACTTAATAAACACACCTTTTATGGCAGAGGACTAGGTTTTCGTCTATCAGTGGTGGTGATCCTTGACGTCCGAAGGTGAATTGTATTGTTCACATACATCCGTCGTCTGATTTTGTCGGTTCACCTAACCACACTTCGAGTCCATAATAGCTTTTAAATAAATATGTATTTCCTTTGATTTCTGAAAAACAAATTTCGAATAGTGGCATTTTTTATTTTGTTTGAAATACATAACGATTTGCACTTCTATGAATCTAGAGTTAACTTTAGTATCGCTATTGTGGCAGTGTTTTTTATGTGCGCAATCAAACATTTTATGTGCGGTTTTGTAAACTAAATGATTACTAAGGTTCATTCTAAAACAATGAGTTTTTAGAACAATTAGTAAATGTTTAAAACATAAAAATAATGAAGCGTTGCAAACCTTTTGTTGCTGAGACAGTGCCCCATATTGTCACCTGAAAAGAGGAAGTAATAAATGAAACGAAATAGTCATACGTAAAGTAATATTTTGGATAGATATGTACACAACTAAATCGTAACAAAACAGTTTAATAGTTGTCCAAGCTAAGTTAATTGATAATTTACACTAATCAAATATACTCTAGAAAAATATCGCACCTACAAATAAGACTACAACTCAAATCATCAGCTGTAAAGTGTTAGCTCCTTCAAAATGCTCTTAAAAACTTAGGACTTTACTTTGATAAAAATAACAGACATCACTTGGTAAACAAATGTTAGATAACAATACCTAAAAAAACTGAAAAATACCGAAAAAGTACCTACCACCAGAGCTGCGCAGACTAGGTTGGCAAAGGATGTCATGATTGGACTGCAACTTGAAAACAATAAAATGGAATCAGCAACGGTCTAAAACGTACCAAATAAGTTACGTAAAAGCTATCACAATATTCACTTACGTAATACGAACACTTGGGAAATGATGCAGAGTGCTATTAGTCTGGTCACACATTGTTAATCGTAGGTATTATTTTCTTTTATCACCATTCTATAAAATTTATATTTTACAATTGTATCTATTAGCACAGTAACTCGAGTAAAAATCATCTGATTTGATGACATTTGGTGTAACGAACGAGTTTGCGAACCAGAATGATCGGGCTTGGGGAACAGGGATTTATGTGTAAAAGTGGGGTTTTCACATGGGAGACCCTCAACATGAAAATCTAACAATGTCTTCTAAAGCAGATCTGGTAGGCAACAGAAAGCCAGATCTGCTGTAACAGATTCTGAAAACAGATTCTGTTATATATAACAGAAAGCCAGCCTCAAGGCAAACCCAGAAATGGGGGGTCTCCACACGCTCCGGTAGGCTATATAACTGAAAGCCATCCTCAAGGCAAACCCAGAAATGGGGGTCTCCATACGCTCCGATAGGCTATATAACTGAAAGCCAGCCTCAAGGCAAACCCAGAAATGGGGGGTCTCCATACGCTCCGGTAGGCTATATAACCGAAAGCCAGCCTCAAGGCAAACCCAGAAATGGGGGGTCTCCATACGCTCCGGTAGGCTATATAACCGAAAGCCAGCCTCAAGGCAAACCCAGAAATGGGGGGTCTCCATACGCTCTGGTAGGCTATATAACCGAAAGCCAGCCTCAAGACAAACCCAGAAATGGGGGGTCTCCATACGCTCTGGTAGGCTATATAACTGAAAGTCATCCTCAAGGCAAACCCAGAAATGGGGGGTCTCCATACGCTCTGGTAGGCTATATAACTGAAAGCCAGCCTCAAGACAAACCCAGAAATGGGGGGTCTCCATACGCTCTGGTAGGCTATATAACTGAAAGCCATCCTCAAGGCAAACTCAGAAATGGGGGGTCTCCACACGCTCCGGTAGGCTATATAACCGAAAGCCAGCCTCAAGGCAAACTCAGAAATGGGGGGTCTCCACACGCTCCGGTAGGCTATATAACCGAAAGCCAGCCTCAAGGCAAACTCAGAAATGGGGGGTCTCCACACGCTCCGGTAGGCTATATAACCGAAAGCCAGCCTCAAGGCAAACCCAGAAATGGGGGGTCTCCACACGCTCCGGTAGGCTATATAACCGAAAGCCAGCCTCAAGGCAAACTCAGAAATGGGGGGTCTCCACACGCTCCGGTAGGCTATATAACCGAAAGCCAGCCTCAAGGCAAACTCAGAAATGGGGGGTCTCCACACGCTCCGGTAGGCTATATAACCGAAAGCCAGCCTCAAGGCAAACTCAGAAATGGGGGGTCTCCACACGCTCCGGTAGGCTATAACTGAAAGCCAGCCTCAAGGCAAACCCAGAAATAGGGTGTCTTTACAAGCTCCAGAATATACAAAGGCCAGCATTGAGGTGCTTCATTAAGTTCATGCACCATGGAATCAACGCATGATGATGATCACATATTCATAAGAGTCTATGTTGGAGAGTGGTTTCTTGGTGCTTCAAAAAAAAGCTAACGAAATACCACAGTAAACAAATTCAACTACAATACAGTAGCGTATCACTATATTTTACTGATTAGAAATGTATTGCCAAGGAAGAGTAGGGTACAGTACATAGACCAAAGACTACTCTCAGCGTTCACTTATGATTTCCTCTAGCAAAGCTCGGTCCCCAGGTACTATTACTAATGGTGACCACTTTTTCGTCTAAAAACGCCGTGCGATTTCGCGACTATCGTTAATCGTTCATAGTAATGAACCTATACTTACCTATACAGTCCAGTATGTAGAGTACTATCGAATCACGACATCATCTATACTATCGATGCGATTGTAGTTGTCGTTTGTCACAGCACAGATCCTGATCCTGTCAGAGGCTTATTGTTATACGGACGAAATGTGTGTTTTTTTTTTTTTTTTTTTTTTAATTAAACTGTCATAACCTGGCCTTACTAACCAAACTTGCTGATAATAAAAAAATTGAATGAAGGTTTACTACGGACGAAATGAGAGCATTCTATAATAAAATTAAACTGTCATAATCTAACCTGACTAACCGAACTTGCTGATAATTAAAAAAATATGTTAGATAAAAATCTAATGAAGGATTACTAATATAAAATATGGTTATGTTCATAAAAAAAATTATTAATGCCTCAAATTCTAACAAAAGCTGTACAGTTAATAAGTAATCGCATTTTAAACTTAATATCTTTGATACAAAGTTAGTGTCACCGGTAGGATTCGAACCAGATACCTCTTGGATATCAGCCCAATGCTCTATCCACTACACCATGAACACCGATGACAGCACTACGTATTGTTGCGGTAATGGTGTTCATTACACTCATTCAACCATCAATCGATTGAATCGAACACATTTGATCCGAAATAATATCGATACTTGAATTTGTATTTCGATATTGAACCGATAGTACATGGCGTTTTTGTACGAAAAAATGCTCACCATTACTAATATGACAATTCATATACAACACATTCTGCTCAGTATACTCTGCAGTTGTTATCGTTATGTTTAAAATATTCTCCAAAGTGTTCACAACAATCACAATTGATTATTCTTGGTACAAAGAACAGTAAAAGGTATTACAATAGAAAAATTTTTAGTTTCAGAAGAAAATGTGAGATTTATTAAACCGTATGCTCAAAACATTTACAAACTTTGCTGATGTCTGTGAACAGTTAATTAAATCCCCTTTCCCGTGTTTTGTGCTTGAGTAGTTCCCGCTTGGACTGACTTTCTTTTAAGTCCAGAGAGGTCGGAGGGAGACATGAGCATAGCCATCGCTCTATTGACCAAGCTCTCGGACTTATTGTATTTCACCTTCTTTTTGATTTTTTTACAGGATTCTTCATCAAGTGCCTGGAACAGAAAAGGATATCTTTTATAAACATTTTCGCCACCAAGACTGCTGTACGAATAATGTACCCATTTTCAAACCCACATCGAATTGGTTGGTCAATGAATCCAACGGAAGTCTTCGTTGAATTATAAAAACATGTTGAATCATAAAGTTCACTATTTAAACATTTAGGTAGGCCGGTCACCCTAGAACGGGAAACCGACGCAGGTTGCACGGAGGACACGACATAAATTCGTTCTATAAAAGTGGCCAGCCTAACTAAATGTTTTTGTGTTTTCATGTTAAATAGTGAACTTTATAAGTTAATGTGTGTTTATATATCAAAGAAGACTTCTTTCTGATTCATTGACTAAGCAACTTGACGTGGGTTTGAAAATGGGTCGTTGTACCCAAAACTAGTCGTCCTAGACTAATTAGAAGACTGAAAAAGAACAAAAAGGTATTTAGCCTATCATATTATATATTTTATAGCATAAAACGGTAAGTAGTTTCGATTTGCCTAAATTTACATCCTAGAATCCAAACTTATTTAAATGGAACCAAGGAAATCTTTAAGTTTGGTCATCACTCATCTTTTTGAAATATGGAAAAGGCAACTCTTGTTACATTGTTAAAAAAATTCAAAAACAAAATAAATGATTTGAGTTCTACATTTCTGATGTTTCGCCGCACCAAAGTCAACGTTGTCAGGGTTCCCTTACTTTGTTCTCATAATACTAGGGCATAGGAGGAGAAAGTAAAAATTCAAAAACAAAATAACTGATTTGAGTTCTACATTTCTGATGTTTCACCGCACCAATGTAAACGTTTTCAAGGCTGCCGTGCATTGCTCACGCAACACCGTGATTGCCCATTCACGTCCACGAGTCCGCAAAACGTCTGATATAGAGAATTTTAGTAGGTTATTTTATTTTATTTATTTTTAATGTGAGTGAAATGGACGGTAAGTGATGCCGAAACGTATATATCTAACTGACCTCCCCAAACCATGTCATTAAAAAATATAGGTATTTTCAAATAGTTGAACTAATTGGGAACTGTTTTGGTCCACACATGATTTAAGAGCTTAGTTAATAAATGTTTAACCTCTTTTCAATACTTTACCTGGCCTCCACTTCCTTTGCCATTACTAAAATTCACAAATTTAACGCAGATGCCTTCGTGATCGATGACAATTACATCTTCAGGTCTTTTACTGTACAACACGTTGGACACGATGTATCTCTCCCCTTCACTGTCTTCATCGTAGCTGGAAAAATATATCATACTAATATTATAAATGTGAAAGTTTGTGTGTTTGTTTGAAGTTTAATCACGCAATAACCACTGGACGGATTGTGCTGAAATTTGGCATGATGATAGCTCACATTACGATTAACATTAAAGCATATTCTTATCTCATAAATCCTTCCCAGCTCCGCCCCAGTGGTTCTGTTGTTCCCCATGTTTACCAGGATTTTAAAACCAGGAAGTTAAAAGAATTTAGTCAGTGGTTTAAACTATTTAAGTTGGTTCTATGATATGCAATAGCATAAACAAGTTGTGTTGTAAGGTTTACCAACAAGGTGCAGCATTATTATTATTTTTGCCTTTATGACAACAGCTAATTTGAACTAAGCAACAACAAAAAGGTGTGATAATTTTCCATGTGAAGTGTCAAAATAGGATTGTTTCAGTTATGTTTATGTTTTTAATTTAATGAATAATTTGTGATATTGTGCGGATATTGGATAATTAATTTTTTCTATGGTTTAAGTGCAGTGGTAAAACAGTATGGCTATGGTAGATGTGTTATATTATAGGATAGCGTAATTTTAAAGAAACAAATTTACTTTTATCAAATTGTGTCCTTCCCTATTACAAAAGCAAAGCTTGAGTATAACTGCAATAAGCACTATATTAACACATACTTATTTGCCAAACCCGTAAGAAGGACGGGTACTCTGCTACTTATAGATATAAATCACAAGAATGACATCACTTTTTATAAATATAAAGCATAGAAATAATTTTGAAAATTGAATCGTGAACAATTTAAGCAAAATGGAATGTAGCCCCGGATTGGTTTAGAAACGTAATAAGAATAGAAGATTTATAAAACAGCTTTGCTTAAAGGCTTTTTACATACTATTTAATGTTTTTATAATAGTTTGCAATACATTTTTAAGCCAAAATATATAATATTCAGTCACCGACAGCCCACTATAGCGTTATCGCTTATGAAACCTTAATTAAAACTGGCTCCAGGCTTAAGGACATAAATAGTAGGAAAAATTATAAGAGGTCACTTAAAATATACAAACCCAAAGGCGACTTGGTTGACGAAAAAATAAAATTGTACAATTTACTGAATTTTTAAATCATTTTTACCATCCATTAGTAAGACGTGGTATTTTTTTTAATTTTTTTTTTTATATTTTACTTTTTCTCCATTAACAGCTAGATGGAACGCGAAACAATTAAAGTTAACATACATTTATTTTTAGTAGTTTAACCATAATTCCCTAATTAATTATTAAACTCACCTTCTATGGCACTTGATCAAGATTTTGCTTCTCAGTGGCGGCGCTCCTTGACGTCCATAGTCGAACACTATTTCCCTTGTACATTCTCCGTTTGCTACCACCGGCGTACTTATACTCAGTTTGATTCCATAATAGCTTTCAAAGAAAAATGAATCATCCTCGGTTACTGAAAAAAGTATTTTGAATTATGGATTCTTTGTTTATTTAGTTTGAATTTCATGATAAATTATAGTTTTAGGAATATAGTTTTGTTACTTGCGTAGCTCAAGAATTTTGTTCTCATAACCTAACGCAGTAATTCACAACTGTGTTTTTCTTAGATGTACCTATATAATTTATTATCATCAAACACATCCATTTATCATGAAGGCGTTGTGAATCTAAAGTAGTATATTTACTCTCTAGAGAGTAAAAGCCTTTTTATTCTCTAGGGAGTAAAAATCTGGTGTCGTAATCACTTATAAATTTCGATTTTGGAAATCGCATGGATCTATATATTTAGATTAATTCATTGGATAGTATAATATAAGCTTATTGTTGCAGTCTTATCAATAGTTTGACATATCGATGGTATATTGTACAGTAACACAATCGTAATAGACAAAACGATCGAATCACTTTTTAAACTGCTTATTCACCAGAATTAAAACAAGCTGGTAGTTGTTTTGAGAGGTGATCTTTACATGAAAAGTACATTCGTTATCTATCTTAGTTTTTTAATATGACGAAACATATAGATTTGCAAAATTATTATAGCTTTTTTTATCATTCGACCTCGGCTTCGCGTCAATCGTAAAAATTGAGCTCGGGTAAAAAATGTCACTTTACACCCTAGTTATGAAATATACTACTATACCCGGTTTTGAAAAAAAAAACTGATATACATTCGTGGTTATTAAATTCATGACATGCATGCATTCTTTTTACACACTCCTACAATGATGTCTTATAATTATAAAAATTATAAAGGCATATTTTACTACAATTAGTAAATTCTTAAACTATATAAAAAAACATTGAAGCGTTGCAAACCTTTTTTTGCTGAGACAGTGGTACATATTGCTGCCTGAAAATAGAACGTAAATTTAAAAAAATTATCAGAGTAAAAGGAAAATGACAGATAGACATGCACAAAACTAAATTGTAACATTAAAATAACATTATAGTTATCCAAGAAAAGTTAATTGAGATTACACTCCCAAAATAGCACATTCTTGAAGTAATGAAGTAGTTTATGAAAAAAAGTATCGCACTTACCTTCAATTTTTATTAACCTTATATACATATTTTAATATTATATTATTATATTACCTTTATTTTTTTTTACTACTGAGGAAAACTCGAGTATACCTGATAAAAAGTACGTAGGATAAAAATTAACAGATATCGATTAGTAAACGAATAAAATATTACAATAATACCTAAAAAGAAATACAGGAAAATATAATACCTACCACCAAAGCTGCGCAAACCAGGTTGGCTAAGAATGCCATCCCGAAGACTGCAACTTGAAAAGAATGAAATAGAACTAGTAACGGTTCAAAACGTACCAAATGAGTTACGTAAAAGGTTTCGCAATACTCATTTACGTCATACGAACACTTGGGAATGATGCAAAGGCAGAACACACATTGTTAATGGTTCGGGTGTAATTATCTTTCAGCGAATTTCACGTTTGTAAAAAAGTATATAATATTTCAGTCCATAAAGCCGAAATTCCGAGGACTGGGGCTTTTAAAGGACCAGGTCTTCTTCAATAGGCTTCTACCGTAACTGACCTGATGTTTCATGTCAAGACCTAGACCTGAGACCAATTTACTTTGTCGTTTTAAGGTCCCCAGAGGCCAAATAGAAAACCGTTCAAATCCACATGCATACACTTGGGCACATTAGAATATACGATAATTTTTTTTAATTCCATACCTTCAGGTTCTCCATTTGAACAATGGTAAATCTATATAACTTTTTAATTGGAGAATGGCAAAAAAATAATTTCTCATTTATTTTTGTGCAAGCTAAGCTTATAAGATATCGTTGTAATAAACAAGGAGTTTACAAGATTTAACATGTCCTGCAAATATTTTGTAAACTTAACGGTGTTCATGGAATTTGGCATCAAATAATTTAAAAAGCCGCCATTTTGAAGCGATTCAAGAGTTTTTATTCATATTTTGCACAAACATAGTGGCTGATAATAAGATAAAATTGTTTAGAGAATTTTTATGCTGTAGCTCAAACATTTAAGGAGCTCTGAATGTAAAAAAAAAAAAAAACACATACAGACAGATAGACAGAAAACGGAATTAGATAGGGCACAATTTTACATTTTTTATTTATTTTGAAATGCTGAATAACGTGAAAAATTGTTCATATGGTTGCAAGACACCCTGTATAAATAGGGAGTAAATCTGTCATTTTTAAGAGTACATTTTATTGACATTCCAATCAAGAAAATGCAAATTCTCTTAGAATGAAGAACTGCTCTGTCCGGGGGTATTATTAAATTTAAAGTCTTTGAAAAGAATTAACGAATTCGTTGTGATTTAAAATGTTTTATTAACAGAAATTCAGAAGATTTGTTTCCTACTTTTATGTTGTAACCTATCTAAAATATTTGCAATGGAAAAATTTACCAACCAAGAGCAAATATAAAAAGTATATTTGTGTGAATATCTATATCAAATCATTTTGGATTATTTTAATTTCAAATCATTATACCACCACAGTAAAATTAAACAAACTATAATGTAGAGAGTGTGATTTTGAATTATAACAAGATAAGAGTTAAACAATTCCAATAGCTGATCTTATATTTATTTTCATATGGAAATCGTACGATATTGGGTTGGATGGATACAATAGGTACACAGAAACCTATAAAATAGTATGTTACTAGTTTTTTTTCATTCAATAAACCAATTAGTAAAAGAGTGGTACGTTTGATTTAATAAAATAAACTTTCGCCTATGGAATGATGGTAATACAAAAAGAATGGCCCGGCAATTCCCTCCTGACCAATGTGTATCAATTTGCAAGTTTTCATGCAAACATGTTTCCATACCTCAACATATTCGACTTGGGACCATCCTGGAAATTATACAACTTCAAATGCACAGCAAAACTATTGAATGATTCGATTTATTAATTTAAATTCGTATTGTATATTCATTAGCGAGTTGTCAATTTAGGGAATAAACTTTTGTAGGTCTTATAGGTAAAACCTAGATCTGGGACTTTTTCGTCATACTGCAGCAACAACCGCCGTTTTAATGCATGCGTTACGGATTTAAAGTAGCAGAACCGTTTTTGGCGCCTATGGAGTAAAAATCAGCTGTTGTAAACGGTTGTGAATTTCGATTGTCGCAATCGTATCGATCGAAATAATCGATTGATTTATTAGCCTTCTATTGTCGATAGCTCGACATATCGATAGTATAATGTTCTGTAACACAACCGTAATAGACGAAATGATTGAATCTCTTACTGAAAAGCTGCTTATTTGAATTTTCAGATGAAATATTCTATTTTTGTGTTGTTGTCCCCATAGGCAAAAATACCATCAAAATTTTAAATGATATATCACATTATCTTTTTTTCTGAGTTCCATACATCAAATCTGCAGACAAATCAAGCAACATAAAGGTTTTACGTGTTAATCTTATCGCGTCATGAAAAATTCGATCGGGATGAAAGTCAACTGCCGATAACTTTTAGTAATCATAACAGGATTTTTACTGTCCAATCCAATATGGCCACTAATGAGTTTCCACAAAATTTGCGGATCCCTGCAAAAACGTCAAAGTGACTTTTGTCAGAAACTTTCCCTTATCGTGATTGCCAGTTTAAAAAAATCATGTAAAAGCACAGAATTTACTTGTAAAAACTGTGATACAAAACCTAAAACCTCCTTGATACTATAGTTTTATAATTATTAGTTGTGAATCTTTGATATATTCAAAATTAGGTAAGTTTAGTTTTGCTAATAATGCCTTCGGTATAAACTGAAGCGTTAACACGCTGGGAGAAACAGTATTATTTATTATTTTTTTCTTTAAATAAATTGAAGTGCAAATAAAATAGGGCTTGCACAAGAAATTTAGCGAAGCTTTTTATGAACAGTATTAGTAGTGTGTATTAAGTAAAGGTTGTCAACCATACTATTACATAAACAAAATCTCCATACCACGTTTTTATGACGTTTTTGGTAATGGATTGATATAAAACTGTGTATATTATTGCTAATAAGCTGATACAGGTTGTTTTTAAACGCATATACGAGCACTGCGAGATACTGAACGACAGAAAAAGCTCATAACATGTTGGTATCCCTGCTTTCTTTAGTTCATATCTGATCAGCTGATAAGCATTGCTTTCTATGAAACTATCTGTTAATGATGATTTATTGTAAATGAGATTCAACTAACATGAATGACATGAATAACACATGTGATATTGAAAAAAACCGTCTTTCTAAAATGTTCTCAGATATTTTTAGACCTCTAAAGCCTCATACGCAAATATTTTTAGAACTTTTGATTTCCAATCACGAACGGATTTTATAAACCTTAGGTAAAATAGAACTATGAAATTCTTGCAACGAATTTTACTTGCTAGAAAAACAATTTCACCTTTTAAGGATGGAAACCAACGGGGGAAAATTCAAAAGCTTTAGAGTAGAACAGTGTTGGTGAGACGGCGGTGAATAATAATTCCTTATTAATACCAAAACCATCCCTCTTTGTGGGAAAGGTAACCTTCGGGTATGTCACATAAGGTTGTCATTAAGGTTATCATAACATGGGGGAAAGTCTGTTAAATAGACACCAACCACCGAGGAATTCGAATTATAATTTATAAATTTACATTACTTGTACACTTGGGAGAAGGAATGGTTTATACCAAAATAAGTTACTAGTTTTTGTTATTTTCTAATATCTAGTTGGTGTAACCTATTTTTTTAAATCTGAAAATCAAATGAAGTACATCTTATTTTTATTTCACCTGGTGAAATCATGTAAAGTATCGTTCAAAGACTATTCTATTCAATTGTTCGTTGCATTGTGGTCATGGTGTAAATATTTAATAATTTTTCACATTGATATTTTAAAAGTTGGCTTCATAAACTGTCACCGAGAAAAATATTGCAATTTCGTAGTTATAAAACATAATTTGAATCTAAAACTTACTGCGTGAACTTACTATCTGAATCTTACTATGTTAGAATTAAGTATAGGTACAGTTATTTTTTTATTTTTCAAAGTATCTAAAATACATTTATTCATGTACTTTCTCACAATGAATCTGATCACGTCGTGAATTGTCTATTCTATATTGTTCAATTCAACCAGTGTTTGCAAGATACAAGATACTGTAATCTGAAATTAAGCCCTAGATAACCAACCTGAATGACATTTCCTATACAAATTTGTGTGCGATTCCAATCAGTTTCGTATTGCAAACATTGGTTTATACATTACATCTATACGACGTAGCCTAGCATGTGTTTTTTAAGTAAATATGGTTAAAATTATAGTCTTGTAACTAGATTTATTTCTTATAAGGTAGGATATGTGGTTCATTATATAGTTTAAAATATAAATATCATTGCTTAAGAGAGCTTTATATTTTGTTGGTCATATTTTTAAGACTTTCGCGGTAAGCGCAAATAATTGATATGTTTTTTAAGAACAGTAGCTTGAGAAAACATGCTTCATAATGCGGTAAAAATAAATAACGACAAAATCGCCATGTATTTTGAACTACTTGGACCATGTACTGAGATAAATTTAGATAAAATATACTTGATACAACTTTTAACCAAAGCTGGGAATAAACTTGCTAACTACGAGCTACGCGCTCATAGTATTATTTATACCTATACAATTAAGATCAAGTTGGTGAAACAACTGGTAGGAATTAGGAATTAGAAGCTACGGAGAAAATCGCACTGTGGTATTAAATTGTACCAACTTACACGATAATTGTGAAATTGTACAAGTAAAAGTAATGTCATACACAAACTGTTACTGAGAAAAATCCTAAAATTAGCGCTTCTTAAACAGTATAATATAAATAAAACGTCACAACTCCGTAATCTTATCATTTTTCTTTTTGTATCTTATTAAAAACCACAATTAAAATTAAATTAAGGTAAATTAAGGTCAGTTCCTTATATCTACCAATACTGAAAATAATCTTACATTGAATTTGTCAAACTGAAATAGTAAAATGAGTAAATTGTTTTAAGTCAGTATATTTTTTACCAGTTTCGAAAATTCGATACAGTTTTCAACTGTTTACGTTGCAGGAAAATGTGTTTCCAAGCAGCGTAAGGGACACAATATGGCGGGTTTAATCCCATATTTCATGAATAACACAATTGTTCAGAATTTCAGTTATAATCTTTTTAGAGGATTGAGGCAGAGCGGGGTTCCCATTCTAATTTCATATAAAAGAGACGCTTGTACTCGTGGGGCTTCAGTCTGTATTTTCTCATTAGAAACTCGCCGAGGATTGTTGCTTATTTGGAAACCGATGCAAATATACAAAGGTATTTAACTGCGTTACACTGTTATATGTAGCACTTGCCACTTAAATAGCTTATTAGAGCTACGTTTTTTAAAGGGTTACCCTCGTTACTATCTAAGGTTGGCCTGTTATAAGAAAACACCATTAATTAATTGATAGCTTATGACAAATGGCCTTTGGGTCTGGGAGCGATCTTTCCTGTAACTTAACCAGAGACGTCCAGATTCAAAACTATTTTCTAGAGTTTAGTTAGTCTAGGTTAGTCGACTCGGTTAGTCTTACATACAGGGTGATTGATATAAGTGTGCCAGCCGTTTTATACAAAAACTATAAGAGATATCAAAAATAGTTAAATGGAAAGTGCCTTGGAATTTTTATTTAAAAAATTGTAGTCAAGTAAAAAATATTATTTTAGCCGCCATTTTTCCAATATGGCTGCCAACTTTGATTTTTGTTATGGAACACCCTGTATTGTATGATGTATTCTGGTAGAAAATGTAATTTTGAGACGATTTTATTCTTGTGATTTTTTCATAAACCTAACCGTTTTAAAGATAATAATGGGTTAAGTTGCGAAATTTTGAATGGTTTTCGAATAAAACAGCTGGCATGCTTGCTTAGGCCTTTATCGAAACTCTTTCTCATGCAGAAATTTCAAAACTTAAACCATTATTATCTTTGAAACGGTTAGGTTTATGAAAAAAAATTACTAGAATAAAATCGTCTTGAAATTACATTTTCTACCAGAATACATCATAAAATACAGGGTGTTCTGTAAGAAAAATCAAAGTTGGCGGCCATATTGGAAAAATGGCGGCTACAATATTTTTTTCAAATTTACTAACATTTTTTAAATAAAAAGTCCAAGGCACTTACCATTTAACTTTTTTTGACATCTCTTATGGTTTTCGAATAAAACGGCTGGTACACTTATATCAATCACCCTGTAGATGGTTCGCAGTTGAAATGTAATACTATTTACTCACCTCAGAAACAACATCTGGCACATACCTGAAAGCATAAATTAAATTAATTTAATACATTTAAGTTTCCATTAAGTAAAATATTCTTTACAGTTTGAAAAAATAATTAACTTTTTTCGATGTTATTTCAAAGAAAGAATAATATGATGTTTCCAAATATTCTTGTTACATTAAATGATGCTAAAAACTTGATAGTAACAGATATATTCAACCCTATATTTTTACTGTTAAGCTTTAATATATTTTATGAAATAAATATTGATTAGCACTACCCTACCATTTTAAGCCCACATAAAAATTCCGATATTTGTGAATCTAATTCATTTAACTGCTGCACCTTCAATGTCAGTATAATATTTATGTATCAAAACAGAATTAAACATCAATGACACACCAAGACAAACAGTCTAAGACCAACATTTAGAGAAGACCCCTTTTCATAGCAAATTGTTATTTATATTTTTTGTAAAATGTTAGGGTATAAAACTGGCCTAACGTAAAAAAAAAACATAAAGATTTTTAACCTTCTTAAAGTTAATACGGTCTCTATACTTTCAAAGCTCAATACACTGAGATCGAATGTTAATATTGAAACCCACATGACTACAGCTCTGTAGTCAACTATAGTGTCTTTGTTCCCTTTGTAGCACTGATTGTGTGTGATCTCGCACTGTCAATAAATTAAACCCTCTCAGGGTCACTATAGTGATCACTCTAGCAAAAGTCATTTCAGTGATCTATGACAAGTCACTAGAATGTTCTCTAGTCCCTACAGTGTTTGCGGCCTTATATGCGTCGTTATTATTACCAACTGAAGTTTGGGGAACTGGTTGTATTGGGGGTATTTAAACACAAATATGAATTGAGGATGCCTTGTTACTTTTACTGACCTAGAAGAGGCTACATACATACATGTATTTATGTTATTACAAAATGTTCTTATTCAGTAATGGCCAAATTGGAAAAGCCCAACGATCGAAAACAGCTTTATCCATTTTTGATCTACTAATAGCTACTAATATTTCTCGGAACCAAACTGGCAACCTTATTATTTTTGGGGACTGGGGATAATTGTATGATAACCAATCAGCTACCTAAGTGATAAGCATTTTCACGGGATATATGGACCGTTGGCTAAAAATCAAGAATTTTAAAAACCCGTAGTTTTGTGAAGCTTAAAATTGGTTAACAACGATTCCAGGCTTCATACTTTTTTACATTCGTTTTATTTAGTACTTTTACATTAATTGAAATCCTTAGTAATCATGTAACAACAACTAACAACAAAATAGTAAACTATCCTAAAATTTTACGTTACGTGCAATACAAAAAAACTCGTATAACTTTACACCTACGGTTTATAACAAACAAATGAAAAAAAATTGATAAACGCACTGCGTTGTTCCATCACTAACAATAACTCGTCCTGTGTTACGTATCACATTCTTGTCCCTAGGGCCCGATTTGTCTCCTGAAAGTTGTGAGGGCCTCCAGGGAGCAGTTCATAATCACTACACCATCACTCATTGAGGTACATTGATGGATATGGTTTTTATTTGTTACAACCCTGAAGACTGGTATTGGGTCGATTGATTGATTTGGTATTGAATGCTACCTAACTGGGTATGAAGGAAAAAATTAGAGAGTCATGTATTTAATACAAGAAGGAGTTTGTATGTAACATGATTTTTCCCTCCTACTTAAAATATTTGTACTATTTAGGAGCTTATGATGCAGTGGAGGGACGTGTGGTAATGAAAAAGGTAATTTAATTTAGGGCTCTGTGCCCCCCCCCTAGCGTTTATTTACTTATACTGTTTACATTCAAAGATCTAGCGATAGCTCTCATTATGAAGATTTTAGATGTTAATTGTATTTAAAAAAACAGGCGATTCTTCATTTGAATGTTACTTTAAGTGATAATTTGTAATGTAATCTGATTGAGATAAGTAATTCTTTATGGCATGTGTCTAAAATCAATAAAATGTAATTTATTGTCTATGGTAATTTTTATTAATCTCATAACTGTTTTTCACAAACATATTCGTTAATAGCGCATTACATTTCATTACAATATTTTACATATTTTACTGTTTCATTGACAAATCTTTCGTGGTTGAAAATTTATTAAAACGTTTCAATAAATTTCATACATTTCAGCTAAAACATAAAAGTATCTATATTTGTGAAGCTAAAAGGTAAGCTTTGAAAAGCACAGAAACAAAAATCTCGGCCAGTCCCACCCACTCATTAAGGGACCTAATGGATGGCTTCATATATTTGACTTCGCGCTTGTTCTCTGTATTTTACTGGCATTTTTCACAATGAAGAGCTGCAGGGGGTTATACACGTGCAATGCTCATTTTCTAATAATAAAAAAGTGGTGTTGGGATATTTTAACAACGTACAATACACCCCCCCTATTTTTTTTTCATAAAATGGTAATTGCAGATTAAATAATGACATTTTAAAGCTGACTAAGGATTAATAAAAGTAAGAAAAACTTATAATAAAAAAATACGTAAAATTATTTATAACCTCCTCACCTCCTCATCACATAGATTGTTACAACAAAATTCCGTTTCCAGTTATTGTACTTCTAACAGGTGAACCTTTGATGTATGCAAGATATTTTTTATAAAAGTATCTACCTACAAACCTTTTAATCTCGTGAAAATATCAAAATCTTGTTTACAGTCTTGAAGAGACATCTCATAACACGAGTTCTTGTTGAAATGAAAAACAGTCTTGATAGGATTACTGCCTTGAACTGAACGCTGTAAAGTGGTTTATAAATATGTAAAAAATTGAGTAACACACGTTGGGAAACGCAACTTTACGTTATCTAAAGAAAAAAAAAATGGAAATGGACATTTATAACTAAATTTCAAATCTTGTTCCTCGTGAATACAATATTCTAATTGTTAAATTAAATGAGCAAGCATTAGGACAGACACAAAAAGAGAAGATTGATATATTAAATCAAGGAGGCTGTCAAGAGCTTATGAGCAACCAAAGGAAATTTCTTCGAGTTTAAAATGTTAAATTTAGTTTATTTGTGTCTCATGATTACATGGTTAACTACTATTGTATAAATGGTGTTACTGTGTATAAATAAATAAATGAGTACCACTAGATAAAATAAGTTATCAAACTTCTTCAGAATTCATAAAGAACGATTCTAGACTTGCTGATTCTAAAGATAACTAAGCTTTAGTTAAATCCCAGTTCTCCTTAGCCGAATCAATTGTCGTTCAGGTTAATTACTAGATACTAAAATATATTTTATACTTTATTCAATCACACAACTTGTATTATGGTTCTCTGGCTAGATTTATTTGTTCGCAACAATCATTGCCTGATTATATTGGCTATATACTCTATCATATAGTCTTTTATCCTTCAAATAAGCTTGTTAGAGCTAATTTTTACGGAGCATGTGTCTGATTATGTTATCAATTAAAAAATATAATGATCTTGAACTATACATGCCACATTTAATGTACAGTTTGATTGTTTTCTGTCCTTTTTCTTTTGTTTATGTTTGAATGATTGTAGTGTTGTGTGACGATTCATATAATAAACTTGGTATTAAGTACTATAGTCCTCGCCAACTTAAGTTGAGGCAGCCCAAGGCTGCACGGCGTATACCTAGTGCGGCCTTTGGCTGCCTCAACTTAGGGTGGCGACGACTATAGTATCTATTTTACCGAGCTCGATTGAATTATTACCATTTCAATAAACAGTGGTTATTGTTTCATTTTTGTAATCTATCCACTATTATATTTTTACAACAATGGGAACCTAAAAGTTTGGCAAACAGTGTATTGTGTTTACTAGTTTTTCTCATAGCTCTGGAGAAAGTTTAGGGATTGAAACACCTGAGGTAGTCCGGTATTAAAAGGGGTTGAATAATAATTCCTCATAAATAAAAATAGGAGGGAGTATCCCTTTGTGTGAGAAAGTAGCCTGTACATAATATCTGAGCGTAGCTTGAACGCACTGTAGTATTTGCTGGATAATACACGTTAACATAATAACTTATACTTATTTTCACATCTACTCAAGATACAAAAACATTCAATGATGCAATTAGACTCGCATTTGGTAAACGATTAGGAATTCATGTAAAGTTATTTTGTAACATTGTTAAGTTTTGAAAATAGTTTATTTTGTTTTTAAAGCGGTGCGTGGTTATATAAAATTATTTTTGGAAATAACATCCTGTAATTGACTTTATTGTTATCACTTAAGATAGGGACGCCTCCTATGCGCATATTTAAACCCAAATATACGTTAAGGATGAGTGTAAAATGAGATGTTTTTTTTAGCTTTGAAGCCGACTACCAGCCGTTTCAATTGCAATAATGATCAACTGGGTGCGGTTTTGTACCATTAAAAAGTAACACTTTTCTCAGAATCGAACCAGCGACCTTTTGAATATCATGTGAGCACTATAACCTTGCAGTAACCCAGATATGACTTATAATACTATTATATTTCAATTTAACTTATTTTAATTTTTTAGTCGTTTTGATTTTGGTTTATACTTGATTTAGGTCTACTTGATTGAGGTCTACTTTGATTGAACTTTTTATGTTTTCCTTCTTTTCTTACTGATTTCAGTTTTGCTCGATTTCGAGCAACGGGTTATCTAGTAATATGTTATTCTATATACCAAAAGATTCACTACAATCACACAGTTCCAATAGTACACAAAAAATTGCAATTCACATATAAACATATACAAAATCATAATAAAGATAATAATCCAAATATTTCTTTTGTTCCACTTCAATTGTCATTCGCCTATTTCATCACCGCATCAACAATATGTATTCATGCATGATGAAGTCCTCAGCGCAAGAGAATGGTTCTTACTCAATGTTTTAATGCGATTACGACTCAATTATTCCAGCAGCGAGGATTAATCCCGTCAGAGAACGCATCCTTTCAAATTCAATTGGGATTTCACTTTTTGCATGATTTACGAACGCTTTCCACTGTCAAATAATGCAGTCAATTGCGAATTGTTAGTTTGGTGTATTTAGTGAAAGAGTTTGTTTCAAATAATGAATAATTTGATTAAATAATTATGAGTGATGTTGAAACATTTTCTTCCTTATTACTTATCTAAACTACTTTATAAGATGACATATTACCTACCTATTTCTTAGATGTACTGAAACTTTACCAACACTATTGCAGCTAACTCTTAACTGAATAATCGTGAAATAAGTTTTAACATGTTTAACATTGTTTACAGGACGGTCTAGTAGTAATGTTATAGGTTTTCGTAGGTCCCAGGCTTGAATCAAGCCAATCACGAGTAGCTTATAGTATTGTGATGATGCAACAAGCAATCAGGAAAATCCCTTACCTGTTAGCTGACATGTTAGTTGACAACCTACATAAAACTTAAGGTTCATACATTTCTACACAAAATTGATTCTATAATTTAAGTGAAAATGTTCTCTGCATTAGGAAACTTTGGAAGCCATAGAGTACGTCGATAGTACATTTTTATGAGTTTGCTTGCCTATTGTAACCTTACGTTTGCCCCTTCGAGCCTATTTCAAGGTTAAAATACACAGGCTCAGACCTGTGGGTGGATATTTCCGGATTGGTGGTACTCAAACCCTTGCCTCTAGCTAGATAGTCAAACACTGTACATCTTACAACAGACACACCCTACGAAATCATATTTTCATAAGATACTTAAGTCAAACCTCTCCATCCCAGTGTAAACAAATCGTTACCATCCCTCACACAACCCTTCTCCCGTACACCAGCTGATACGTTGGGGTTGAAGTGGTTATTGTTCAAAGCTAAAGATCATGGGTCGTCATGGTGATGTGTCTCTATTGCTTGCAGATTAACACCCTGTAACTGTGGTTTGTATTAAACTCGCACGTTTGGGTGAAGTTTGCAGGGTTGTATTAGTGTTTAGGGTTGTTTCGGGTTGGGTAACATAACTGAAATTTAGTATTTTGTTATGTGTCGTTGCATAGTAATAGTTTAAGTTTAAAATCTCGTTGCAATTAGTAGTTTTTATTCATTCAATTTCACACATTTTCCCTGTGACAACTGTCTGGAATAATGAAAATTTTTAGTTTTGATTGAGTGTATGGTTAGAGAAGGTTGCTTCTAATAGTCCAACCCATAAATAGTAAGATAATCTACAAAACAACATGATTATAAAGCTGGATCTACTTCATGAGATAAATTATAATAAGTGAAGACTAGTAATTTATTTGTCATGTAAATAAGGGGTGAGAGCTTCTGTACGGTAAGTCATACGAAATTTTGTTTTTCTAAATTGCAAGGGAAGTAGTAAATATACAGCTATGAGGCTTAATTATAAGTCGAACAATGTAATTCATGTTACTCACTTAGTTTTCAAAATAATACGTTACTAAGCTGTTCCAGCCATAAAATCATTTAACTTCGCAGTGTTTACATATATGAAATGTAAGAGCACGTGTAAGAGAAGAAACATACAACATGGATAAGCACAAACCTGAGAGCTTTTCCCAGAAATGAAGGTTTTAAACATAAATATGTTCCTGAAATATTGAAAGTGCATTCCCGTAGGTAGAGGGAAACTCTTAAGCAGCCTGCACGAGTGCAAAAAGGTTATTTTAAAAAATTATTTTCATTTAAATAAATACGCCGAAACGAGATTAAATAATTTACAGCATACCTAAATCTTTTGCAAACGTAAGTAAACATTTAGCTTAATCTAATAAATTTTGAATAAAATTTGTATGTAAAGTTCTCATTGACCCAGTTTAAACCAGTAATAATTATAAAAATATAACTTGCATTAAAAGGAAAACTTTTGTTTTAAAAGTGCAAAGTTTTGAGATCTGTTTAGTCGTATCTTAAAAATAAATCATAAAAAGTTATTATAGCTAGTATAGTTTTAGTATGGGTGAAACCATACAATATGCAAGATCCTAAATTTTTCTTCTTCTTCTTTGAACCTGGAGACAGTTGTTTTTAGGGAAATCATTATGGAAAATTGTAGTTGGGCATTGGGTTCGATAGGGACAAACAAAATTGTGTACAGATTTGTTTAGTTAAATTGAATTTACCTTTTGATTGATAAGGGAAACTAAAACTTCCACTTGTTTAAAAAAAGGTTTTATTAGATTAAGTACTTTTTAAACTTATGTACTTTGACTTTATTAGAGATATTGTTAAAGGGTTTTAAAACAGTTTGTGGTATCTTTTGGCCATATTATCTGTTCACATAGGGCCTCTGGCCTTTGCGGGTCAAAATAAAAATTCAGCTACTAAGAATAAACTACTTTGATAAATATTAGGAAAGTATAGGTATTAATACTACAAATTGTAACCAAATTTAAAAAGTTAGGTATTAAACTTATACCTAATTGTTAACGATATTGATATATCGTTAGTTCATTTTGCATGGGTGCCGTGACCTTGACAGGTCGTCTGTTCATAACATGTCCGTCTCAGAAGCCAAGCGTTAGTGTATTTTAAAGCGGGGTCTCACAGACCGAGGGTTTCGGTTTGTGTGTTTCAGGGTCCATTATTTTTCAAATGGGGTCTCACAGACCGGGGGTTTCGGTTAACGTCAGCTTAGGTGGGGTTTCGGTATTAGTGTTAAATTTGTCTTAAAAAAATTGAATATTTTTTAAATAAAAAATATGAAATAACGTCTCAATTAGCATCGAACGTGTGATTAAATTATTTGGAAATACAAAACAAAATTTACAAAAATTACCTGAAAAACATTACGAACTACTTTCATCGTTTCCATTGCGTTCGTCTTGTCGATCTTACGTCAGGATTTCCACATAATTTCCAATACTTCACTCATAATCTCCCTCCACTGATTCTTATCGAGTTGAAAAGACCGGTGATACCCTTTATTGTTTATCGGTTCAGAGAATGGAGGGGGGGGAGGGGGAGGGTGTTGCTATGGTAATAAGTCTCAGTCGTTCATACGGTCCACCTCTTCAACGTGAGCTTAGCAACGCCATGAGGCTATTGATTAATTAATAATAATTACTTAATAACGATTGTTAATTAACCAATTACGTTAAAACATTAAATTAGCTTAGCAACACTAGAACTACATGTATTTGTAGTTGTAACCGAAATAATCTCATAGTTTGAACTTGAATTGACAATGAAAGTTCAAAAAGGCCAATATATAATAATTTTATTTTATTTACTAGCGATTTCAGAAACTAGGTTTCCATCTTCAGGCGCTAAGTAAACAATACAATATTTTAAGGATTGAATTGACAGTTAAGAATATTGAATCGTCAATCGACTTAAAACCACAAAGGTAATTTTTGTTTAGCTAATCTTGAAGTTAATTAACTAAGCTAAAATTTTGTGGTAATTTGAACAAAGCCGTGTAATTTTGCAAGTACACTCAATTGTAAATTGCAGATAAGCTCTTAACTATTTGTTATCAAAGATAAATCATAGTAACAAATCAATATGATGGAGATGAAATTGGTTGAAAGAACATAAGTTTCACATAACAAAGAATACCGTACGCCACATAAAATATTGGGGTGTCATTGCGTTTAGAGAGTTGAAAATTATCTGCATTGTGTGGAAAAACACCATTAAAAAGGAATGTACTAAATGTGAACAGACAAAATAAAATAAAAGTAGTGTGCTTTATTCGTCCTGGGATGACGGCTTGACGTACAAATTGAGGATTTAATTTTACTTAGATAAAATCCATTGGTGATTGTCAGAATTTGAAACCAGAACCTCAGACGCAGAAGTCTCGCGCTCTACCACTAGACCAGCTCACTTTTCACATGGGCGTGGTATTAAGCCAACTACGACATTGATTGCAAAGTAAAATCTATAAAAAAAAAAACTAAAAAAATAGTTCCTTGATAATAGTTCTATAGCAAACCCGTCCATTCCGATGATATAAATTGATATGAAGTAATCGATTGGAATTCAATTTGCAGACTGACATGCGGCTGATAAGCAGAGTTAATCTCATAACTCACAATGAGGCGTATCGAGTTATCACGGTTGTTACATCGGGAATATTGTTCGGTTCGAGACAAAAGAGATTGTTATCTATGAAAAAAAAAAATCATTTGTACCACAAAATTGGCAGGAATTGTATTTAATTTAGTGATAAGGATTTAATTTTATTCATGCTGATTAATACTTAGTCATTTATCACACACTTATATAACATCCCCTATTACAAGAGGGGTAGTTTTAGTGTTTGTATTAACTTAGCCCAGACAAAAAAAAACTATTAAAACCTTACGCATATAAAACCTATAATAGAGCATTCAAGCGGAAAATTACACGATGTCATTAATTTATTATATACACGGAAAAAAAAACCTTTATTAAATTATCTTCTCCAGATATCATTAAAATTGCTTCAGCAAAAATGTCAATTAATATCCAATTCCCTAATCTAATACAACTAAATCAATTATGCACTTAATCTACAAAGTAACTAATAGATATGTATATAAAAGAACTCATTTAATAAGTTAAGGATTAGTAGAGATAAATATTATATACAAACACAGATTCGGATAAAGCTTGGCAAATAAATCACCAACACGAAACACTGGGCACCTAAATACACAAAACATACCTAGATAACTCACATATAGCTTTATATGACGATACAAGATATGGATGTTGACAATAAGAGTTAAATATAGGTTTTTTACAACAAAACCAGATATTAGAGGCATGTATTTAATTATTTATTTAACATGTTAAGTTAAGTTCCTCGCTAATTCCTAACGACGAGATATCTGAAACTCATTTGTTCATCAAATGTTCCTCATATAAAACCCACCTCCCGTTGGTCCGATAAGAGGTAATGATGATGAGTGAGGCTGAAAGTGTTATTGTTTATTACATTTACTGATAATACATGTGGAAGGGTGGGAATGCCTGATTTATGTACATTAAGCCTTTTTATTATTAGGCTAAAACGATGTATGTATTACTATTATGTATACCAGTTTGTTTTGTAATAAAATCATAAAAAAAGTATTTTAAAATTTTTAAACAAATATTTTCTCCTTTTTACATAATATAGCAAGACCTCTTTTAAATTTGTTAATAGTATACAATTGATAAAGCAAAACATTTTAATTGAAAATAAATATACATATAGCCAACATTCATTTAACGGAAATAAAGTATTGAACAAAACCCAAAATAAACAGGAAATAGTTACATAAAAACATCGACATCCTCAAAAATTTATTGGACCGTTAACCAACAACGAAAATACATATATCTTCTCAGGTTTTTTTCATCGAGCATCCGCTGGAGTCGAACCAAAAAGATAACAATATTCATTATTTTGGTGGACAATTAATAGATTCATATATTTGTTTAATTTAATTTAAATCTTCGATACTAATATCATGAAATAAAGTATTCTATGAACAAAACATTATTGCTTTAGTAAATTGTGGTTAATGAATATACATTTAAGCTCAAATAGCTACCTAATGTAATAACAGTCTAGCCAGTTGTCACTATACATATTTACATAGTTTGGAGACTAATATGTTGAGATGAAAATAATAATTTATTGATGAAATTCGTAATAATCAGTGCTAATCCTAATCATTACTTAAAACCCCTTCAAATTACACATGAATATTATATTTTGAGCCTTCAAATAAAACACTTAATCCGATTTCGTCTGCAATCAATGAACGTATTATAATTTAATACGTAATTAGATTTGTTTTGATAATTTGAGCACATTAGAACATTCAATTCGATTTAGAACCGAATAATTTATAGATGCAACAGACAGCGCTTTAATAATGAAGAACGGAATGCAATTCCAAATGATTATGTTTACCAGTGATATGTATAAACAATAATTGTTTTGATTAATGGAATGGTATTGTTATTTGAAAACTATTTCAATCGTATCATGGTATTGATATTTCTTTTCAAGTGTTGATGATTATTAATGAATCACTATTTGAAACGCAGGCCGTAATCGAGAATTGTAATTTGTTTTATAGAGTAAACTGTCATTGTTATAAAGATGTATTTGATACAAGCCCCGTTAGCATACATGGGTGTTTTATAAGTGGTAAAAATTTAAACACAAATTCATAAGTTATTCAATGAAAATGTTGTAATTCAGACTTAATATTAATTTACACTTTAGCAGATTTATGATTTCCTTACAGATTTTAGGATTAATATTGGTACGTCCAGATTACTTGCAGTTTTTTAAACAGGTATTAATCACACAAAGAACATAATAACACAAAGAACCGAGAATGGGTTCAATGGAGCAAGTAGCAGAATTACATTATATTATATTCAAGCAAGTTTTGAACAATACTTTTCATCAAAGTGTTTTGATACTGTTGTGACCCAGCAACTATGTCAGTAACAAAAAATAAGGTACACAATAGAGTTTTAGACACTAGCGCATTCTGTGACTGGCTCACACAACTACGTTCTTTTTTAGTAAAAAATTGGTGACAGCTGATCCATATAGATGGGATGTCTTATACTAGGCTATTGCTGTTTACCAATAAGAACGTAAACCACTGATATCATCTAATTCATATTCCTAAAGTACGGAAATAAACGGTATCAGTAAACGGTTACTTAGTTTCTCCCGTTAGTTTGACAGTAAGAAACTGATTCAACAGTTATACTAGATAAACGGAGTGAGTAGCTATGGTTTTTATGGGGAAAACCACAAAATATTCAATCGGAATCATTAAAGCTATTTAAAAAAAATCATTTTTAACCGTTATTTTATAGTTTATTTTTAGTTTTATTTTTATTAGTACTCACATAGCAAATTTCATCAAAGTCGGACCACATGTAGTCTGTAGCCCTGTATACATCCACACACGCACAGACCCGAACGCACGATTTTTGTTTGATATCAGCTGTTATAAAAATGGCTACAGAGAGTGAAAAATTGTACATTTTAAAACAAAGAACGCATGCTAACCCTAATCATATGATTTACACGTTAAGACTCAGCTGTTTATAACATAGTAGAGCGTGTTATTCATTAAACGTGTCTGTGTAGTAAAACATACAGCGAGACCGCAAATATACCTGAGGTAGCTGTGGTTAGTGGTGAACCGAACTTCAGTCTAGACACAATAGCCATCCAGTCAATGTAGAAGTGAAACGGTACAAACGGAAAAGGCAACAAAGGAGGTTCTTCATTAATTACACAACGGAAAGCTCCATATTTTTTATAGATTTGTAATGTAAAAAAGATTTTACTAAAGTGATATTTTCCTTCAAAATAATCTACAGAGTATTTGTAAAAGGTATATCACTTATGCATATTTGGTAAAGTATGTACAATTGTAAAAATCTCTCTTTTTAAAGCATGTAGTTTTGATCAGGCTGACATGTCAAGAAGACGAAATCCCTATTAGAAATTGTAGATAGAAAAATAAAAATATCTAGAACGATACTTTCCTAACCGGTCTTTTATTAAGTGCTAGCCAAATTTTCCTTGTAAGCATTTATGTATTTCATTTTTTACTATAGGCTTTTAAATATTTTTCACGCTGCAAATTGTATGCAGTAGCTCAAAGAATATTATCAGATAAACGGCATACAAATATTTAAACCTCTTCTTTATATGTTTGAAATCTAAGATATTATTGAATATCACCAATACCCCTATGGAATAAAAATTCGATTATAATTCAAAAGTAAAAGGATCTAATGGTAATTATTCCAGCATACAAAACTATTACTGTGAATTGATCATCCGTTTACCCCGCATGTGTAAAAAAATTCTACTAAGCCGATAAAAATTGATATCCAGAAATCGATTGGAATTCAATTTGCAGACTGACATGCGGCTGATAAGCAGAGTTAATCTCATAACTCACAATGAGGCGTATCGAGTTATCACGGTTGTTAGGAATATTGTGTTTTGATATTGATACAGACAAAGTTTATTTGTGTTTCAATACTTTGTTTAATGTCCAACCTTCACATCCTAGAATGCTAGTTCGAGTCATAAACTGGTGTACACATTACTCCAGGGTTGCAGTTATCACATAGATAAAATCCATTGGCAGGATTTGAACCCGGAACCTTAGGCACCGGAGCCCCGCGCTTTACTACCACTAGACTACCTCACTCCTCTGTGTTTCAATACTACTGCGAACATTATTAAAAAAAAACATGTTTTTAACATATAATTCTCCTATAATTCCTGTGCATTCGTGTGCATCACATATAGGAGAAAACATTAAACGAATGATTTTTATGGTAAGCCAAAGCTGTTAGAACGTTCAACTTTCAATATTTTGGTTTAGAACAACTACAGTATAATAAATAAACGGCTAGGTAAGATAATCTTTAAGTATACAATCTACGGTATGCAATCTACAAGTAAGTGTATAAAAAGGTTGTTTTACATAAACAGATTTATTAAACAATTCTTTAATTCAAAACTGGATAGTACTTACATTTTTAATACAGTTTTGAACGATTGTAAAACTGTGTTGATCATGTTTCGAGAGGAGGGGTGGATTAGGGAGTTGCTATGGTAAGATGAGTCAATATTATGAATGAATATGACTCTCTTTACCACGCTTTCCTACCTCTTCTACCCACGGTGGTATAACTATGTGTTTAAACTTTAAGTAGATTCATATGTATGTTAAATATAACATACATTATTATTTTACCAAGAAACAAATTGATTGTAAATGGTTAAATGTGTGTGTAGCAGTTTATATTTCAACAAGTATTTAGTATACTTATTAATACACTCATTCTTGTAGTCGCTATTTTCGCCAACAAACACCCAAATTGTGAATGATTTAAACGTCTCATTATCATTTATGCAACTATCATACAGAAAAGTAAAATTAAGAAGTATTCTGACCAATAAATGGTGTTATACCAGATATAATCCACGCAAACTTTTTCCCGCAGGGAACAAACAAATTTCACAACAGTGACAGTGGTATAGAACTGATACAAAATACATATTTTTTTCCATAAACATTTATATAAGAAATTAACAGGATATACTATAGAGGAAGGCTGCGGCTAAATATGCTCTTTAAAAGGGAAACTGAGAGGAAATAAATAGTGAACAAAAATAGGACATAAATAATATTTTTTAGGGGATATTTTGTAGTTTTACACAATGTAATGCATTTAAAACTGTTAAAAGTCTATTAATGGAGATCATAGATATGAAGCAGAGAGGGTTGTTTTGGAGGAATCGATATACAATCCTGTGCAGATTTATTTGTTGCTGTTATTGAAAACATAAATCACTTTGTTCTATACCAGTGATACACTTTGAACTGCATTGGAATTGCCAAAATGACAATCAAGGGGTCAATAGTAGTAAAAATACTGTAGAGATCAAACTTGTTAAGTTTTTAAACATAATAACACATTAAATGATTTAGTTACGAGAAGGATTCACATAATTATAGCGGAGTGATTATAGTGTTCGCATAACAATCTGAAAGTTACCAATTCATTCTGGAATTGTTGATTTTAGAAATTAAGCCTAGCACAACAACAGCTGATCTCAGTAAGTGAAGCTACTTGAGTCATCTCACTCATATTAAGTTCTTCTTGCAGTTATCTTACGTCTATAACATAGGTTGTATATGTTATTTTTCTTAACTTTAACTAATATAAGAACTCTTGCTTGTAATCATAAAAATGTCAATACAAGGATTTTTACCCATAAGGTATACACACGTCTTAAAAAGGGTTGTTGGACAATGATTGACCACAACTAAATGCTAATTCATTTAATTTAACCAACCAACTTAAAAGCAACCATAATAATTACCTTGAATTGTTTATCCTGAATACTTTGCTGGGGAAATATTTTTAGGAATCAATATAATTTCGTTTCTATGAATACTGAGTGGACTCTGAAAGTAAATTTCTACATGATTGTATATACAACATGACATATTATACTGGGCTCCTATTAAAATATTAGCCATACAAGTGCAATTAGATGCAAGTCATTCATAACTCTATACATTACAACATTAAACTTAAATCCATTTTAATTCGCTTCTTCTCCTATCTGCTTTAACCACTTTACACGGCTGAAATGATTATAATTACAATAGATATGAGTAAAAAAAGTAAAATTCCTGGCAAGTGTATAACACATAAATACCAGTTATTATTTGTTTCGCTTGAATAAACAAATTTCGTTGCCCTTACCTGGCTCTTATCCAGCTCCAATGTTTGCTTTTAGTGAAATAACCAACGGGAAATTCCTTCGGCTTAAAATTAGACTACGTAAATTACTAAAACTATCACGCTAATTATTTTTCCCTAAATAGTAAAATATAGCTTTAGTTGAAAATAACTAAAATTCGTATTCAATAGTTTTTAAAAATTTTTTAATGTCCCACTTTTACACAACCCGCTATTTCTAGTCCAGGACTGTTTTACATACTACTTCAGACTAGCTTAGAAATTCGCGGCATTATCATATGAATAAACGTCATTCGTGATTGGTGGGATTTGAGCCCGGGATCTCGAGCACCGAAGCTCCGTGCTCCACCACTAGACTAATTAGCTCCCAATGTTTACACATAGGCTTAATTATGAGCACTTGACCCACTAGTGAATTACGAAGCTCAATGAATTAAACTATAATATCTCAGAACACCTGTAGAGTAACTGATGTGGCTTTACCAGGCTACAGACTATAGGTGGATTCAGCATTGTCGAGCTGCTGAAGTGCTGCTGATTACTCCTGCTGATGAATCACCCTCTGACCGCAAATATCCTTAGGAAGGCTGCGGCTAACCCACAGCTGCCGTAGTGTAACCTACATTGGTCTGTCTGTAAAGCTATGTTTACTTTGTGTAATCTAATGTTATTAACGTATAGTAAACTAGTTTGAATTTTGTATACCATTCAAAATATAATTTAGTGTCCCTTTTTATACATGCGTAAAATTGTTTAAGTATTCGAAAATACAAATAGAACAAGGAATAATAAATATGGAATAATCTAAATTCGTTCGATTAGTAATGATTTAACTGTTGGAGTTTTCTTTAATTATCTTGATATATGCATACATATTAATAATATTTTCATTTATGCCATTATTTGTCTAATTTTACTTAACTCCATTGGCCTGGTATTGGTATGAGTGTAGTTTTAATGATTGGTTTTGTATATAAGATAGAGATGGGAACGTCACGTTGATAGATTTATAGAAGTAAGTCTACGTATTTTAACTAGAGTATGAGTGTAAAAGCTTAAATCCCTCGTGCAGCTTCGTCACTGACGAAAATCAGCTGATTCAATAGTCATCATCTATTAGAATCTCACTACTAACTTTTCTATGGATCGAACGGCAACCTTTGATTATTTACCTTTTGATTACAGGTGAGTCCTATAACCACTAGCTACTCAGCTGTAGCTATTTATCTATAACCCGAATGAGGTAGGTAAATCCCTCTATGGCGCAAATCTACAGTAAAAAATTGTAATTAATTGTAAATTAGTATTTTTATTCACCCAATGACTGTCTTAAACAAACATAATGTTCACTAGGTAAAATGCATATAATTGCTCGTTTTACTTAGAGAACCAGTTTTGAAATTAAAATGCAAAATTTGAGCATTAGTCCCTTCGACAATCATATTAGAGCTCGTAGAGTTCAGCAATTAGACCACAGCATTCTATCTGGGAATCATGATTCAAATCCAATCAATAAAGGCTTTTAGCAAAGTGGTGTTACCATAACTCAATAATTCGAAGCTACCATTGACCTAGTTTTAGCAAAATTACTATAACTAGACAAGCCTCAACCAACTAGAAGTTTATCTTCTGCCAACATTTAAATACTTACGATGAAACTAATACTAAAAACATTTAGTGATTTCTAAGCTACGTTAAGCCATTTATTAAGTATTTTAAAATTATTTACTAATTCAAAAATTTTGTATGTATATTCTATAAACTCATACAGCGGAATCAGTTGTGATCGCGTCACATCATACATCAACTGTGGACACACAATCAGGAAAATCCATCAGAGTGATTTATCAAGCTCACCCCTGTGCCTAATGGGAAATTAAAATACATCTCTTATTTGTAAAACCCTTACCTGAAAAAAGGTAACATTGTAAAACATTAATTTTTTTAAGAGGGTTAATACGTGAGATATATCTCTATATAGAAATATAATGATTATGAATTAAGATTCAAGAATAATTTTGCAGCAAAGAAACATTTTTATATCAAATTGAGGAAAAATAATACTCAAATTTGTATGGTAACAGTAAAAAAAATGGTTTTAGAATAGTTATTATCTTAAATAGTCCACTTAAGGAAAGGGATCACACAATCATTTATTTTTTGTGAAGATTAATTCCCCCGTAGCCCCTATCTCATATTTCATTTCACAGTGATTTTGAAACAGAATAAAAAATACTAGCATATTTTAAAAATCCAGAAGACATTAAGCAATCCTTGGAGTAAAAAGGGGTTGAAGCCGTTTTTAGTCTCTCATTTTGGGAAAAGAAAAGGAAATAGAATCATTAGAGATAAAAACTGTACCATGGAGTCTGTACGGCACAGTTCTAAGTCTGTATCATGGAAAATTCCGTCTATCTGAGACTGTCACGGACCTTAAGCTATTGGCCAGTCCCCAGGTAGACGAGGTTTATGAGAAAGGTTTCATCATATAGACTATACCTAGGTTATTATTACTAAAAATTGAATGTGAATTGTTTTAGGGACATGGATTAGATAAGGAATTAGGATTGAATAAAGTATATGGGTAATCGATATTATTTTCAACAACTCAGTGGAAATGTGTATATAATGATGAGGGCGTGACTAAGTCGAAAGCTTGAGCGACAACCATTGCAGCGGTGTTGTTGGTTCGAGCCCCGGGCCCCCTAGTAAAATGTATTACTTTGGTTTATTACTGTATAGTACATGAACCCTACAACATTTATTCGATGGAGTCTTGGATGGATCCAATGAGAGACGCCATTAAGTAAAAAAAAATGTTTGAATGCTTATCTAAAAGTTGTTCCGTCGCTTTATATAAATTAATAAATAGGCGAAATGAGTGACTTCGCAGACTCTTGCCTATACTCATCAGCTGCTGAATATCAAAAAAATGTTAGTGCCAACCTTACACATATGTAAATTTTAAATTTAAAAAATATAGAAAATGAAAATATTTGAAAATATAGTTTATAAATATTTTTGTGAAATATAAAAAATTGACACAAAATTAGCTTAGAACCGCAAAGCCGTCTGTTCATTATTCAAAATTGAGTTTCACGCAAAATAATTGAACTCACTTCCGAGTAATTTCCAAGTCATTATTCTATTTCCTTATGCAGTCTAATAAAACAGCAGACTCTCTCCAAAATTGGGCATCTTAACACTTTATCCACTTCACAATTCTAAGAGGAAATCACTCTATAAAATATTATACATTGCTAGCAATTGTAGGAATATTGATGTTATTTACTTATTAACTCCAATCGAAATATATGACGGTTTAATTACTTTTTTACTTAATTGATGTTTTAACGTTGGAAATATCAAATAATGCAATTTAATTAAGTTTATAGGTTAAGTTTTTACTTACTTTTGTTAATTATTTTTAAGCCCTTGACTTAAGAGGATTTAAGATTAAGTTACTGCGTCAGGGACACAAAAATCAAAGACCTTAGAAATAACAAGGAGTTGTAATAACCAAAGAGTTCGAAACATAAACAAACAAATAAATATGTAAATGTATTCGAAAGATGAACAGTTATAGTTAAACTATCTTTTAGAATCGACATATCACAGGTAAAATATTTGTAAAATCAGTGTCATATGAACATAAAGGTGGCCCTATACACTTTAACTGGAAAATCCTGTTGGCGATGGCCTTCTTGTCTTCCCCTTAATTTCTGGACTTAAATGGATTTTACACGTATAATACGTAGGTCTGAGAATGTAAACAGTACTCAACAAGCTGGTTCATCCTCATGCTGAAGATTCATTGAAATGAGATCCCATTTTTGTTTGTTCACAGCTTGAAATTTTAACTATATACTGTCATCTAACATCCCAAATCTTACTTCCCTAATAAAACAAGAAAACCAAACAATATTCACACAATCAACTGACCTGCTACTTGTAGAGAAGCGTTCCTGCTGGCCACAGTCCCCGCCACGTTGGTCGCCACACACCAGTACACACCGCTGTCCGAGTCCTTCTTGCCGTGCAGGACCCGCAGGAAGAACAGCGAGCCTGCAGGCAGGATGACCCGGTGGCTCTTAGCCTCGTCCACGGGTGCTCCGTCCTTGTACCACGTGACCCTTGGCTCAGGTCGACCCTCGGCCTTGCAGTTGAGGGTAACGGGTTCGTTCCGAGGCACCACAACGTCGGACGGGTGCTCTGTGATACGCGGCGATCGGTATTGGCCTGAAACAAAATGTAAAATGTATCAATAGTAAAAGTGAAAAATAAACCCATTATTGAAACTGAACATTGAAAGTACACTTCTAAAACGAACATAATTTTCCTAATTTTTTACAATACCGCGCCGTTTTACGTTTTAATGTCCGTGTTCGTGTTTTTATGTACTTTATGTGTAATGACGACCTTCATATGAAGTCACCACCCTTTGAAATCCTTGACGCCTGAAGATGACTTTTTAGAAAGTCGAAACTAGTCGCAACACTAGCAACAATTAGGAATAATACGAAGCAGGTATTTACACCAATTTAATACTTCTAAAACATCGTTTCACATCTATCAATGTATGGCGTCCCATGAATATATTGTGTAACTCACATTGACATACGACATAGTGTTCGAAATGTTTTATAAAAACCATACCAATTATTAAACTTCCACCCCCCCCCCCAGAACTATCACTCAAAATGGTCTACCTTCTTATCATACAGTACGGGGACTATAATGAACTGTTTGGACACAATAACGAGCCAATTTCACTTTGGATTTTGAGGTTTAGCTCTAATAGCACCGTACTGTACCGTGTGGTGTATAAACTGTAGTAAACAGGTCCAGCGACGTATTTGTGCAGTCCTCATTTATCCGGACCTTGTGCTGTTTGAAGAACCATTCGAAAATAATTTGACAGTGATTTGGAAACAAAATTTACAGCTATGTAAAAAACACAACGCAACGCAGTTTCGTTAAACAATTAGGTATTAAAGTTAGTTGTTAAAGTTATTAAAGTAGTTCAGTTTCTTAAGTTAGTTTTTTTTTTTTATTCGAATAACATCATTCGAGCTATTGCCAATAGTTAAAGCACCTTGTAAGTATGAATAAATCATGCAATCTATTGTAATTTTAGATTCAATAACACCACAAACATTGATAAAAGAAAAAAAACAATGAGCTAATTCGATAAAAAAACATTTGTAGATAAAACAGTGATGTATTTGTAACTAAAGCTTGTCCTCTCTTATCATGACTTGAAAGTGTGGAAAACACTTTGGGAATGAAAGTCAAATAAATAGAGGAAAAAAGCTTAGTCTACGCTAGTAAAATAGTTACTGAACCTAAAACAACCATTAAACCCTTTGAAGGTAATAAATACAGTCTAATTCGAGTATCCAAAGTGAAAAGTAAAATATAATTAAATTAATTTGAAGCTATAATTAAAAATCTTAAAAACAAAATTTAACGAAAAGTCGAGAGTTCCTTGATTAATAAAACTTTGAAGGCCACTTGACAAACAATCGCTCGTTAAATATTACACTTTGCAAGAGGAGAAATAAAGAATTGAAGAGATTTCCTCAAGAGCTTGCTAAACACTTGGGTCTAATGAGACTGATTGCCGGAGTTCTGAAAGGTTTCTCAGTTTTAAGTGGCAGTCGAGTCGAGTACTTTTTAGACTCGAGGAGTGTTTAGGTATGGCTGAGTTACTCGATGAACTATTTTAGTTACAAATAATAATCTAGCTTTAATTGTATACAATACATTTTTATCTAATGTTACTTAAAGGCACTTTGCAAAACAGTTAATTTTATTTTATGTGATACAACGTGATTGGCAATTTTGCCTTTTTTGAAGGATTTAAAAAAATTTGGTTCTATTAATTCTGGTCTTAGGAAACATAATAAAGCTATTATTCAATAACGGAGTTTTTATACCTTGTTAGTTTCTGTAAAACGATGCTTTAGTTGAGAATAACTTGTGCTATCAGTTTGTCTTGGTTATTTTTTATTCAATAATTATCAACCATTGAGATGAGGACGCCACCTAGATGCGTATTTTACCCCTAAAAGAGTGGAAGATGAGGATAGAACGGCGTGATGGTATGTGTAGCTTTGACTAAGATCAGCTGTTTCATTATTCGGGACCATATATTCAAATAATAATAAAAGTGGATTTAATGAGAAAAATTTGCTAATAGCACACTCTGTCTGAGGAGCAATGGAACTAAGTTTTTCTTGCAACGACTTAAATATGGAAACGGGACCCCTACTTCTTTCAACAGCCAAAGGAAACACTATATCCCACGGTACCAGAACAAAACTAAAAATTAAAATTTTAAGAACTATGACATTGCAAACTACTTGCCACTTGTCCTAAATAAAACAGTAAATACTTGCATTTACAAAATTAATTAGTTTTGTTATATTGTATGTAACCATTGTTTTAATTTGTTTAGATAGTCCTATACTAGGTTTTATGGAAATAATTAGAAATAGTAACAACCAAGAGATAATTTTCCTGATTTGTTGTACCAATTTTGAACATTCCAATATGTAATTTATCATAAATAAACCTTAAGAACTTAATTAAATATTCTAAAAATAAATACCCCCGCCACAGCAAACCTGACGCCTAAGCGAATTTCCATTTGGCTGAATTGATTTTCAATTTATCTATTTAAATAACATTAGGTTTAACGAGTACCTAGGTTTGCTGCTACAAGGAAACTAATAAAGTGTGTGTTTTAAGTAAAATAATTATTGCTTAGTATAAAATGAATATATTTGCCAAGTTTGATCAAAAGATATCCATAAACAAGCAAACTACAACATTTTACAATATTCTACATAAGAATAACATGGGAGTTTTAAATTTACCATTTTTTTAGTTTTCTCCGTAACCAATAACCGTACAAAAACACTTTGATATACTGAATTGTTTGTTTTTTTAAGCTCTTTAAGAAGGTTTAGAGAAAAATTGGGAAATTTTGTGTTTTGAGGGTCAAAAGTGAGAAAAACCAATTTTTACCCCATAAAACTCCCCATAAAACCCTGTTCCCATGGTCCGATCATGCTGGATCGCGAACTCATTCAAGTTTATCCTGCCTTACACCTTCAAACCAAATTTCATCAAAATCGGATGAAAATTACTCAAGTTATCGTGTTCACGGACACATATATATATATATATATATATATATATATATATATATATATACATATATAAAAATTTGAACGAGTGGTGTTTTTGGCCTCTGGGGACATCAAAATGAAAAAGTAAATCGGTCCCGGGCCTAAGTCTTACCATGAGACCTACGGTAATAGCTACTTCCCTATAGGGAAATTCGCTAAAACAACCTAAATAATTATTATAAAAATAATAGTTAGAAAATTCATTAGACTAAAGTGCAGTTTGTTTCAAAATAGAAAATTCAAACAGCTATGTAAATGTATGTAAGGTAATTGATATACAGTAAGATCACAGTTTGTTTTACAAAAGCCTATTTTTACTATCAACCAGGCCAGACAATTTTGTTAAGTATACAGATTTAATCAATTAATAATCACACACCACAAAACATTATTATAAATTTATTTTAATTAGTTCTAATTAAGTTCGTAGATTTTCTTCAGAATATATACAAGCCCTATCTTGCTTTAAGAACCTACAACAACCACAAACTGGATGCAAGATTATCCTGCAAACTTCACATTAAAAACGTACGAAATGATGAATGCCTAGGAAGTTCTTTTGCAGCTACCAAGTATTTATTACCAGGAAACAAAACCCCGGTTCTCTTATCTCTCACAATTCTTCTTTCCTCCCAAGATAAACGCCTCGAGTCCTGGGTAATCCTGAACCTGGGGTTTGTGAAAATTATTACCACCTTAACGTCCCCTTCTCACAAACCATCGTATGATAATGGGGCTGCGTCCCCGTTAACTTCCTAATGTGAAATACCGTGAATAAACGCATTGTAGACTTCGTAATATTCGAGAAATTCTTTGTATATGGGTGTTCAAAATTTTAACTGTATTTAAACGTGTATAATCCTACTAATATTATAAATGAGAAAGTTTGGATGTATGTTTGTGACAAGTGAACGCGAAAAATACTGGTCGGATTGGGCTGAAATTTGGCATGATGATAGCTCACATTCCCGATTAACATATAGGCATATTCTTATTTCAAAAATCCTTTCGGGCTCCGCCCCAGTGGCTCTGGAGTTTCCCATGTTAACCTTATGAGAAATGTAATTATTGAATCTTAACAGCTGTTTCAATTAAACAAGTTGGTTCTGTTCTATGATGTTCAATAGCATTAAAGTTACAAGGATTACCAACAGGGTGCAGCACTATTATTTCTTTTACATTAATGACAACAGCTAATCTGCAACCAAAAGGTGAGTGAACGTAGCGAACGAACTTTAACTTGGAGGCGAGTGAGCGTAGTGAACGAGCTAACCTGAAGGCAAGTGAGCACAGCGAACGAGCTCCAAACTAAAGGTGAGTGAGCGTAGCGAACAAACTTCAACCAGGACGTGATTGAGCCATGCGAACGAGATAATCTTGAAAATCAAGAAATTAAACGGGGCAAAGCCTCGCGGGTTACAGCTAGTGATGTCATAGAGAGATGGAATTTACAAATAGAGTCTAACATCCTGGGATGTGTAAGAGAGGATTAAATTTTGGATTCTGAAGTAGACATCTCATCTATACGTACCAGATATATTCAATTTTATATTTAACAAGAAAAGTGCATACTTAAATGAGCTAGTTCCAGAGTGCTCTAATGATTGGCCACTAAGCCAGCTAAATTAGATTCACTAACACATATGTTTTTCACGCAAAATATTTATGTACTTCTTTACTGCAAAGTAAAAATTTAAATGCTGTAAATGTGAGTAAGAATTGAATGCAAGTGGATTCAAATTTGTACACTAACATAGTTCCAAAAACCATTTTCAAATAGAAAAAGCGCTGATTTTAGTGAGTAAAGCTATAGTATAGAAAACAGAGGTTCTGGTTTAAATTTTACCGACCCTTGTTTGTTCCTGTCATTCGTTTATATTTTCACACGCTAAAAGTGCATATCGTAAAACTTAAATTATGGTATATTGTATTGAGTTCGTGCTATATATTCACTCATATGAGCTACCTTCAAAAGCAGTCCGAAAAGGAACGATTTCCTAGGGAGAGATATTAATGTATCAAAGGCAGCAACACGTTCTACGAAGCATTATCCTGCTAATTATGGTATTGACGATATAAGCTCTCACAAATATTACACTGAAACTGACGGTAGAAGATATTTAGAAAGCGTTTGACGTACAAAGGTATTATCTAGATGGCTGTGGAACTTATTACAATGTCACATCAAAGCTATTATAATTGCAGGTATAGCTTTCATTGATATGTGAAATGACAATCCATGGAATGGACATATTGATAAAATAGAACGAAGTAAGCTGTTTGTACAAGCACTCCGAAAAGAAAGAATTTATGGCTTTTAAATAGCTTAGGCCTGTTAAACAGATAAAAGAAATATGTTTTCGTAAATTTACCATTTTGAAAATACCAGATTTGGTAGCAAGCATCGTACTAGTGTACAGTATATTAATTCTTTTGCAAACAATCTTGACCTATATGCTGGAGGTTGAGTTCGAATCCTACCAAAAACCAAAGTTTTCATTTGTACGCAATCATGATAAACCTTGGTTCAAAAACTACCTTGAATTGAAGCTTACATATCCAGAAAAAGAATCTTAAGAGTGGGAAATAGTTTCCGTATCAAAAAGATACATCCATGACAATCAAATAAATAAATTAATTTATTTCCCATAGTGAAAAACACAACATACAATCATGATAGTATTTAAATAAATTTCAAGTGTCAGTCAATGTTCGGATTAGTGATACATCACTAAAAACCTTTTGCAGTTTAGAAATAAAGGATCTATAAACCATTGAAAAGTCAGTTTTCACATTTAAGAACCTCAGGACAAAGAAGATAAATCTATGCCCAGTGCCAAATTCTTATCGTCTTGTAGTTTATTATTGATTATCCCTGGGATTGGCATTTGGCATTTAAAATTTATAATCTGTTTATATCTAAATTCAGGCGCATTGAATCTCAAACAATTAGGCTAGTTGTCCGCATTTTAATATTTTGATTTATTATACAAACATTATACAATACCAGTATAGGTCATACTTTTACTAATATGGAGCTTTAAAAAAATAACCGTGCAATTATTTAGTGAATAAAAAAAATATCAATCACGTTTTACAATCGAACTCTTTAACAATTGTTACGGAACAAAACGAACCATAATTACATTTAATTGAAACAAAACCCAGTTACAGTTCTGCTAATTAGTATATTCTGTAGACTACTTTCAACTGTAATTGCATGCTTGTTAAGTGTAATGTTACTGTTGTCATAAACAACACTCACTCATCCAAGAGTAGAAGTTTGTTGCTGTCATCTACAGGCTTGTGTGTTTTATAGTCTTGTGTGGAGTTGCGTTTCCAAATTTAATCAAAGTAAACCATTTTCTACTCTCAAGTATGTATTTACTGTTTATACCCTGTGTAATTTATTTGTTTGAGAATATTCGGTACTCTTCAACTCCCGGTTAAGTTAGTTTTAAGTAATTAAATATTTTAAATTAAAGTAAATAATCTAACCTAGCCTAGCTTACCTAACTTATGTAACTTAACTTAACTTAACCTAACCTAGCCTAGCCTAACCTTTCCTAACCTAACTTAACCTAACATAACCTAACCTTACCTAACTTAACCTAACCTAACCCACCCTAACCTAACCTAACTTAACCTCCTAACCAGGTGAGGTCAGAATAACAGAAGAGTACCGAAAATAGTAATCTAATTAACAACAAAACTAATAATATAAACATTTTGTAGAGTAAACAAAATACAGTAGCCTAATAATATTATTGACGTAATCAAAAATTTTCATTTATAGCCTTAAACGACTATTATCATAACTACATTTTTAGCCAACTCGTTTAAGTGTTCAAACTTTTTACGTTGCTTTAGGACTTTTACTGTGAGAACGTTCCAAACTCAGGTTTTTATGCTATCTAACATCATGCTTATGTCACACAAAAGTGACATTTCCCCAAAAAGTCTTGTGGTAAAAAGCGCAGAAACAATGACTTTGGAGATGTCCAAGAGAAGAAAGAAGAGACGTCAGGCAACCAGCCAAAGACGTAATCTTGTTAAACCTCCAAGCAATCGTACGTTAATGTTCCTTACAACTATTTTACTCCTGGCTTTTCCTTTTTTACTTTAAGGGTATAGTTTATGGAATCCTGTCTGTTCTTATCTGTGTAATGTGTATCTGTGTGTGGTTATGTATTTTACCTTGACTGGTAAAACAGTTTTTCACCCAAGCGAGGTATAATACGAGTATTTTATTATATATTGACTGCTAAGCACAGCTCAATCAGCCACCATACACCTGTAATCTGCTAAAGTGTGACCTTTTCTGGATACAAATCAGGTTGTTTTATGAGAGTAACAACGCAGTATTAGATTTCAAATTATAATACTTAACAACCGTTCGGAAATTTAACACGATTTGATCTTAGTTCCATAGCTTTTCATTATACTTATATAATGTAAACATGAATATGTCACAATTGTTAACCTTCGTGTTTATATTTTCAAGCATAACTAAGAAACCTTTGGAAACTATGAGTACTAATAAAAGGAAAACGTGTGATTCTTTTTCTTCAATTATTAGATTAATGGTAGTAGCCTATTATTCAAAATAAATTATCATATTATTCTAGCAATTATTTATAGTAGGCCTTAGTGAACATTGATATTTCACGAAAAGTATATTTTACCACCAAAACTAAACTTATAGAGAAAAACTATCAGTACATCCTACTAACTATCTGTCTATATTGAACACATTATAACAGTACGATAAAAGTTGTTTACTCCATGCTTATACATGCATCAGAATAATTTATATAATTAGTTATTGTGAGATAGTGTCTGAGTATTTGTGGTTGCGGCACAGACTGTGGTTTACAACCACAATCCAGTCACAACAGTTTATCCAGTCTAAGCCAGTGGTTACTGAACCCATCGCTTAAATAAATACGATGCGTAGTAATATTACATTTTTCATATATTCGGTAAGTGGGGTGGATATTGTTGGGAAGTAAATACTTTACTTTGAACGCAAAAACTCATCTTCACGTTATAAATCCCAGATGGTGATTAAATATTAGGGAGAAAAGTGGCTTTATTATCGTCAAGTGTTTGTGAACCCCTCAACAGAAGCACTTTCGCCTCCCATTAAACAACTCTGGAAATAAAAGCGACCATCTGAAGTGGAAAGGGTAGGAAAGAAGAAAAGAAGAATTGCAATGAGGTATTTAATATTAAAATCGATAAATGACCCCTAAATGAACGCGCAATGCTTGTGATTCTTGATGAAATTATGATATATTCACTTCTAAGCACAGTTCAATTAGCTACCTTTACTTGAAACCTGTAACCGTTAAAGTGTGACCTTTTCTGGAGACAAATCAGGTTGCAAATCAGGTTAAATCTGGTTAAATCAGGTTGTTTAATCAGGTTGATTATGTTAATACCAAGGCAAAAATGTGGTTCGGATTCCACTATAAACTGTAGGTCCCTTAGTTGCCATTGGCTGTATGGGCTATTTATTAACAGCTGTGTCTAAGGAATATGTCGGCCTTAGTCTCTAACAAGACTACAAGATCGCGCCATTCATCCTACACTCATCTCCATTCATACTTGGCTTAAAATACTTCTTTGTATGGTCGCCATTTCCATGACTTTTCCTTGAAGCTATCCACCTAACCTATCCACCTAACCTAGCCAACTAAACTATCCAATAAAGTAAAGTAAAAGTATTTAAGTATATAGCTTATACAAAGTCATTTCAGTCATATAGATAGTTTGACATAAATCAACAATATTAAACTAAGTCTCGCTATATTCACGGAAAAACTTTTTTTAATTTCCTTGTTATTTACTAAAAATTGCATTTAATCATGTTCACTAATTCATATATCTAAGTATCTATAAAAAAAACGTTTACCATCTTCCAAACTGTCCTTTACAAACACAATCCATACCTGAGATAGATTTATGGTAAGGAAAAATGAGTGTTTTTACACCTATAACATGGAAGGGGATGAAGGCCAAGAAAGTCAGCAGCGCATTTAATCTTTTTCGGACACGGAGGGCAGTTTTCACATCTTTAAACCTTTGGTATCGAATGATATATCTGCGCAGAGCCAAGTCCTTATCGCTTTGCCATATTTTACAAACCGTTTCTGGAATTGTCGTGCCCATATTCTTTGATTTTCTTCCCACCACATAAATCAGCCAGAATCTTTTCCTCTAGGTTTCCAATCACAAGTGTATTTCCTTCAATGTAGCTTCACATTTTAGGTATTTTAATTTACCTTTCATAAATAAGTGTAGGAAGTTGTATTATATTAATGCATAAATCGTTATTCTCAAGCACTAAAAATCTTATTCCAAGACGAAAAGGTGTGGAGTTACAAAAATATAACGCATCTTTTTTAAGATTTTTTTATTTTCCTTAAACCATTGAATTTTAATTTAATTGGTCATGCAACAATCAAAGTTATATAATTAACATATCTTCAGCAAAATCAATAATTAAGTAAACAAAACAACAATGGCTAGTTTATAAGTATAAAATTGAAATTATGCTTAAAAATAACGAAAACTAACGAAAAATGACGCAAAAAAGATGGTTGGCATAGTGAACACGTTATGATAATTCCCTAGATACAGATGGACAATCATAAACCCTTTGACACAAAAAAAAATAAAAGTTTATCGACAGAATTGTCTTTATTCAAAGATTTAAAAGGAAAAAATAAATGTTTCCCACAAATTAATTTTAACCTATCCTCTCTTTCGAAGCAAGGAAAGTTAAAGGATTGAATTGTAATTGCATTACCATTTTAGCACAGGCTGTATGAAAAACATCACCCTTAAGGCATGCAGTTTGGTTTAAAAAGGGGGTTTTTAAGATCGGATCATCAAATAGTGATTTATTATTTGCAACTATAACTTTCTCGTACATATAAATGTACATCTCAGTGAATACTAAAATAAATAGATAAATTTATTATCTCATCCCTATGGAATGAAAAGAAAAAGAACCGTCATCAGGCATCAAGCCAAAGTGTTAATCTGGTTGAATCTAGAAGGCAATTCCACCTTAAATAAAACTAAAACGTTCTCTTCCACTTTTACCAGCGAATATCCCATATTGTGTGTGTGTTGGTATGTTTGTGAGTGTGTGTATAAAAGGTCGCTATCGTAATATTGGCCCGATTTCGATAACACTTGGCATGAATGTATGTATGGATAAACTTTATGAGATGGTTTTGAAGTTTTAAAAACATAACACGGGGTTTTCCTTATTTTTACCCCTAGAACATGAAAATTTCAAATACTTATTATGACCATCGTGTAGAGCTCTAAAAACATAGTTGTCGTTGTGTAATTAAAGGTTACGGAGATAAAAAAAACACTCAAACTACATCAATCACTAGTAATATATTTATATTCAGCTAAAAATACTCAAACTACTTCACTTTCCTAACGAGTTGATTGAATGGAGATATAATAGAAGAAAATTTTAAAAACGTTTGTTTAAACTGATTGGAATCGTACAATTTTAACTCTATACATACTGTATAATTTCAGCCCTAACCACCTAAATAAAGTATAGTCTGTGTATTACCAGGGAGATACATTTGAGGGCAATCGGAGTCCCTCCATTTCCTGTACCGGAAGTGGACCCAGAGGGAAACGGATACTTCCGGGCGCTTTGTTATCACTGCTCTAATGCGTTACAACCAACATAACTGTGAGTATGACGAGTTTTCAATTTGTTTTGTGGTGAGAGTAGAAATAATTTACTTCGTATTGTTCATCTAATTTGTAATTATTCAATCATATTGCATTTACATTCACATGTTATGAATGTAATGCTGCCAACGTTTGTGAATTGGCGACAAATATTTCATTGATAATAAATACTCTCATGTATTTTTTTATCCATTGCGCACATCGATTGAATAAATTGGCCACATATCCATGTTCTGATTAATAATGAAAATATAAATTAAATAGAAGAACAAATGAAAACTGTTACTTTCCAGTTTAATTTAAAATCAAGCAGTAAAATATGAAAATAAATTGCTAGTAATTTTGAAAATAATTAACAAAGTTAAGAAACTCACACTGTAAACCCGATAAGTAATTTAAAGACCGGAGGTATTTTTTCAGTTTTTATTAGTTTAGCAACAATCTTAAAAACATAGTTGTTGTTATGTGTGTGGCAATAATGTAATTTATAATAACAGCAAAACACAATTTTTTACCTTTACAAATTATAAATTTTTATCCAGTTAATTTATTAATCCTAAACAACACTTGTTTAAGGATATTTTAGCCTAGAAAATTGCGTTACAACATTTGTTATCAAACAGGATAACTTTTTTAATAAAGGAACAAAGCACCAATGAATACCCATGTGTGGTTCTTGAACTCATAAAAAGTATAACAGGATTATTTTATTAAGACCCTACATAGATATACTCCAACACTGACTGTACTACCACAAAGCAGTCTATCAGTCCGAATTATACATGCCCTTCCAGCCACTTGACTGATAATTAAATTGAATTGACAGCTCTGGATAGTTGCTTTGACAGACCTTACTCTAATTGGACATAAATCATTGTTACATCACCATCAGGCAAAATTTCTATTATTTTTTATGATGAACTATGAACTAAATATCAAGTTTAGATTGTATGTAAAGTAAGTAAATTATACCGGGCTTCATGGAAAGTATTATCTAAAAATAAGAAAGGATACCTTTTACATAGAGTGTTTTGATCATTATATTGACTGATGCATATTTTTACTCTTAAATCATGTTAAACTCTGACAAAAATGTTAGCATAACGGTCTAACCACTTTAGACTATAAAGGAAAAATATGACTGTAAATAGAATCACGAATTTATATCCTTTAGTAGGGATGAACATAAACAATTATCTACTAATACTTCGACAACATCATCGTAGCTGCTGTCAACGACTGCCTTAGTTGTGGCGTCTTCCCGGACTTTCTGAAGACCTCGAAAACTGTCCCTATTTACAAGAAGGGTGACCACCAGAGGCTTAATAGCTATCGGCCCATCTCCATAACTCCTGTCTTCGGAAAGGTGGTAGAAGCCACCATAAAACCCCAGCTTGAAGCATTTTTTGAGGGACTTGACCTCTTCTCGAATATGCAGTTTGGCTTCCGTAAGGGCAGGTCAACCGTTGATGCTGTTGCAAAAGTTGCTGCAAGCGTGGAAAATGCATTTGAAAACCACCAAGCTCTCTCTCTGACTCTCTGTGATATCAGTAGAGCATTTGATTGTGTCTCCCACTCCATCTTGAAAAGGAAACTCCACTTCTATGGGATCAGGGATGCCGCTCTTGCCATCCTGAGTACTTACCTCGAACGGCGCTCGCAGGTCGTTGCAGTTGGTGGAGCTGTCTCCAGCACTTTGCCAGTTGATTTTGGTGTCCCCCAGGGTTCAGTGCTTGGGCCTACCCTTTTTCTCATCATGATCAACGATCTCGACAACCTTGGCACTACCCTCATGTTTGCAGACGACACTTCTCTCCTGTCAGCTGGTACGAACATCGATCAAGCTTTGGCCATCTCCAGACAGCGTCTTGAAGATACAACTGTCTGGTTTCTGGCAAACCGCTTCCAACTAAACGAGGATAAGACGCAGCACATCATCTGCAGCCTCTCCAGAGATCAGCCTGGTGTTCAAGATCCAGTTAAATTGCTTGGATTTGTTCTTGATGGGAAGTTCAGCTGGATACATCACATTGACCAGACCACCAACAGACTCTCACGGATCTGTTTCCTCCTCTTCAAGCTGAAATTTTGTGTAACGGAGGCATATTTGGTGATGGTGTACCATGCTCTCTTTCACTGCCATGTCAGCTATGGTCTTCTTCTCTGGGGACACTCGCCAAAGGTTGTTGAAGTGCTTAGGCTCCAGAAGCGTGCATTAAGGATCATTACTGGGAGTGAGTATCGTGCTCATTGCAAACCCCTCTTTGCACGACTTGGTGTGCTTACTGTAGTTGGCCACTACATACTTCTCTGTCTGGTGCACGTTAGGGCTAATATAACAACCTTCACCACTCGTGTTGACGTCCACCAGTATAACACCAGGCAGCGCCATCAGCTTGATGTACCAAGGGTGCGACTATCTAGGACCCAGGCTAGTTATAGTGTGTCAGCCATAAGTCTGTTCAATAAGCTGCCACGACATATCCAGTTGTTGGACTTGAGAACATTTGAGGCAGTGTTAACCACTTTCATCAAGAGCCGGGCCTATTACGATATCTCAGAGTATTTAGGGGATGATTTAAGAAGCCTGTAGCCTGCCGGAAATATGTAAATAGTTGTAAATATTGTTTTTTGTATTAGTAATCGTGTTAAAGTGACGCTGTCAATCCCACATTGTGGGTAAAAGACGAAGAAGGAGGTATTAAGGTATTAAGGTATAACGATATGTAAAAAAAATTAATCAGTAATAAGAATCAGAATATACTAGTGTACCTGTTGCTCGAATTCGAGCAATTGTGAAGCATTGCAGGCGACTTCCGAATTTGATGACAAAGTGAATGGACAGGAGGCCGGAAACACTGAAAATAGGAATAAAAGCTACTCCCAAGTACTAGCTAGCAATACTGACAGTAGGCCTAGAAACAAAATTAGACCTACAACTTCCAAGACGTCTCAAGAAGAGGTTAGGTTTTCTAGAACTAAGACTAAACCCATTATAGGTTCAAATACTGACAAAAGTGGTCTCAAGCGTGCGGAAAAATCCAAGGCAGTTTTTGTTAGTCGTTGTTCTTCAGATACGGAAAGTAGTGACATTGAATCCTATCTAAAAAGTGAAAATGTTATTTGTAACAAATGTGAGAAACTACCTACCAGGTTTTCAGACTATACAAGTTTCAAGGTAAGCGTCTCTGATAATCTTGTTAAGGACTTATTGAAACCTGAATTTTGGCCCGAGGGAATTTTTGTAAAAGAGTTTGAAGAACGTCGTTCAGGCAGACAAAATAACGTTAAAAGCTACATTCCTTCTCGTACTTTTTTAGGGGATCGTCCGAAAAAATGGGACTAAACATGATGCGGGAAAATCACTCCTCTGTAAATTTTTGTGCATCTAGACCTGTTAGCCAAAACGGCCATAGAGGCCCAAATAATGTAGGTGTAGGCCTAGGACTTTTTAACTTTTGTATATTGTTACTTAATGTACAGTGCCTTTCCACTGCTCGAATTTTAGACCTTGAAATGACACTTGCTCTGAATGATTATAAACTGCTTTGTCTCTCAGAACATTGGCAGTCCGATGAACTTATAAAGTGTGCAAACATAAGTGGCTTCTGCCTTATTTCAGCCTATTGCAGAACTTCTCTGAAGCACGGTGGGGTTGCTCTTTTTGGGACACCTAACATAATGAACTCAATCACTGTTATTGATGTTAGTGATTTTTGCGTTGACCTGCATCATGAATATGTTTGCGTTCATTTGCATAGTTGCAATATTATTTTCATTGGCATTTATAGGTCGCCTGACGGTGATCCCGACAGGTTTTTAGATAGCCTTGAAAGGTTAGTCCTCTCTTTAAGTGTGAGAAGATCTGCGAACAGTGTCGTCATAGGTGGCGACTTCAATGTGAACATCTTGGTAAGAAACAGACTTTCCGAAGATTTTTTAAACCTTTTAAGGTCCCTTGACCTCTATTGTTCTGTGTGGGAGCCTACTCGGGGCACTTCCTGCCTGGACAATGTAGCAACCGATTTATCTAATGACTGTTTTAATGCAGAGGTCCTTAGCTATGCCATTGCAGACCATGAAGCAATTAAGTTTAGCATAAGGGATAAGCAGGCAGATGGTAACGTCTCGAAGCATGGTACTATATCTAAGTTGTATAGGCCCTTTCCTGTAAGTAAAATACATAGCTTTGTGGGTGATCTCTTTAACATAGACTGGTATGTTCTACTTCAAGGTGGTAATGCTAACCAAAAATTTAACCAGTTTTTAAATACTTTTCTAATGTTGGTTAACGAGTGGTTTCCCAAAAAACCCCTCCGGCCCCGTAAGAATCTAAAAAACTCCATCCAGCCCTATACAGACAATCCCACTTTACTAACCTTAAGAAAGTGGAAACTTTTAACCTATGATATGTACAAGGTATCCAAAACTCCTGAAGCTAAAGCAAGATATCTGCGAGTCAAAAATGAATACCAAGAAAGCCTTAAGCTTGCCAGATTTGAAAGTAATGTCAAATTCATTGAATCTGCACAAAATCCTTGTTCTGCAGCTTGGACGGTTATAAAGAGAGAAGTGGTTCCAACAAAACCTTTACAGCTGACCAACCTAACACCCAGTGAGTTCAACGAATTTTTTGTGAACTCGGTCCAACAGACCCGTGACGCTATTGGAATCCCCCCTACCTCTGGCCTAGAACTACTGGGAAAACATCCTCCACCTACTAGTACCTTTCACATGTCCCCAGTTTCATGTGATAAAGTCATATCTGTAGTGCAAGGGTTAAAGAATTCTTCTAGCAGAGACATATATGATATCTCTACTAGTTTTGTGAAACAGATCATTTTCTCTATAGTTAGCCCATTAACTTACTGTATCAATTGTTGTATTTTAGAAGGTATTTTCCCTGATGTTTTAAAAATTGCCAGGGTTGTGCCTATTCACAAGAAAGGCAATCCCAACCTGCCAGAGAATTTTAGACCAATTTCTATTCTGCCATCTTTCTCTAAGATCCTTGAGTTTATTATTAAAGAACAGCTCTCTCTGTATTTTGAAGCAAATAATCTGTTCTCAGCTGCCCAGTTTGGTTTCAGGCCTCACCGCAGCACTACTGATGCGGTTGACAAGTTAATAAAGGCAGCTTTTCAGTCTTTTGAGGATGGGGGCTTTGCTGGGGCCACTCTTTGTGACCTCAGCAAGGCCTTTGACATGGTGGATCATGACACCCTCCTGGGAAAGTTAAATTTCTATGGGGTTAAGGGGAAACTTTTTGAACTGTTTGAGTCATACCTGACTGGACGTGGGCAGCTGGTTTGTATAAATGGCAGACAATCCAGTGTACAGCAATTGACCCATGGTGTACCTCAGGGCTCAATTCTTGGTCCCTTACTCTTCAATGTCATGCTTAATGATCTCGCTTTGTGTTTGGGGCAAGGTGTCATCTGTTACGCAGATGATACTACACTCTTTGAAACTAGTAATGAACTGGGAGATCTTGAGGAAGCCATGAAACGATCTCTTGAGGGGGCATCGGCCTGGTTCCGAGCAAATCACTTTTTTCTAAATGAGACAAAGACTAAGTCAATAATCTTTAGCCTAAGAAACTTAGAACATAGTGTGAAATCTGTCAAACTTCTAGGCTTACATCTCGATAATAAAGTAGACTGGAATGACCAGATTAGCCATGTTTGTGCTAGACTTTCCAGAGCTCTGTGTCTACTCAGAAGACTGAGATATTTTGTACCAAAGGACTGGCTGAAAACTGCTTATATTGCTTTCTTTCAGAGTATTTTATTGTATGGCCTAAGGCTCTGGGGTGCCGCCTCTGGGGTCAAGAGAGTTCTGCGCTATCAAAAGAAAGCAGTTAGAGTAGTAGCTGGTGCTGATTACTTGGACCATTGCAAACCCTTATTTGTAGCTAAGAACTTAATGACAGTTTGTAACCTCTATATTTTTCAGTCCTTGATCAAAATCAAGAAGGAATGGGATTCTCTTGAGCTGAGAGGCGACATCCATCCCTATAATACACGTAGGAAAAATGATATCAATTTACCACATGTTAGATTAAGTAAAGTTCAGATGTCGAATGAGATTCTAAGTTATAAGTTTTTTAATAAACTTCCTTTTGCAGCTCGGAACCTGCCGGACCCAAAATTTAGAAAAGGTGTTGAGGGGCTCCTTTTGGCAAACCCTTTGTACAAAAACAGAGAATTTTTTGATTTGAAAGAAGAACTTGTAAGTAGTTTTTTTTAGTTTTTCAACCGAGTGCTGTGTGCTGTTTTTTTTTTCTTCTCTTTGCATGGAGAGTTTCAGGAATGTAATTCTTTATATTGGTAAGAAACCTTGTACCATTGTCTTATTTTAGTTTTTATTCTTTTTTAGCTATAGTTGACTGACGTTTTCCAGCAATGTAACCACATTTTATGGAAATAAAAATTCTTGATTCTTGATTCTTGATTCTTGATTCTTGACTCAAAGATTATGGAAATACTCACGATCTACACAACAGTTAGATATAATCAAAATGTTTTGTAAATATCTTATCTTTTTTCAAAAAGTTGATCTTGTTTTTTTAGTGTAAAAAAAAACATTATTTCTATTTCTTTTACTTGGTTGTGTTCTATGACTTTTCTATGTTTCCATTGTTTGCAAATCGGTTATTTAAACTATTGCTCAAGAAATGTAGCACAGTGTTAATTAAGTTTTATTTTTAGCCTATATCAAATTGTCCAAGATTTCTCGCTCTTTTTCATCGTAATAATTACACCAACCCAAGTTTCGTCTACAGATGCAATATGCCACAAAATATCACCTACGTACAATCTCCAAGAAGTGGTAAAAAAGGCAGAAAGCAACCCATACAATAGATATAAGTTAACTCCATAAGAAATAATTTTAAAAGTTACTGTGATATTAGGATTTTCCACTGATTTGGTAATAGAACATTATATTGCAAAACATGACACGATGCAGAAGAAAATAAATTTTAAAATCAGAAAAATCCATTGAAAATACTGTACTTCATTTTGACAAATTCAATAAATCGCAATTTAAATATTAACAGCTGTTGCATTAAAAAGTAGTGTAGAATAATGCATATGGTCGTAATGTAAACAAATCTGAAGAGGCAACTTAAAAGGCTTCTGGGGCAGAGCCCCAAGGAAATTTACCTCTTTCCTCTTTTGATGGCTCATCTACAGACCAAGACCTTTCTTTAGAGACCCCTACCAAGTTTCTACGCCCAGCCGTTCTCTCAAAATAGCTGTGACAAAGAAAAACAGTTTCAAATTAATATATAGATAGATAACAATCTATTTTCATCATTCAACAATTAGTTAGGGCAAAATCCGCAATTTCTTTATATTTTCTCAGGACTACAAGTATCGTGATTATATTTATTTGTATGTATTTACCTCAGCCTAATTTTGAGGGGTTTCCTTGATAAAAAATATGTCTGAAATCCACTTATTAGTAAGCAAATACGAATACGAAAATACAAAAAATATCAAATAAGATTTACCTTTTTCGTGTAAACGTATACGGTGAAGAGATACATAAAAGTAATGAGCCTACTTGGGGTGATTGCCGACGTGGGCGGGAAAATCCACAAGCGGCCATTACAGAAATGGGCGTTATAAACCTCAGCCTGTGGAACCCTTGTGATTCTATGTGGAATTGTAACCACTTAATCTTGAAGCTACTTTTCGTCAAGCAGCTCATTGAAAAAAATCAAATTTACTTTATATTCCATGGTTTACTTTGCTATTGGTGGAAAGTAAATAAAAGAAACGTCTAAAAACATATATTTACGCTCATACTGTTACTCACAAGACTGTAAATATACACAAAAGATGGTAAGTGGTGATCGATTTTGATTGGACACTCCAATCATCATCAGACCCAATAGGCGAATGACAAGAAACTTGATGGCGTCCCTACTTATATCCTATTGGCTGATAGGATACTTATATATTGCAGCCAATAGGATATAAGTACCATTCCACCGCCCTCATATATTGACTCAGTGTGCCCTAAACATTAACTGAATCAACTACAAAGCCACAATGACACTTATATCTGCACAGTAACAGTACAAGTTCAAAGACCATCAATTAGAGATACACAGTCGCTACATGATGATTAGCTGTCTGTAGCAAACAGCTGATGTATCTGCCAGACAAGACAACAGAAGACGGATGTGATTGTGGTTTAAATTATATTTAATCTATTTCACATAAATCAAACATACTTCTTCCCGTCCTTATCAATATGGTATAGTTGTGACCGTTTTGTTTTTTAGAACATAAAAAAATAGAGTGGTGGAAATTTGTATTTGTCACCTTTTTATAGTGGAATATAATGTTCGTTCTGAAGATATTTAACGGGATGTAATTAATACACGTAGTAGATAGCAATAGATTTTTTTCACACATGACAGTTAACGAGTCAAAAACTGAACGAATAATCGTCTGTATTATTAGTTCCCTGTTCACACAAAAGAAATGTTATATTGATTAGACATCAAGAAGTGATAAGAAAATGGCCGGATGTTTCGTTTTCCTCGTTCCTTTCTAAGTTTACTTCCGGTACAGGAAATGGAAGAACAACTATTGCCTTAATGGTTTGGACAAGATACCTTAAGGCTGCGTGACAACATTGATTGTATTATTAATTTCTAATCATAATTAGTAAAGAAAAAAAAATAATAATATTAATAACACATACCACAACATACCAACTCCAACCTAAAGGTGAGTGAGCGTAGCGAACGAACTTCAACCAGGACGTGAATAAGCCATGCGAATACTTATGAAGTTAAACGGGGCAAAGCCCGCGGGTACAGCTAGTACCAAATAAAGTGGAAAAATCTATTATTTAGTTAAAAAATCAAAATCTTTAATCTTTTAAGTGGATAGTAAAAGCTATGTGGCCGATTTAAACATGTTAGTTTTAAAAAGCTTAAGATATATTTAATAAAAAAAATATGTTTAAATAGGAGTTTAAGGGTTTTTATTTTTGTTCTACGTTAATCACTCCTAAATTGAAAATCAAATAAAAAAAAGTCTAAATCTTAAGAAACTAATTAGAATTTTAATAGTCAATAGAGAACGAAACAAAGGTTCTCTAATTGTATGTGTTCAAGAAGTTGTAAAATTCCATAAGTATAAAAGGGATAGTTTGAATAGAATATAATAAAGTAAACTTTCTCCTTGTAAACGTATAAATTAACTATAAAAAAAATCTTTCCCAAAATAACATCCAACTCAAAGTTCATTGCTTTAGTTTTCAATATATATAATTACATCGGAATAATCCTATTATCCATACATAGATTATGGACAGTATTAAGGACGTGTTGGCGATAAATCAGAAATGTGAGTAGTTTGTAGGGAAGATCGCCTGATGTTGGTTGAAGTTTGTCCTAGTTTCAAGGGTTTAGAGACACTTCAAAGTTGACCAGAATGAATCTGACAGCTGTCTGCTGCTGGCTGCACTTGGATCAACTACAAATAAAAAAGTGCACCAAGATTTGATTACAGGTAACGTTTTTTATCTTTTATCTTATAGTTTTCTATAGTTTACAGACAACCACATATGTTACGAATGTATTGCAGTAAAATTTAAAATAAAGATGATCTAAAAGAAAATAAATTATTTTAAATAATTTGTGGAAAGATTTAAAAACTAACCGATATTCCATCGTATATTTTATCTGGTTCAACTAACATATGGAGTTTTAATCTTGGGTTTTTGACAACATTAATAATTTTACGTATTAACTAATTTATTCAGTTACATAATAGGTCAATTATTGAAGTACTTTAACTGTCAATTTAAATGATAGCTAAAAAATGTGTATGACCACATTATCCAAAATTCACTTTGTCAGAACGTCAAGTGATCTATGCCTTTATAACTTTTTAGTTAATTTATTTTTATATATTTAGTTATAATAAGTTGTTCGGTATACGTAGCTACTAACTCAACCTATCAGCAAAAAAATAAAATTAATATTTTTCCACAGTGTTTTAATTGATAAATTTCTGCAAAAAATGAAAAATACCCCCGCCGCAGCAAACCTGCAGACTAAGCGAATTTCCATTAACCTGATTGGATTTACACTAAAATGCCTCCATAAAAATAGCACATTTATTTCCTATTTAAATAGAATTAGTTTAACGAGTACTTAGGTTTGCTGCAACAGGGAGGGTAAAAAATATTTTTTTTTATAAAATGATAATAGTTTAGTAAGAAATAAAAGTATTTTCCAAAATCGATCAAAATATGTTCATAAACAAGCAAACTACAACAGTTGACTTATTCTCCATAAGAATAACATGGGAATTTCAAAATTACAATTTTTTTGAATTTTCTCCGTAACAATTAGGCGCATAATAACGCTTCAATATACTAAATTATCTGTTTTTTTAAGCTCTACAAAATGGTTTAAAAAGAAATTGTGAAATTTCGTGTTTTTAGGGTCAAAAATGGGAAAAACCTATTTTTACCCCATAAAACCCCCCATAAACCCCCGTTTCCATAGTCCGATCATGCTGGTTCGCGAACTCATTCAAGTTTATCCCGCCTTACACCTTCAAACCAAATTTTATCAAAATCGGACAAAAATTACTCAAGTTATCGTGCGGATGGACACACATATTTATATATATATATATATATATATAGATATATATATATATATATAGATATATATAAACATTTGAACGAATGGTGTTTTTGGCCTCTGGGGACATCAAAATGAAAAAGTAAATCGGTCCCGGGCTTAGGTCTTACCATGAGACCTACGGTAATAGCTACTTCCCTATAGGGAAATTCGCTAAAAAAATCATAAAACTTCCAAGCTACCTAATATAATATTTAAGGGCCTTATAGGTTGAAATTATTATGTTTTTTGTATGTACAGGAGATGTATAAAAATTGAAGCTATACGTAATTTATCCCCACAATGGCGCATTTTTATAATGGCGATTTTAATATACATTTTAAAATTCATACAAAAAAGATCAATATGATTTCATTGTTAGATGTATATCAACTGTATTTAATGACTTTTTTATAATTTTAAAGTTTACTAAATACTAAATAAATATTGGTAATTGGATTCTGCCAAATCCATTTTACTTAGTGCTTTATTCATTTAGTTATAGAATAAAGTTTTACAATTCTTAATGCACTGGATTCAATCAAAATCCTGTAAATATTTTTTTTTTTAAGATTTTATGTAGACCTCAGTTTTCTCAAGAGGAAAAATAAAGCGTGAGCGGAGGATTATATCAAAGGTCCCTTAGAGACCAATTTAACTTCTTCATTTTAGTCTTAAACCTACTAAGTAGTTGGCTTGCACGATATTTTTGAGATGCTCTTCTTCAATACAATTTACAATGAAAATAGTATTAAGTTCGTTTACCAACGATATATTCAGACAATCGGATTGAAAAAGGCAGTTATTTTGAATTATTAGCCTCCAATAAAGCCTGGTGTTACTAAAAAAGCCTGTTTACTGGTGTAACTAAAAAACTATCGACATTGTTGTTTTGTACTATTAATATTTATAAAAATAAAATAAATAAAAAAAAATATATTTGTTGTTAATGGTTTGATAAATGGTATATGGTTATGTTATATTGTTACATGTTCCAGTACACATTTTTTGCTGTAGAATTTAGACTAATTATATTAATATGTTGCTGCGGTTGTTGTTGATTATTTGTAGTATTTGTAACACATCTTACCTTGATTTTTATTGTTATTTCTTTGTAATGTATTAATGTAATGGGTTTCCCGTTGGAATAAATGAATAATTAAATAAATATTAGTTTAACTATATCAACTAGTATTGGAAAAAATGAACTAATATTTTACTACTAGTTTATAATATCAATAACACGATATGCAAACCAATCGATCAAACGTAGTAAAACAGTGCTTTATTAGTTGTTGGTAAAAATAACAATTTCGTAGAAGGAACAGCTATCTTCTGAATAAAGTGAGGGATTTGTTCTGTGGGGGCCTAGGCTCAAATCCAGGAAATCGCCAACAGTTTCAGCTATAAAATAATACATAACTGTAAAATCTAGCAAAATAATAGTAATACAACAAACATACGTGTTCAAGTCAAATAATATTATAATATATTTGAGAACGCTCTTTAATTAAGGCCAAACTATTTAATTACTTCTTTGCATTTCCATGAATTTATTTTTTGTATCATGTAATCATAATAGGATTAATTTTCTTATGAATTTTGTTGGTTTTGGGTTGACAAATCACCCCGTTTTTATATTATAAAGCTATTTATACTATAATACTATTAGAGGAACAGAGTCCGTAATATGTTTGCTCCAAACACTTAATATCAGTTCGGAGTTTCTAAGCTCTGATAATTCGATAAGTCTAAGTAAGTTTAAATCCCCATTAGGGTCAGTTTATCCGATGGTCAGCTTAGATAAACTAAACTCAAGTTTCATGAAATGCTTCGTGTTTGATGTTTAGTGAAAAATAAAATATTCTACCATGGATTACCACAAAGACGGAGTTTTTGAAACATTTTATGTTAATGTAACTTAGTTAAAATAAATACAATCAATACTCAACAAAAAGTTGCAATTTTCTATTATTTCAATGTTATATTATATAAAAAGTGTTATTGAAACAAAAGCAAAATATAACGAGGGATTAATGTTCAAAATTAAAACTTCATTATTATAAAATTATTATTATTTTCGTTATTTATTTACGAAAAATCTATACATTTGTATTGTAGTTTATACATGTAAAAAAATAGGCAAATATACTTTTTATAAAGGAATTTAGACCAAAGCCGTAAATAAGGAAGCATAAAGAGCCGACGACCTGTAAATATTTTGGCTAGAATTTGTAGTTTAATATAAACTTATAGCCAAATAACAGCCAAAATCCTATTAGTGCTGTAAATTGTTTACAGTACATTACATAAAAAATCGTAGGTATATAAGTAAAATAATCCATTTTAAATGAACAAATAGATTACGTAAATACATTAGTTACCTATCAAATCTGTTGATTTTTAATAAACAATTGATTACCTTACTACAATCCTTATAACATCTATTGGGATTTTGAATGATTAAGGGTCCTAAATTTCTAATAGTCATAAAACTGCTTGGATAAAAAAATATAGATTTTCATATATTTATTATTTAAAAAACATAAGCCATCCTTTTACAATTACTTCAAGAGATTTATTAGAAAACTGGAAAGTTTAGATTTACAATAAATCTGCAGACAATTGGAAGGAAGCCGTGGACTGTAGGGACAGGATATAAGGCTTAGTCTCTTGTCTTGGCTGTCAAGAGGGGCGAGTCCTGTCAACAAGTAGTCTGTTCCAACAAAGAATGTCTTTATTTTAGATAAATAAGTTTTTTATTTCATCCTCCATTCCCTCAGCTTTAACCTTGTAAATTTATTTTGAAAATTAACAAATGTATAATTTTGTAACTGTGTGCGTACGAGCATGTTTCAATTAACATATTGAAAAGTCTACACATTTTGAGATTCACTTGAGCACAAACAATATAACTCGATTAATTTTGGTACAATTTTGTTGAGCTTTAGCATCAATGTATAGAGCTGGATAAATTTTATTAAGGTAGCGAACCAGCAAGATTCAATAGAAACAAAGGTTAATGAGGGTTTTCAAATTTTGAAACTTTAGTTTGTAAAATGTGTACTCCTAATACACATGAAAATCTCCAATTTCCATTAAACCATCGTGTAGGCTCTAAAACGAATGATCTTTAACTATTGAAGCGTTGTACGATTAAAGGTTACGGGAAAAATCATAAAATGACTATACTTGTTATTCTTATGAGACAAAACCAAGTAGTTTGACTGTTTACGGATATATTTTGACAACATTCGGCAAATTATAATTTTTTTTATACATGTGGTCTAAAATAGTAAAATTTCGCATTAAATTAAATAAACTTTATATAAACTAACGCAGCAATATTATCGCTAAAATATATGAGATGAGGTACTCATACAGAATAAGGGTTCAATGTTATATTCTAAATAATAGGTAACTATCAAACTAAACACTGTAAAGTGTAAAACAAAATAGCTCATGAAATAGCTTAGTTTTAACGTAGCTGTATGGCGTATTTACAAACTGCTGTTTCATTGCTATCTGTATTTTCTTTAAAACCAAATTAATTGAGTCTGGGTTAGTCAGAATAAAAAGTATTGCTTCATAGGGAACACAGGAGCTTACATTATAGTAGGGATGATATGTACTGCATTAGAGCAGAGAAAAACACGTTAAACCAATTTTATACATTTACTAAAAATAAGTTTTGTTGTACTTTTGAGTACTATTTCAGTAGTTAACGGACGTACACAAGTTTCTGAACTATTACAATGAAATTTAGTAACAGTTCGCTGCAAAAATAATATAGTTTGCCTTTAACATGGTGGTCAACATTTTAGAACTCAAATTAGCAATGGTTAACTTCGTTAACTGAATATTGGTCTCAAAAAAATGTACAATAAAAAGTTTAACGATACTTAATGAATTTAATTTGTATGAGGCCTTTCACTAACTATCCTGGCATCATCAGACACACATAAAGTGCATAGTTATAGTAATGTTTAATGTTTGAAAAGTATTGTTGGACAAAGGGGATGAACTAGAGATAAAAGAACAGTCCATAATTGCAACATCAAACCACACCCCTCGTTACAGCTTATTCAAAGTGATTGTGAAATAAAATGTTCTCTCTAGCCATTTGACTAAATTATTTTCACTTTAACGCTTTTGCAGTTTAATAATTATCTTTTTTAATTCATGAAACTTTAGCGACTTTTTAATTACTAATTCGTTTAAGAAATTAGCTTAGATTTACATATAAATAGGTACAAGGTGCGTTTTTTGGGGGGTTTTTAATGGAGGATTTAATTATAAACGTTGGGTGATTAACTTTGTTATGGTGAAAAAGAGTTCCCCTTGTAAAACTCCAATCATCGTAAGAAGAAGTTTTTATTATATTTAAGAATGTGTTAATAGACAAATTTAACACATAAAACACTTGCATTTTCAGTAAGAAAATATTTTTTTTAATTTTTTTATATACTACAAAGTACATTATTCTAAATTTATTTGTTTATAAATAAGTCTTAAAGGTCTTCCCTTCATGACGATATAATAGTTTTTTTGACAATATCTATTTTTTTCCTCAATTTGTTATTAATGGTTTCTACCGTACAAACACCCTATCTAGTATTTTCTTTTGACATCACTAAGCTGAGCTTTAGTTCAAATTCATTTTGTTATCTCAAAACTAATTGACACTCGGTTTACAACTAAACTCAAGTAATGTTAAAGAAAACATTGAGCATGATATTGATATTTATTGCACTTGTATTAAACATATTTAAATACAATAAAATGTTTCAAACGATCCCATAAAAGTATTGATGAAGTATAAAAATAAAGGAAAGTGTGAAAAGTGATGAAAATTGGAGTTGCTGAACTGATGATATCGCAGAGAAAAAATAAATGATTATAGGTTTCAAGTAAATAAAATTTTCAGAAACTTTAGGAGAGCCGTGTTCAAACTTGATACATTTTTTTAAAACTATTTTCCTCAATAGCTTCTGAGAGTTTATTAGGTTTTAAGTATATTCTAAGTTATTTTTAACACGTTCAACATGCTGATATCTAGCTGGGTAACAATAGGAGCGGAACGCTCAATTTATTAACCTTACAATATAAGTTTTTGTCATTGCATGCACCTGTTTAACAACCCAATATATAAAACCCAATAACACAAGCTGCAAAGCTATATGATAAACCCAAAACTATTCAACTTCAAGTCAATTAATTTCATGAAATTTGTTATAGAGCCCAACCACATTCATATTAGTAAGCTTCTCGTTAGGAAATAAAATCAGTAGTAAAATTACTTTACACAATATATTCAACTAGAAGTAATAAGAAAAAAGTACCTATAATAGCTTGTATTAGTAAGCTCTTTAAAAACCTACTGTAGAGTAAATGCAGGTGTATTATGGCTTAGATTTATTGGAGGGTATAAAAGCATTGGAGAGGAAAAGTCGGATCAATGGTCCCATTGGAGCCTATAGGGACCGCTTTATCCTTCTTATAAAGTCCTCATATATTTATTGTAAAAAATTTATTGAGTAATGTATGAGATAAAAGTTTAGGTAATAAGTATGGTTTGTCACTTCAAGCCAAGCTGGTACATTAGATTACTCATAAATGTACTAATAAGAAGGGTGAAGTTAAGTCATGCTTATCAGTTATCAAGGGGTAAGTAATGAAAGAATTGAACAAGGGAAGCTGTTAGGTTACCAACCTTGGAAATTAAAGCTTTCTAATACTTCCTTTAAGGAATGATGAATGCTCCCAAAAATTTTACAGAAATATATTTTGACTACGGCTTTCACGTATTCTTCTCTTGCGGAAGGAGAGGATTTTTAAAACTAGATTAAGAGGCAACTGGAGAAATTCGTTTAATTACTGTCTTTTACCACATAATTTGTGTTTAGTAGCTCAATAAGAATATAGTAATATAGCCCAATATAGTGTTTGAGCACAATAAGAATTACGCTATACAAAAGCTAGTGCATGTAACCCAATTAACTAAATGACCTGAACTTTGTACCGTCAGAAAATTTGTATACCAGTAATTTATTTACCCAAGATTAATAACTAATAAATTCATGGATTATTGACTAACTATTTTGAAAATGCAGCACTAGCTACCAGATTATGATTATTTAATATTTAAAATACCAATTACTGTGTTCACTGGAAAACTAAAATCTACTAACTTTAACTGTAAAACCAATTTAATATCCGTACGATGTGAGGGTTTCAGTGGTCTGTCTAATCTTTTAATGGTTCAAGAGTCTTTGAGCCTATTAGTATAAGTAGACTACAACAAAACTTTAAACTTTCAAGGTATTTGGAATTGGTAACTATGCAAGCGTAATTACTTTACTATGTTTTAATATTACTAGTCAACATTTTTGTAGTTGGTGAAAATAATAAATTTTTGGTAAAGCATTATGCTTGAAATGTATAACGATTAAAATCATAAACCCCCTAGAATGTATCCTTTTTTATAGTTCTTACTTATAATCATAAGATTATAGGTTTAATCCCTATTAATTTTAGGACAGTTTTAATGGCTTAGATGATCCAACGTCCCAGAATCATCGGGTTGTTACTGTTAGTCATTGCTATGGAAAAAAGCTGGATATAGGCTATTAGCGTATGTGTAAACCAAGGATATGTGTAAAAATCCTTATAAAAACAAAATACAGCAATAATGATATCTGTGTGGTTATCCTGATAGGCCTAGGTCTAAAGATTTTACAGAACTGCGAATCTCATTAAATTCTTAGAAGATCTAGTAATTTTACTTGTCGATTCCTCATTCGGTCCGTCGAGAATTGGAAATGTGTCCCCAGTTGAATCGAACTTTAGTACAAAAGATGCAATGGTATAGTATCTTAATTAATAATTATTGTAGGCGGAATTTGTGTTTAAGACTGCTGTTGACGAATACAATTTTAAAATAATCTTGGAAGACTTTTCTTTAGTAGATATGTATAATAGCACCCTCTTTTCTAGTGATACATTTAAAATATATTTGCTTCTTTAATGTAAAATAGACGAAAGTACTGTTGCACAATAATTTTCACAATATAAGTAGGAAAATTACTAAGTTCAGAAGCTGCGCTATCTCTAAATCTCGCTAGAACGTTAAAGTCAGTTCCATTGTAGTTGGTATAGATAAGGGGCTTTCAAAACAATAGACCTCTAGTAAATCAGCTTTACAACTTAAGCTAACACTGAGGTTAGAGCATCGCGTTTCATCACTAATATTATTACGTTCTAATAACTCTTCTCAAATAATTTAACCTAATCACTATATGTAATTTTTAAATAAATATTAGTACCATATAATATGTGCGATAACTCCTAGAAATGAAATGTTCCTACTAACAAAATATAGTAAACTTGTAGATTTATAAACAAACACAACGAAGTAAGTTAAAGGGAACCATGATAATTCAACAATTTCGTTATAAAGCATTATTCAGCTGTCCCCGTCTTAAATAACCACTCAACTCAATTATTTGGCATCCAAGGATAAGAAGATCCGAGGGTTTATTGTAAGATTAATACTGTGACAGATCCCTTGTTACCAGAATGGTTTTAATTAATTTCCTTCTACTGCAGACATTTTTATGCTTAGCTTAACTAATATTCATTTTAACAGATTTTAAAGTTTAATAATTAATTCAATCAATTACCTCATGACAAACAAAACAAAACTTTGAAATTACTATTTCAACTTTCGACAAGTTGTTTTAAATAATTAAATCACAATTGAAATAATTAGTCATTTCTTTAGATTTTAAAGATATTGACTTAGTGTGTCATCTATCAAGTATATTTTTAATGTGTATTTCGGATTGCTTTCAACATTTTTAATTACATTATTTAAATTATGTATTAAATTAATTCAAGCAAATTTGATTTGAAATCTGTTTGTTGTGAATTTTGTCCATTAATATAGAGATGTATTAAAATAAAGTTATTAATTTTTATTGTGTCCGTTCTTTGAAATAATTTAACATATCAAATTTTTCTTGAAACGAATATTGTTTAAGAGGGTTTTTAATCAATTATAATGAAACACGACACATCAAACATCATGTTTAATACATAAAAACTTTCATAGCCTAATAACTTAAACCAGAACAAATAATCGCCCTGTATAGCAACCATAACATAACATAGGTATATAGAATGTTTTATATACATTTTAACAACAGCCATAACAATTATATTAATTATCAACTATAAGATATTCCTTAATTATATTAAAATCACAATTTTTCTGTTAAAAAAGTATCATTTTACCTCGGATCCTTTACTTTCTTCTTTTCCAATTTCAATTGAAGCCGAATCTGTTTTAACAAGGTTTACGTTTCATTGACTCGATCCTATCCAAAAACCCATTTCTTTGGTCTTATCTTGATTGTTTAGGATCAAACTACTTGCTTTTGTTAGATTTATTCTGAGGAAAGAGATAAATAATTACTAAATAATGAAAAGCTTTTTTATATTGTCTTTGGTTTAAAGTAGGCATATACTTTTATAATCTTAGAAAATTTAAAATGTATCTTCTCATATTTTCTCAAAATTGTATGATTTGAAATATTTTATAAATTTTAAAGTGCATTAAATATTAAGTTTTGATTGATTTTCTTGACCTACGTTTTTTGTTTTCATGCTCTTGTTTAGTTTAGATATATTATGCGTTATTTGGCTTGAAGTTCTAATAATCTATAACAATTTATATATAAATGGTATACGTAACTTAAAACAGATATATGAAAGAAATAAGATGTTTTTATATTCTGAGATGATTTAAAGACAAGTAGAGCTACAAAATAAAACCTTTCGGAAGAGGTGTAATAAACCTTTTGGTAGGTATTAAAAAACTCTCTACATTGAAAGCAAGATGATAATGGTGAAAATACCACCTTGGCATTTAAACTTGTAATCTGCATGTTGAATTTACAGTTTCAATATCGATAACAAGAAGCTATAGTCAATGCAGGTATTTAAGCTTAACCGAGGCCATAAACGCGTTCCTTACAACACTCCGGGGGTTGCATTGGAGCCACAAGGGTGTATTTAGAGGTGGAGTAAGCATAACCTATAAATAAAACATCTAAATCAACCGAGCGCAGTTCCTCTCAATTGTTAGGTTATGTTTGAATATATGTATTTGATTTCAACAAACTTAGATACGTAATTTAAGATGATCATAAATGAAGCATAAACTATATGATAGCGTTTTTGCTTTGTTGCTGACTATGTTTTTTTTTGCTGGAAATTTCAAAGCAAAAATTATCAAATAAACCTGGATGGGTCCAACCATGTCCAAACCATCTGGCTACCAACTATACCAAATTAAGATTTTATTGAGATTTCTGGTATTCTGGACCTAATACTCAACTTTCTTATGCCATGTCTTCTAAATATAACCAAAGTATGGACTAAACACATTAATCTTGATGAGATACATTACGAACGTATATTATAATTATTCGGTTGTTTAATTTAGTAATCCAGTAAAGTTGTACTTATACTTGCCTTAAGTTATTTCCTAACTATTTAATAGATGACTAATGTAACTAATTGCATGTTTAGAGCCAAGGTATTTATTTATAGTATTCATTTATTACTTACAGTTTGATTCTGTTACATACCTGTAAAAAAACCACAATTAAAACATTTAACTACACCTTAAATAAAATATATAAGTTATTCTAACAAAACGTATTTATTACATACAAAAATAGTAATATCTTTCTGAGATGTACTATTTGGACTTATAATACAAGTATAACTAAACGTTAAGTAAAAAAAAAATATTTCTGCAGTGAAAAGTTTTGACAATTTTGGAAATTATTTTATGAGTTGGCAATAGTTATTTTACGTTTTTAATATTTTTAGTATTAAGCCCCTACTTATTCAACCCAAATAGGACACTTTGTTATTTCAATGACTGGAGTTTCTAGAAAAAGTTATTAATTCTTTTCCTGTATACTAAAATCAGTCAAAGGTACGGATAACATTTGATGACGTTGATGCTTAGTGCACAAACTGAAACAACCACAAAAGCCATAATCATAACCCTTATCTTTGCATAGTAACAGTACAAGTTCAAAGGCCATCAATTAGAGATACACAGTCGCTACATGATGATTAGCTGTCTGCAGCAAACAGCTGAAATATCTGCCAGACAAGACAACAGAAGATGGATGTGATTGTAGTATAGTGCATCATCGTTTAGTGAAAAAAATGTTTAGTCTATTTCACATTGGTATAGTTTATTTATCTTACATTTCTTATTGATGTGGAAATGTTTTGAATCTAGCATGATGTTGTCAACTATGTCTCGCTCGTGAGTTAAAAGATATTAACTTCGCATCTTGTATTTGCCTTTTTATGGACAGCAGGCCTATAAGGGGAATATTAAGTAAAGCAAAGGTTGTTGTAATAAAGTACATTACTGAACAGAAAAAAATAATTTTAGGAGGCAAAGGAGCACGAACTCGGGACTTCACTACCGACTGAGCGTAAATAGGTTTCACTATTTATTAGATTTCATTTAGTAGTTTAACAAAGTCTATATCTGCGATGCCTCCATGAGACAAAGTTTATAGATTACACACGTAGAAGTGATCACAAAGTGGGCGGATGTTTCGTTTTCCTAGTTTCCTCCTAAGTTCACGCTTCCGATGCAGGAAATGGAAAAGCCATTGGCTTTAAATGTATGTGTGACCTTACGGGTACAAGAGTTTAAAGATCGGATATAAATAGGTATAACTATTGATTGTTAAAATGAGTATACTGGACATACTGGAGTCTTAAATTATGCCAAGTAGCCTACAAAATCCACCCATGTGGTATTATTGTTGTAAACGTATTCCGTAAAATTCAATTATTCCGAGTTTTTATTTTAAGAATTCATCTTTAATAGAGTTTGTTGTAAAGTTACCGTTGGACTAATCTTATTGCATAAATAGACCATGGTGAGCATTAGAGCGTTTCAGTGATAAATCAGAAGTGTCAGTAGTTTGTAGAGAAGATCGCCTGATGTTGGTTGAAGTTTGTCCTAGTTTCAAGGGTTTAGAGACACTTCAAAGTTGACCAGAATGATTCTGACAGCTGTCAGACATTGGCTGCACTTAGATCAACTACAAATAAAAAGTGCACACAATTTATTGAAGTTATCTTCTATTTCAGTCGAAAGGATATTAAATTCATAAAATTGTCATTTTAAACTCCTATTTGTACATAACATAACCCACTTTTGAGGTATATTTTATAATTGTAACGATTATGTAATGTTGAAACAGTTTTTCAGAAAACCTTTTGCCTATAGCTTAGCACTAGATTTCACTCAATATTTCATTAATGCTATTGTATAGTTGTAAAATAGTAACTTAATGCAAAAGGTATTAGATATATTGTTTTTGCAATCCACACAGTAAATATAAAACATAGAATTTCCAAAGAAGACAGATTCAGTTAAAGTTCAAAACGTAATGTTTTACTAAAATTCTGAATGGTTAATGATGAATAATTACTTGTTACGATATTTTTAATGCGTAAGTCACAATTTAGCATCACAGCGTAAAAAGGTTTTAATCTTGATTTTAATAATTAATAAACATAAACAAACTAGTAATATATTGGTAGTCTTGGCACTGTTTCAGGAATATAATAAAATAAAAATAGTGTTGGAAAACCCATTTTGTTATATTTTTAACAAAATATGTAAAAATACATTCATAACATTATACTTAGTGATTGTATTTAAGAAACTTAGAACCTAATTATCAATACAGAACTGGGAATTTTAAATTATTATACTCTTATAGGCTTGTTGTGTCAGAAAAGTAGTAATTTAACTTAAATAACCTGAGTATTGAATAAATTTTAGACCTAAAAAACAACAAAAGTAAACGTATTTTCGGGTCACATCAGTATTGCTAAGAGTTAGACTTATGATGCAAGGGTAATTAACAATACCAGCGTATAAAATTTAGTTTACATTATCAAAATGTATCTAGTAATATACTCAACTGCAGACAAAAATTGTAATAAGATTAAATAAATATCCAAACCACAGTTGTATATTGCAATGTTTTTTTACATCAGAAACTCATGGAAAGGAATCAATGCTACATATATTAACGACTATACTTATCAGCTATTTATAAGATTTGTATACAATGCCATAAGATCTCATACGAATCATATCGTTTGACATTCTGCAATAAAAAACATTAAATTATCTTACAGGTGCACATTTGTACAGCATTATTATAAAAATTTCAAATCAATTACTCACATTACAGATACTTTTATACATGATTGTTTCTAGAATCTCAAAGTGTGGATTCCATCAATAACAGAAGATAGGACTGGTGCCATTGATCGATGAGTTTGCGAAGTAGGATTCAAAAGTCATGTTTCATTTGTCTTCACTCATCCTTTAGATGTATTGCCTTGAAAGGAAGCTTAAGGAATATTCATACTTAACAAAGTAATATTGATATGGTTTACAAAAATTATCTGATACTCATATACAGAGGGATTCAAAAGTAGGTAACTAAACATTTTAATAGGAAAATATATTCATTCATACAAAACCCAAACTAATCCAATTTACTTTAAAAGTATTAATACACCTAAATTAACTCAAACAAATTTTGTACTTGGCAAAAAACACTCACTTCCTTGTTTTTTTTTTTAAACTGCTTGCCAGTTTGTCCTACTTTGGCACCACTCTGTTTATACAATCTTGATTTCAAAAAACAATAAACCGATGACGTTTTGTAATATGGAATTTTGATTATTTTATGCACATTGACACACATTTTTGTTTCCGCTGTGTTTTATGTAAAGCACAGTGTATTTGATTTGGACCGAACATTAAGTGCGAAGCTTAAATACAAAGATTAAGTTTATCTAAGCTGACCCCCATTGGATAAACTGACCTTAATGGGGATTTAAACTTAGTTAGACTTATCGTGGAATTATCAGAGCTTAGAAACTTTAAGCTACTATTAAGTGGTTGGAGCAAATATGTAATAGACTATTCCCTACAAACACACCGAAGCTCTATTGAAATTGAATTTTAACTAAATTTGATCAGATTGTAGTACTTTTATGAAAGATAATTTTTAAGGTAATAGGAATGTAAAATACACAATTAGTCGTATGACTTTAAGTAAATTAAATTCTCTCACACAGCATTTTCTCGTTTAAAAACCATATTTTTTTGGGAATATTGGTAATAAAAAAAAAGATTTTGTGGGAGTTCAAAGTTTAATCTGTCTATGTTTGACTGCAACCTAACGTAAATACTTATTTGCTGCGCGATGGTTGTATGAATAACGAACAATTATACTACATATTATAAGAATATCAAATAATTAAGTATTATGAATAGTTATATTTATCAAATAACTCCAAAAGGTAAACAATACTTTCCAAATACTGCAATAGAATTAGTGGGAAATTGAAAAGTTTAGATTTACAATAAATCTGCAGACAATTGGAAGGAAGCCGTGGACTGTAGGGACAGGATATAAGGCTTAGTCTCTTGTCTTGGCTGTCAAGAGGGGCGAGTCCTGTCAACAAGTCCTTACCCTCAGTCTCTTTATTTTAGATAAATAAAGTCTGTATTTCATCTTTCATTTAGTAAGTGTTTCCTTGGTAAATATACAGACTGTCCCAAAAGTCCCGGACCGGTTTAATATTTTCTAAACGACAACAGATAAATCAACAAGATTTGGTACATCAACATCACACCTAAAAATCTACTTTTTTATGGAAATATAAATTTTCTGTCACATCATGGGGACGTCCCGCAAGGAGTCAGAAGGAAATCTTAAATAGAAGCATAGGTTGACATGTACATCAGATTAAAGGTCTTTACTAGCAGAATATAATGCTGCAAATTTAAACTCAAACGGACAACCAAGTCAAGAGTAACAGTGGTTCAAAGATTCATTTAATTTGCATTTGGGGGCAGAGCCCTAGGAGTCAGAACATTTTTGTTAGCGTAAGCATAGGTCGATATGCACATCAAATTAAAGGTCTTCACTAGTAGATTACAATGCCGTAAATTCAAGCTCAAAAGAACGCCTGAGTAAAAAATGGCAGTCGTTCAAAGATTCAAAATGGCAGGTTCAAGAAATCTTTGAACGGCCGCCATTTTGTAACGGGTGATCCTTTCGAGGCGCGGTTTCCGGCATTGAACTCTGCTAGCTAAGCCCTTTAAACTGATGTGCATATTGACCTATGCTCCTATTTAAGATTTCCTTCTGACTCCTCGTGGGACGTCCCCATGATATGACAGAAAACTGATAGTTCCTTAAAAAAGTAGATTTTTTAGTGTGGTTTTAATGTGCAAAATTTTATTGATTTATCTGTTGTCGTTTAGGAAATATTAAACCGGTCCGGGACTTTTGGGACAGTCTGTATATTGCTGCTTTGCAAACGTTTATTAGTATATTTACGGTTATCTTTTATTCAAATAGTGATTGGTATTTTTACGTGTGTGTCAGTTGTATAATTTATTTATTACAATAAAATTTAGGTGTTTAATTTTGCTTTATACAAAGGGTTTCACTATTCACAATTTGTAAAAGTTATCCCGATTGCTCGAAATGGATTAGTATTCTTGAAGAATGTTCTCAATCTTTGTTAAATATTGACACCTATTTCTAGTGATTCCCCAATGTTGTATTGTTTTACAAACAGAAAAAAATATACAGGGCGTCTCGTTCAACCAGGTAGTTGAAGATCCAAGTTGTACAGTTGAATTCAATCCTTTATTGATTTAAAACAAACTCAATATAAGATAAGACATCTCGGTAAAAAGGAAACTTAATATTTTAGTAAATTACTGTAAACTATGTAAAAAAAACGAATTATTCTACGAATGTGCAGCTGTGACAAATATTTTTGATTTATTTTACTAAACTGTTCTGTACGTTAGCTAATGAAAATCTCAATAAACCCCATACTGGTCTGGTAAACCACCACTTTCCGAACTAGTAACGTGCAACTATTCAACAATCAATAGCCAGGCTGTTAAAACATTACAAAATAATTCAGTTAAATTTTACTATAAATATACAAATGTCCATCTTTTGACATCGGTGTCGACTTTTGGAAGTCAAATTAGCTATAATTATATTTGAAATGTGTTGTTGAACAAAGGGTATAAACTAAAGATACAACACAACACTAATTGAAACATCAAAACGCACCCCTCGTTACAGCTTATTCAAAGTGATTGTGAAATAAAATGTTCTCTCTACCTATTTGACTAAATTATTTTCTCTTTAACGCTTTTGCATTTTAATAATTATTACTTTTTATAATACGATAGTAAATTAGTAATATTATTACTTTAATAATACGACTTTTTAATTACAGATTTGCTTATGAAATTAGCTAAAATGTACATATTAGGTATAAGGTGGGTTTTGTTTCCGGTTTAATGGATAATTGGGTTATGAGAAAACTTTTTGATTTTAATTTAAGTGAAAAAGCAATAAAACTGCGTAACTAGATTCATCCATTAATAATAAAGGTGAGAGCCTTAAAAACTTCTACGAGTGTCGTTAACACTATTTACGTGAGTTGCGTACACTACTTTACCTACGACAGTGTTTGAAAAATAAAAATCACTACTTATAACTTATAAGAGAGGTTATGTTTTCGTTTATAGCCTCCCATTGCCATTGACAGTGATCCAACGAAACATTCCGACAAACACTTATTGCACCTCTCAACAATTAGATTACCCTGAACAGCTGATTAGTTGAAGTCCGAATCATTACAATTTAACTTCTCTCTTAATCCTTTAACCTCATTGGTCCGTTACCCGTGTTGTTATGAATAAAACTATGCTGTTATGAAAGTAAACAATGCTGTTATAAGAAACGTTTCAATTCTAAGAACTAAACTGAAACGGCTACTTAAAAACGGTCGTAGGTAAACAATTAAACATGTCTTCCTTGCTGATATACCTTTTTTTATCCTTTTCATTCCTAAACAATCCAAGCGATTATCTGTTCGCTGAAATTTTGAAAACATTTGTCTATGAATGAGATTTTTAACACCTTAATATAAAATACCTTATAAAAATTCTTCAGGAAGTTTTACTTTCTATGTTAAAATTTCGGTAATTTTTCATCTTTAGTTTTCATTGAAAATAAATAAATGTTTGTACGCTAACTATCATTATAAATATCTGGTGTTTCTGTGGAAGCTATACACTATTAATTCCTATTTTTTCAGGCCCATACCCTATAAAAATTACAGGTCAAGCTACTAGAATGATGTTAATAACTATACCGATAAATATTCAAATAGATTTTATCGTGTTTTTCGTAATTGATATGTATTTATTTTTATGATTTTACATTTAAAAAACTTTAGCAAAGCTAAAATTCTTTATCGAATAGAAATTTACATTTACAAGGACCTATAACCAAACTAACAAGTAAATTTAAAAACAATGTATATTCATCTAGAATTTTCCTAGTGTAATTGAGCCATCCAAGTCTTTACTGTACGCCAATAATATATATTTCCTAACAATTCCAAATTTTGAAAAATATATACCCAAGATCTTAGAGCTGACTTATAGGCAAATCCAGCGAGTCTTGTCTGTTGACAACACGTTGCTAAGCTTCATCTTTAAATCCCTTTTGTTATCCTCCAATTGACTCTGAGTTCACCAAGACAGGTGGGATTGAAAAAGGTTTTACTTGACGTCAATATTAAATACAATATTTTTTACGAATTATATGTACAATTATATGTCTTTCTTACGTCGCATGAAAAGATGAATGCAAAACACGAAATTTAATGGATACCAATGTTACGGTATAAATCTAATAGTTACATGTTTTATGTTAGTAAAATATTAATCTTAATGCAATCGGGAGATTCAAGATTATGAAAAATTCACTTTTAAAAGTTAATAGTCACAAGGATAGGTTTTTTGAAGGCTGAAAACCAAAAATATCGCTATGTGTATTAACTAAATACATAGGATACAGAATAATTTTTATATTATTTTAAATTGTTACCAATGTACTTGTTACCAATTTTCAAACGGGTTGTATTATATAGCTTTAGATATCCATCATGAGCCGAATACTATTTAATGTTTAGTCAATTAAAAAAATTGCATCAATTAGTAGCAATGGCAATCTCTTCACGTTAAAATCATTCCTTCATCAGTAAATGATATAAAAATATATTCTATTGATATCAATACAAAATAAATATTAAGCTAAATTTGTATTAGTAGACTCGCCAAATAAACCTACTGAACAATAAATGCAGGTGTATTATGGCTTAGATTTATTGGAGGGTATAAAATCATTGGAGAGGAAAAGTCGGATCAATGGTGCCATTGGAGCCTACAGTATAGGGATTGCTTTATTCTTCTTAAAAAGTTCTTAATCATTTACAAAAATTGTTGCCAAGACTAAAAGATAATCTATATAAGAAAGGTTACAAATAGAGAATTTTTAGATAGGTTTATTTTCCTTCGTAGTATGATCATATATTGTATTTCTGGTACACAAAACCCCAAATTGCATGAGGAAGTATAAACAAATTTTCTTTGAAAAAAAAAACAACAGTTCTGAATGTTAAACAGAAGGCTACAATGTGTGAAATATCTAAATGTAAAGACTATAAAAATTTTCGTATAACATATGTTTATGCACTTATTTTAATTCATGCTAAGAATAAATGGATTGGTGAGACATCTAATAGGGGAGAATTAGTTTCCAACTTAATTGATTCAGTGGTTTTGTTAAAATCTGTTTTAATCTCCCTAAGGACAGTTTACCCTAATCTGTTCAAGATAGCTTAAGTCGGTTGACCCAATCTGAGATAAATGAAAGCCAATTAATTTACCTAGGTACAGGTTCATTGAAATACTAATTTAAAAATGCATTAATGAATACATCCAGGTAAGCTTAGGACAATCTTTAAAGGTATAACAAGTGTTTAAGGCTAGAGGTTTAACAGATTCGTAATATAAATGTAGGCTAATAAATATATAAAAGGTTGTACCTAAATAAACTAAAACAATATTCAAAACAAATATCTTTACTGAAACTGTATAATCCGTATGAATTTAGATTGGCCTAGTGTACAACCTAACAACTACTTAATTTTTAGCTAAAAAAGAGAAGTAAACCAAAATTTACATTCAGGATAACATAATTGGCGCTTAATAACAGATTTCGAACACAACTAGAACGAGGCTAACAAAAACTATTGCAAGTAGCTAAATCAACTAAATGGCCTGAACTTTGTATTAGTGGTTAAAACATTAGTTTATCAGTAATATATTGGCCAGAGTTAACTTACTGACGAAGTAATTTGATTAAACACGCTCTTGAATATATCACTAACCCAATATAACTAATACTTAAAATTTTAAAATTCTTTTACATAAAATATAAAAATGAAAAAGAAAAGTTATTGTCACAGTCTGTTTGGATACTCGTAGGTCTACTAAACTTGTATAACTATCAAATCATTTGGCTACGGAATCATTAAAACGAATTTGTGGCTCCACTTATTATGCTAATATATGGTAATGGTAAAGTTATAATCATAAAACATTTTAAATCCACCACATCTAAAGGTTGCTGAGGTATATATAATCTTTTAACGGTTCAAGAATCTTTGAGCCTATTAGTATAAGTAGACTACAACACATCGTTAACACCCCACGTATTCCGAATAATAACGTAAGCATAAATTTATTGGTATGCTCACCAAATCTCTCTCTATATAGATTATGATTACCCTTACTAAAGTATTTTTAATTTATGGCTAAAAACATGAAATCGTTTGACGAAAGTTGAAACTCTGGGAGGAATGCTGCTTGAATTTAGTTTCGGTTAAAATAATTAAAAAATTTACCTATCTTAGTGCTAACCTGATATGTTAAACACTATAACAATTATCACTATTACATTAATATCCCAGTTCTTGGGGGTAATAAATGGTCCTCCCTAAAAGACACAGCTGATCTTAATGTCAAAAAACAAAGCTGCTCAATGCATCTTTATTAATAATTTGCAAGTTTGTTATTAATAAGTTTCTATTTATTATTTCGTCAGGTTTCGTTTGTAATATTTTTGAGCGTACATGGGTAGTTTTGTAGTTTCATGTTGAATTGAATTAGTTTAGTGAGGATAACGATTGATGTGGGTAATTGTATCAACCATTTTTATACTAGGAAGTGGTCGAGTTTGCATACCTTTGATTTATTGATCCTTTTAAAAATATGACGAGGAAATATACACATCCAATAATGCATTCCAAACGTAGAAGTAGGAAAATTACTAAGTTCAACAGCTGTGTTACCACTAAATCTCGCTAGAGCGTTAAAGTCAGTTCCATTGTAGTTGGTATAGATAAGGGGCTTTCAAAACAATAGACCTCTAGTAAATCAGCTTTACAACTTAAGCTAACAGCGAGGTTAGAGCATCACGTTTTCCTTACTAATATTATACGTTCGAATATGTGTATTTGTAAATAAACAATATACACATGTGTAGTAATTTTGTGAAAATTGTTAGGTCACATATTCTCAATACTTCGTATTTAACAGCATTTAGTTTATTGGAATTTTTGGTTAACCTTGCAAACAAGCTCAATTCACGTATAATACAAGTATTTACTTTGTTGGAGAATCATTTGGTTTATAAGGAAATAAGATAAACAATTGTATATATAGTAGAAATACAAGGTGTTTTATTATAACTTATGTATTATTCAAGTTTCCATCGCAGCTGAGCAAGCTAGTCCAAATCTCAGACAAATGTCGATTTCTTATTTTATTTACTGTTATTCTAGCAAGCCCTTTTGGGACGATTAGTGTGGCCATACGATTGTTTCGAATTGTAAGTTGAAGCTACCGACGAGTATAAAAATAAATTTTATGATTAGATTTATGTAGTGTAAGTCTTTAACTTCTATTTTAGTCCCTGTACTTTTTTACATCTACAAATCTGCATTACAATTGATCATTATCTATGTGAATACAAGTTTAATATCAGAGTTAGATAGTTAACGCTACAAATTTGCTCTTTGTGATGTATTTTAAACTATTTGTTTATTGCGGAATAATTCTATGCAAGATTTAAATAAATACATGGTATGTAAGAAAAATACACCTTGCAGGCAATAATGTTTGGGTAAAAATGTTAGTATAATGGAAATATATATTTTCTGATGAAAAATAAACCCTGGTTGAAAAATTATGTTTCATTTTAACGAATTTCCCTATAGGGAAGTAGCAGTTTATTTGTAATAATGGGTATGATATAAACAACTAAAACTTGGTGGAAGGATTTTTAATTTGTCACAATAATTTGACTGTACGGTAGGGAACCCAATCATTGTTTGGAAACAACATTGTTATATAAAATTATTCAGCTGTCCCCGTCTTAAATAACCACTCAACTCAATTATTTGGCATCCAAGGATAAGAAGATCCGAGAGGGTTTATTGTAAGATGAATACTGTGACAGATCCCTTGTTTCCAGAACGGTTTTAATTAATTTCCTTCTACTGCAGACATTTTTATGCTTAGAAAATATCCTTCATTGTAAAAGATGTAACAATTCAATAAAATCAATTTATATTACCTAATTAATGAAAATTAATTCATTAATTTCAACCCTATTACTTCAACTAAAGTCACATTGTTTTTAATAGCTACTTGGTAAAATTTAATTGAAATAATTAGTTATTATTTTTGGTTATTTAAGATCATTTAGCGTCATCAAACAGGCTTCCATCATAATTATTTAGTGTATTTAATTTACCATAAAGTGTAGTTTTCTAGATAAAATAATAAACTAGCTTGCACATTAAAAACAGTTTTTTAACGAAATTGTATACAACTAATATAAAAATTTATATGATTGAATCATACAAGCCTTATAAATGGAAACTGGAATCGATCAGCTCAAGTAGAACTGTTCATCAATAATAATATTTTTTATATACAAATTAGCAAATGAACTAACCTCTTACAAAAAAATATTCCTAAAAAAATAGTCATTCGAAAGAGCAGTATTTTGTTAAATTCCACTTGATTTACTCATACATTCTAAGGTATTATTTACTTTATTTCTTTCCTTTTTTTCTTCCAGTGAATGATTAAGCCTGTTCCGATCTCATGAAATCACTCATATTTTCTACCAGGTATTTAAAAATAATTAATATTTCTTCTATTTTAAAACTAACATAAAGTCAGGTAAAATATGAATTACGTCCTAGAAATTAGTGAACTGCAAGTTAAACACAAAATCTATCTTAATATTATCGTTTATGTCTAACAGTGAGAGTTGACTCCTATGAACCATGTGAGAGCGAGGCTCCATAGCGACCGTTAGAGATAATTGCCTTAGTAAAATACAACCTGTGACGTCACGGCTATAGACTTTGTGCTGAAACTTTGGTACGAGTTTAAAAACTTATTTTATACAATGGCTTTACCTAAAAACCTTACGAGTTCAGTAAGAAACCGATTACAGTTATCACTAAACAGTTCTATCGAAATAGTTATTTTACTTGGCGTTAAGCAATTTATATAGTATATTGCAAAAGCTTTTTTTATTTAATACTTTTGCAATTTACCTTAGGCTATAACTTTTACTCAACTTGACGTTGTCATTTTCATACATCAATGAGCTTTGAACTGTTGGAATTATGGAAGGCAAATATAGCTTACGTAAATACTCAATGATAACAAATTATTACGGTGAAATTTATACGTTTAGAAATGAATACATAATCAGACTGCGAGGGTTTTTCAGATGGTGGAGTTGTCAAAAATGTTTAATAAAGTATATACACAAATTTTATACATAAAAAATAGCAAAATTTACAATTAACACAAAAAAGCAGCATCGACTCCACCTAACCAACTGTACTAAAATATAATTTTTGTAATACATAATATTGTTTGGATTATGGATCTCATCCACTTGAATACGACTAAATTGAATTGAATATACTATATTGAAATTGAATAAGAAATGCATTTCGTTATAAGAAGTATGCTTTAATGTAGAATCGTGGTCTTCGCATCGGTACAGAGTGCCATCATCAGGGCGACTTTACTCCGCACAGATGACAAATAACATCTGATTTGAGAAGTGAGCCTTATTATTTGAGATGATAATCAAACAACAAGAGAATTCGAAATGTAAACATTAATTTTTGGCAAAGTAGGAAATCAAGTGTTAATACTTCAAAACTAGCAATACTCAACAATACGCACATTATTTTTGCAAATATATTTGAAAACACTACCATATAGGATAAATTATTATACAAATGAGAAATTACTATAGCAGTGGCTACGTTAATCAGCTAATTACAATATAGTTTACAAATTGTTAACTCCAAAGCCATTGTCGATTCACAGAAGTTAAAGAAGTTAAAACAAACTCTGAACGACCAAGCGCTCCAAGCGACCATTATAGGAAATTACTTTCATAAACTACAGTCAGTGACGTAACATAGCTAAAACAACTTTACCCATTTTACTTAAATCGTGGTTGGAAATAAAATTATTTCAAAATTGACGAATCAATTATTATTCCAACACTGATTTATCCTATTATATTCAGATAATTCTATAAAATGTATACTAAGGAAAGAAAATCCTATTAAAGCAAAAATATATAAAAACAATTAACTAGGATTTATTTTAGTGTCCGCGTTGCAAGTTAAGGTTGGATGTCCCAATAGACTTTGATTAACCACAACCCTTAAGGGATCCTTTACAACCCCTGAGAGAATACATTAGTACCACGAGGGTGTATTTAGAGAGCCTCAGAGGAACTGTAAAACACGCTGGTAGTAAAGGTATTGGTAAATAAATAGATTACAAACTTTGAAGTATTATCTTTGAATATTGATTAAACATATTCCATGATACATTAATTATTCTTGTAAATCATCTAGAGATAGTTTTAAGGTGTATTAAAAATATAATTTACATCCTATATTTGATTTTAACAGTTAGTTGTTGTTTTGATCAATAATTCACTGTTTTAAGATATTTGAGATATGTACCTATGGATTATTAAGTAAAATCTGTTATAATGTCATAGTAGTTCTCCCCGGTTCCTTCTGTTTTATTTTTGCGTGAGTATGTTTGTATTTTATTAGCTTATGAAATGTAATTTTTATTTTTAATAGGGGGGCTTGTTATAGAAAACATCAACTTTTAAAGTTTAGGATTAAATTTCAATATATTCATATATTCATCATTTGCACTTAGCACAATAAACTGTGCCAATATTATTAACGTAGTATTTATGGCTATAGGCTAAAAGTGCATTCAAAACTTAATATATACACAAAGTTAATATATAATATATTAGAATCAAATATATAATTTAATTAAGCTAATTGAAGAAAAAGCTCTTCAGTGGATTACTAATAAAATTGTACTTCCATAATTTATATTTTAAAATTAGTGATAAAATACAAAACGTTTTCCTACCCTAACAGTACATAGAAAGGATCATATTTTAATAATACCTACATTAAAATTAACTGTTATTTCCAACCAAAAAACTGTTTTGAAAGTTTTTAAACATAAGGTAAGTATTTCTTTTTAAAATATCCATTTGCTATCAAGGTCTTCTTATTTGAAATGAAGGGAATAAAAGCTGACACCAGGTGTAGAGTCCAGCAAACTGGACCGTGATGCGAGTTTATCGAGAAATCTGGTCATCTGAAACCAATACCCTAACTTCTGATAATGTATATCACCCAGATAAATATTGTTGAATCAGATGAATACCATTTAAATTTCTTAATATATGGTAATATACGACGGTTTTGTAATCTGATGCATGGTTATACATTTGTTAGATATATCAAGTAGGGCCTACCATGATTTTATATTTTCGTTAATATTTTAAAAACATAAACAAAACTCAAAACAAACATTTTTAATAACTTGACGTTTTTATTTCTAATTATACGTGTTTTAAAAGAATGTTTTTGGATTTATCCTTGTTCTATAATTCCCTAAAATATATCTGTTCCTTGAAACATTTCGTTCTCAAATATTCCCAATTGAACTAATTGCGGTATTTTTAAAAGAATAAACATACCAGAAAGCAAATACATTATGTGAAAGCTAATAAAACACAATATATAGAACAGCTCTTGACTTATAATCCACTTGTATCAGAAGAATTCATACTGAATTTCGTGGAAATGTAAACTAAATACATTCGAAAATAAAATTACCTCTTAATATCCTTAAACTAGATGAAAAATAACTAAAAACATTCTTTCTAAATTTTATCTACAGTAAAATGTAATATCCTACCTCTGATATTTTAGATTCTTATTTACCAATTTCAATTGAAGCAGAATCTGTTTTAATAAGGTTTACATTTCATTGACTCGATCCTTCCAGAAACCCATTTCATTGGTCTTATCTTGATTGTTTAGGATCAAACTCCTTGCTTTTGTTCAGTAGGTTTATATTTTTACAAAGAAAGTAATAATAAATGGACAAATATTTTTTTATCTGGTCTTTCATTGTTTATTAGCAAACTATACAATCAAAAACATTGTTGAAATGCATTTAATTTCTTATCTGATTATATCACCCAATAAACTCGTTTGTAAATGTAATATTAAATTCAAAGCGTATAGTTTACCAAGTTATAGAATAAGAGTGTACGAGCCAATACACAGCTTTAAAACATAGGAGAATTAGTATAAAAAGGTAATATAAACATACAAATTATAAAAACATTTTAAGTTATTTTAAAGTTGTTCCTTCCTTAGTATTAGTACTCAATTTACTATTTCGTACCATAAATACACAAATGATATTGCTTACTACTGTACCTATAAACAAATACGACAATGGTACTTCTGTTTATCAAAATTTGAATTGTCTTTTAACCGAAGTGAACACTTTAAAGAAGTTGTTAATACTGTATTGTCATTTTAGTTACTAGGTAAGTATGAGTGTGAGTCATGTGAGTATATTATAGTTTGTTTTCATTTAAAATACATAAATGTACCCAAAGTATCAAAAATAAAAAATAAATAAAAGTACATGTATGCAATGAAAGGTCAAAGAAATTTCTATATTAGTAGAGAAATTAAAATTCTAAATAAGGCAATGTAAACTTGGGAGTAATAGTTAGTTGACCCTTAGATAGTAGGAAATGCGAATATAATGCTGATGTAAAACCTTTGTGGTTTTGTGTGTAGAAAAATTAGTTTTATAAATTAATTATTTTCACGATCAAATTATTTTTTACTACATAAAAGTTATATGTTACAAGTACAGTGTAGCACTAGACCAAGAATATCCAATTGAACAATTTTAAAAACTGTACACTAAATATTATGAAAGAGCATCCTTTTATATCAAATAGTATTCACTGAATCTACCCATATGAACATCTGTTGCTCATACTAAATACAGTTTCAAATTCATGTAACTACAATGTATCTCCTACTAACATAAAGCGACCTCTTGGAACGTTTAATTTAGTACCATCGACCTCTCCAAGAACCGTTAATCTTGAAACTATTGTCTGAAATTTCATGGAAGACAATTCAATTTCGCATTACAGTACAACTGTGCAATACAACTATTACAATACAAAGTTTAGCAATATATATCTTAGAAGATGTTACTCTGTAATCAGTAGAGAAGACGATATTGAAATGGAAAATTAAATCAATTATGAGATGACTAATGTAGGCCTATACAGTCAACCATAATATAAACTCTTATGCACTTTTAGTCAATATCAAGTATAAACGTTTAAATCTTAGGGTAATAATTATTCTAAGTGAAAACGTAAAAACTCCCTGACTGTGTTTCTGGTCTAATGATTTTCTTTTAGTTCAGGAATATTCACGTTTTTTCTTTTTTTTTTGCTTGATTTATTAAGAATTTATTTACTTTCTATAAGTTAATATTTCAAATAATAGGCATTAGGACAGTAAAAAACTGTTATCTATTGTTCAGAAACTTTTCCTCCCTTTAAAGGGTCAATTAAAATGAGCGACAATTAATAAAAAAGTGTTTGTGTTTAAGGATGAAAGAAAATTATCATTACAAAAGAAATTCATATACCAAAAGCAAAAATATAATAATAATCACATAAATCTCCAGACAATCAACTACCTTGTCCTCTAGTCAAATAAAATATATTGTTTACAAGAGTAAATCGTTCCTACAGCTATTGTGGGATAATCAAGACCACAAACGCGTTCCTTACAACCCTCAAGGGCTGTGTAGTACCACAAGGCTGTCCCTGGAGACACTCGAAGGAGGCGCAACCAAAATACTAAACATAGAAATTCACCCAATCTTGCTCAACAGTTATGTTATATTAGATTGAAACTTTGTCAATACACTAGAATTATTATTTTTTTAAGTGATGGTAATTTAAAATGCAACTATAGCTTCGTTACTTGCTCAGACTAGCTTGTTCTACACGCAAAAGATTAAAAAGCAAAATTTTAAAGACATCTAGATCCAGATTAGAACCATAAAATAGTCAGTTTGCAAATCAACACATCTAGACGAACATTTTGGTATATAATATGTGAGGTTAAATCTTAAAACAAAAAAGCCTTATTTTTAACAAAGTTTTTTTGTCGCGTATTAATAATATAGGTTCCACGTTATCCAACAGCTGATTTTAGGTAAAAAAATGAATGAACTGGAGTATATTCTGTATCAAGTAAGGAGAATAATTTGCACCATATTACTAACTCAAAATGAAATCTATGAGCTGGCTACAAACATGAACTGTTCAGTTTAAACACTTATTACTTATGACTTATTATGTTTAACGTTGAACCGAAATTTATATGTAAACAGATAATAAACATAATACACATTTATACGCGTCTGTAAACCATTGCAAAACCAAACAGTGTATATATTAATGATTTCATATTAACAAAACGGTTTGAAAAATAGTGAAACTTAATTGCATTAATTTCAATATGAGATAATTTTTTTTATTTATATGCACCTGGTGATATTATGATGTAAATCATTGCATCATTACTTTATTAACAGGTTACTTTGGTAACCATTTTCAATAATATCACTGTATTTATCACCATGCATACAATATATGAATTTTTGAGTAATAAATAAAAGTGCGTATTTCGGAAGAATTAAAGGCTATCCCAATTTGTTTCAATTTTCACTCCCCCCTTTATTTACCCCTCATTGGGGTAACATCAGAGGTAAATCAAAGGGGTTACGGTCTCTAATCCACAGGGTCATTTACCACACCTGGGCATGTACAAACTCTCAAAATGTTTTCATCTTGTGAGTGTGGCTATAAAGTTCTAACACTAAAAAAGTACATATTGTATGCGTAAAAAATGTGCTTTTATGGCTTCGCCAGAATTAATTACAGAACTTATACATTCCAAAAAGACTATGAAATATACAGTTTTAAACTTCTCAAGTTTGCTGTCATTTTACAAAATGGCGGTCATTTTTAAAATGATTCCATTATTTTAAAAATGACCGCCATTTTGTAAAATAATGGAATCATAATTTTTGTCGTTTATTATGGTATTTTTGGAATGTAAATGCAATTTTATGACTTATTTAATCTTTGAATTTTCGCTCTAAACTCAATCATTTAGGAGCTACATGATGTAAAATGTAAACCCGAAGTAATTTTTTCTTAGCATGGAACTCCTAAACGAGTTGCTTTAGAGAACAAATGTCAGGAATAAAAACGTTTTTAAATTTCACGTTCCGTCCGAAAAGATTATATAGGGTGTTCTTAATGAAATTTCAAAGTTGGCTGCTATATTGAAAAATGGTAGCTGAATTTCGAAACACTAAATTCATATTTTTAACTGCCACAACAAATAAAGGAATTTCCCCCATTTAAACGTTTCTCTAATTCTTACCGTTTCCGATATCCCAATGGTGGCCTCCTTGAGTTGATATTATTCAAACTTTATGTACTTTGATTAAACGAAAAATTTATTTCATACACGTTAATACATTAATACAACAAAGACGAAAATAATTAAGAATTCTCTTTATTTTTAATAAAGTGATTATTTAACATGCATACAATCTTATGAATTTATAATTACTCTTAACTACTTTTCCTTACTTACTGTGTAAACTCTCTGATTCGCTGATGGAAATATTTACTTAGCAACATTAATCGGATGCTTAACCGCAACATTGTTTCGCTATTAAGCTATAAGAGAGTTGTTGTTTAGTCTGAATGTAGTTAGGGGATTAAATCGGAGGAATTACTTCACTTAAAGCAAAATACAAACTAAATTAGAGGTTAATATATACTATACTTTTTAATGAGCTTTACTTGTGCTTTGCGTATTTACTGTACCTTAGATCATTTTTTTCTTGTGTTATTTAATAAAAAAAATTAAATAAACATCAATTGACATTATTGCGTATTTATTTTAAGTATTTATTCGAAAACACTGTTGTAACTGTTCCTTAATGTTTTCAAATGTGTTACAGTTTGAGTTCTATCTTTGTAATATTTCAGCTGGCGATTATTGTTATTGCAACTTTTCCATTTAATTCAAATAAAAAAACAAGTGATATATTCCCTCAAAGTCATTACTAAATTAAGCATTGTATTATAATAATACATGTCTCAGTGTTTTAAAGGTTTAGTAATAGAATGGAATGTATAATAAGACATCGTACTATAAAAGGTAAGTAGACTACAATGGGAAACAACACAGAAACGAAAAATATCAAACGAAATGTTTTGTGGAAATGATGTAGACACCGATTGATAAAAATCTAAACAGCATAGTCTACATTGCTGTGCTTTACTTATGTTCATTTCTGGTACTTATAAGGCAATTGAAACCATTCCACTACAAGAATACATTTTCCTTTTCTCGAAAAATATAAGTAAAACAATACTGCTTTGTAGGTTTTTCGATTCTGCTTGTATCTTAAATTGATGTTGATATGCTGGATAATCATTTGTAAAGTTTATTCGTATCTTCTATTAGTTTATCAGATATATACTTTAACAATTGTTGTAATAATTAACAACTTTCGATTAACTTTCGATATTTACGATGTCCATTTAGATCTTGTGATTTCGTCATTAGATCAAATGTAACATGAAATCGTATACAATTAAATAACTTAGTTTTGAGTATCTGATTTTTCAATAGTTATCATTAACCTGCGTTTAAAATTAAACTTTTATTTCACTCACCTTGGGACAGGGCAAAATATTAGATGATTACCAAATACCAGGTAAAGTCGGATTAAAAAAAAAAGATTTATTATTATAAAAATGTTAATAGGCCGAATTAAAATAGTCAAACTATAGAAAAGGATGGATTTATTGTGAAAGGAGGAACGATCCTAGTTTTAAATATGAAAAACCAATTTCACAATGTAATAAGTTAAGAAACAATTCTAAGATTTAACCAAAAGGATAGAATTGTTTTAAATTCAAATTTAATCGTTGAAATCGCATGAATTACTAAAATATTAATGATAAAATATTACCTTTCGTTTAAACAAACTGGTTAGGGGTTTGTCAATTGTGTGATAACGAATTAACCATACCCCTTTAACCATTAATTTGCAAAGCGGTGCTACAAATGGAGGCCAGGTGTATACAATGGCTATGTGGCTTAGAGACTGGACACCCTTTGATTTATCTAAAATCGCCCCCAACAGTTAGCATGATAAATAATTAAACACAATGTTTTGAACTAAGACCTTTTTTATACAATTTAAAATTGACACATTTAAAAGGAGTAATATTTTTAAAGAGGGATTTTTATCAAAGACATATTTGAGAAACTGAATACTGTTGAAAAGAGAATTGAAAAATCACGGATAGTGATTGAGATTATTTTCTAAAGAATCAGCTGTAAGCTTTGTCGATCTGCATTCTCAGGTAACTCCCTTTCCATGTAGCTTCACTACCCCTATTACCTAACTCACCTGTTACAAACTGATTCTTACCTACATAACCAACATTCAAACCTAAATTGCGGTCTTTTTTGTTTTGCAACCATCTTTCAGTCATAGAAACGTAGAGGGCTTAATTTATAAATTTTAAACATCAATATTGTACTCTAAGTTTTTTAATTGCAGAGTTTAGGGCATTAAATTAAAATATATTTTTAAGGGAATACTTTTGCACATACCTTTAGAGATAGGATTTAAAAAAATCGGTAAACGAAACTGTTTGCAGAGTTGGCAAAGTTGATGTAGTCAAAAGTATTTTTTTGACAGATCGGTAAATAAATTCAAACAAAGCGTAAAAATAAATGTAACCTTTTTTTGCCATTAATAAAAATACAGGATAAAATATGTTCCCTAATTACATAATTAATATGACTTCATATGACTTTTAAGACTAATATAAGAAGAAGTGTCAATGATCGTCTCCAAAGTGTAAATTTTAAGGAGTTCGTGTTAGAATTAGTGCCAATACTCTTACTACCGATTTGTAGCAAACTGTTCCCCCGAGACATTCTAAAGACCCCCCTAGTGATATTAATGCATTCTCCCAGGAGTTGTAAGGGATGCGTTTGGGTTTCGGTAAATCAAAGACTATTGGGACCTCCAACCCTAACCTGTAACGTTTACTAAGTATCGATTTCTGTAATTTAATAGGTATAAACATTTTAGTTACTGAAAAGGTTTTAGTTTATTAT